>NC_140957.1:69933469-70533469 GCF_014529385.1 Adiantum capillus-veneris
CAGGATACGGTGAAGCTTCTGGTAATGGTTCTTGATTTACAAAATTCTTGCTATTTGCAAGCACTTTGTGTAGTACTGAATCATGCTTTTATTTATACAGGGCTTACAACTTCGGGATACAATGCATGTCCAATTTGTGGGCCATCTTTGGATGTGCGCTATTCTGCCTCGCTTCGAAAGACAATTTATCAAGGCCACCATCGTTATCTTCCAGATGGCCATCACTTGCGCGAAGGTCAGCTTGGTCGCGTCGAATGTCGTCCTATGCATGTACAAGAGTGGCGTCGCCTATGGGAGCAGCATGAGGGGTAACCTGTTCCAAGAAAGAAACGTTTGTCCATTCTCCATACGTTGCCGTACTGGGGTGATCTACTAATTAACCATTTGATGGATCCAATGCATATATTCAAGAATGTGGGAGAGCTCCTCTAGAGTACGGCAGAGGCGGGTACGTCATCGTCTCCGCAGCACAGGCGCACTCGCCGATCTCGATGATCGTCACGTGGAGGTGGTGGTTGATGTGGAAGAGGGTCCATAGATGCTTCAACCCCTCCTCACTCACGACCGTTGTCCTACCCAGGAACACCTCTCGACACACCTCTTAGCACACCTCGGACAGCTTGGGGGGCACACGATCCTAGTGTCTCCAAGGTCTATATTGTACGGGCAGATGGACAGGTTGACATGGATAGAGTCGGGACTGAGATGAGACAACGGGTTCGCCAGCTCGCGGAGCTGCAGTTTGCGACCACCATTATGATACTTTGGCCTTATCAGGATCGTAGCAAAGTCAATTATATAGTGGAGACCATCATGAGAGAGTATCAGCCTGCTCCGAGTTCAGATGAGCTTCCGAGGAGATGGATCACGGGTGTTTCACGGGACACCGTGAAACATCGTCGAGATGTAGCTCGTCGGGCTTTCAGGACCGGCTCGTCGAAGCCTTCGGGCATCTCACACGAGACGTGGCAGCAGATCAGGGAGGATGAGCAAACAGCGGACATGCGATTCAGACAGCAGCGTCAGGCCGTGGAGGTACGACAGATGACCAGGGTCACATCTCATCTTGGCAACAGAGGCTTCGACACCTTTCGCTATGAGTTTGTGAGTTTCCAATCCAATCCTAGCTATGGTGTTTTCTTTTTAACGTGATAAATCATGTATTCTTAATTACTTTGGTTTTTGTATAAACGCAAAATCTTGCAATGCATCAAGCCCCGACACGCCAAGAGGAGACAGATGGATATCGGAAAGCATTTATGAAGTATTGAATGATCTTGCTGCCCCGCAGGAGAGCCTATAGACTGGGAGGCCTTAGGGTCTCGCTGATTGATTGAGGTGAGACGTTAATATGTATGAGTTGATTTAATTAATTAATTACATGTGAAGTAACATCATACTAATTTTGTGACTTGTCCTTTTATGTGCAGGTTGTGACACGGAGTCATCAGTGGATTTTTATATATGTTTTGTGAGACACAGACACATCTCTATGTCTCTTTCTTGTATAGACATGGTTATGGTTATTGTTTAGACATGGTTATGGTTATTGTTTTGTTTATGGTGATGGTTATTGTTCTTGTATAGACATGGTTATGGTTATCGTTCTTGTATAGACATGGTTATGGTTATTGTTTTGTTTATGGTTATGTTTAACTTTATGGTTATGTATGGTTATGGTTATTGTTTTTTTTATGGTTATGGTTATGGTTATTGTTATGGTTTTGATCAATATGGTTATGGTTATGGTTTTAATTTGGTTATGGTTTTACACAAAGTTCGTTATATATGAAGTTCGTTATGGTTATGGTTTTAATTTGGTTATGGTTTTGCACAAAGTTCATTTCATTTCTTCCATCAAGTTGTGCCTTTAATCTCATGTGAGATCCTACATGGATATCATGTAGGAGGCGTATACATATGGTTTTTTTTGAAACGTTTATGTTAAAACGAAAGGAACTCTACCAAAAATTTTATGGGAGCACGGTTGATTTTGGTGCTCCTCGCTTTCTTGGGCAGAGGGCAGGCACTCTGGCTATGGCTGTGTCCATCTTTTCACTGGGCACAGGACAGGCTGCCTGTCCTCTGTCCAAGAAATTTTTCTTTTGATATGGTCGTCGAAATAGGCGTCGATAGGGGCGTCGAAATACACATCAAAAATAAAGCCTTTCGACACAGATATCGACGCGTAATTCGACGGTTTCACAAGGACGAATATTTTGACGCACTTTTTGACGTCTCCCATCGAAATCTGCATCGAAGGCACCTTTTTTTGTTGTAGTGAGAGTTTAATCCAATTATTTAAATCTCCCATCGCACTTTTTGACGTCTCCCATCGAAATCTGCATCGAAGGCACCTTTTTTTGTTGTAGTGAGAGTTTAATCCAATTATTTAAATACCTAAAGCTCTCACAAAAGGGAAAAGGGGGACACATGTCACAAGGCTAGCAATTATGCTTCTAATTTATGATTGGCTAAGCTTTACAGGGGCCAATGGGATACCAACATGAGCAATTAGCAAGATGGGTCGACCAAGATGAGAGAGAAGGTTGCTTTTTACTCTAACTCATCACACACACACTCACACAAACTCATGTGTGAAGTAAAGAAGACTGTCTCCTTCTCAAGCTTTAATGGAAATCTCATCATCTACTCCAAGCTTGTGAGAAGGGAGGCCTACACCAACAACTCTTGGCTTTGTGATGCAAATCCAACCAGGAGCCAAGCTCCAATGCATGCTCATCTCCTCTACCATTCTAATTCCTAAGCTATGCTAAGCTATTAAGAGTGATTTAAATGTGAGGATAAATACTTCTTTCTCATAAGATACCTCTTCTTCCTCTCAATCTATCCTCATTCTTTGCTAGCTCTCACCATTTTTGAAGGTGTGTAAGGTCTTGGGACACTAGGTGTGATTTTCAAGCATAATTTGGTGCATGAAGCTTCCATCTTTATTGCACCAACGAGTTTTGTCAAGGGACACAAGAATTATATTGTACAAAAGTCTCCTTTGATGGGAGAAGCTATAATACAAAACCTTTATGGAGGGGGGGGCAGCTCCATGTAAATCCGGTCCTCAACTTTTGTCAATTGTTCTATTTCTCTCTCTTTTCAAGTATTGTCAATGCCAAATTATCTAGATGTAAATTGCTATGTTGCGTTCTCAATTAAGTAATCTCTCTATGCTCATTATGAACTTGTTCTTAGTGAAATGCTCACTATGTTATCAATTTTTGCTACACACAAGTTACTAGTGCATTAAAAGTTACATTGTAGGTGGGCATGTTTGTTGTGCACAACAAGAAATCAAGCTCTTCCTCTAAAATATGGATGGATTTATCCACCTTGGTGATGTCCCTTGCCTTGAATCTGCAACATCCAAGATCTGTTTGCTTGGTCCAACAAGTCAAAAGTCATTGTCTTCTTGGCTCCAACAAGTCAAAATTATTTCACTCTTCCTTTCCAACATGACAAGAATGGATTGTTGGATGAGGCTTTTCTTTTTTTTCTCTGTTGCAATATAATCCAATTACCCTTGGTTATGGATATTGGGATCCATTGGTTGTGTTCATCTAATGTGGCATGTGGTGATGGTTTCAATGGATATGATGGGGGGTTTAGATCGGGTGGACTCCATTGTTAATAAAGAGAATAGGATGCAGAGCAGATGAAGGTGAAGAGAGGCCCAACAGGAACGGGAGAAAAGAGGAGGTGAGACAAAGAGGGGTGGAAAAAGGAGGAAAAAGAAGGCCATGAGGAGATTCAAAAAATATTTTGGGTCGGTGAAAGAGACCTTTTTGAGGTAAAAGGACCATGTACTTACAAAGTTACCCCGGATTGAGGCTTATTTAAAACTCATTTAAGAAAATCAAAAGCCATTTCCAAAAAGAAGATTCCATGACGGAAGCCCTCTTCTCATTGGCTTAGAGCACTATCTCTCTAAATGTTAAAAGAAAAAAAAGACCTCAAACATCCTCTAATTCTTGTTGCATAGGTTTCCTCCTCTCTTGCTTCATGGAATGCATCCTCTCCAGTGTTGCATGCGCCTTCAGTTTCTTTCTTGCATGGGCTACACAATAGAGTATAATCAGCTCAAATATGCTATCTATCTTGGTCAAGAACTACAGGTAGGCTACCTTGCAATGCTACAGATCTGCTTCCTACCTTCAAACATTGTAGGTTCGCTGCCTTGTAGCATTGCATGTTCGCTATCTACCTTCAAGTGTTGGAGATTCTCTTGCGTTTAGCGATGCAAGTCCACTACCTACCTTAGAGCATTGTTGTCCACTATCTTCAAATGCTTCCCTTTAGAAATATCCCATGCAGCGTGCTACACGATATTGCAATAAAAGTTTTTTCTAAAATTAACTCCTCTCATTACCCTACAAAACATACACTTCCACAATTGATTTTTACTACTTTCTACCCACTAATGACCACTTTCTTGCGCTTTTCCCTAGTTGTTGTCCGAAATTGCCAAACTCATTAATTTGTCCATCAAATTCAAATCGAATCTTTCAGGAAAAGAAGAAATACCTTTCCAGTTTCGCCCTTTCCCTCCTACGTGTAGAGCTTTGTCTCACATCCTCTCTCTCTCTCTCTCTCTCTCTCTCTCTCTCTCTCTCTCTCTCTCTCTCTCTCTCTCTCTCTCTCTCTCTCTCTCTCTCTCTCTCTCTCTCTCTCTCTCTCTCTCTCTCCTCTCTCTCTCTCTCTCTCTCTGTGCGCCCCTATCAGGGGCTAGCAAGGATGACTAGCATGGCATTGCCTCCTCCATCTACTCTCTCTGTCCGCTCCACAAAATAGCGCTGCAGCGAAAAGGGATGGCCCTCACAAAACCTCAAAAATACCTCATGAGGCACCGTTGCCAGGCTCCATCACAATCACGATAGCCAAAAAAAACTCTCCATGTCCCCCTTGGCCCCAGGACAAACGACATCTCTCTGATCTCTCTGCCATTCCCTCCCTGCACTACTCTTCTTCCTTCTTGCCTCACCTCAGCACCGCCTTCCTCTCTTGACCCTACATGCGATGGAAACAAGACCAGGCATGGCAATGGAGAGCAGATCAGCACCATTGCGGATCGGCATGCTGTGAAGTCTTCTCGCCAGGCACAAGAGGAAGCCACACCACAGTAAATCTATCTCCCCCTCTCACTGTCCTGCACCCGCCATATGCTCCTCCCTTTGCCATCCTCCATTTGCCATCCGTCGTAGGGAAAGCCTACCCTTCACCACACAATCACGATAGCTTAGATGCATCACACCGACAAGATATTGTGGAGAATGTAGTCAATACATGAAATGCCCTTCCACACACACAGTAGAGAGACACACAGAGAGAAGAAAGACACTCTGATTGCACACACACACACACACACACACACACAGGGAGAGAGAGCATTGCCTCAACCGTGCCTTTCTTGCATCCACCAATGATTGATTGTCTCACACTGCACACTCACCCTGGCCACAAGCTCATGAACGTCTACAGATAAGCAAGCTATTGAGGGCAAAGCCCCATGTCAAATTTC
Organism: Adiantum capillus-veneris; assembly: GCF_014529385.1. Taxonomy (NCBI): domain Eukaryota; kingdom Viridiplantae; phylum Streptophyta; class Polypodiopsida; order Polypodiales; family Pteridaceae; genus Adiantum; species Adiantum capillus-veneris. The sequence continues at coordinate 69,939,000 of NC_140957.1, forward strand.
ATAGAGAGAAGAGCAGGTCATCTTATGAAGGAGTACGAGCGGAAGTGCGATGCGAGAGAGAGTGCGAGAAGAAGAGCACGACGATATGGTGAACTCGCTCTACTATAATGTGTAGAGCATAGTGAGTTCTTATTAGGTTCTTACAAAAGAATATGTGTACATACCTGGCGGCCCGCCCACTTACCTGGGCGACCACATTGGGCTTTATACCCCAACAACCTCCCACTTAAAGTCCAATGTGGTACTTTAAGTGTGAGAGAAGCTACTATACAAGCTAATATACAAGAGATGTAGAGAAGTGATGTACTACCCTACACCTAACTGCTTGCGAAAATGCGCAAAGCTCTCTGAGGGAAGTCCTTTTGTAAGTAGATCAGCAGGATTTTCTATGGTGTGAACTTTGACAAGCTGAAGTTGCTTATCCTCGAGCATTTCCCTGATGAAATGATACTTCACATCCACATGCTTTGTCTTTGAGTGATAAACTGGATTGCGAGCCAATTGTATAGCACTTTGACTATCAAAATATAACACAGGCATCTCTTCTTTAATTCCCAAATCTGTTACTAGTCGATTAAGCCAAATTGATTCTTTGCATGCCTCTGATGCTGCAACATATTCAGCCTCTATAGTAGACTGAGTAACACAATCTTGTAATCTAGAACGCCATGATACTGCTCTACCAGCCAATGTAAAGACATACCCTGACGTAGACCTTCGGTTGTCTAAGTCACCTGCATAATCTGAGTTTGTAAAACCCTTTACACTTACCTCCTGACTCCCATAGCATATACGCATACTCTTTGTAGCTTTCAGGTATCTCAATATTCCTTTCACTGCCTCCCAATGTTTCTTGCCTGGGTTTGACATGTATCGACTTACTACTCCCACTGCAAATGCAATGTCTGGGCGAGTAGAAATCATTGCATACATCAAACTACCCACTGAAGACGCATATGGAATCTTATCCATTTCAGCCTGTTCTTCCTCAGACACAGGACAATCTTGTTTGCTAAGTTTCACATATGGTGGCAATGGAACACTCAGTGCCTTTCCCTTCTCCATATTGAAACGTTGCAAAACCTTGTCAATATACTCTGTTTGAGATAACCAAATCAACTTCTTTAATCTGTCTCTCTCAATGCGCATACCAAGTATATGACTTGCCTCACCCATGTCTTTCATGTCAAACAATTTTGCCCTCTTTGACTTCAAAGCTGAAATTTCTTCCAAGTGCTTGCCAACAATCAACATGTCATCCATATACAAAATAAGGATCAGCCAACTACCATCCTTAGCCTTCTTTGTATATAGACAGTGATCGAACTCACTAAGTTTGTAGCCTTGACAAAGCATAAACTTGTGGAATTTATGGTACCATGACCTCGGTGATTGTTTTAAGCCATAAAGACTCTTTAACAACTGGCATACCCAATATTCCTTGCCTTTCTCAACAAACCCTTCTGGCTGCTGCATGTAAATTTCCACATCTAAATCACCATGCAAGAATGTTGTCTTGACATCCATTTGGTGTAACACCAAATCTAATATGGCAACCAATGCAAGAAAGCATCTCAATGTAGTCATCTTGACCACCGGAGAGAATACTTCATCAAAGTCAATGCCTTGTTCTTGCTTAAAGCCCTTGGCAACAAGCCTTGCTTTGTACTTTGGCCGACTATCATGAGCGGTGATCTTATACTTGTAAACCCATTTACAAGGTAGAGCCTTTTTGCCCTATGGTAATTTAACTAGCTTCCATGTCTTGTTTTTATGCAGAGCTGTCATCTCTGACTGCATGGCCAATTGCCAATTCGTGGAGTCCTTCATTTGCACTACTTCCTTGTAACATGAAGGCTCATTGCAATCAGTCAACATGACATAGTTCATAGATGGAACAAACCTATCAGGAGGTCGCGTGATACGTCCAGATCTACGCACAATAGGTGGCTCAGGCTCAGGCTCAGCCACAACTTGTTCCACTCTATCGTGTCCTTGCTCCTCTTGAGCTCTAACATTTTGTCTTGCACGTGCAGGTCCATCTTCTTGGAAGACAACTCTTCTAATCTCCTCAACCCTCTCTGGTTTGGAATGATATTTGGATTCATTAAAGTCAACATCATTGCTACGGACAACCTTTCTGGATTCGGGATCCCAAAGTCTGTACTCCATCTCACCAGAATTACCATAGCCTAGAAAGATGCACTTTCTACTCTTTGGCTCAAGTTTGTTCCTAAATTCTTTTGGAACGTGAGTATATGCCTCACAGCCAAAGACTCTGAGATGCTTGTATGAGGGCATTTTGCCTGACCATACCATCTCTGGCACTGAATCCTTCTGCAAAACCTTGCTAGGAGATCTATTTACAAGATGAACAGCTGTTGATACAGCTTCAGCCCAAAACCCATTTGGCAACTGTGCATTAGACAACATACTTCTGACCTTCTCTTGTATGGTCCTATTCATCCTCTCAGCAACACCATTTTGAGGAGGATTGTAAGGAGCAATAAGTTCACGTTTTATACCTTTTGACTCACAAAAGTCCTGAAAGGCCTTTGAAACATACTCTCCACCATTGTCAGTGCGTAAGCATTTAAGCTTCTTGCCACAATGGTAGCATTCTATGTCATTCTTGCCTTTAGCACTGCGGGACTTGCTACGAGACTGATTCCTCTTTCCACCTTTGTACTTTTCTTTGGTCCTTCCCCTGACAACTAAGGCTGCTCCTTTGCCTTTGTCCATTGTCTTTCTATTGGTTTCTTCAGTAAGCAGACTTCCTTCTACACTTGCTATGTTCAAACCATGTGGAGGTGCAGAATTACTCAAAGCTGTGCGAAAAGTGTCCCAACTTTCCGGCAATGTGATCAATAGGAACATAGCTCTAACAGGTTCATCAAACTTGACACCTTGAGCTGACAATTGACTATAGATTGTGTTGAATTCATTCAGATGATTGGACATAGGTGTCCCTTCTTTCATCTTCAAGTCAACAAGCTTCTTAAGCCAGTATACATGTGAAGCTGCACTGTGCTTCTCATAAAGATCACTCAGCTTTAACCATGCTTGATAAGCGGACATCTCGTCTGCTACATTGAAGTAAACGCTTTCTGCCAAAGTCAGCATAATGGTAGAAAGTGCCAATTCATCCATTTCGCTCCATTCATCTTCGTCCATATCTTCTGGTTTTATCCCCTTGAGCTTTATAGGTTTTATCTGCTTCTTTTGTACCAACACGTGCCAAATCTGCTTCTTCCACAGTGGGAAATTGGTTCCATCCAGCTTCTTGATATTGTAAAGAGCAGTGTCCTGTGATCCAGCCATAGCTACGCTTCACAGTAGTTTACTTTCCTGGGAAAAATTCGTCAGAGTTTCCCCTGTAAACTGACCTCTGAACCAATATCAACCTGTCAAATGAACCAAGAAAGCTTCAGATTCTGCAAAAATTTCGGCAGAGTCTCCTTTGTAAAATGGCTCTGGTGTACTAAAAAACAGACCAAAAACAGCTCAAAAAACCACTGTCTCTCTAACACTGTAAGCTGTGGGTAAACCTGTCCTGCACCTGTACTGTCTCTGACTGTCCTGTCACTGTCTTGTAAGCATAGACTACGACAATGCCTCAACGGCAGTAAAGCAAAGATGCAATCCCAACTGTCTAACTCACAGTCAATACATCCTAGCTGCCTATCTAAGGGTGCTCGAGGGATCGCTCCAAGACCTGTATCATCGAAAGGATCTCAACATTCGAGAATCCCCCAGCTCAATAAAACCTCACTCGACCCTCAACAAAGGTTGCAGTAAATCTGACAGTACATAGACTTCCCACAAAGTCATACATCCACAAATTTCCCACTGTATAATGTAACCGCTGCGGCGGTTGTTTGTTGCGTGACTCACAGCCAGCAAACCCTCAACAGACATACATCATCTCTGAAAATACATCCCATGTGGAAGTACCTGCAATGTCAGGATGAAATTTGTAATATCAAGCAGCAAACACAAGCTACCTGATGAACTAGTGGATGTCGCCTACAGTCTGTGTGTAGATGCGCTCGTGTCGTATGTGACACGCCTCCAAGAACTGTGAGCCGTCCTTCGATGTGTAGACAGCCACAAATCAACACTCTGGGAGCGTCGATATCCTCAACACCTACAGTCGTAGGCCGAAAACCCCAAATTTGCAGAGTTGGATCTGCACCCGCCGAGACCACGTAGTCGAAAATGGCCAGCGCAGACCTTTGTCAAAGCCGAACGGTGGCCGAGATGACCTCAGAATGAAATTCTGACAACACCAAGCCCTTCGAGCTTTCCCACAGGATTTGGGGCCGTGTCTTCGCCTATCGAATTTCACTCCAATCTGAGCTGGTGACTCTAGCCTCCTGCAGTGCTGCCCCGAGCCTCGATCTGAGCTCTGATACCAGTTGAAGGAGTACGAGCGGAAGTGCGACGCGAGAGAGAGTGCGAGAAGAAGAGCACGACGATATGGTGAACTCTCTCTACTGTAATGTGTAGAGCATAGTGAGTTCTTATTAGGTTTTTACAAAAGAATATGTGTACATACCTGGCAGCCCGCCCACTTACTTGGGCGACCACATTGGGCTTTATACCCCAACATCTTCAACTCTCTCTCTCTCTCTCTCTCTCTCTCTCTCTCTCTCTCTCTCTCTCTCTCTCTCTCTCTCTCTCTCTCTCTCTCCGATCTCGTCCTCATCAATTGTTGCACGTCCTTTGCTCGTTCTGACGCATGGAGAGTCTCTCTCTCTCTCTCTCTCTCTCTCTCTCTCTCTCTCTCTCTCTCTCTCTCTCTCTCTCTCTCTCTCTCAAAAGGAGAATCTAGTGAAATTTCACTTAATGACATTCAAAAAATATTAGGGTGGCATTTGTACTCCTTTTGGCTTTACTTTGCCCTCTCTCTCTCTCTCTCTCTCTCTCTCTCTCTCTCTCTCTCTCTCTAAAAAGGAGAATCTAGTGAAATTTCACTTAATGAGATTCAAAAAAATATCAGGGTGGCATTTGTACTCCTTTTTGCTTTACTTTGCCCTCTCTCTCGCTCTCTCTCTCTCTCTCTCTCTCTCTCTCTCAAAAGGAGAATCTAGTGAAATTTCACTTAATGAGATTCAAAAAAATATCAGGGTGGCATTTGTTCTCCTTTTTGCTTTACTTTGCCCACCCTTGCCTTTTAAAAGTGACTAAGCAGGTATCTCCAAGAATTCTGCATCTTGCAACCCAAGAAAAACGTTTTGGCCACCTACTCACTTTACCTCTCTTTATCTCTTTCTCCCTCTTTCTCTTTTTCTCTATCTCTTTCGCTTTCTCTTTCTTCTTCTTTCTCCCTCTTTCTCTCTTTTTCTATTTCTCCCTCTTCCCCCCTCTTTCTCTCTTTCCCTCCCTCTCTCTCCCTCTTTCTATCTCCATCTCAACCTCTCCCTCTTTGCCCCTCTTTCTCTGTTTCCCTCCCTCCCTCCCTCCCTCTCTCTCTCTCTCTCTCTCTCCTCTTTTGCTATCTCTCTCTCTCCCTCTCTCTTTCTCTATCTCTTTCCCCTCCTTCTCTATCTCTCCCTCCCTGATGTTGTACTTCTTGTTGAAACTTGGGAGCATGATACACAAAGGATTAACGGCTTGCAGGATTACAATGTATTCAATTGAAAGGTATTTCTAATGGCTTCAAAAAAAATTAAAAGTATTCTTAATTTAAATATTTCTTCAACGAGCGATGATGAAGCACATAGACTTGCAGTAGTATTAGCTCGGAAGGACGGATATAACATCAAGAGAGAGAGTGAGAGCAAAGAAAACATTAAACAAAAGAGAAGAAAACGCTAAAGAAAAAATGAAGGAGAAGAGAAACACCTCTTTATATGGATACAAAGGTCTTTTGACTTTCCACCTTCATCTATCTTTTCATTTCTTAAACTCACCCTTCACTTATGCATTTAATATGTTTTGACCCAATCTCAAAAAAATAAAAAGTATTTCAAAACACATATTAAGTGCTTATGCCAAATGTGAGTTTAAACACTGAAAAGACAAATGAAGGTGGAAAGTCAAAAGACATATGAGTGAAAAAAAAAAGTCTTTCTTAATGGTTCTATAAAAAAAAAAGTCTTTCCTAATGGCTTGAAAATGCTAGAGGAAAAAAAATCAAGAAGAAAAACACAAATGTATAAGGTGTATTCAACCATCTCTATTTATACAAAAGGTCTTTTGACTTTCCACCTCCATGGTCTTTTCATTTCTTTAACTCACAATTCACTTATGCACTTGAGATGTTAAGAAATGGTTTTTAATTTTCCAAGATTGGGGGGACCTAATCACTACTTTGTGGGATAGATTTTGGTGCAACGTATCCTTTACTATAGAATCTTACATTCCTAAATAAGCATCTACATGTTAATTATGTGCCTCACATTCAAGAGAATAGTTGGTCATCATATAGAGATATTCAACTACAAACTCATAAACATTATCTTTGAGTCTTCGTTTGAACACATGCAAAACATTAGAAACTCGTCAATGTACCATACAGTTGTAAATGAAAGCTAGCCACAAATTATGTTATAAAGTCACAGTTTATAGGAGAAATAACACGCACACACAAACTCACTAGAGGTGGCAAGATGGTTCTTTAGATAGGTAGCTCCCTGTGTAAGATTTAGCTAGGGTCATCCTTAGTAACCTTGTAGATAAACGAGCTATAACAAAGCAATACAAAGTGGAGAGGATATGGTGAATTCTTTGAAGGGCCAATGTTTATGGTGGGTGGTAAAGTGAGGTTGTTGCTACAAAAGGCCGATCGCATAGTTGTGCTCCAGTCGTACAGACACAAGCAGATTTAATTTTCATGAAATGCTTTGTGTGGCTAACAACATTGCTATAATATTTCACATCCTTGAAACAAGTTCGAACAGACTTTGAATGCACTTCAAAAGAAAACACATTATTCATGAATATGTATATATATACACACTTTCAAAAGCGACATAAATATTGTATCTCATGTCATTGAACAGAAACAAGAGAAATGGCAAAAAAACTAAGGCATCCTATGTATCCTCCTCATCATCCTCATCTTCACCTTGATTTGCAAGAGGTTCTACATCCTCTTCTTCCCCACTTCGTGCATCCTCTTCACACTCCTCATGAATGTCATAAATAAGCTTTAGTTAACACAAATTTGTTCAGAGACCTTAGTAAAACTGGCGTACAATTGAAACGACTAGCATTAGACACGTTACCTCGTCATCATTTTGTGTGTAGCGTTCTTTTGCTCTGTTATACTCTTCTTTGTTGATGCATTAGGAGATTTTGAAGGTCATTTGGAGGTCCTTTTAGAAGAGAGAGAAAAAAGAACTCCTCCAATGAGAGAAGAGCCAAGGTTACATAGAAAATAGGTTGATATTAACAAAAATGAGAAAAAGGTGCCACCCACTCATTTTATAATCTAGAGACCATTGAAACAATCACCTTTTCATTCAAGGCAAATGTCTTTTGTATTAGGTGGATGGATGCATGAATAGGTGGTACACTAGCTACCCATTTTTGGGGGTGGTAGCAAGGGGGTGGGCTGGTTGGTAGCTAGTGAGTAAACATTGAGAATCTTTTATAAGGTTTTATTTGAAATGTTCATCAAAAGGCTTGAGCAGCGAGCTGGATTAAAAAACTTTAAAAATTATCTTTCGAGTTCCAACTATGTGTGTGAAAGTAGTGCGGGGGGGGACCACCTTAATCCACAATCATAACGCCTCCTACTCGTCAACGGTTGCAGAGGGGGGGGCAACTCAGGTGGCCAAGCAGCTCCTGCAGCTGAAGCAAAATCGGCCACAATTACTGGGAGGCGGAAGAGGGCCCGTCATTTACCTCCCTCGCCTGATCCACCCTTCGACTCCCCTGCTGGAAAGAGGAAGAAGAAGGTCTTGACTCCTTCACCAAAGCCCTGCACTCCTATAGCAAAGAAACATTCAAAAATGGCAGATGTTGTAACCCCCAACACTGAGGTACTATTGCATCTTAGTGTTGCTGGCTGTCTCTGCACAATTTATTGTTGTAACTTGTTTCCAAGGTCCATGTAAGCTCTCTTAAGCTTTCTTTGAAGCAAACCTACGTTAGAGGCTAGATGTTTGTAGATGCATTCAAGCTCCATAAGCTAATGTGCATGCATTCAAGCTTGCATTGAAAACCCGTGTAGAGGCATGCATGCATGCATTCAAGCTTGCATTGAAAACGTGTGTCGCATGCATTCAAGCTTGCATTGAAAACCCGTGTAGAGGCATGCATGCATGCATTCAAGCTTGCATTGAAAACATGTGTAGAGGCATGCATGCATGCATGCATTCAAGAAAATATATTTGTGCACATTGCATTTTTGGCTGAACTTCAATTGGCTGGCTGCACATGCATTCATGTCTTGTGCATAGTTGGGACCGTACTCGTATGGATTGCAAATCATAGTTCTATGAAGAAGCATGAATCAGTGATACTCTATCTAGTGTGGTATCTACCACCTGCAACACTCATTTAATATAGGGAAAGTGCATTAGATATCATCAAGATTGTAGCATTCAGCATTCTGCAAAAAACATAACAAGTTGGTAGCATTATGTTAGCCAACTATACCAATCAAAAAGTTCATTTAGCAAAGAAATACCAAGGTGGTAGTTACATGGTAGCTATCTGTCTGGGACACAGGTAGTTGTACCACCTATTCATGCACATGCCAAGCCTGCTTCTGCTCCCGCTCAATGCAACAATTGATGTTTGATGTGAAAACTTCTATAAAATTATGATATTATAAATGATCACCATGCATAAGTTATCTAATTTTTAAGTAAATTTATGGTCGTGTATGTTTCAAACTTAAGTGTTGAACCATACTCCAAACATACTTCCATACCCGTATGCATTTTCCGTATGGAAACAACTATGGTCTTATGGTTTTCCCTGTATTTTACAGGGCAAAGGCCATTGGTGCACTCCATATGTGCCATTTGAAAGGAAGACATTTTTTTGCATGAGAAAGCGTCAAGCACATGAAGTACACGACCTCCCCAACTCTGGAGTGGATGCTCGACTGCTGACTGAGGCAGATTTCACCAACAAATATTGGTTGAAATGCTTTAAGGAGGTGCCGAAGAGGGGCAGCAAAGTAAAATGTAGAGATGTGAAGCCAGAGCTCTAGAACAGGTTTTATGAATTGTTCACATCCGTGTATCAAGAACCTCCTGGAAATTATGGTATGGAGGTGACTAAAGTATTTGCTAGAGGCTTTCTATATGAGCAGTTGAAGGGACAAGTTGATTGGGCCTTGTTTTCAGAAAGTATTGTCACAAATATGGATCCAGGCAAATTACATGCAAAGAAGCAGCGATGTGCAGCTTTCCATTCCTCCTCTACCCCTAACAGTTCGCGGCGAATGACGAGGACTCCAGATCATTTGGAGGCACCCTAGGAAACTCCGATCGATACAGTGGATGATGTGCAGAAAAAGAATTTATTTGGTCCACCGTCTCTTACAGAGTTAGATATTGTTTACAACATGGTTGTAAGCAAGCATTCTTTTGCATTGTCAGAGTATAATGAAGCTTTTTAGAAGCTGGAATTGCTTCAGGCTTATGTGCACCAAAATGAAGGTGCCAACCTCCTAGTGGAAAAGCTCAGAGGCCAGTTGAAAGATGCAGAGGCTGCATTACTAAAGGCAGAAGGTAGCGTTGATGTTGTGGATGCAATGAAGGTGGAGCAGCTTAAAAATATTTTCGGCAAGTTGTTGGTAGTTGAGGAGAAGGCACCACTTGATGCTATGGATAGTGCTCTAAAGGAGAGAGATTTTACACAGGAAGTGGAGGAGTGTGCACAGGCGCGGATGGATTTTGTGAAGACCATGTAGGTCAAAAGAAGTACAGTTTTGTTGTCTGCATCTCCGCTGAAAGTTCCACCTGTGAATATGGGCACCTTGCCTGTGGACAAATTTTGCAGTGCTTGTGGGTTGACGATGTACGACGACGATGTGCTTGTCGGTTGCAGTGCTTGTGGGTTGACGATGTATGACGATGATGCACTTGGCATGTTTTTACTGCCCTGCAATCATGCCTTTCACATGTACTATTTTGGACATCTTGTTGCAAGCAAAGAAACATGCATGGATATGGGATGCATGCAACTGATTTCACATACCATGCGGTCTTTGGTGATCCTCGGCAGTATGAATGCCAATTTCCAAGGAGTGCAATCACACACCAAACCCTCATCAGTGCCCTTAAGCATGGACCATGGTATACACCCCGCTGCAGTTTGTAGCATGAGCTTAAATTTATCTATTTTTTTGTGTTTCTATTATCAAGGGAACCCTGCTAATTGTAGCTACTAATACAAGACTGGTAGCTATTAGTAAAATATTGATAGCTACCACTCTCATAGTGGCAGTTGTCATGCTAATACTAGTACAGCTAGCTACCAGTATGGCTGTGGCTACCATTCTTCCATGAGCTACTATTCTCCCATGGAAGTCTTGTTGGTGGCAAGGTAGCTACCATTCTTCCATTAGTACTATTTTACCATGGAACTCCTGTTGGTGACAAGGAAGTTCTCACTGTCAACCCTGGTAGCTACCAGTTTAATAGTGGTAGCTACCATTCTTCCAAGGAAGTCCTTCAATTGACAAGGTGGCTACCAGGATTGCATTGGTAGCTGCCATTCTACCATGAGCTACCATTCTGCCAAGGAAGTCCTGCAAGTGACAAGGTGGCTAAGAGGATTGCATTGGTAGCTGCCATTCTACCATGAGCTGCCATTCTGCCAAGGAAGTCCTGCAAGTGACAAGGTAGCTACCAGGATAACATTGGTAGCTACCATGATAGCATCTGTAGCTACCATGATGGCAGGGGGCAAGGTAGCTACTAGGATAGCATCTGGTAGTACTGGTAGCTTATTAGTGCTTGCTTGGTAGCTTCTATTGTCATGCTGACCCTGCATGTAACTTGAAAATTTGTTCTTAATTTCTTATTATGAAGAACAGAATTCAAGGTGTTGGTACATGCTGAGAAGGAAGATGTTTTAGATAAAGGCTTTTGCCAAGCTTTTATTCTGTTAACCACCACTATTAGATTTCTTACTACTAGGATAGCATTGGTGGCCCCTATGTCATCTTGGTAGCTCTCACTCAGCCAGCTACCAGGATGGCATTAGTAGCTACCAGGATAGTTTTGGTAGCTATCAGTGCTTGCCTGGTAGATTCCACCATCATGCTTGGTAGCTTCCACTGTCATGTTGTAGCTACATGTAACTTGAAACAACAAGTTCTTAATTCCTTCATACTTTTCATGACTGCAGAGGCTGAACCAGAGACTACATTTGAGAAGGAAGGTGTGTTAGAGAAGTATAGTCCTGAGAATGGAGATCAAGAAAAAAATGCTTCTTCATCAATGAAGGACAATGAAGTGTCAGCCAGAGACACCATTCCCTCCATCCTGCAGACCATACAAATGATGCAAAGGGAAAGAAAGAGAAAGATGACAAGTGTTATTTCTGGTTTTGTTTTTTCCTAAAGGTAGATAATATTGTTTAAGGTTCATTCTTGTTGATTGTTTCTTCTCTCTTGCAGATGGAGCTGCCAAAAAGCCTACAGAGGATGCAGAAGGGCAAACAAAGACATCAAAGGACCAATTAGCCATAGAGACTGGAGAAAATAGTAACATGGAATCTGGAAGGAAAGGTGCTACAACAACCAAAGTCAGAAAAAGACTCCAAACATAGTCTCAATATTTTTGCTTTGTAGCCTATCCCCATTTTTGTCTCTTTTCCTAAATCCTGTCGCCGTTTTTGGCTTTGTAACAATTCTCCATTTCCTATGAATTAAGAAAGCCAAAATCAAAGTTTTTTTTGTCCTGTCCATCATTGTTGTTTATCTTATTATTGTTTTTATGTTCAGATGCTGCCACTAGCAACATTGACAATCTTGATCACATAGTAAGTATGATAGCATAGTCTACTATGAAAGACCCTCCTAATATAGATGGTTCATTTAGAGTTGAGGTCCAAGTCCCATGTGCTAGCAGCATTGATGACCAAGAGGATAAAAACACGGAGTTTTTTGTCCTCAGTACAGGTGAGGTCACGGAGATTATCATGAAAAAGTTGAACCAAGAAGGGAAAATGGTGATGCATATGTGGATGCAGGTGTTGATGCAAGTTGTGCAGTTGGTGCAATTGGTGTAGGTGGTGAAGGTGATGACACAGAGATTACAATTGATAAGTTTGAACCACCTCGGGAAGATGGTGACACATCTGTGGATGCAGGTGGTGCAATTGGTGCAGGTAGTGCAGGTGAAGACACATACATTATCATTGAAAAGTCTGAATCACCTTGGGAAGATGGTGATGCATCTGTGGATGCATGTGGTGAAGCAAGTTGTGCAGGTGGGGCATTTGGTGCAGATGAGGACATGGAGATTACCAATGAAAAGTCTGAACCACCTCAGGAAGATGGTGATGCATCTGTAGATGCAGGTGGTGATGCAAGTTGTGTAGTTGGTGCAGGTGGTGCAGGTGGTACAGAATATGTAAGGCACAATGATGGGACGGTGTCTCGGCAAAGGGAGTATGGAGGAGGTGCAGGTGGTGTTGTAGATTATGTTAGGGACGATGATGGGACGGTGTCTCGTCCATGGGAGGATCATGGAAACATATTGTTTGAGAGTAAGGCAGCTCTAACCCTTGATATTAATGGTGTCCTACTGACTTCATTAGACAAGAGGTACCGTTCACGGAAGCCTGCCTACTGGAATGATCTAGAAATTGTAGACATAACAGGGGTGTCTGCTGGGTATAAAAGGGATGCACCTGCATTCTTGGACTGGTGCCTTGTGCACTTTGATGTATTTGTGTGGACCTGCTGCATGAAGACTAAAGCAGAAAACCTGTTGAGTGCGTGCTTTCCTTATCAATTTTCCCAATTCAAGGAAATTCTTGCACAGCAGGATTGTGTAAGAGATGCTAGAATCAAGATAACTGGTGGAAAGCCTGTATTTTACAAGAAGCTAAGTGACTTCTGGGAGAAAAGAGGTCAGTACACTGCTACGTCCACAATTCTAGTGGATGACACACAGTACAAGCAGTTGTGGAATCCTCCAGGCACTTTCTACATTGTGAAGAATATGGAAAATCAGAATCCCACTGAGATTCAAGGATATCTTACAACAACTATAAGATCTTGGCTCACGGCTTGGCTTTGTGCGGAAGATCACCTCAAGTATGCCGAGGACTGTGCACTGCCAAGACCGATCGATAACCTGAGCATTAGGATCTCAACGCACTGGCGTCTAGAGTATTACGGCTAGATATATTATCGTAACATGTAACCATGATAAGCGATGTAAACAGTCAACCATTTACTAACTTATGGAGTATTTGTCTCACTTGTAAATGATGACACAATGTAGTAAAGTAGCTTCCAATGCTCAATGTAGTAAAGCAGCTTTTGTTAACTTGTACACTTGTTTACGTTTTTGCATTGTTCATCACTGCACCTCCACAGTTGCACAATTACAAGTACTTCACATAGCTTTCGATACCAGGAAATGTTAAGGGCAGCTACCAGTCTGCATAGTAGCTACCCTTGCAGCTACTTAGCTACACTTGTTTAATTTTTCTATGTATGTTGTGGAGATGATTTATTTCTTATGGCTTAATGTACATGCGGGAGTACTGGTGGGCACTTGGGTTGGTTCTAGTGGTCATGATCATTCATGCATCAGATGTATTCAGCATTTACCAGAGTCACATGTCCATTGTCTCTTAGGACTTGCACATGCAGCCTCGAACATTTGAAAAGTGTTGTTACGTTTGCACGCCCTTGCGCTTATTCTAAACAGCTCCTTATCGCCCCCAATGTGATGACCCCTGCCTCACGACGTTCAGCTATAACCGTGCCGATGGATAAGGTGGGAGAGAAGCAGGAGCCTGCAAAAGACTGCTAACACCTGTTGCTACAGGCCTGCAAAAGTTGACCTTATCCTCTGTCCACACAACCATTGAGCAACCGCCTGTTGTGCATGTGCGAGATCCGTCATCGGTTGGCTGTCCGATCAAGGGCATCAAACCCTTGAATGGCCGTCTGCATGTGCGAGTCTCATCTGGAGTTGCCCTCATCTTCTTTTTTAGGGAAAGGCTTTTGAAAGAGTGTTCATGCTATCTGCCTCAGGATATCACATAGGCATTTTAGACACGATTCAAGCAATTGCAGAACAGGGTGATGCTCAGCACAGAGATTACGGAGATTCCCCCAAAGAAAAAAAAAGAAAATATTTGGAAGGGCCATAAAAAGCAGCTTAGATTAGAACTAGGAATGTTATACATCAAAAGGAGTGCTATTGTAAATAGCCTCATATGTTTCTGAGCAAAGTAAGAATTCTCTTGTACGTCCCACTTTCTGCATTGGGAACTTAATAGCTCGTACAAGGTGGGATTTCAAGGTGGCTTCAGACTCGGAATTTAATAGCTTGAACTCATAGGGATTTTCTTTTTCTTGTTCATACCAAACTCCTTTGACAACAAATGAGCGGGCATTGCAAACATTCCCCCATGCATCTCTTCACAAAGCTTTAGTTTGAGTCTTTTCTGCTGTACATTTCAAGACATAGAAATCCACAAGCTCCTTATTGTCATGAGGAGCTATAACAGCAAAATTTTCACCAACATGAAGTGCATCACTCAACGCATCATGGTGTCCTTCATATGCAAACTCTTCAATCTCATCATCATCTTCGACATCATCTGTAGGTTCAAGGTAACATAATTCCATGCAAAAACGTGTGATTTGTTCGAACACCTCCTCCAGCTGCCTTGCAAACAAGCACTACAAAAGCATGAGAATTGCCGATACCTAAGAAGTTTTCCATTTGTTAAGGAGTAGACACCACTGACACAATGTAACCCACCTGCATTAGGCACATATTTACAATCCTGACGTTGGCTTCTATCCACATCACCTACTTTGACCTCCCAGAACAGTCGAGTTACTGGTCGTACCTGCGAAGAATATGTGGTTGTAGCACCATTGGACATGGTTTCTCTCAAAAATGGCACTACATCTACTGCACATTGTAATTTCACACGGTCTGGCTTTAGCCGCTCCTGAGTGAGATGCCTCTTAATAACAGCACTTGCACCATCATGTTTGCCCTTCCCATGACCTGAACCTGAAAAGTGATGTGTCATTTTCAAACTTGTCAGAGTTCCATATCGAGCAACAAAATAAAAAGACCTCTTTGCTTTGAACTGTGAGGCTGCTCCATCTGACTAGACCCAATGTTCTTTGAGCAATATGCCTAGCTCTTTCAACCAACCATAATGGAGCATAAAGCAATGCTGGACAAAAAGAGTATCATGGATTTTATCATCAGATATATAGAAATGATAGTATTTTTGGACACTACCTGCAATCCTCGCATATGTAATGTGAACAAAGATTGTCACCTAGCTAGAAAACCAATGCATTGATTGGATCTCGTTCTGTTCTTTGAAAGTGTAATTTTCAGCGAAATCCACCACTGACACTACCACATCTTCAGGGAAGATACGTAGACAATCTTTAAACTGCTCAGCCTGCCATCTGTAAACAAAATTGTGCTTTATAAACTTACTCAGATGATCCTTGAACAGTATGAAAAGCTGCCCGCACTGCATCTCCTTGTGAGAAAGAACTTTTCTTTTCTTCTTTTTCCTTGAATCTGTTTCGCCAACTTCAAGGTCTTCAAAAATCTTAACTGTTACCATGCGTGCACCGTTTAAATCTTCAATCGAGCAAATTGGTAGCTTCTTTGAAGGCCCACATGAAGAGCATTTGCCGATCAAACACTTCAGTGCAAAAAAATTTGACCCGCTAGCCTTCGAGCATAAAACTGACTCCCAAAGCTTTGTAAGGCTAGGGCACTGATTTGTTTGAGCACTACATTTCAACTCTGCACCACAAATATCACATTGACAACTACACTCTTTCCCATGCACACCATAAGAAATCTGCCTTATATGGTTTACAGCATCCCTCAAGAATGACATTTGAATATGAGTGATGCAACAGCACAGCTGTAGCGATCTCGAAGCTTGCGTACAAAATAAGGTTTCAGCTTTTCAAATGTCCTTTGGTGAATTTGTACCTCTGGGTGACTCTGTTTGAAGGCAAGAAAGAATTCTACCTGCATTAAATAATGATATTCAGTACACTTATTGGAAAAATCATAACTTATTGTTGACATGAAAAACTGAGATCAATCTGATGGGAGCTAGTATAAGAATGGTAACGAATACTTTTGTGATCAGTGGAAGGAGAAAAGTTACAAGAGCCTGAGTCTAATAGTAGAAAGCACTCTAAGACCTAGTTGTTATCAGACTACCTAAGGGTAGCTGCCAGGTTAACAGTGGTAGCTACCAGGTTGACAGTGACAGCACTAGGTTGACAAAGATAGCTACCAATCCACCAGGATTGCCATGGGAAACTGGTAGCTTCCACCAAGGTTGCCATGGCAGACTGGTAGCTTCCACCACGATTGCATGGCAGTGTGGAAGCTATTACTCTCATAATGGTAACTAATATTTTGTGATGAGTGGAAGGAGAAAAGTTACAAGAGCTTGAGTCTAATAGTAGGAAGCACTCTAAGACTTGTGGCTACCTTTACCATGAGTAGCATTGTAAGGCTGGTTGTTATCAGACTACCTAAGGGTAGCTACCAGGTTGACATTGATAGCTACCATGTTGGCAGTGATAGCTACCAATCCAGCAGGATTGCCATGGCAAACTGGTAGTTCCACCAAGATTGCCATGGCAGACTGGTATCTTCCACCAGGATTGCATGGCAGACTGGAAGCTATTACTCTCAGAGTGATAGCTCCAGCTAGCACTAGGATATTGATAGCTACCAAGTTGACAGTACATTAGGAGAAATATGAACTTTGCATGGGCCTTGTAAGAAATCCTAATTTTTAGGGATTAAGGCTAATGGTGTGTAGGGTTAAGGGGACAAGGGCATTCAAGAAGCTAGTTCTGAGTAGGCTTTTCTAGCCTTTTTTTTAGACACATGTAGGATGTGGACCTAAGAGGTCACCTTCTCTCTCTAGCTTTTTGAAAGTGAAGGGAGTAAAGAGGTGTGGCCACATCATCAAAAACGTGGATCACTAAGAGCCAAAATTTGACTTTTTTTTAAAAAAAGTTATTTTTACTTATTTTTGACTTAAAACTCCCCCCCAACATATATCCATATCAAAAAAGTATTTTTTGACATTTTTTTAAACTTACAAGCACTAAAAGTCCAATTTTTCAAAAAAAAAACTCCCCCCAAAAAAAAAACCTTTCTTCTCTCTTCCTCCTCCCTCCTTTCTCCCTCTCCTCTCCCTCCCTGCCCCTTCTCTCCTCCTCCTCCCCTCTCTCCCTCTCTCCCACTGTCCCCTTCTCTCCTCCCACGTTCCTCCCTCTCCCTCCCTGCCCCCTTCTCTCCTCCTTCTCCACTCTCTCTCTCTCTCTCTCTCCCCCACTACCCCCTTGTCTTCTCCCATGTTCCTCTCTCTCTCCCTCCCCCCTCTCTCTTTTCATCCTTTGCTTCCTCATGCAACAACTACCATGGTGCTCAAGGACATCATAAATCGTATGAATACATATTTGCTTGTTCGCAACGTTTGCATCGAAGGCCGCACGTGAGGGTGAGCAGAGGTCATCCTAGGAACGTCGTAGCATCGGTGAGATGAATGTTGACGATTCTTCAATATCTTGCCAATACCATCACATATTTGAATAAAACACCCCTTTATGCTGAGGCTGTCCGGGGCGGGCAACAAGAGAGGCGACCTCTAAACACCCCTCAAGGATCCCGTGCTGCTCAATTGCGGCTGGGGCAACCACAAGCACATCGCAACAACAAACCCACAGCCAAACACAAACAAGATAGGGGCACCACCTAGTTATGGTATGCGAACTAGGACGCAAGAGAGATTTTGGCACAACCAAGAAGATGCACCACACAACACACACAAGCAACCTCACACCAAGACACACATGAAATGGACCAGAGAGAGCTAGAGCAAAGGGAAGAGAGAGAGGAAAGGATCTTGCGTAATACCTTATTTGTGACTTGCAAATGGAGATGGTTCGTTATGATGCTATCGTAGAACTTGTACAAAAATCACTCAATGCTTAGTGATTGCTAATCATTGCCAAAACACACACACACTGTCTTAGGGTGTGGGAGACCTCTCACCACAATACCCTCTTACAATGGACACAAAACTGGCAATGAAAAACACACTAAAACACTTTCTAAAATCAAGATCAATCGATAAAACTCAAATTACACAAGTCACCTTGAATTCACCAAACCGTATTGCACAAATGGAAGGACGAAGATTTGAACGTCGAATCACGCCTTTGATGCACCAAACCTCAATTTATTGATGATGAAGGAGCATGTACAATAGTGGTTTTGAGATTTGTGGAACTCACGCTCTCTCACTTGCAATGTGTAGCTTGAAGGCTTCTCTCACACCAAGAGTGAAGCTCACAAGTGGTTGCTACACCTAAGTCTCTCCTCACGCATAGAGTGTTGGGGTGCTATATGAGATGTTGGAGGTTGTTTTACAAGAAGGAGAGGGGCCTATTTATAGGTTGGAGACCCCATATTAAGATTATTGGAAATCCTAATTTACAAGCTAACAAATCAGGATTATGATTTTTTTGAATATCAAAACATTGCGGGCCTTCTTTGTCTGCTTGAGTCATGGGTGTGGGCTCAAAAGAGAGCATTATTGATGGTAGATAAGGTGAAAGTAAGTTTTAAGGAAGGGGAGAGAGAGAGAGAGAGAGAGAGTTACTATACATGTCTTGAGGTGAGGTGTCTTTTATGGTTAGGTCAATGCTATTTTGTGTTAGTATGTTAGTCGTTAGTAATCACTAGAAAGTTAATGTTACATTTACAATGGGTAGAGTGAGTTGATTTGATGAAGTAAGATGGTTGAATGAAGTGAGAAAATCCTTGTGATGGTGAAGCTTGAAGAAGTTTTGGACTTACTTGGGTAGGTTCTCAAAATGACTATCGACCTTCTTCTTCGTCTTCCCTTCTTTACGCCACCGCCGCCAAGGTTGATTATCGCGATGAAAATGGTAATTCCGTTGATGATATCTCTTGATTTGCAGAGGTTAATCATGGTACACATGCTGAATTTATGTATATATATAAGGGGTAAGATGGAATTGTACTTTGGAAGTAATAGAGAGAGGCATAGAGATGGTGTATGTACATGGAGAGCTCATATGAGAGCTATGGGAGTAAGTGGGGAGGTTAATGGTGAAGAAGGTGAGAGAAACCATTGAAGGTGCAGGTTTGAGTGAGGGAAGGAGAGGGAGGGATGTGTAAGAGTGAGTAGGTGTGTGGAAGGGTGAGAGAAGACTAAGGGCTACTTGTGAGAAAAGTGGGCAGACTGGGGTCCACTCAAAAAATCATAGCTCACCGCTGGTAGCTCCAAAAATCATGAAAAACTTTGAGGTGATTATTCAGAGTGTGGGCTACATTTTCTTTTTTGACCACCGCTCCAAATTCGGAGTGGAGATAGGTGCCAAAATTCTCACCAAAAAGCCTGTTTTTTATGCCTGCAAAAGTCTTTTAGTGGCCCCCTCCTTTGTTGAATTTGTACAATGCATCCAAGAGTGAGCCCCTCCTTTGTCATATTATAATACAAAGCATTCAAGTTGCACTTGACCCATGCATGGAGGAGGATTATTGGTGAAATAAGAAATATATACATGGTGGGACTGGTGTATGGACTATTCATGGACTTTAGCTCAATGAGCACATGGTGTTAGAATAATGAGTAAAAATAATAATAAAAATATGGAGGAGTTATGGATATGGAAAGATATTGGAATCATATGATATGGTCCCTCCTTGAATTATTTTGGGTGAAAGAGGAAAAGGTATGCAAGTAAATAATATAATAAAAGTAACCAATGAGTAGAAATCAATTTTTTGTTTTCACGAGGGTGAGGGTGAAAATGTGGGAGTGATTTGTATAAAAGAAAAATATGAGGTTAGAGTATGTACATATTGGCAAAATATATAATTATGGTGTAAGAGGATGAAAGAAGGTGTACATAGGTTTAATAAAACACACACCTAAGTAGAAATATTTAAATAAAATATCAAAATAATTATAAAAAATCCCTATATTTAGGCCATATATACAATGAAATATTTACACACAAAGAGGCCATAATATACTTTTTTTATTATTATTTTTATTTTTTTTGGCTCACCTAGCCCAGTGACTAGCTAGCTGAGGGTTTTTAAGAAGATATGGGAAAAGTCCCGTGACTCACACACGCCTATGTACAGTGAAATGGTAGGGATAGCCACAGTGTTTGGGTGATTTTTGTAGGGTGAGGTAACTCACTGTGGCAATTACAAAGAGCCGAAAAAACGGCTATCAATGCAAGGTAACAATATACTTCTTACTTTTGATTGTGTTCTTCTTATCATAAACTTTGAAGTCTAAGGTGTTGCCTCTACTTGTTTTGTAGTGCTTGGCACAAAGGTTGCTTTTATGCACAAATAGTGAAAGGCTACAGGTTAGAGAGGCCAAGTGTCACCACTTTTCCTCTAAAACAGTCTTCTTTGTTACATCTTGCAGGTAGGTGCTTCAAATCCATGCTTATTAGGGGTGGTAGTCTCATCCTAATGTATATTTTTATATTGTTTATTCCCAGCTAGATAGAAATACTTGCAAATTTGTACAACATATACTTAACAAGTGTCTTCATTATATATCTTGCAAATGTTGAATTCATACATGTTTTTGTTACAAGGTGACCTCTTGCTATGCTAGTTGAGTGGCGTTGTTTGCAAGAACGGCTCAAGGAACTGGCATAACATGAAGCTTTTACGGTGGCACAAAGCTCTCCTCAGCGACAATGTGGCTCCCACTACACCAAAAATCATTATGCTGACATGAAGAGATCCCTAGTAGGACAATGCAAAAACTTTTCATCAGCAGTAACACACTCTTTCCTAACATGAGGGCACTCCTACCAAAGATATTTTTATGTGATAGGTCACCCCAGGAGCATACCATGTCATGGAATGGATGTAAGAACTATGACCACACTACTCCTTGTAAAGTGTTCACAGATGTATGTTTATCAAAGTTAATGAGAAGAAATTTGGACTTTTTTGTTTGTTGATGTGTAAGAGCACTCTAGGTCTACCATATTTTACATTGTTTGATAAGTTAAATAAAATTTGTAGTCATTTAAAGTGTAAGTTTGTTTTTGTTTGGTAAGATTGTACATGAGAAGACATAATAAAGTATAAGAGATCTTGACGGAATAAGCCTCGATTAGATTCCTACCATGCACTTGTGACACCAGACCTCTCCTTGAACCTTTTGATTTCTATCATTGTGGGAAGTCTAAGGGTGGTCTATTTTCAAATTTTTAGCAATAACTTTTTTTTAAAGGAAATTTTGGTTATTTTAAAGTTTGTACACAGTCTAGGAGTTCATTCTGATTGTTTTCCTTCAGTTTCAATTTTTGATCGAGGCCACTCCTTGGAAGCCACTTTTGAACGTGTTAGGGTGAGATTTTGACAAAGTTTTGTATGTAGGAAATGCAATCCTTAACACAATAAAAAACATTGGTTCTCTGAGTATTTTCAGATTCCATGGTTTTAATGCCCGTTCGAGCCCGTAGATTAAGGAAAAAGTAAGAAATGTCTGTTTTACATCATTTTTTAAGAAATTGCCAACTTGCACATTGATTTTTGGAAAATCCGAGTAGGATATGATTTTTTTGCATCACACGATAGTCGAAGAGCGCGACGAGATGAACAAATTTATGTGAGACAAGCCCAGACAGATTCAGAGCCAATTGAACACTAGAAGCTCTTGAAAACAGCCTAAAAGTTCATGCATAAAAATAAATCCTGTACTTGTCATTTTAGGGCCCCAGGGACCCTCAACATGAGGGGCCACAAGGGCGCGCAAATCAACCATCCAAAAATTTAGCTATTTGCCATTGGGGGGGGGTGCTATGAATACATCAATTTGCCCAATTCTATCTCATGACCATGCATTAAAAAAAAGCCTGTACTTATCATTTTAGGGCCCCAGGGACCCTCAACATGAGGGGCCACAAGGGCGCGCAAATCAGCCATCCAAAATTTGGCCACAAGGGCGCGCAAATCAGCCATCCAAAAATTTTGATGCATAGCTATGAGATAGATTTGGGCAAATTGATGTATTCATAGCAAACTCCCCCCCCCCACACAATGGCAAATAGCTAAACATTGTATCATGCCATGCATTAAAAAAAGCTTATACTTGTCATTTTAGGGGCCCAGGGACCCTCAACAAGAGGGGCCACAAGGGCGCGCAAACTGGCCATCCAAAATGCTTGTACTTGTCATTTTAGGGGCCCAGGGACCCTCAACAAGAGGGGCCACAAGGGCGCGCAAACTGGCCATTCAAAAATTTTGGATGGCCAGTTTGCGCGCCCTTGTGGCCCCTCTTGTTGAGGGTCCCTGGGCCCCTAAAATGACAAGTACAAGCTTTTTTTAAGGCATGTCCATGAGATAGAACTGGGCAGTTTAATGTGTTCATAGCAACCCCTCCCCCCCCCAAATGGCAGATACCTAAACCTTGTATCATGCTTATCAACCATTTTTTACTTCCTTGTGTCCATCCCCTGTTCTTGGAAATATCTTGGTCCCTATTTGTGCCTGGATGGGCATTCTACGCACCGTTGTGGTCCCTCTTGTTGAGGGTCTCTGGGGCTTCAAAATGACAAATAGGGGCTTTGTTTTAATGTATGGCCATGAGATAGAGTTGTAGTGTTTGATGTCCGGAGTATTCACTATGTCAAATTTTCCTATATCATGTCCGTTCACCACAATGGATTGAAAGTAGCCCTTATAGGCCTTACCTACACATGTTTCTGTAACTTTACAAGAATATAAATTCCCTTCTGTTGAACACATGTGCTATGTTACATATACTTTAGTGAACTCGCAAGGTCAAAGGCCTCACAAATTTTGTGCACTCAGAACATTTAGCACTAGAAATCAACCAAACAAGGAGCCAATTTTTACTTCCTTGTGTTCACCTCGTGTTCTTGGAAATGTTTTGGTTAAGCCATTTCTTTGGTATTTAAAGCCACATGTGACCCCTATTGTTATAGTATCCGACCAAAGGTTTCTTGATTAGCAGTTATATAGGTTCGAGTGATACATATCTTCTATGTTAACAATGCATGTATCTATAATTTATGTTTACACTTTCTCTATCCAAATGAGCTACATAGTAAAAATCAAATCCGCAATTCAACAATTAAGTTCACAAGGTGATAGATATTGGTATGATCTTTAACAATACCAAATAAATAGCTATCAATAGCGAATGAATAGGGATATTTAAGAAGGTTTGATACCAAAAACTTGTCAACACTACTCAAAAAGGTGGAAACTCAAAGGCTTTAAAATATATATTATGAAACATGAATCAATAATAATTCACCCCTATATATCTACACCTCCATCTCAAGTTGTCATTTCTCTAAGTCAAGCTTGGCATAGGAATAGTATGGAAACAATAACATTTTGGAAAGCAAGAATTTATCTTTCTCAACTTTTGAAATGTTGCTATTGATATATATTCAACATCCCCAAATGAGGACATCTTGACAAAGGTTATGATCCACTTAATAAGAATAACCATTAGTGATTAAACTGAAATCAAAATATTGCATGAATTTCTTCATGGTGGAATGATTAAGACTTGAAACTTCAAACATCTTACAGACAAATCAGAATATCCAAAAAAATCAACAATATTTCTCAAATCTGTATGAAACTCCATTAATCTAAATAAAATACTCTTACTCAGTGCGACACCATTTAACAAAAAGAAATATTTATATTGCATTTATAGAGGAATCCAGCCTCATAAAAATAATTACAAATGGAGACAATGTTGTTGCTGTTAGGCTTCTCTTACAAGTATTTGTCTTTCTCATCTAGAGATTCATATACACGAGTATTTGTGTGTCTATGACACTAGGGAAGATAGTAGTACTATAGGGATGGCTTTTCTAAGAGCTCCTAGAGAGTACCTATTGGTTCAAGATTCTACAAAAATCCTACTATTCTTATCAAAATCTTTTAACACGGTAGTGAAAGGTTCCTCACGGAACAAAAATAGGGTGATTTCCATCTCTGCACATGGTTGCTTGCTCATGTCCTCTCAAAACAAGTTGACTCTGTAAGTAAACAGCAGATTATGTGAGCACAAAGTTATAAAGTACAAAATGATATCATTCTAATAATCTAATGACAACTATACAAAGAATAAATTATAAGAAAAATCTTTGATGACTCTCCATAGATAACACAACTTACTTACATTGTGAGACTCAATCACATGCTACAAAACTATAGATGGCGCACCAAAGCCATCAACAAAATAGCACCACCCAATGTTATGAGGTGTGAAGCCTAAACATTGAAAGCCATAAAGAGGTTAATTCCCTCCAGCATGATAAACTTAAAGATGGAGATGATCTTAAGCTCTGAATGTAAGCTACAAGGGTAGTTTTCTCACCATTCTATCTTTATGTTGGAGATGAATCCTTGCAATGCCCATGCACTATTCACACCCCCTGTTCTTGTGGTATGCAAGTCATGTGAGTTGATGCTTTTTCCACCTTCGGGAGTAGAGGTTTCCATGTAGTGCGAGTGAATGAAAGTAGAAGGAGGAGAATCTTGTTTCATGCTGTAATGGAGGTGAGAGAAGGGAGAGGAGCTAGCTTGGTGTGGAACTATGTGGTGGGCAAGGGGAAGAGATGGGGAAGAAGCTTGCTTGGTGCTACAATGGAGATGGGAGAAAGCTAGTAGAGAGATAATGTTGGACTATAAGGGGTGCATGTGGTTGTTGCAGCCATGGAGAGCTTGGAAAAGGGTTTGTAGAGAGAGAAAATCACTTTTAGCTATAGAATAGGTTTGGAAAGACTTTGGAGGGTGGAAAATGATGTTTTGAAATTTTTTGAAAAAATTTATTTTTTTTGAATTTTTAGTGCACGTTTTTTACTTTTGGAGGTCAAAAATACTTTTTTGACCATGAAATAGTAACCAGGGGACCTTTTAAGGAGGGAAAACTTGAAATTTGAAATTTTTTGAAATTTTGAAATTTTTAGTGTATTTTTAAATCCGGGCCAAAAAGTGGGGGAAAAAAGGTCAAAGTGGTCCCTCCCCCCCCCCCCCCCTTCCCTTTCCCCTAGCCACCTCCCTTACCTTCTCACTATGTAAGAGGCCATTAAGAGGTGTAAGGCTACCTTGTCCCCCTACTTTTTTGAGGGTATAGAGTGTGTCCACCACCCTCTTCCTATTGGCTGGCCTCTAATTAACCTTAATCCCAAAGGGCCCCTAGAGGGTTCATATTTTTCCTAATGAATAGCTACCAGTACACCAATATTACCATGGCAATCTGGTAGAAAGCACTATCAGGCTGCTGGCTACCTTATCATGACTATGAGACTGTAAACTAGTAGGTTGAACGTGGTAGCCAGCAAATTTACCAAGAACATCATGGCAGATTGGTAGCAACCCCTATCAGACTAGTAGCTACCTTTACCGAGGACAACATGGACGCTACCAAAGTCTGAGAGTGGTAATTATAAGGATCACAGTGGTAGCTACCAGTCATGTATAGTAAGCTACCTATTTGGCAGTGGTAGTAACTAGGTCTAAAGCAATGTGCAACAATAAGCAAACTGTACAGCAGACAACTGAAGTACAACCAAACCAATGCCATAATTGTCAATGAAAATAAGCTTGTAGTTACTCAAGAATTCAAAACAAACCTGGGGTTGCTCAAGAAGATGCATTGGGTGTTTATCGAATACTTTGCGTGCAATACGCTTTCGACACACATCCTTTTTGTTGGGTGATACGCGAGTATTGTGAATCCAGAAGCTCACCACTGTGGCCTTCACTTCCTCTGTAATTACACTATTTGTGTATGGTTGTCTCCCACACAAATGCAATGGTAGTTCTGTATGATTATGTTTCAATCGATATCTACCTGCATAGAAGTTCCTTCGATGGATACCAAGAAGCCTCGATGCAGCTGCTATATTTGGTTTTATGCTTGTGGAATTCATAACCATCATGATACTCGCCCGTTTAATAAACAACTCTGCCGAGCTTTTTGGTCTCTTGATTACCTTGAGAGTGTTGTGCATTCCATTAATCAATACCCTCTGCTGTAGCCTGTAACCTGCGTGTCGGTGTCGCTATGTGCCGATTTCTGCCGCCGGGCAGAAATATACTAGTCGAATAGTCGCCAAAGGTGTCGTATCCGTAAACTGTGTAGTACAGGGCGATCGGTGCGCTCGTTGCCGATGCCGGTGTCAGGAGTTTTTTGGAGTAAGAGATTGTGCATATGTACATATACATGCATGGTGCATAAAATAAAGGATTGCCCATTTTCCAGAGCCAGGTGGTTACGTGGGGCCCACATGTGTACAGGTAGGACAGGGTGTACATAGTGCATCGATTTTCACTATTACCAGTACCAGTGTGTTTTTTCTACAATAATGAGGAGTTGGTAGCGCGTAAAACTTCTCGAGGAAGCTATCCGCGGGCCGACGACATGAGGTAAGCAGGTGCGTCAGATGGCATCGAGTGGCGTCAGGAGGTCGAACGGGGTCAATACTTGCACGCGGAGAAGTACGGACACGACGTGGGTGTTTTCTTGTGATACTCATGCAGAAAGGTCATCATGAGGACCACTTTTTGGGACCACTTCACGTGGTTGCGGGATGCATTATTGGGAGAAACTGAGTGCCAGGTGTGCGGATGATGCAAAAGGGTGACAACTATGCACTGCGAGGTCAGTTTTTGGCTTGTTCGGGGTCCGTTTGAGGTCATCTAAAAGGCCAAGGGTGACCAAGTAAAAAAGCTAAGTGTGGGAACTGAAAAAACAGAGAGAAGACCAGAAAAAACGTGGAGAAGAGAGGAGGAACAGCCGCAGGTGTGTTTTTGGGGTTTTTGGAGCCTGTTTTGGCCGTAAACTGCTCATCCGAGGTCGGATTTGAGCACTTTGACATTGTAGACTGGGGTTTTGGGCCGTTCCGGACGCGATGGCGCTATCCATTTTTCCAAATTCCTCACTCTTTTTTTTTTTTTTTTGCTGTGTAAGTTTCTCCTATGAGCGAAGCTTCTGCTCCAATTTGTGATTGTATCTAGTATCTTTTACCCGTATTGTGTGAGCTGTTTGCCCCATTGGTGTTGGTCCAAGCTCATTTGTATCTAAACATCAAAAGTTCTTCTCTTTTGAGTTGAGTTTTTTTGGTGTGTGTGTGTGTGTGTGTGTGTGTGTGTGTGTGTGTGTGTGTCTCTGTGTGGAGTGGGCAAGTGGATAGTCTCTCTCCTCTCACTCCATAGGTGTGTTCCCTGTCTCGGCCAGGTGTGTTGTGTAAGCCGAGTGGTGCCCCAGTGTGTGTGTGTGTGTGTGTGTGTGTGTGTGTGTATCTTTCCAAGAGTGTGTGTGTTGGGGTATAAAGCCCAATGTGGTCGCCCAGGTAAGTGGGCGGGCCGCCAGGTATGTACACATATTCTTTTGTAAAAACCTAATAAGAACTCATTATGCTCTACACATTACAGTAGAGCGAGTTCACCATATCGTCGTGCTCTTCTTCTCGCACTCTCTCTCGCGTTGCACTTCCGCTCGTACTCCTTCAACTGGTATCAGAGCTCAAATCGAGGCTCGGGGCAGCACTGCAGGAGGCTAGAGTCACCAGCTCAGATTGGAGTGAAATTTGATAGGCGAAGACACGGCCCCAAATCTCGTGGGCAAGCCCGAAGGGCTTAGTGTTCTCAAAATTTCATTCTGAGGTCATCTCGGCCACCGTTCGGCTTCGACAAAGGTCTACGCAGGCCATTTTCGACTACGTGGTCTCGACGGGTGCAGATCCGACTCTGCAAATTTGGGGTTTTTGGCCTACGATTGCAGGTGCTGAGGATATCGACACTCCTAGAGTGTTGATTTGTGGCTGTCTACACATCGAAGGACGGCTCACAGTTCTTGGAGGCGTGTCACATACGACACGGGTGTTGAGATGTCGAGCTCTACACCTTGAGCTGGCATCCACTACGGGTCTTGGCCGCTTACGGCATTTACTCACTGGCGCGTTAGGTGACCGACACGAAGGATCTCTGCCAGTGATTCTACAGCTGGACTACACTTATAGTGCCAGCCTAGTACGCTTCTAGCGAGTTCACACTTAGTGACCGCATGTACATATGTGCTACTTTTCAGCTTTAGCACTTAGTCATTTTGTACTCTCTTTTCTGTGAAGAAGAAGAAGAAGCTTTCCATCTCTGTGTGCTTTGTGCTTGTCTTGTGTAGCTCTCTTGCATCCTCATTCTTTACATGGTATCAGAGCCTGGTGCAGGCAAGAGAGGCTAAGAGAGCGAGAGCATCACAATCCCTTCGTTTTTCGCACAAGTTTCTGAACAGGTCTCCAAAGTGCAGTATACAGAGATTTACTGTACAAGTACAGTGGTTGTATGTACGCTTGATTGTGGACACTCGTTGAGTGTAGAAACCGTTACAAGAACCACGATAGCAGATTCAGCAGATTTGCAGGTTTTTGCAGATTGCAGCTATTTTGTCTTAGTGCTTCAAGATGTCTGATTGTTTCAGTCAGATTGTTACTGAGAAGCTTGAGAAAAATAACTACCTTGCATGGAAGTTCAGAATAACAAATTTTCTAAAAGGAAAAGGTTATTGGGACTATGTAGAAGGAGACAATGAAAAGGAACCAGAGATTCCCGAGGCAAATGCTACAGCAGAACAAAGGAAAGCTTTGAGGGACTGGCAACAAGGCCAGAGCAAAGTGATGTATTGGCTTTCTATGAGCATCACAGATGGCATGATGGGCTATCTACAGGATGCTGAAACCCCCGCCATTGCATGGAAAAACTTAGGCAGAGTGTTCGAGGTGAACACCAAGGCCAGGAAGCTTCAACTAAAGTCGGAGCTAAATCAGGTTAAGAGGAACAACCTCTCCATCAATGATTATGCTTTGAAGATCAAGAGTATCATTGAGGCTCTTGGATCTATTAAAGTCTCAGTGGAAGACGATGACATTGTCCGTGCATGCTTGGATGGTCTAGGAGATGAGTATGTACATTTTAGGTCTTCCATGAATACAAAAGACGACATCCCCGTGTTCCAAGATTTGATTTCTATGCTTATTCTTGAGGAGAAGAACCTTGACACATCTTCTTCTCATGGCAGAAATAATTCTGAACAGGCCTTCTATTCTAACTCCAACAGAGGTAGAGGTAGAGGTCGTGGTCGAGGCCCAAGGGGTTGTAGGGGCCAATTTCTGGAAGGTCAATCAAATCAAAACAATACAGGTGGCAGGGGAAACCAGTCTCAAGGCAGGGGGAGTCAAAGAGGTCGTGGTGCAGGATCAAGCAAGCAGCAACATACTCCAGATAGTAGAGAATGTTGGACTTGTGGTGAAAGAGGTCACATGTCACGTGACTGTCCAAAGGGAAAAGCAAGTAGAAAGAGAGAACAGGGCAACTATGCATCTACTAGCAAAGATGCAGATGACAGCAAAAACTAGCGCATGTTTGTTATGCAACATGTAATGAATACAATGACTGCAGAGAATTCCACCCAAGATGATGTTTGGTATGTGGATTCAGGTGCCTCTAATCACATGACGTCTCGTGGAGAGTGGTTTAGAGATATGCGCAAACCAGATGTGTCAGGCTATGTGCAGACAGAAGATGACACAGCTCACCCCATTGCTCATGTAGGGGACATACCTCTAAATACGAAGAGTGGGAAATCAAAGTACTTAGCAGATGTACTTCATGTCCCAAACATTACAAAGAATCTTGTTTCTGTTGGACAAATGGTTGAGCAGGGTTTGCAGGTTCGCTTCAATCCAAATGGCTGTTATGTAGAAGATTTCCAGAATGGCTGTAAGCTGATCACAGAGGGCAAATGTGTGGGCAGAATGTTTACGCTGAATGTAGACATGCCTGAGGTAAAAGCTGCATTATTTGCACAGGGCACAGGTGTTGTGGCTGATGTTGACATTTGGCACAAACGCATTGGCCATGTCAATGAGCAGAGATTGCGCAGCATGCAATCAAAACACATTGTAAAAGGTTTGCCCAAATTCAAGGTGGATGGTATGCATAAAGTGTGTGCAGCATGCCAGTTTGGAAAACAGTCAAAGGGCTCATTTCCACATGAGCGCAATGTATGTAAAAAGCCACTTGAGGTGGTGCACACAGATGTTTGGGGTCCAACCGATACTGCAAGTATACATGGTTGCAGGTATTATGTCTCTTTCATTGATGACCATACAAGGAAAGTATGGGTCTACTTCATGCGTAACAAAAGTGAAGTGTTTGGTCACTTTCAAGACTTCAAAGTCATGATTGAGAAGGAGACAGATATGCAAATCAAGACATTGAGGTCAGATGGAGGGGGAGAGTACTTCTCCAATGATTTTTCAGATTTTCTACGAATGCATGGTATACACAGGCAGTTTACATGCAGATATACTCCACAGCAGAATGGGGTCGCAGAAAGGAAAAACAGGCACATTGCAGAGGTTGCACGTGCATTGATGAATGAGAAGAACATGCCTCATCATTTCTGGGCTGAAGCTGTAAATACAGTTGTGTACATTATGAATAGGACACCTACAGCTGCGGTGCATGATGTAACACCTGAGGAAAAGTTTACAGGTACAAAGCCTGATTTGGCACACTTGAAAGTGTTTGGCTGCATAGCTTACGTGCATGTACCAGATGAGTTGCGTAGGAAATTGGATCCTAAAGCAGAGAAATGTATTCTTGTGGGATATTCCCTTGAACAGAAGGGGTACAGGTGCTACAATCCTACTACACGAGAATTACGAGTGAGCAGAGATGTAGTCTTTTATGAGATGAGCAGCTGGTACAGTAATGCACATGGCACTATTGGGGCTGATGTAAAAGATGATGTGGTTGTACAAAATGTGAGGCCACAGTCACAGGTTTTGAGTGGACCACAAGAGTCCTCTTCTCGTGGCTCTGTTGAGAAACCATGGAATGGTAGACTACGTACGCAGGTTACTCCACCAACAGGTACAGGGAATGTATCACGAAAAGGAAAGGAAAAGGTTGATGAACCTCCCTTTATGGTTGATGCATCATCAGGTTTTTCACATGTAGACATGGATTCAGATGGTTCTGAACAAAGTCTTGATGAGGAATTTGGAATTCCGGCTGTCAGGACACCTGGTGTAAGGAAAGTACAAGAAGATGCTAGAGGGCAAAGGAGTGACCCAGGACCGCGCAGATCTAATAGAGTCAGAAATCCAGTTCAGAAATTGACTTATGATGGGTATATAGCGCATCACCAAGCCTACATGGCTAAGGTGATACAGGATGTGGAGCCCACATGTTTTGAGGATGCAGTTGGAAATGTGCATTGGGATGATGCAATGAATGAAGAGATGGCTGCATTGGAAGCAAATGACACATGGAAGTTGGTGCCATTGCCAAGTGGCAAGAAAGCTATTGGCTGTAAATGGGTGTATAAAACCAAGCATAAGGCTGATGGTAACATTGAGCGTCACAAGGCAAGGCTGGTCGCAAAGGGTTATGCACAAACGTATGGCATAGACTATGAGGAGACCTTTGCTCCAGTGGCAAAGATGACGGCAGTGAGAGCTGTCATAGCAGTGGCTGCATCTAGAGGATGGATTATGCATCAAATGGATGTAAAGAATGCCTTCTTGAATGGTGAGTTGCAAGAGGAAGTGTATATGGATCAGCCACCTGGTTATGTCGATCCAGGTTACCCAGATTATGTATGCAGACTTCTCAAAGCTTTGTATGGTTTGAAGCAGGGCTCTAGAGCATGGTATGACAGGATTGCCAAGTATCTTGTCAGTATTGGTTTTAAGAGAGCTCATGCTGATCATTCACTCTATGTACGTGAGAGTGATGTGGGGATTGTGGTCATTACCATATATGTAGATGACCTTATTATTATTGGTGACAATGCTATGGAGATTGACCATGTGAAGGGTCTTCTCAAACAAGAGTTTGAAATGAAAGATTTAGGCGAGTTGCGCTACTTTCTTGGCATTGAAGTGATCAGGACTCCAGAGGGTGTATGGCTATCACAGAGACAGTATGCTTTGGACATGTTGTCAAAGTATGGTATGGCTGATTGTAAGCCAATTTCTATTCCCTTGGATGTGAATGCAAAGCTGAGTGCAGAGAAGGGTGAATTTGTTGAGGATGTCAACATGTACAGGAAGATTGTGGGTAGTCTAATCTACTTGACTATCACGAGGCCAGACTTGAGCTACACAGTAGGCTTGGAGAGTCAGTTCATGCAACTTCCGAGGAAGCCACATTTGGATGGAGTACGACGCACACTTAGGTATGTGCAAGGTACTCTTGACTACGCATTGTTCTATGCAGCAGATGCACCATTAGCATTGTATGGGTATATAGATGCAGATTGGGCAGGTAGCATTGTTGATAGGAGATCTACGAGTGGCTTCATGTTCTCTTTTGGGAGTGCTGCTGTTACTTGGAGCAGCAAAAAGCAGCCTACGGTTGCTTTATCGAGCACAGAGGCCGAGTACAGAGGTGCAGCAGTTGCGGCGTGCGAGGTAGCTTGGCTACGCACATTACTTGAGGACTTGGGAGTGCAGGTGGACCAACAGATTTTCATCCATTGTGACAACCTCAGCAGCATGCAGTTGGCTAGGAACCCAGTGTTCCATGCCAGGACCAAACACATAGAGGTCCATTACCACTACGTTCGGGAGCGAGTGTTGGCGGGCGACATCGACTTGGTCTACGTCAGCACAGAGGAGCAGATAGCGGATATCTTTACCAAGGCCCTCGGAGCTGAGAAGCTTCGACGTTTCCGGACTATGCTTGGACTCTGCGACATGCAGAGCTCGAGGGGGAGTGTTGAGATGTCGAGCTCTACACCTTGAGCTGGCATCCACTACGGGTCTTGGCCGCTTATGGCATTTACTCACTGGCGCGTTAGGTGACCGACACGGAGGATCTCTGCCAGTGATTCTACAGCTGGACTACACTTAT
The DNA here is from genome assembly GCF_014529385.1 of Adiantum capillus-veneris. Classification (NCBI taxonomy): domain Eukaryota; kingdom Viridiplantae; phylum Streptophyta; class Polypodiopsida; order Polypodiales; family Pteridaceae; genus Adiantum; species Adiantum capillus-veneris. The sequence goes on from NC_140957.1 coordinate 69,972,161, forward strand.
AGTGCCAGCCTAGTGCGCTTCTAGCGAGTTTACACTTAGTGACCACATGTACATATGTGCTACTTTTCAGCTTTAGCACTTAGTCATTTTGTACTCTCTTTTCTGTGAAGAAGAAGAAGAAGCTTTCCATCTCTGTGTGCTTTGTGCTTGTCTTGTGTAGCTCTCTTGCATCCTCATTCTTTACAACGGGCGCATCTACACACAGACTGTAGGCGACATCCACTAGTTCATCAGGTAGCTTGTGTTTGCTGCTTGATATTCCAAATTTCATCCTGACATTGCAGGTACTTCCATATGGGATGTATTGTCAGAGATGATGTATGTTTGTTCAGGGTTTGCTGGCTGTGAGTCACGCAGCAAACAACCGCCGCAGCGGTTACAGCATACTGTGGGAAATTTGTGGATGTATGACTTTGTGGGAAGTCTATGTACTGTCAGATTTACTGCATCCTTTGTTGAGGGTCGAGTGAGGTTTTATTGAGTTGGGGGATTCTCGAATGTTGAGATCCTTTCGGTGATACAGGTCTTGGAGCGATCCCTCGAGCACCCTTAGATAGGCAGCTAGGATGTATTGACTGTGAGTTAGATAGTTGGGATTGCATCTTTGCTTTACTACCGTTGAGGCATTGTCGTAGTCTATGCTTACAGGACAGTGACAAGACAGTCAGAGACAGTACAGGTGCAGGACAGGTTTACCCACAGCTTACAGTGTTAGAGAGACAGTGGTTTTTTGAGCTGTTTTTGGTCAGTTTTTTAGTACACCAGAGCCATTTTACAAAGGAGACTCTGCCAAAATTTCTGCAGAATCTGAAGCTTTCTTGGTTCATTTGACAGGTTGATATTGGTTCAGAGGTCAGTTTACAGAGGAAACTCTGCCGAATTTTTCCCAGGAAATTAAACTACTGTGAAGTGTAGCTATGGCTGGATCACAGGACACTGCTCTTTACAATATCAAGAAGCTGGATGGAACCAATTTCCCATTGTGAAAGAAGCAGATTTGGCACGTGTTGTACAAAAGAAGCAGATAAAACCTATAAAGCTCAAGGGGATAAAACCAGAAGATATGGACGAAGATGAATGGAGCGAAATGGATGAATTGGCACTTTCTACCATTATGCTGACTTTGGCAGAAAGCGTTTACTTCAATGTAGCAGACGAGATGTCCGCTTATCAAGCATGGTTAAAGCTGAGTGATCTTTATGAGAAGCACAGTGCAGCTTCACAGGTATACTGGCTTAAGAAGCTTGTTGACTTGAAGATGAAAGAAGGGACACCTATGTCCAATCATCTGAATGAATTCAACACAATCTATAGTCAATTGTCAGCTCAAGGTGTCAAGTTTGATGAACCTGTTAGAGCTATGTTCCTGTTGATCACATTGCCGGAAAGTTGGGACACTTTTCGCACAGCTTTGAGTAATTCTGCACCTCCACATGGTTTGAACATAGCAGGTGTAGAAGGAAGTCTGCTTACTGAAGAAACCAATAGAAAGACAATGGACAAAGGCAAAGGAACAGCCTTAGTTGTCAGGGAAAGGACCAAAGAAAAGTACGAAGGTGGAAAGAGGAATCAGTCTCGTAGCAAGTCCCGCAGTGCTAAAGGCAAGAGTGACATAGAATGCTACCATTGTGGCAAGAAGGGTCACATGAAAAGAGACTGCAGAGAATGGAAAGCAGAAAAAGGCAAAGAGAAAGCTGAAGACCATGGTGAGAAGAACAAGTTCTCAGTGAAGATTCAAGAAATAAATGTGACAAACACTGTTGCAGAGGATGACAGTCTAGTGTCAGGAGACATCTACTTCTTGAAGAATACAATGGACTCAGCTCTTCTTACAGCATCTGATGGAAATGCACTGAGTGACTGGATTATAGACTCAGGGGCATCACTTCATGTGTCTCCAAACAAGGAGTGGTTTACTTCTTATGTGACCACTAAAGATCATGTTCGGCTAGGCAATGGGCAGACATGTGAGATCTTAGGTGTTGGAGATGTTCGATTGAAGTTTCAGAATGGCTCTTCTTTCACGCTGAAGAATGTGAGACATGTTCCCGCAATTACAAAGAGCTTGATCAGCACAGGTTTACTTGATGATGCTGGCTACGTCACCACTTTGAGACAGAACATGTGGAAGATATCCAAGGGTTCTATGACAGTAGCACATGGAGTAAAGTCTGGAGGACTTTACATGATTTATGTATCAAATGTCTCTAAAAATGTAATCAATGTAACCGAGCAACCGAACGTTTCTTTGTGGCATAGCCGGTTAGGACATATGTCCAAGAAGGGAATGGAAATCTTGTCTCGTTCTGGTTATTTTCCTGGCTTTTCATTTAATGATTTTGAATTCTGTGAACATTGTCTGTATGGTAAGCAAACACAGCAGCCACATAAGCATAGAAGCAGTAGAAGAGATACACAGTTGGCACTTGTTCATAGTGATTTGTGTGGACCTATGCCTAACCTACCTCTAGGGGGAGCTTCTTACTTTATGACATTTATAGATGATTATTCGAGGAAAGTATGGGTTTACTTTCTCAAGCACAAGGATGAAGCGTTTAGTGTTTTCAAAACGTTTGTGACACTTGTGGAGAATCAGAGTGGCAAGAAGCTTAAATGCTTACGCACTGACAATGGTGGAGAGTATGTTTCAAAGGCCTTTCAGGACTTTTGTGAGTCAAAAGGTATAAAACGTGAACTTACTGCTCCTTACAATCCTCCTCAAAATGGTGTTGCTGAGAGGATGAATAGGACCATACAAGAGAAGGTCAGAAGTATGTTGTCTAATGCACAGTTGCCAAATGGGTTTTGGGCTGAAGCTGTATCAACAGCTGTTCATCTTGTAAATAGATCTCCTAGCAAGGTTTTGCAGAAGGATTCAGTGCCAGAGATGGTATGGTCAGGCAAAATGCCCTCATACAAGCATCTCAGAGTCTTTGGCTGTGAGGCATATACTCACGTTCCAAAAGAATTTAGGAACAAACTTGAGCCAAAGAGTAGAAAGTGCATCTTTCTAGGCTATGGTAATTCTTGTGAGATGGAGTACAGACTTTGGGATCCCGAATCCAGAAAGGTTGTCCGCAGCAATGATGTTCACTTTAATGAATCCAAATATCATTCTAAACCAGAGAGGGTTGAGGAGATTAGAAGAGTTGTCTTCCAAGAAGATGGACCTGCACGTGCAAGACAAAATGTCAGAGCTCAAGAGGAGCAAGGACACGATAGAGTGGAACAACAAGTTGTGGCTGAGCCTGAGCCACCTATTGTGCGTAGATCTGGACATATCACGCGACCTCCTGATAGGTTTGTTCCATCTATGAACTATGTCATGTTGACTGATTGCAATGAGCCTTCATGTTACAAGGAAGCAGTGCAAATGAAGGACTCCGAGAATTGGCAATTGGCCATGCAGTCAGAGATGACAGCTCTGCATAAAAACCAGACATGGAAGCTAGTTAAATTACCACGGGGCAAAAAGGCTCTACCATGTAAATGGGTTTACAGGTATAAGATCACCGCTCATGATAGTCAGCCAAAGTACAAAGCAAGGCTTGTTGCCAAGGGCTTTAAGCAAGAACAAGGCATTGACTTTGATGAAGTCTTCTCTCCGGTGGTCAAAATGACTACATTGAGATGCTTTCTTGCATTGGTTGCCATATTGGATTTGGTGTTGCACCAAATGGATGTCAAGACAGCGTTCTTGCATGGTGATTTAGATGTGGAAATTTACATGCAACAGCCAGAAGGGTTTGTTGAGAAAGGCAAGGAAGATTGGGTATGCCAGTTGTTAAAGAGTCTTTATGGCTTAAAACAATCACCAAGGGCATGGTACCATAAATTCCACAAGTTTATGCTTTCTCAAGGCTACAAACGTAGTGAGTTCGATCACTGTCTATATACAAAGAAGGCTAAGGATGGTAGTTGGCTGATCCTTATTTTGTATGTGGATGACATGTTGATTGCTGGCAAGCACTTGGAAGAATAGCTTTGAAGTCAAAGATGGAAAAATCGTTTGACATGAAAGACATGGGTGAGGCAAGTCATATACTTGGTATGCGCATTGAGAGAGACAGATCAAAGAAGTTGATTTGGTTATCTCAAACAGAGTATATTGACAAGGTTTTGCAACGTTTCAATATGGAGAAGGGAAAGGCACTGAGTGTTCCATTGCCACCATATGTGAAACTTAGCAAACAAGATTGTCCTGTGTCTGAGGAAGAACAGGCTGAAATGGATAAGATTCCATATGCTTCTGCAGTGGGTAGTTTGATGTATGCAATAATTGCTACTCGCCCAGACATTGCATTTGTAGTGGGAGTAGTAAGTCGATACATGTCAAACCCAGGCAAGAAACATTGGGGGCAGTGAAAGGAATATTGAGATACCTGAAAGCTACAAAGAGTATGCATATATGCTATGGGAGTCAGGAGCTAAGTGTAAAGGGTTTTACAGACTCAGATTATGCAGGTGACTTAGACAATCGAAGGTCTACGTCAGGGTATGTCTTTACATTGGCTGGTTGAGCAGTATCATGGCGTTCTAGATTACAAGATTGTGTTACTCAGTCTACTACAGAGGCTGAATATGTAGCAGCATTAGAGGCATGCAAAGAATCAATTTGGCTTAATCGACTAGTAACAGATTTGGGAATCAAAGAAGAGATGCCTGTGTTATATTGTGATAGTCAAAGTGCTATACAATTGGCTTGCAATCCAGTTTATCACTCAAAGACAAAGCATGTGGATGTGAAGTATCATTTCATCAGGGAAATGCTCGAGGATAAGCAACTTCAGCTTGTCAAAGTTCACACCACAGAAAATCCTGTTGATCTACTTACAAAAGGACTTCCCTCAGAGAGCTTTGCGCATTTTCGCAAGCAGTTAGGTGTAGGGTAGTACATCACTTCTCTACATCTCTTGTATATTAGCTTGTATAGTAGCTTCTCTCACACTTAAAGTACCACATTGGACTTTAAGTGGGAGGTTGTTGGGGTATAAAGCCCAATGTGGTCGCCCAGGTAAGTGGGCGGGCCGCCAGGTATGTACACATATTCTTTTGTAAAAACCTAATAAGAACTCACTATGCTCTACACATTACAGTAGAGCGAGTTCACCATATCGTCGTGCTCTTCTTCTCGCACTCTCTCCCGCGTCGCACTTCTGCTCGTACTCCTTCAGTGTGTCGGGTCGTTATAGAGACGTTGTGTGTGTTTTCATCCCGCTCACATTCTTTTGGCGCCCCCACGGAGGATCTTCTTCGAGTACCTTCTGCTTCAAGCTTCAAGCTTCGAGATTCAGGATTACAGGTTGCAGACTACATGTTACAGGTTACATGGACAAGTACAGGTACAGGTGATTCACACAGGTACAGGTAGCTGGAGTACAATGATATACTAGCATTGGTGTCACTTGCAGTTGTTGTGGGTATGCATTACTTGGCACCTATTTGAGCGCATTGTCTGTTGGATTGTACGTTAGTTGTGGAAACTGCCATGGTACGCCTTTGTGGAGCCATATATGGTTTTATTTGGCAGTCCCAGCCATTTCTGAGACTTGGTCTGGAAGATAGTCATTTCTGAGACTTGACTATACCCGATTTGCATTAGCCTTCGTGTGAGGGTCGATAGCGTGAGGTTTTATTGAGCTGGGGGATTCTCAAATGTGGAGATCCTTTCGGTGATACAGGTAGCTGGAGCACCCTTTTCGTGACCTCGCCATAGGCTATGTACTAGTGAGTCCTATTTGATGCTCGGGTTCTATTGTTGACAGTTTATGCATACATATACAGTCTATATTTTGGGTTCCTACTGCTCTACTTCTGGGAAAACTCTGCCAAAATTTTTCCGAGTTGTGATGGCTGGTTTTTTGGTCTTTTGAGCCATTTATGTTGTGATGCTGCTGAAATTTTGGCAAAATCAGAGGATAAGTCAGGTGTGCCTTCTTGGGAGCTGCATGGTTGGCTTTAATGGATGATCAAAATGGCCCTCAATTCACTCCATTTCATTTAACTCAAAGAATCCAGATAAATGTTCATGTGTCCAGGAAGATTTTTTTCCAGCAGCGCATAGTTTTTATGTTCGGGCCAAGAAGATTACGAGAGATCTTGGAATGTCCTTTGCCTATTGTAATTCGATGATCAACTATGAAAACGCATTTGATGTGCATGTGTTTGTCCTTATCTAAAGTTGAGCTCCATTGAAGTTTCTGGGAATTGAGTCAGTAAAAGTTTTGGGTTCTTGCACTTATGTTCATAGGGGTTCTCAAAGCATTGTAACTTGGGTAGCCATGGCTTTCTCTTATCTGGAGTTTCATGGAAGAAGTGATGAAGATGTGGAAGATTTTTTGGAAAAGATGGAGGTTGCCTGCATTAGCAACCAGATTCATAACCCTGCGCAGATGTTACGTCTTCTCCAAATTTGTTTGAAGAGTGATGCACGAGTCTGGTCCAAAACATTTGAAGAGGAGTTGCGTGCAGCGGATCCACCTGTAAGATTGAGTTGGGACAATCTAAGGCATGGGTTGGAAGTGGAGTTTGTGAAGATAGAAGATCCTGACAAAGTGTGGCAAGAAGTACAAGGTTTGGTGCAAAAGGAAGGTGAGCCAGTAGATGCGTACATACGTAAGTTCTCATTGGCATGGGAGCGGATGTGCAAGGCCTTAGCACCACAGGCACCCCCGCCTGACACGATGAAGAAGGATAGGTTCTTGGCTGATCTTTGGGAGAATATACGTTGGAGAGTGGAGCTAAAGAAGCCTAGGACATATGAAGATGCACTAGAGGTAGCAAGGAACAAAGAATGGAAGTTGAGGAAAATGAGCCAGTTAGGGGTGGAGTCTTTGCCCATGAGGTCAGAATTTCAGCCTATAGAGTCTTTACAAGGTCGCATGTCAGGGGTTCATCATGAACCAGTGGTTCCTGTTACTACTCAGGTTATGCCAGCAGTGGTCACTACAGCAGTGCAAGATGATGGGCTAAGGCAAGACATGAGGCAAGTGGTAGATTTGATGAAGAATCTCAGCCTAAACATGATAGGTCAAGTGGGAAATAATCGAGGTCGAGGGAGGTTTGCAAATCAGCCAGGAGGTGAAGAAAGGCCTAGGAATGGTGTTGGACAAAGCAATGGTAGGTTTTGGAGGCAGATGCCCACATGTTACAATTGTGGAGAGTTGGGTCACATCAGCCCGCAATGTGATAAGCCACCAAGGATGGGGGGAGACATGTATCCATTGCCAAGACAGGTATTAACTAGGTCAAATGATTATGGCATCGAAATTAAGGGAGATGAAGGAACCAGTGGATTAACCCAAGAGGAAAAGGGAAAGACAAAAGTGCTAAGTGTAGTCACCTTGGAAAAGGCATCAAAGCTAGAGGATACATTATTTATGCCTATTGAGAAGAGGACCCCAGAGGATAAGGAAGGAAGAAATGCCCCAGGTCCTTGTAAGAAGAAGGGAAAGAGTCATGAAGGCGAGGATGTCAAGGCCAAGAGAAAAATGAGCGCTCGTCGCAAGTTTCATGTTTCAGATTTTCCACTAGGGGATGGGCAATTAAGCTATGACTTGAAGGAGGATCTGATGAGCAGGAAGGCAGATGTTACTTTTGGGCAGCTTATAGAGATGGTTCCTAAGCTAAAGAGACAGTGGAAGAGGATGGTTAACCCAATGGAGAAAGAGCCAGAGAGAGGTTCAGTAAAGGTGTTGTCAATGGATGAGCTACCAGACATTTGTCCAATAGTAGATGTGTGGCATAAAAGGAAAAATTTGGGACAAGGTTATGTGGATGGTGGAGCCCAAATATGCGTCATAACACACTCATGCGTTGAGAAGATGGGTCTCACAGTGGCTGGGGTGTCAGGTTTTCGGATCAGATTGGCAAACCATCAAAAAGTAAAATGCTTGGGTGTTGTAAAGAGTTTAGAAATGGAGGCATATGATGCAAAGGCAGTGGTTGATTTTCATGTGATGCCAGCAGGGTTGGGAGCATATCCTATTATACTGGGCAGACCATGGTTACATGCAGTGGGAGCTGTTCAAGATTGGCGACATGGTACGATTAGCCTCTATGGAAAGACAGGTACCAAGAAGCTTTATAATATGGACACAAGGAAACGAGTAGAGGAGCTTTATGAAGATGAGGATGAGTCTAGTGATGAAGACTATTCCACGGTGACAGATGAGGACAGTGACAACACTACCAGCAGTGATGAGGATGCTGATGTTGCATTTCTTTTGATGGATAAAGAAATCCAGGAGTCTGGTTTAATCGCATTTGCAAATGAAGTTGAGGATGAAAGTGAAGGGCCTTATGAAGTGATTGAAGGGCTGATGCAAACCAAAGTTGAGTTGTCAAAGAAGCAGGAATTGATGACACAAATGATCAGCAAAGACCTCTCAGCTATGGAGAAGGAGATATATTTGCACATGCTGGCTAGTTTTCCTGATTTGTTCATTACTTCATATGAAGAGATCAGAGGGTTCAAGGGTGAAGAGATGCTTATAGAGCTGAAAGAAGGTGCTAAACCAGTGCGGCAAAGGCTAAGAAGGATGGGTCAAGAGCAAATGGAAGCCTTGCGGGTAGAGGTGGACAAGTTATTGAAGGCAGGGTTCATAGTTCCAGTAGAGACCACAGAATGGGTGAGTCCAGTAGTAGTCAGTCCAAAGAAGGATGGGAAGTGGAGGATTTGTGTAGATTTTAAGCCCTTAAATGCAGCCACTAAGAAGAACCCATATCCTCTTCCATTCATCGATCAGATCTTGGATTCAGTGGCTGGTTATGAGAGGTACAGTGTGTGTGATGGTTTTTCAGGCTATTTTCAATTGAAGATTGCTCTTAAAGACCGCACAAAGACAACTTTTATTACACCATGGGGCTGCTATTGCTACACGGTATTGCCATTTGGGTTGACAAATGGACCATCTTTCTATCAAGAGAGACCAAATTGGGTATTGAAACCATTCATTGGTAGTTGTGTTAGAGATTTTATGGATGACTTCTGTGTCTACAGCAGTAGGGTTGAACACCATGAGAAGTTGCAGATGGTATTGGCTCGATATGATGAATGTGGAGGACAACATAATCCAAAGAAATGTCATCTAGCACAGCCAAGGGTGAAACTATTGGGCCATATGGTGTAAGAAAATGGCATTGAGGCTGATCCTGATAAGGTTAAGTCTATTATTCTTCTTCCATCACCTACGAATACAAAGCAATTGGCAACCTTTATACACAAAGTGAAGTACATGGCACGGTTTATTCCATTGTCTTCGCAGCTTCTTTATCCATTATAGTAAGTGGCAAAGCATGATCCATTGCAATGGGATGACAAGTGTGAAGAAGTGTTTCAAGAGGTGAAAGAGGTGTTAGGGGGGTTGTCATCCATGCAGGCTCCTGATTGGGAGAAAGTGTTTTATGTAAATCCATCAGTAGGGGATGATGCCATTGGAGCCATGCTATTGCAAAAGGGGAAGGGCAGCCATTATATGAGGCCAGTGTATTGTGCAAGCCGAGTGAAGTTGGTAGCAGAGAGAAAGTTCTCGGAAGTAGAGCTAGTGATGGCCAGTGTAATATTTGCTTGTCGACAATTTCGTCATTACTTGCTACCACGACCTTTTGTTTTCTTGACGAGTTATGCCTTTTTGCCACACTTAATTAATGGTAATAACATGTCAAATGTGGTGAAGGTTGTTAAGGAAGAGGTGGTGAGAAAGGTAGTTGAAGAAGTGCCACAGATCAGCAATGCACATGTGTTGTTCTTTGATGGTTCATACAGAAAGAGCCATGATGCAGCTTCAGAGGGTATACCACTTTATGATCCAGAGGGGAAGATAGTATGCAAGAGAGGGTTCAAATTGGATGCTCATAGTAACAATGAGGCTGAATATGCTACTCTGGAAGCTGGATTACACATTTGTTTGAAGCATGGGGTTCGAAGGTTGAGCATAAAAGGTGATGCCTTGTTAGTGGTGAAGCAAGTGCTGGGTGTGTGGAAGAGCAAGAACACCTCATTGAAGGAAATGTGCTTCAGAATTAAAGGCCTATTAAAAAAGTTCGAAGCATGGAGCATCAGACACATTGAACGTGCTCTAAATGGAGAGGCACATGAAGCAGCTCAAGGTATGATTGGGGAGCTATTTGTGTTGAGGACCACTTTACCTCTTTATCATGGCCGGGAAAGTTTAGCTCAAGAAGAGGAGTTTTTGCTAACAGGAATCATTCCAAAGGAGATTCATAAGTCTAAGAAGTATGGCTTTGTGCGTAGAGCATACAGGTACAAATTGATTGGTGATGTCTTATACATGAAAGGGGCTGATCTCGTGTTGAGACATGTACCTTGGCGGGAGGAGCTTTACAGAGTGTTGGAAGAGAATCATGAAGGGGAATGTGGTGGCCATTTTGCTCTAAAGATCACCTTGCATAAGATTTTGCAAGAGGGGTATGTATGGCCTAGTTTGCACAAGGATGTTCACCATTGGTGTAGGTCTTGCAATAGGTGTCAAGCATTTGGGAAGAGAGTGTTGAAGCCAGAGCTACGAAAAACCATTATGGCGTTTGATGTGTTTGAAAAGTGGGGGATTGATGCAATAGGCCCGTTACCTATCACAAGCAGGGGCAAAAGCTATATCTTGACGGCAGTGGACTATCTCTCTAGATGGGCAGAGGCTATAGCAGTAAAACAGATCACTGCAAAGGATGTGGCAAAATTTGTGTATGATGAAATATGTTGCAAGTTTGGGGTGCCACTGGAGCTACTTTCAGATAAGGGGCCAGGATTTAGAGCTAAACTACTAGATTTCTTATGTGCAAAGATGGAGATTAGGCACCAGCATACCACTCCGTATTACCCACAGTGTAATGGCTTAAATGAAAAATTCAATGGTGAGTTGGTACAGATTCTTTCGAAAGTGACAGAGCACCAAGAAAAGAATTGGGATTTGGAATTGCCTAGTGCATTATGGGCTTACCGTACTTCGGTGAAGACAAGTACAGGGTTTACTCCATTTCATTTGGTGTATGGAAAGGAAGCACTATTGCCTGTGGAAGTAGAGTTGCCTGTGGTCAAGATGTTAGAGAAGTTTCTTGGGCCGCCTAGTGATGCATTCAAAGAGAGGCTCTTGCAGTTACAAGAGGTTCAGTTGGATAGGATGAGCGCATTGGAGCATTATGGGCAGATGCAGGATAAGGCTTTGGCAAAGATAAATGAAAAGGTCAAAAGCAAGGGTATCAAGAAACATGACTTGGTTTTGCGCTACAACAGTAAGCTGGACAACACCTTCCAAAAGAAGTTTCAAATTTAGTGGGAAGGCCCTTTCAAGGTAGTGGAGTGTTTTCCAAATGGCACATATCAGCTGGCTAACCTGGATGGGGTTCTACATAAGTCAAGGGTAACTGGATTGCGTCTTAAATTGTATCATGCTAGATTGATGATGGTGGAGCAGGATGAGCTTTCTGTCAAGCAAGTGATGTCTGTGAGGGATGAGGAGACCTGTGATGAGGCGAGCCTCATATCTCTTTTTGTTGCTGCTGATCATGAATGATCTAGCAGGCTAGGGGATGGGCAAATTATGTCAGGAGTTTTTTGGAGTAAGAGATTGTGCATATGTACATATACATGCATGGTGCATAAAATAAAGGATTGCCCATTTTCCAGAGCCAGGTGGTTACGTGGGGCCCACATGTGTACAGGTAGGACAGGGTGTACATAGTGCATCGATTTTCCCTATTACCAGTACCAGTGTGTTTTTTCTACAATAATGAGGAGTTGGTAGCGCGTAAAACTTCTCAAGGAAGCTATCCGCGGGCCGACGACATGAGGTAAGCAGGTGCATCAGATGGCATCGAGTGGCGTCAGGAGGTCAAACGGGGTCAATACTTGCACGCGGAGAAGTACAGACACGACCTGGGTGTTTTCTTGTGATACTCATGCAGAAAGGTCATCATGAGGACCACTTTTTGGGGTCACTTCACGTGGTTGCGGGATGCATTATTGGGAGAAACTGAGTGCCAGGTGTGCGGATGATGCAAAAGGGTGACAACTATGCACTGCGAGGTCAGTTTTTGGCATGTTCGGGGTCCGTTTGAGGTCATCTAAAAGGCCAAGGGTGCCCAAGTAAAAAAGCTAAGTGTGGGAACTGAAAAAACAGAGAGAAGACCAGAAAAAACGTGGAGAAGAGAGGAGGAACAGCCGCAGGTGTGTTTTTGGGGTTTTTGGAGCCTGTTTTGGTCGTAAACTGCTCATCCGAGATCAGATTTGAGCACTTTGACATTGTAGACTGGGCTTTTGGGCCGTTCCAGACGCGATGGCGCTGTCCATTTTGCCAAATTACTCACTCTTTTTTTTCTGTGTAAGTTTCTCCTATGAGCGAAGCTTCTGCTCCAATTTGTGATTGTATCTGGTATCTTTTACCCATATTGTGTGAGCTGTTTGCCCCATTGGTGTTGGCCCAAGCTCATTTGTATCTAAACATCAAAAGTTCTTCTCTTTTGAGTTGAGTTTTTTGGGTGTGTGTGTGTGTGTGTGTGTGTGTGTGTGTCTCTGTGTGGAGTGGGCAAGTGGATAGTCTCTCTCCTCTCACTCCATAGGTGTGTTCCCTGTCTCGGCCAGGTGTGTTGTGTAAGCCGAGTGGTGCCCCATAGTGTGTGTGTGTATCTTTCCAAGAGTGTGTGTCGGGTCGTTATAGAGGCGTTGTGTGTGTTTTCATCCCGCTCACACCGGGTGTCACTTCTCTATGATAGAGGTACCTCACCCGCGCATGTCGCAAGCACGGTCGTCGATCGCGGGAACGCGCTCGTGTGGGGAAGCGCCCGGTGTCTGGGTCAGATGTCGGAGATCCGTCGAATGAGTAGTGTCGATGCGGGTGCGCATGAGCGATGTCGATGCCGATGTCGCCTTCCGCCGCCGGGCGGAAGTGGCTAGCCGGGTAGCCGTAAAATGCTAATGTTCGTCGGACTCGGTGTGCGGACGTCGAAGTCGAGTGACGATGTCAAAATCAGAGAATCGTTGATGTCGACGATGAGACTCTGGTATCTCTCTCTCACTCGGTCATTCGCTCTGTGTGTTGCTTGGGCTCGCTCAGAAGCGCAGTGTCAAGCTTGATTTTTTTTTTTTTTTTTCAAGTTGTCTCTCGCTCTCACTCTCTCTCAATCTCGGGGTTAGATGTCGAGGATGTCGAAAGGGTAGTCGGGGTTGTCAAAGGCTTTTGGTGGTCTCATGGGAGCGATCCCCTGCACACACTTAAGTGTGCAAGTAAAGAAAAAAAAATCAATTGCAATCTCTGTCGTTTTTTATGCAGGTACTGACGAGCAGAGGCTGTGTGCAAGTGTGCTCGACCTACTTCTGCAAGGCAGCAACGCTTGAGATTGTGTGTGTGTGTGTGTGTAAGCTCTACCGGTTGACTACTTCTGCTCCCCCCCAAGATACTCAAGGCCTTCAATTCCCCAAGCCCTTTGCCAGCATTGTCCACCTTGCCTCGATGCACTGCAGTTTGCTCATGCTCGTCGATTCACAAGGCTTGTTGATTTTTGTCTGCAGCGCTACACAGACCTGTGTATGTGTGTACTACACCACAGAAGCAAAAGATGACGCCTTCACCTGCTTTGACTTCTTGTTTTGTTCCAATTTTCTCAAGCTTCTCCAAGTGTGTGCGTTATGCTGTCACTCGGTTGCTCCCTCTAAGCTTGAGATACACCCAATTGCCCCACAATTCACTGCCCAATTACTTCTCTATGTGCCCTGCTCGCACTGCTCATTTCCCAAATTTTGCCAAGGTGTTCATAGCCCTGCTTCTTGGACTTGGCTGCCCGTTTATCTCTGCAATCCCGCTTGCTCAGAAATCTGTGAACTGGCAGCGCTGCCTATTGCACTCAAGTCCTTGAAGCTCCAATGCTGCAGTCGATTCCTTCTTTTCATCCGATTCACTGCCGCCCTTGATGCTGAGTGTGTGTGTGTGTGTGTGTGTGTGTGTGTGTGTGTGTGTGTGTGTGTGTGTGTGTGTGTGTGTGTGTGTGTGTGTGTGTGTGTGTGATCACACACACAAGCAAAAGAAAATTCTTTGCGGTATTGACCTACCCGAGCTGCAAGCTCATTTGTCTGCCTGCTGCCCAATGTTGCCGATTTCTCTGCACTCAACTGAGGGTACTCACTGTCGATTTCTTGCTCCTTTGCCCGACTCTGCAGAGGTTGTCGAAAGCTCTCAGGCTTCTCAAAGATTCTGTTTGATTCTCTTGAGCCTGCTCTTGATTGCTCACTTGCAAAGCCTTTGGGATTGTGCTTTTTCTCGACCCTGGCTGCCCCAGCTTGCTCACATTCTCTCTCCTATGAGCTTCCTACTGCTTGAAGCTTCAAACCTCCAAGGCTTTTCTTCATACTCTGTTTTCCACAGAGATGTCGAGTCTCACTCAAAGATTCCCTCTTCTCCAAAGGAGGGCTACGCGTGTTGGGTAGTCGGGAACCGTTGACATCTCCCTCCAATCTTCTCCATTCAAGCCCCGATCCGTGTCCGATCTGCTGCCACCACGAAGCTCAAGCTTGAGCTCTGAGCTCCGCCATAGAAGGTGAGCTCCGTCGCTTCCGAGTCGGCGGTCGTCAAAAGCAGTCGTGCACGCGATTCACCACCGTAGCTCTGATACCAATTGATGTGTGCGTGTGTGCGTGTACGGAGTGTGTGCAAGAGAGAGAAGAAGAGAAATGGGGAAGGGGGAGATGCACAGGCAGCCACTGTCTCGGGTTAGTGGAGAAGAAAGAGAAGAACCAACTCTTCCTCTTTCTCTCCCTATATTGAATAGGGAAAATCAAGTGTACAAGGGTGGTTTCCCACGGCCACCTGGCCTACACCCCAACACAATGTGTGTGTGTGTGTGTGTGTGTGTGTGTGTGTGTGTGTGTGTGTGTGTGTGTGTGTGTGTGTGTGTGTGTGTGTGTGTGTGTGTGTGTGTGTGTGTGTGTGTGTGTGTGTGTGTGTGTGTGTGTGTGTGTCTGAGAGAGAGAGAGAGAGAGAGCAGTAATCGAGGAAGGCAAGCTGCTCTGAGAGAGAGTGCGTGCTCAGCTATGGAGATGGGAACTGTAGCGAGAGAGAGAGAGAGAGAGAGAGAGAGAGAGAGAGAGCAGCTATGGAGGCTTTCAGCTTCAACACAGGGGGGGGGGAAGAGAGAGAGAGAGAGAGAGAGTAACAAAAAGGCGTAACAACCTTCGATCGTGGTCTCTGTCACGTTTTTTAAAATATCATTATTAAATTCACTCAAAAGTTTCCCTCCACCTTTAGATTTGGGAGGTAGGTACCAACGTGCTAGTGTGTCCGGGACTCAGGTAGTAAGTCCACCTATTGCATCCACCGAGGTAGATACCGCTCATATAATGTTTCTTTTGTCATCATTGAAATCACAAAAAATAACACAAAATTGTCATCTAATGGTAGAATTTGAAGCTTTTGACAGCTCAATGTATCTGAAATGGCCAAAAACCTTAAAAAATGGATGTCTGCTTGCCTCATTCTAACATCTGAAGAGGGAGAAATATGCCAAAAAAAACCCAAGAGATTTTTGGAGAACGGAGTGCAAGTGGCATTTCCAAAATGGATGTCTACTTACCTTGTTTTGATACCCAAAGAGGGAGAAAAGACCAAAAAACCCCAAGAAGATTTTGGAGAACGACGTGCGAGCTGGGGCTTTACAAAAATTTGAACGGCACACGAGAGGCATTCCAAAAAAAAATTAGAATGCCCCTCATGTGCACCGTTTTCCAAAAACCTCTTGGAGTTTTTGGCCTTCTCTCCCTCTTCGGGTGTCCGAATGAGGCAGTTAGACATCCATTTTCTAGATTTTTGGGCATTTTCAACGTAATGGAGTGTCAAAAGCTTCAAATTCTACCATTAGATGATAGTTTTGTGTTTTTTTTAATTCAAGGATGATGAAAGAAATAGTAAATGAACGGCACCTACTTCATGAAAAAGACACGCATTGAATGAAATAGTGACCGTTTTCAAAGATAAATGGAAAGTTTGGTTTGCTTTTCAAATGCTCGTGTTGTTCTTTCTCTATAAAATTTTCAAACTGTGTATCACAGCCCTTTACCGTGTTTTGTAGAGAGAGAGCACAAAATGAGCTGGCCAATGATGAGAGAGAGGGGCGGGAGGAAAAAATTTTGCAATTTAAATATTACCATGGATATTATCACCACTATTATTGCTCGTATTATTGCACTTTTTTTTCTCCTATTACCACTCATATTACGAAACCCCGCTTTGGTGCTAATGTATTTAAATTTGAGTACTTCTTTTTATTTTGCTTGTGGAAAATATTTTAAAGAACATGATTTTCATTTTCATAAAAATGGACAAAAGAATAGTACTCAGATATAAATTGATGGTTATTTGGATAAATCAAGTTGCACAATGCATGTGACCTCTCTGTCACTAATGGTGGCCCTCAAGTAAGACATGCATCATGCATGAAACAAAAGAGGCTTGGATTCTTTCCCCAACACCATACGCATTTCATCCAAGTATTTGCATCCATGCATTCATCGTATATTCCGAAAGTCTTAAGATAGTAGTGGCGACAAGCCCTCTGGCTATGAAGAGGTATTGAGCAAGGAGCATAATAAAGCTCTTCTTCAAATAAGTCTTCAGTAGCTGGAGCACTCTTGCACTACGCACAACACAAAATGTTATCTCCACTTGCACCCATAACACTGCAAAACAACAACGGAAGAAAATGTATGAATGTGGATGTGAGAAAGGGAGAGAGGTTATAACCGTCTTTATTGCCTCTAGCATTATCGTGCAATGATTTGGAGCCAAAATATGCAAGTTTGAGTACTTTCTTATATTTTCTTAACAACTTACAAGTCATTTGTTTTTTTATGAAATTATATAAAAAATGATAGATATTTAATCGTTAAACTAATCACATCCACTTGATTAACATAAATTAGCATGCTCAAAGAAATTAGAGAGAGAGAGACCCACACACACACACACACACAGCAATGAATGGGCGACATGACAAAAACTTTTCATAGAATAAAAAACACAAATGTTTATGAATCATCTTTCAAAATATCTCTACAAGTAGCTTCATCTAAATCCAAACCCATGGCTTCCAAATCAATAAAGAGATAAATTGAATCATCATTTATAGGTGTGTTGGCTTCATCATCTTTAAATTCGTTATCTTGGCTTCATCATCTTTGAATTCTTCATCTTTCATCTCATCATCATAATCATAGCAATCATCCTCGCTAAGATTGGCGGTGGTGGGACTTGAATCATCGATCTCTCTCTCTCCTCTATCTCCTCCTCATCCAAAGTAGTAGGTGAGAGACGGTCAAAGATGGTTTCCACTTCATTAGTGACCAAAATGGTTCTCCCCTAGGGTATTACAAGGACTACAAACCAAAGTTTTGATTGGTGGATTGATGGAATATAGATGACCTATGGAAGAGAAGTTCAAAGTGAGTCATTTTCTTGGTATTATGTTACAAGCAAATAAGGGTAGCTTGCAATTGCGTGGAAAAACTAAGTTTCCATACCTCCCCGTGTGATTGACACTAGAGTCCACCATGTAGATCCCATTCTCATGCCGTCTAGACACATTTGCAAACCACTTGAACTCAAAGATGAAGGTATGAAAGGTTCTAAAATCAACCTCTAGTATCCTTTCGATAGTCCCACAGTATCTGGCTTCATCGTCATTTGTGTCAAAGTTGCCCATGATGCCACAATCCATGGTGGTTTGACGCTCGTCAATATAGCGTGTACAAAAGTGTTGACCCTTTGACAACATAGATTTAAAGGAAAGGCCCTATAAAATAGAAAATTATACATCAATTAAAAAGATAAAATCAAGAAAAAACTACATAATATGGTTAATCATATGAGTTATCTACCTTTGGCACACAGCCTCATGCATACTCCCATTCTTTGTCGGTGATGTCCTCTCTGCGTGCCTTTGCTTTGGTCATTCTCTCATCGATCCAATCAGCACTAATGAGATCTCGAAAACATGCAAAGGTGTCAAGGAACTAGGGTTGCCCTCCGATCTCCATGAGCTTGCTTCACATGATTCCCTCTCTTGAAAATTCCTTTCCTTTTCCATTGTCCACAAGTCCACCCACTCGGTCATAACCTTTGTATTGAGGATATAGAAGTTGTTGACCAGTCAATGTAGCTCCATATCCATGTTAAATAATTTTCCCTTTCCACTTGGAAAGTGTGATGTCATCCTTGCATCCTTCTCATTTGACCACATGCAATGTCATGAGGCTCTGCATCCACAAGGGAAAACCCAAGTAGGATACAGGGTTTTTGATATTATCACCATTTGGAAAAATTAAATGGCATATGTTATCAACTTGGGTGTAGGCTATTGAGGAAAAATGTCTCGATTGGCGATGACATTGAAGAAGATGTGGTACTCAAAAATGATTGGCAATGATTTGAATAATATGAAATCCAAATACTATGGTTGGCAATACCTTAGTTGATACGTATGTCAAATATTTTGTTGGCTTTGGTGGGTATAAAGTAGAGTTCGCTATTGGTTTGGTTGATATCTAGGCCAAATCCGGTGCTTTGGCAATGCCTTTATTGATATGTATAACAAATATTGTGGCTGGCAACGCTTTGGCTGATATGTAATCAAATAAGGTGCACCTTACAAAAGCACAAAATGTTCTTGATAAGCTTTCAGTGTAAAATGTCATCTAATGAAGCACGTTGATTGTGGAATATTCCCATTATGGATGTGGCCAAAAATATGCAGGCAGATTTAACCGAATGCAAAGCAAAAAAAAAATTGCTCAAATGATGGTTGCTCAAGGGAAGGGAGTCAATGTCCACCCAAGGGAGTCTTTCCAAGGGTTAATGAATGTGTGAAGGAGGGAAAATAGGAGGGATGTGGCATGAGCAACAAGCAGCAACAATGGGGGCAGGGGGGGATGGAACTTGTAGCGGCCAAGGCAGACGCAAGACAATAGTAGGCAAGAGGCAACCAAGATCGGTGCTATTTCCAACCATTTTGATTGAGCTCGTCGTTTTTCCTGCCACATCATCAGGAGGCTTGTCACGCCACCGTGACAAGAAAACTAAGGGGCATTAAAATGAAATTTATTTTTGGCATAAAGGAGGGAAATAAACGGAAGGGAGGGAGATTTTTGGAAAAAACAAAGATTAGGAGAAGACAGGAAGGTGGAACATGCATGAAGGGAAGGGATCAAGGCTTTGGCAAAGCGAAGAAGATCTCTCTCCCTCTCTCAACTAAGGCCGGGAAGATCTCTCTTCCTCTCTCAATTAAGGTGGGGAAGATCTCTTTTCTCCCTCTCTTGACTAAGGCGGGGAAGATCTCTCTCCCTCTCTCAACTAAGGCGGGGAAGGTATCTTTCCCTCTCTTTAAGCTCAAGAAGACTCTCTCTCTCTCACACACTAAATCTTAGCAAGGGTTAAGGGTCTCTCTCTCTCTCTCTCTCTCTCTCTCTCTCTCTCTCTCTCTCTCTCTCTCTCTCTCTCTCTCTCTCTCTCTCTCTCTCTCTCTCTCTCTCACACACACACACACACACACACACACACACATATTTATTTATTTATTCATTTATTCATTCATTTATTTATTTACTTATTGATTTGGAGAAGCAAAAGGATTGAAGAGTGATTTCTAGGTTATAGGGTGTAGGATTACTAAAGACAAAGAAGAAAGTGAAGGTTTGGGAAAGTAAGGGTGAGCTCGATAGCATATGGGCAGTTACCAAGGTTTGCAGTAGGGCCAGTCTATGTTCATTGAGGGGATCTAGTGCATGCGGCTATGAGGTATTGGACATGCATAGAGAAGACTCCAATATCATGATTGGGAGACAAGCAGCCATTTTGACTGATTGTCAGTGCTAGATCTATTGATTAAATTTTACTCATAGTTTTTATTACCATCGATCTTATACAATTTATCTTATTTTTAATGAAATGCTACTCTTTTTGGGTTCTTATTGGGATTCATCTATCTGTGTCTGCTAATTTCTCTCTCTTCCATCTCTCATAGCCAGAGGCCCCGAGGTTTTTGGCTCACCTTGCAAACCCATATCCCCCGACATCTTTGGTGAACCCAACGTGAAATGAGCTGGGGTGGGATGTGCATTTGAAGAATTCAAAGCCAGATGATGAAGTTTATAGAAGTATTATCTTTTGATAGACATGTAGTAGTTCCAAATTTTTCAAAGATGCTTGAATTGGTCCAAGGATGTCTACTTGAAGTCAAAGCATGATGACAAAAAAGAAAATTGATGATGCGGTGGAGATGGCACTTGATATTGTATGGGAATAGTGTGGTGTTTTTAAAGGGCATGATCTAGAAGTTTTCCTTTCATGCTATGAAGCGAAGATGAAGAGCCAAAGGATTCTCAAAGAGTAGATGATCGCAGCTTTTAGACGCCTTATAGGTTTTGATCTCAAAGATGAAGTTCTAGCATTAGCTAAGTGCTACCTTGATCGATGGAGTGATTTTTCTAATGCTTTTCCAAATTTCCCTTGAGCTAGATCAATGCATTATTGCAAGGTGAAACCAAAAGGATGAAAAAAAGAGGTGTAATTCCAATTGTTTTCATGATTCAATGACGATCCATTCCAAGTTAGAAGCAGTTGTTGATGTCTATCTTATGGAGGATGATACTCAAAGATGATGCCAACATAGTGGAAGATGTCTATGCTAAATTGAGTAAGTTGATGACTCACGATTCTCATGTGATGATAGGGAGGATGTTATGCAGTTCACACAGTCACGAGGAGATATTAGCAAGCTACAAAACTTTCATAGTGCCAGGAGGGATACATGGCTACCATCTACAACAGAGCAAGTGGGTGAGCTCAGTGCGTATGATCTTTCTTGCTTGTTTGATACTAGTGAAGGAGACGATGATCATAGTACTACCACCGTGATGCATGTATGTATGCCTATGATGGAGCATGCACTTGTTCCAAAGTGCTGGGATACAAGTGCAATAGGTGAAATACAAGAGCAAGATGACATTTCTGATAGTTTTCTCTTTGGTGGTGATGCATGCGAGCCGCCTAAACTTGAAGCTTCTATGAGGGAAGTGTTTGTTTAGAGGGAATGTTGATACAGCCTTTCTTTTGTTCATATGGATCTACAAGAAATGATTTGGTTAAGATTTTTGCCTAGATAAAAACATTTTTATGCCATATAAACTTGTCGTGCTTGACAAAGTGCAGATTAGTCCACAAATGTCATATGATGTGTCTGAAGAGATGCAGGAACCACTAATTATTGCTAAAGGCATGCTGATGTGTGTTGACGAATCTAGGCAAGATGAAGACAAAGTTATTGATGCTTTCTTATCTCGTTGTGAAGCCTATGAATTGAACAAATTGGATGGATTTTTTTATGAGAGTACATATTTAGAGGGGCTGCCAAATGAGCCTTTGCAATATTATGATGGATTATTAATTAGTATGGATGTCGATCATGGAGCAAAGGACAACATTGTCGAGTATGAAGATTGTCTAGATCATGCTCATTGTAAATAGTTTATCCAAGGATATTTCATTTCTATGCTTATACATGAGTTGCATGAGGAAGCCTCCTATGCTTCTAATTAATGGTGAGGCTTTGGAAAGCGGTTTTCCTAAGAGTACTATGGATGAATATTTATAGGATAAAGTTATTTTCCATGATTTATAAGCGGAAATCCCAAGTCTAAATTCCTCTAATACTACAAGTATAGATTGTTCAAAGGCTTATGACAGCTATGAAGTTAGAGGGGCTATGAAGTTAGAGGGGATGATGATGTAAATCACCATGGGTATGTAATTAAAGGTACACAATTTTTTTCATTTCCTTGGACAATATACCAATTGTGGTTTGGTTTGGATGCTCTTTCTAGAGATGCTTATGTTAGCTAAGTTCTGGATGCCATTAAAAGGGAGTCAGTGCTCTTTAATGCTAGCTGGTAACGAGCTAACGCTGCAGAACTTTTATGAGATGAGGATGTTGCACTATACTTCAGGTGAAGCTCTAGTATATTGTGGGGCTCATCAATTTGATGTACTCACAATAGTATTTGATCGAGGATATTCTAGGGATCTTCAAAGCAGGTTCAATACGAATGGGTATTTTTGGGTATACATTGTGGTTACTTCCTACTGGATAGAGGAATAGCATACTTGCACGAAAAATATTTGATGTTGATTAGTGCAGGCAAAGTATATTTGTATGAATATTATGCCGCTCCAATGTTTGGGCAATTCCTTCTCATTCCATTTGATCCTCAAGGGGGCTACTAAAGTGCAAGTTGCGGATTCGAAGGATGTCCGTTATTTCTTGAAGCAGTTTGCTTGGTAATAGGTTTTACGTTTTTGGATTTATGCTATGTGTGGAATAGTTTTGGTTTTATGGTCAATAAGCTTATATGGCTAGCTTTCATTTGACTTCTTTGGACAATTGAAGTATCTTTACATCTTTTTGGTTGTTACTGAATGGAAGGACTTGACAACCATTCCATGTGCACACAGGCTAAGGCATAGTTGATCTTGACAAAGCTCCCAGGATCGAGCTTGATGGTGAAGACGTGTGCACAACTAACTAGAGCATACTTTAGTTTGGCGGTGTTCACTATACATGGTTTCTCTTAATTGGGTGTGTTGGCGGATATGGTAGAAAGATTTATGATGGGCAATTACCAAATGATAAACGCTAGACCAATGATGACAGGGTTTGGACCCTATATTGTTTTGCATGTACTTACCAACTATGTGAGCTTGATGAAAAAGAGCTTAAAGTGCTTATAGAAAATTCATATTGAAGGCCAATTGGCACAGACCAAAAGCTCTACAAGTTCAAAGGGGGTGAATGTCATGACACTCCACGTCCACAAGGAAAACCCCAAGCAGGACATAGGGTTTTCGATATTATCACCGCTCAGGAAAATTAAGTGGCATCTATTATCGACTTGGGTGTAGGCTATTGGGGAAAAATGTGCTCATTGTCAATGGCATTGAGGAAGATGTGTTACTCGTAATGACTGGCAAAGCCAATATGAAATCCAAATACTATGCTTGGAAATACCTTAGTTGATATGTATGTCAAATATTGTGCTTGACAAGGCTGTGGTGGGTATAAAGTAGAGCTCAACACTGGTTAGGTCGATATCTAGGCCAAATACGGTGCTTCGGCAATGCCTGATTGATATGTATAACATTGTGGTTGGCAATGATTTGGTCGATATGTAATCAAATTAGGAAAGAACATAAAGTTCTTGATGAGCTTTCAGTGTAAAATGTCCTTTATTGTTGATTGTGAAATATGCCCATTATGGATGTGCATTGTGGCCAGGAAGTTTTAAGCAGTTTTAAAAAATGCAAAGAGAATTTTTTCCCCTCAAAGGAAAACCAAGGGAAGGGGGTTGATGGCCGCCCAAGGGAGGCTGCCCAAGAGTTAATGAATGTGTGAAGGGGGGGAAAATAGGAGGAACATTGCGTTAGGAGCAAGCAGCAGGCAGGGGGGGTTGGAGGGCTTGTAGCGGCCTAGGCAGAGATGGGACAACAACGGTCAAGAAGCGAGAAATGACAAGCACACTAGGGTGACCAACTTGGGTCCTTTTTTTGGTCGGTTTGGCGGAGCTCGTTGTTCAGCTTGAGGAAGCTTGTCATGCCGCCATGACAAGCAAACCGGGGGGGGGGGGGTGGCATAAAAAGGAAAGTTATTTTGGCATAAAGAAGGGGAATAAACAAAAGGGAGGGATACTTTGGGCAAAAACAAAGAGTAGGAGAAGAGGATTGAGGAGGAGGATGGAACGGGCACGAAGGTGAAGGGAGAAAGGCTTTGGCAAAGTGGCAAAGATCGCTCTCCCTCTCTCGACTAAGGCGGGGAAGATCTCTCTCCCTCTCTTGACTAAGGCGGGGAAGATCTCTCTCCCTCTCTTGACTAAGGTGGTGAAGATCTCTTTCCCTCTCTTGACTAAACTCAGGAAGACTCTCTCTCTCTCACACTAAACCTTAGCAAGGACTAAGGTTCTCTCTCTCTCTCTCACTAAACCTTAGCAAGGACTAAGGTCTCTCTCTCTCTCTCTCTCTCTCTCTCTCTCTCTCTCTCTCTCTCTCTCTCTCTCTCTCTCTCTCTCTCTCTCTCTCTCACACACACACACACACACACACACACACACACACACACACATACACATCAACCCTATTTTAGAGGTTCATTCTTGACGAACGCTCATTGGAGCTTGGGTGCAACGAAGGAATGAATTTCCACCATCGACAAAAACTCAACTACTACAAGGGTAAGGTTTTTTTTACAGCCCCCCTTACCCTATTGTTTGAAACGCATGTGCACACACACATACATTGTTTGAAATTCTTACCTCTTGCATTTTCCCTCTTTTGTTTTCCCCCAATTTGCTTGTCCTCCTCGCGCTTCGATTTTTTTGCGCGTTTTGCTTGCTTCCTCTTGTGATTAGAGTGAGAGAGGGAGGAAAAAATTAGTGTGTGATTAGTATGATTAGAGAATAATTAGTGTGTGATTAGTCCCCCCCCCCCTTACCCTATTGTTTGAAACGCATGTGTACACACACACGTACATTGTTTGAAATTCTTACCTCTTGCATTTTTCCTGTTTTGTTTTTCCTCAATTTGTTTGTCCTCCCCACGCTTCGATTTGTTTGCGCGTTTTGCTTGCTTCCTCTTGTGATGTGTGTGTGTGTGTGTGTGTGTGTGTGTGTGTGTGTGTGTGTGTGTGTGTGTGTGTGTGTGTGTGTGTGTGTGAGAGAGAGAGAGAGAGAGGAAATGAGAGGCAGGAAAAAATTAGTAAGTGATTAGAATGATTAGAGTAAAATTCGTGTGTGATTAGTGTTTGTGAGAAAGAAAAAGAATGTTTGATTAGTGTAGGTTTACGTTTTAACTGAGTGAATGAGTGAAAATAAGTAAATTAGGTAAAACTAAAAGAATATTCTTGAATGAGAAAATGACCATAAAGTGACTAAATGAGTGTAAAAGAAACTAAATGAGTTTGTAAAAAGGGAGAAAAATGGTAGAGAGAGATAATGTAGAGAGAGAGCCAGAGAGAGAGAGAGAGACGTGTGTAGAGGGAGATAGAGAGAGGGTAGAGAGAAGGAGAAAGATATAGAGGTAAAGATAGAGAGAGAAGAAAGAGATGGAGAGAGTTGGAGAAGATATATAGATATAGGGAAGATAGAGATAGAGAAGATAGAGAGAGAGAGAGAGAGAGAGAGAGAGAGAGAGAGAGAGAGAGAGAGAGAGAGAGAGAGAGAGAGAGACATGGAAAGAGAGAGATGGAGAAGATAGACGATCTAGAGAGAGAGAGAGATGGAAAGAGAGGGAAAGAGAGAGATGGAGAAGATAGATGATCTAGAGAGAGAGGGGGGGGGAATTTAGTGGGAGATATATATATATATATATATATATATATATATATAGAGAGAGAGAGAGAGAGAGAGAGAGGTGGATTTAGAGGGAGAGAGAGAGATTATGTAGAGTAGAGACAGAAGAAGAGAGAGGGAGAGACTAATAGTAGGTAGATAGGGATAGTGAGAGATACAGAGAGGAGATATATATGCATGTATAAATGGAGTGTTATTATTTAAAGATCTTTTCATTCAATTTTTTTTGAAAATCTGGAGAGCTTTCACTACAAGGGATCACTTAAATTCCGATATCAAATTACCAATGTCAATGGTAGACCTCAACATGTGTGTAGCTAAACTTGGAGGGAAATCAAATTTCAAAAAGATTTAGTTTTCAAATTTTTGATTCGCATACTGAGGCCGGTCCACATGCATTTATCAACACCTACTTCATCATGCATTTTGATCCACATAATGATGCCAATATCGATGTTTCTCCTACCCATTTCGCTCGTTTTTCTTTTGGTCTCTTGCCCTCCTCCTCCTCTCTTGCTGCAAATCTGCTACCACACCGCTTGCCAAACTTGAGATTTCCACTCATACGTTGCTCCCCATCACCAAGGTAAGCTTCTTTACAAGTTTTGTAGTAGATTTGTTCACTTTTGTGTGTGTGAGAGTAACATTGTGTGTGTGTGTGTGTGTGTGTGTGTGTGTGTGTGTGTGTGTGTGTGTGTGTGTGTGTGTGTGTGTGTGTGTGTTTGACAACAGTGTTTTTAAGTGCTTCTCGTTCAAATAGACCGAATATGAGTGCTCTATCATTCTCTTTTGTTGCATACACACAAACACACACATTCACATAAACATTTATGCAAATAAACAAAAAATGCACAATATTCAATAACGCACTATATACGACGCATACATACATTTTTCAATTCAACAAACAAAATAAAAAATAAAAAATACAATAACTTTTGTTATTTTATAAATAATATTTATTAAATATCATCATTAATAAAGAAAGATAATGGCATTTGATCGTTATTTTTTAAATTTATGTCATTTTATAATTAGTTATGTTATTTTTATGTAAATTAGAAATTAATAAACTATATTGTTATTTTTTTACCTGTGACTTGTCGTAGTTGTTGTAAATGTGAATTAGAAACTTTTTAGTGTTGGGTACTAAGTACTTTTGATTAAGTTTACTCATTAATTTTCAAATCGTTGATTGACGTTGCTATATCGATCACTTAGGACAAAGCGATGTTATGTCGACCAGATGTAGTTGTCTATTTTGGGCTATTTGCTTAATTAATTTTAGTCCCTTAAGATTGGCGGGTCATTTAGGTACCGACTGTTTAGGGAATAAGTTGTTTCACCGCCTAGGATTGGTCATAATTAGACCAATGAAGGTTAGGTGCTTAATTAGAGGTTGTTGCTTAGGATTTTGAGCTGGAGGTCAGTGGTGAGCAGATGCATGAACCTAGAAAAGAGATTTCAAATATGCAAGTTGGTGTGAAGAGCGATGAAGAAGACAAAGAAGTGGAGTTTGATGACAACGATGCAAAAGTACATATTGGGATAGACATCTTTGGTGCATCAGCTCTCATAAAATATGAGAGATGGACTGCTGGTTTGTGCTAGGAACTCTTTTGTAAAATTCTTTTACTTAGTCTACAACAGTGGATAGATATAATGAGTTGTGTTGCATCTTTGTATTTTTGTTATTTGCATTGCTTCATCTTTCCTTTTGTGACCTAACGTATTGTATCTATGTTATTTTTGTACCTGTAGCCATGGTCGATGATGATGATACATACTCTCCTAGTTTTAGTTTTCCTATCACTCCGATCTGCATGTCACTCGAGCATATGGGCTCCTTTTTGTCACAGTTTTTAGAGAAGGTTGCTTATGCCCATAACCTCTGGGCAGCGGGTTCCTCTAGACCTACTACAGCCGTCCTTTTGCCTAGGACTATTGTGCCCCCTACACCGGCCGTTCCTACACCTTATTCAAGTGTGCCTAATACACCGACAAATGGTTCTTCTTTGCGATGAGATAGCCGTCGTGCTAGAGGTGGTGGTTGTTGTGGTAGTGGTTCTGCCTAGACTAACCAACGCGAAACAAGTGCAGAGCTTTATGGGACATTGTGGATATTATAGACGATTCATTTACATGTATGCTATAATAGGCCAACCACTTTACAGGCTAATAGTGAATTTCAAATGGACAGAGGAGTGTGAGGAATCCTTCAAGAAACTGAAAGAGGCACTCATTACTGCTCCAATCTTGAAATCACCAGATTGGGAGAAGATATTCCATGTGCATATAGATGCTTCGGCATATGCAATAGGATGCATCCTAGCTCAGCCAAAAGAAGGAAACATGGATTTTCCAATCTGCTATGCTAGTCGACAGCTCAACAATGCTGAAAGGAATTACACAACAACAGAGCGAGAGGGATTAGGAATGATTTATGCTGTGAAGAAATTTTGGCATTATCTTCTAGCCAATAAGTTTGTGTTTTTTACAGATCATCAAGCCTTGCTCTACCTAGTGAACAAACCATGCAATACGGGACGGATAGTGAGATGGTTCATCATCTTATTAGAATTCGACTTCACGGCAGTAGTAAAGAAAGGAAAGACACTGGGACCTCTTGTGATTAAAGATCTATCACCAAGTGGGGCCGTCAAACTTGCTACATTTGACGCAGAAGAAATGCCAAACTGGATTAGTGGATGCAGATTGAAGAAGTATCATTTGCCACTAACCCAAGAGATGCTTCTCAAAATACATCAAGATAAGCTGCAACTTCAGAAAAAGAAAAAGATTGTTGAGGAAGCGCAAGCGAAAGCAAAAGAAAGAATGGAGAAAAGAAGACTATTGCGTCAGAGACAGCGCAATGAAGGAGCCTTACGAATAAACACAGTTAGTGTATCAAAAATGGGTGAAGACAAAGTAGAGTCCATCATCAAGGTCAAAGTGGGGACAAACCAGATTAAAGCCAGAGCACTATTGGATTCAGGAGCACAAGCTAACCTGCTTTCAATCAGTTTGTACAAGCAATTGAAACATGACACTAAGTTGCAAACTGCTAAACAGGAGTTGAAGAGTTATTCATAACACTCAATTAAAGCAATCGGATGCACAGTACTCCACATACATATAAATCAATATGTGTATCCTCATATGTTTTATGTGGTTGAAGACAAAGCTACGCAACATCCGTTGTTTCTAGGACAACCATGGCAAAAGCAGTAGAATGCGATGATTAATTGGAGCTCTAATTCAGTTAACATCAAATATGAGGAGGAAAGTCAATCAATTCCATTCTCCAAAGCAACCAAACAGGTGCAAGATGAAGAATCCATTGACAAGGGTAAACGACCTCAAGAGGTAAGAAGGAGCAATGGCAACCAAAAGCCACTTCTACACAACCGGAATGCTCCTCAAAGAAGAAATCTCAGACATGGGTAAATAAGACAGACAATACAAGCACAGCTCAACCATGGATAAAGACAGACTCAAAGTTGGTATGGAGGCCAAAGAAGGTTGTGCCAAAGAGAACAAAGGTGGAAAACAAAGTCTTCAACACCAGACACCAGAGTGATTTCAGACAGTCAAATTCAGCGAAACAAATTTGGATTCCAAAGAAGTTGATGACAGCACAAAGCCATAGCAAGGAAATTTGGATTCCAAAGATCAAAAAGCAGAAACTCCCTTCAGTACAATCACCAGAGAATCCTAAGTACTCAAGGACAGAGACGTCACAATCTAGTGTCAAGCAGATTTGGGTAGCAAAGAGATTGTGGCCTGCACAGGCAAATCGAAAGCAGATTTGGATTATCAAAAAGGATAACAATGTAAAGAAGAATCCAGATACTGATTCTACTACAAAAGTGCTACAGACAACCCAAATATTGCCTAAAAACCTGACAATCAAACAAAGAGCGGCATTATTGGAAATATTGTTATTTCATCGCTCTACAATTGAATTGACCAAGCATGACCACAACAAATACAATGCATCACCCTCAGACACTTCATAGTCGTCCGGGAGGACTCAGACTAGGAGGAGGGGAGGTATACAGGTATACAGGAACTACAAGCAATAAGGACAAAAAGAAAAAGAAAATGATATTACAAGGGCAGTGTCTTACATGATTTGGAATTTTTATGTTTGATTACGGATATTGATAATATCTATGCCCTTATATACTTTGTTTTGCAATAATAAGAGATCAAATGATGAATTTGAGTCTCTAAGTTTGTAAATACGACTAAATATGCGTGTTTTTGGAGCCAAAAAGTGGAAAAAAGTGATAATCCAAGCCGAGAAACCACAAATAAGTGTATATACATATACACAGGGTTACCAGCTAATTATTGTGTATTTTTGGGATTTTTTTGCTTCAATTTACTATTTTCCTTTATTTTTTAGGATTTTCTTAATAAAAGTAAATGAAAAATAAAAAAGCAGGTGAAACGAGGTCAGAAAAAAGAAAAGAATAGATGGTGATGATCCTAATGACAAGAGCAACCCATGATAAAAATTGGGTAGAATTCGGAAAAAGTCGCGGAAAGCCCGAAATGGCAGAATTTTGGCAGTGGACAGATTTCTCAGAAATAGGTCAAACGAAGTCCGAATTGAGAAATTTCAAATCCTAAAGTGCATTTCACAACAAGATAGTATACATTTTTTCTCACACTCATGTTTTTGTAAACACTTATTGTAATAAATGTCTTTTCGACATTTCATTTTTTTCATGGAGCCGATTCATTGCAATTAGCAGGACTCAATTGAGTTTCCAGCTTGTATTCCCCAAGTAGTTTCACCTGCTTATGTAATTAGATCAGAGATGTTTTCACACCTCCAAGGCTGAGGTATAAGAGCCAATTTTTGTAAACCTAAGGACAATTTTGAATCATTAATCTAGGTGAGTTTTTAGAGCGCCGTGACTGTGTCTGAGAGAGAGAGAGAGAGAGAGAGAGAGAGAGAGAGAGAGAGAGAGAGAGAGTCTATCATCTTGCTACGCGAGCCATGGAGCCTCCATTGGAGAAGTGACACCCATTGTGTTAGCAACGGCGAGAGCTACGTACCGATACCAAGCGTGCGCGATTCGGCTTCTACGCGAGGTGAGCTCCCACAAGCTTCTATGTGAGTTTTCTCCCTACGTGTGTGTCGGAATTGAGCGTGCCATGTATCTATAGAACCGCAGCGAGTAGAGCTACACATTAGTACCATCGAAGTCAAGATTCGGTCACCTGTATTTTTCGGCCTGTCTTCATACACGTTTACCGCACGGAGTGGTTACAGGTTGAGATTGTATTGTAGATTCATAGGGTATTGTCCTTACCTAGTGTAGAGACCCCCCTTTGAGTTTGAGGCTGATTCGATGACTCTAATTCATGTTCGGATAGAATTTGTTCATAGTACGGATTTCAATCACTTGTGTATTTGAGAACTTAGATTTGATTTCCTTGGTAGTGATTGTCATTAGAAGGCGAGTAGGTGATTTGACACCCACCTATTTGTTTCCATGCTCCTGCGGGTCAAGCTCCGTCCTCGTCTGACATTCTTGTTTGTCGGTTGAGTTCTCGCTATCATAACCCTAAACTGCCACAACACTAATTTTCATGAAATTTAGACATCAAGAAAGGAAGTAAACATTGAGTGATTACTACATGATCATATAGAAGCCTCCTGTTATAGACATCTACTGTTTTGTTTTACTATTTTATGGTTTGCTTATATATCATCATAGATGAAACCCAAATTAGAAATGAAGCAGTATTGGGATTGTGTCAATCTTTGTTTCGGTTCATTTTGCAAGCTTAATATATTTCCTATTTGTATATTTGCGATAGGGAGCTCCTCTCTCCTCCATAATAGAAGTACAAGGCAGCTCAAACACTGTCAAATCTCTCTCTCTCTCTCTCTCTCTCTCTCTCTCTCTCTCTCTCTCTCTCTCTCTCTCTCTCTCTCTCTCTCTCTCAGCATCAAATTTTGTAGCTTTCCTCGTCTCAATGCAAGACAACATACCCAATAAACATGAACTTCAAGAGACCTCGTATTGAATAGGAAATTTGGATTATAATTTGATATGGAAGCTTTTGAAGTAAGTTGACTCACCAAAAGGGTTGAGCCTCCTCTTAATTAAGTGTGTCAAGAGTCAATTAACACATGACAACTTTGTTGAATTGATTTTGGGGCTGATTTGCTTACCAAAAGCATGCATATGTATCGTGGGATGGGATGCTCCCAAGACGACATCTCTAATTAGGTTGAGTGTGTGGGTATGCCTCAACTACTAGATCATGCAATGTCTAAGTCAGTAAAGTGGTGATCTCTTCCATTGAGAGTTTACTGTACATAGACAACCATAGATCTCCTATGTATAAACAGAGTCAGTCTAGTGTAAATGTACAGCGAGTATGTGTCCTCCTTCCTGACACCTAAATTGAACCATACTGAAAGGAGACTAAAAGTGTCAAAAGAGCATGATCCACCGCTACACACACTAGTCCGGATCCTACTATGAAATCCTAAATGCAAGGGATGAAGCTTGGTTGTGCCATGATGTAGTACTAATAAGCGGGGCGGATAGAGCGATACTCACCATCAAGTTGTATTGTTAACATAGCCACCTATTCCTATCTTCATTATTTCCCCTTCAACTCTTCATCATCAATGTTGTTCATCGCTGATGTTATATGCCATTGTTATCAACACTATCTGATTTTCTTTAATTAGAGGGTATGATAGAATTTAAATGGCAAAGTATCCTTTCCACAACCACGTTGACGCTCTTCAAAAGGATGTTCTAGACA
The DNA here is from genome assembly GCF_014529385.1 of Adiantum capillus-veneris. Classification (NCBI taxonomy): domain Eukaryota; kingdom Viridiplantae; phylum Streptophyta; class Polypodiopsida; order Polypodiales; family Pteridaceae; genus Adiantum; species Adiantum capillus-veneris. The sequence goes on from NC_140957.1 coordinate 70,004,352, forward strand.
TGAACCTCATCAAAAACTTTCTAAATTTTCAGAACAACACCACATTTGGCATACATGTTGATCGAATCATTTCCAAGCAAGACATGGTTTGGAAAACATCCCCTAAGTTGTCTCGCCCAGATATGCCCAAATGAGTGTGGAAAGAAATTTGTGGGATGTTTGAGCACAGGATAAGTGCAATCACCTTTAAGTGCACCTTGAAGTCATGAGCCATTGAGCAAGATGTTGACATCCAGTCGACATGCTCCAAGAGATTACATCTTAGACATGAAGCTCATCATCCACAACACCTTTTTTTTCTCTTGTGAGGGTATTCCATTTTGAAAATTTCCAAGCAAGACATGTTTCTCTTAACAGGGTAGCGATCTCATCCAACAAGTGCAAAGCTTACTTGGCTAGCTCTTGCTTGGAATATCCTCCTAAAGCATTCCAAGATTGAGGCTTCATTCAGCGTGGATCCCACTTTGTATCCATCAAAAGCATCCCAGAAGCTTCTTGGCCCTGCTCGTGCTTGACATATTGTCCAATTAGTGTGTTCCATGAGACAACATCCAAGAAGGAATATCATCATTAAATTTTGGTGCTTCTGCAAGGCCACCACATTTGGCATACATAGGAACTAAAACATTTCCATGCAAGACATGTTTCTTCAAGTGCCCCTTAGTAGCAATCTTGTCATGAATTCTCTTCCCCATATCAATGCCTCACTCAATGTAATAGGCCTTCAAGGTGCAACCATAAGTGGTTGCATTGGCAGAGAGAGCCTTCAATTTACATCTGTAAACACCCAAAGCTTCCTTCCCACAACCATGGTGGGCATATTCTTCAACAGGCCTTCAAGGTGAAACCATAAGTGATTGCATTGGGAGAGAGAGCCTTCAATTTACATCTATAAACACCCAAAGATTCCTTCCCACAACCATGTTGGGCATATTCTGCAATCAATACCCAAGAGACAACACTTCACCTAGGAGAAGCTTATCAAGTAGCCCATTTGGCATACATATTGACCAAAGAATTTATGAGCCTAGACATGTTTGTCCAATAGCCCTTGACTAGTGGTCTCATCCAACAAGTCAAAATTTTCCTCAGCCAGCCCTTGCTTAACATATCCTCCTAAACAATTTCAATTTTGAGGCTTTGTCCATGGAGAAACCCTAACTTTGCATCCACTCAAAAAATCCTAGAGCTTCTTGACCCGAGGCCTTCAAGTAGCAAGAACAAGTAATTGCATCTAGAGAGAGGCCTTTACTTTAGCATCTACTGAAGACATCCCTAAGCTTCCTTGGCATAGTCATGTTGGGCATATAGTCCGCTCTATAAGACAAATTCCAAGCACAAAGCTTATCAAGTACCTCACGAGTCTCGCCAGCACATATCAACCAAAGCACCTCCGAGAAAGACGTGTCTCTCCAAAAGTCCTTGAATAGAAATCTAATCATAATCCAGGCCTTGAAGTGTTGGGAATGGGATCGTGCTAGCTAGGGTGGATAAAAGAGAAACATAGTGCTTTTGTTGCAAGGTTTGTTTGTGTAGCAGTCTTTTGCTACATGTCCCATTATTCTACATTCATAACACTTTCTTCCAATTGATGATGTTTATGGTGAATATCTTCCCCTTGGGGATGTCGTGACAAAAGCCCCTACTGATGATGTTATGAATCTTTTTTCTTTCTTTCTTCTGCTTGGATTGAGTTGATGACATCTTGGAAAGGTGGATCGGGTTCTTTTTCTTCAAGAATTATGACTAAGTGGTCATAAGAAGGTGGAAGTGCACTTAATAGTACGGACACTTTGTCGTCTTCTTGTACTTTGACTTGGATGTAAGAGTGAGTTGTTTTAGAAATCCATGAGTACTTAACGTTCTTCTTGGTTAAGTCATGTAATAGTCTTGCTATTTGAGAAAAAATTTCTATGAAGCGTCTATAGTATGCACACATACCAGTAAAGCTTCTCATGCAAATTCCTTGGATTAGGCCATGCTTTTATTACCTCCAAATTTGATGGATCCATACGGATACCATCTTGAGAGATAATATGACCTAAGTATTGAATCTTTTGAAGGAAAATTTCACTTTTCTTTTGATTGACAAAAAGCTTGTTCTCCCTCAAATCTTGAAAGATTATTTGGAGATGTTGCTTGTGCTCCTCCAAGGACTTGGAGTAGATGATGATATCATCAAAGAACACTTCAATAAACTTGTGGTGGGGTCTAAAAATTCTCTCCATTAAACAATATAATGTGGATGGATCATTTGTCAAACCAAAAGGCATGACAAGATACTCATAAAGACCAAACATTGTAAGGAACGTGGTCTTTACGATATCTTCATTCACTATCCTTATTCGATGATAGCCACTTTTAAGGTCAATCCTACTAAAGTAGGTCAAACCTTGTAGCTTATCAAATAGATCTTCTACCCACGGAGAGTAGCTTCAAGCTTCTCCATTTAGTAAGAACTTTGTCCTTGGCATCGCTTGCAAGGAATTGCTTCATTATGGAAACTCGCAAAGTTTTCCATGTCCTTGGGGCTTCGCCATTCTCTCGGAGACTAGCCCACCATTGACAAGAAAATTTTTGAAAGTGCATAGCTATATGGCATAGCTTGAGGACTCTGTGAAGCCCTCATCTCCAAATTCCGCATCGAATTGTTGGATGAAGGCCAATACTTTCTTAGTAGCACCAAAGGTGCCATCATAGGTAAGAAAAGAGATACTCTTTCCTCTCTCTTTGGACTTCGTAAGCTTTTGGGACCTTCTCCAAGCAGGGTAGCATTTGCGATGTCCTCTTCTCTTGTATTTTCTAGGAGAATAACCGTTGCTTTCGACGGAAGAGGAGGAAGGTGAAGAAGAAGGAGAAGAGGGTGACCTCTTTCTTGCCTTTTTCTTCCTTTGTTTTGTATCTTCCCTTTCAGAGTGACAAGGAGAAGGACTATAGGATGATCTTTTCCTCTTAAGAGGAGTTGGGGATCATCAAGACCGCCATCTTTGTGGAGCCACATCTTTAGAGGAATTCAGAGATTCACTTCTTTGTCGTTCATGGGATTCCTCTACTTCTCTTATCGGAGAGAGTCTTCTTGTGGAAGTCTCAACAAGAGGCTTCCTAATCTCTCTCTCTTCTTGGAGAGGAAGAGAAATCCCATAGACACGAAGTTGCTGGGTAACTTCGGCTTGCAAAGCAGGGTTGCCTATAGTTTGTTGAAACTTAGTGACAAGATAGTTCACAAACATTAGGACATCATCAGTAGCACCTTCATGTGCAAAATCAAATTTTTCAATATTCATTCTACTCTCTTGAGTATTGTCAGCCATGCTAATTAAACTTATGAGTATGCTACTTTGTGCTTTGGTACCCTCAAAAACCTTAGTTGCTACTCTTCTTTACCTTTGAAAATTAGCTCTCAAGCAGCCACACCCGTGGTTTAGAGACTGTTGATAGCAAAGAATAGTGGAGAGGGTCTAACATTTCTCGGTTGATTATGGTTCTTGTTGTGCTTGCTAGTAGCTCAATAATGGTTAAGCCAAAGGCAAGCCTCGAGAGACTCCATTATTAAGTCTATAGTTCCTAATGGTGTATCTCAAACTAAGTCCTTTTCAAACAAGATAATAGATCCCTGTCCCACTTACCCTATTGCAATGAACAGGTCCAACCTTTCATGGACAACTTAAGGACCTCTCTTCTTAAGCAAGAAAATGCAAACCAATAGTTTTAATACCAATGTAATGGAAATGGACTATGAACACTGGGAATAGCGAAATTAAGAAAATTGTAGAGCATTTTTATGAGAATACTTTGAGTGAACTTGATTAGAGGTAGCAACATAACCATTATACTTAATTAGCTTGGTATGAACGATACTTTGCAAGAGAGAGAATTAGAGAACTTGACAACAGTTGAGGACCGGATTTGTGTGGAGCCGGCGGTCCCCCCTCCAAACAGCTTTTGTATTATAATTTCTCCCATAAAGAGAGACTTGGTATAATACAAGCTTTGTGTTCCTTGAGACGTTGATGGTGCAATGAAAATGGAGAGCTTCATGCACCACAATTATCCCCATAACTTAGCTAAATGAAAGCATTAACTTGTCCCCGGTCTCAATCCCAAGACCTCAAATACCTTTGACAGTGGAGAGAGCTAGCAAGGAATGAGGGTAGGGAAGAGGAAGAAGAAACATTCTTACGAGAAAAAAATAGCTCCTCACTTATCATCACTCTTGTTGCTTAGCATAGCATGATAGAATAGTGATGATGATGAAGAAGATGGCAATCTTAAGCATTGAAGCAAGATGTCGTGATATTGTTATTTGTAGCTTTTTTTGACATATATCACTTGCTTTGCGTGTGTTGATTGCAAATCCTATCACGTTACCAAATTGCCTCTCAAGTCATGCACTCATGCTGTCTTCATGTATGACCGATGTATGTAGTTGCCAATCCTACTGCGCCCTCACCCTCTAGCTAGTGCATGTTCTAGCCGCCACGACATCACAAGTTGTAGAGCATCGTCGGGTATGGCACTTTTGAAATTTGCAGATTTGCACTTCCATGTGTCCTTACTACCCACATGTTTTTTCCATTCGTTATCAAAATCAACCTGACTTTTTGGACATTGAAATCTTCTTCTTCCTTGTTAAGCCATGCTCCCAAGGTCACACGCTTGAGCTTTCAAATAATTGGCATCATAAATTCTTGCCAAAATCCATCGACCTATTTCACATAGACACATCCATGACAAAAATCCATAGATCGTTTTGTGCTTAACTCTTGCCATTCAATTTATGTATGCAAAATATATTACACATAGTGGTAATCACATATTGACGTAACTAGCACTAAAGAAGATTAGACACGACCCTTAGAAAAATGGGATAAGATCTTTCTCTCAGCGACACAAGGGTGGACACCATCAAGGGAGGTGAGACGGATACCAATAAATTCAACAACCAAGAACTTCACACCACCTGGAAGGCTAAAACCAAGGGTACTTAATGTGCGAGCACTTATGGTCAATGTTGAAGCCACTCACTGACAGTAAAAGGGTAGAAATACACCACAATCAATCACAATCTGTAGCTAAAGATGAGCAAGCTCTTGGTATTTTTCTCACTTTACTTGACATAATTTTGTGTATTATCTTGATGACTGCACCACTACTTCACACGATGTATGGACCTCCCTATAGAAGCACTTTGAGGCTGTTGCTAAACATTCCAAGATGGCATTAAAGATGCAACTCTATGGATTTTCCTTATGGATCCCAAAGAAGATGTATCTTCTCTTGTCAATAGACTCAAAACTATATGCATGTAGTTAACATATATCAAATGTCATGTAGATAATGAAGACAAAGTTGTTGTTCTTCTCAAAGCTATACATGATGTAGATTTTGGGTAAATTGTCACAATGCTCAAAGAGAAAGACCTTACCCTTAAGCTTGAAAATGTAATAAACTTTCTTCAAAGGCACGGAAAAAATAAACTTAAATCAACCACACGTAGGAGGAGCTCTAGTTGTTACAATCGCAACACCAAAAGAAACTTGAAGTATATACATTGTGGAAAGAACAAATCGTCTTTACAAGGATTGTTATGAAGTCAACCCTTGTTTTTGTTGCAAGAACAACCATGCTACAAAGTATTGCAAATTTAAAGATAAATCTACACATGTAACAAATCACAAAGAGCATTTCAAAGACAAAGAAAAAGCAAAAATCAACATTGCCACTAAACACTGTTTGTTTAGTATATTAAAGTGATGACATATTGTGAGTATTACACCCTTGTATACCTTACCCTCTATGTGTGTAAGGGAAGATTGTGAGTCCATTCATTTGCTCTTGTTTGAAGGGAAGCTTGTCGTTTGTGTGCTTTACCCTAATGTGTTTTAAACCCACATAAGAGAGGGTTGTTGGGATGCAAGCTTTTGATGCATCTCGTGACAAGAACCTCTCCACTTAGGATTATGATGTGTCAACAAATCATGTTAAGGCCATGTGTGTGCCCTCTATGGAAAGCTTGCTCAACAATCCTAATTGGCTTTACCTATGATGTCACCCATTGTGTGCGCGCAAAGATGTTTTGCTCAAAGTTATAAATTGAACTTGTGTAAACACTCAATAATGTCAATAATCATATGTTTGTGTCAATTTTTATGCTTCCATTGCATTAAATAATTGGTGTTATTTTGCTTACTATAATTATGTCTCTATAATGAATGGCACAATGCTGGACCAAAAGTGATAATAATTGTAAAAAGTGAAGGATAAGTGGTAATAATAATTGTAATGAAGAGTCACTAGCTCTTGGACCATAAGTGATAATAATTGTGAAAAGTGAAGGATAAGTGATAGTAATTGTAATATATATATGGTCAGTAGCTCTTGGGGGCCTAATCAAATAGAAATCCCAAGTAAAAGCCACTTGAAAGAGATTTAAACTCATTATGATGGTCTACTCTATGCTCTCAAGCAAAGGTGTGGCTATGGAGTGAGTGATCTTTTTCATGCTCATGTGACTACGGAAGCAAGGCTATTACTCTCCTCTAATGATTTCCCATGGTCAGGCTTGTATAATGAGCTTGGGCGTGCTAGTTTAATTGCGAATCGCTACTTGTTCTTGCATGCATGTATGGAGTAGCTATACGTAGCTAAACAACATTTTTTTCAAATGAGTAGCTAGAGGTCTCCTCTACCCTACAGGTCTCCAAGACCCAGTAATGATATTTTTGTGACTTCATATCAATGCTCCTCTTAAAGAAATTCAATTTTTGAGGCTTCGGGAGGCATTAGAGCCTGTCAAGACCCAGTAATGGTACACTTTGTTCACAAATCACCCTGTGCAATATTCCAAGCAAATTTCTCACTAGATTGGGTGTGGGTACTATTCCATAGAGTTTACCCTAGCACATTCACCAATGGCCATCACTCAAAAAATATTCAAGGCCTGCTGTATAGGTACTTACATTTTACCAGTCATTTTAATCATCTCCACCAGGCCCAATTACATGATGGAAGGGACTATTATGAGGGCACTGGCTAATTATTGTAAAAATTATGTGTTAAGATTATTATTTGTCTCAAGAGGCCTTCCAATTGGAATTCATGCACAAAGTATGACAGGAATGGCCTACAAAACACAAAGACACCACTGCAATAACATAAAGAGCATGAATAACCACTAGTAAGTGCTAATTTCTTTCTGTCGCACATAATTCCTCTTCAAACAATTCCCACACTTTTGACTCTGTTTGCATCACTGCAATAATATAAGAACAGCCCATAATTCCTCTCCAAATAATTACCTCACTTATACCTCTATTTGCATCCCTGCAACATAAGACAAGCCATGAATAGCCCACTAGTGAGTGCTTATTTCTGTGTCATGCATGATTCCTCTCCAAACAATTATTCACACTTTCAACTCTGATCATATCTGTTAATACCCAAGCCAAAAGGGAACTCTTTACAAGACAAAGCATAATTCTTATAACTCTTTTTGCACAAATTACATAGAACAGCTTCTGGTCATCCTGTACACATGAAGTTATTGCCGTAATGGTAAGGGAAGTCCTCTCGCACATTATAATTCTTGCTACTTTAGCGGAGGCAGTCTGCTGCATACGTTATTCATTTCTAAATGTCAGGATCAACATATATATGGGTCTTTCCCTCATCTTCCACCGGCGAATTCGCCAGGCAAAGAGCACCTAGTTAAAGTTTGGATCCTCACGAGAGCATGCTATCTAACTGTTGCCTGTATCGAGCAAGATTCTGGAAAAAGAGGAATTGGAAAAACGGTTTGATTAATACGCTGCACAAATGGCCTTTGCACATTGCTTCAAGAAGATAAAAAATAAGTTGCACTTACACTCGTGAATGCATAGACACCCACTGTTTGAGGACAGGTGGGGCTTCCCCTTCGAACGATCTTCCCGCCTTTGGCAATATAAAGCATAGGAATACCGGTTGAGAGCTCCAAATCAATGACCTGCCATAGCGGAACAGTTAGGATTAAACCAGGAAAATTCTTTTCAACAGTTTCATATGTAATATCCCATAGCCTCTCAACAACATTTGCATTGAATTCAAACAAGAATAGGCACGCACGCACGTGTGACACAACCATTCCCACCAGGATACTTGACTGCCACACCTTCAAATACATTGTGCACCCATCATGGTAAACCCATAAAATACCACTTTGTTAACCACTAACCTCTTGAGATGTGAGCTTGTCCAAGTACATTATAATAGATCGCAAGGAGTTTCCATGAGCAGCAATGAGAATGTTCTTCCCCGCAGCGAGTTGTGGCTCAATCTGTTATAACCAAAATCTAGCCAATTAACCCAAAGATAAAAAGGCATGAAGCCAATACCACCCAAAGCTATGAGATTGTATCAACACTTACCTCCTTTACGAAATACGCAACTGCACGTTCTGCGCACATTGCTAAGCTCTCACCATTGGGAGGAGGTATATCGTAACTGCGGCGCCATTCATACACCTTCTGCATCCCATACTTGTCAGCTGTTTCTTTTTTGTTTAGCCCTTGAAGCTCCCCATACCTGAGAAAAGGCATCGACTTTCTGAGCATGTGTTCATGTGTATATGTAAGCACATGAGAATGTGGGCCCACAATGCGCATAGTCTATAGACGAGTGTGCAATATAAGCGTGTGCGCTGTGCATGCGTGTGCAGGGGAAAGGGGGGGTGTGCAAGTGGGGGCAAGGTGAACAGGCCGATGCGCGTATATAAAAGTGCCCATATGTACACAAGCATCTGTACAAGTGAAGATACGCACATCAAACCACACGCACACACACAGACGATAGATATGATGGACTATACACCTGCACAAACACCTAGTATGTCTGCATGTATTAAGTATTTAATCTGTCAATATTTTTAGGCTGGGTTCAAAGGGGCCGAAGGAAGAATAAGGTAGAGGTTCGTGAGTCCAGCATGGCATGCATCCTTTGGCAAAGATGAGGTCTGGTTTCCAGACCCACCAGAACTTGACACCCCCCCCCCCCGCCCTTGGACAACAATCCAGTAGAACCTTTATGCAGGCCGTAACCGCCTTGTCGCAACTCATGCTACTGAATCACGCGGGTTCAAAGGGGCCGAAGGAAGAATAAGGTAGAGGTTCGTGAGTCCAGCATGGCATGCATCCTTTGGCAAAGATGAGGTCTGGTTTCCAGACCCACCAGAACTTGACACCCCCCCCCCCCCCCCCCCCCGCCCTTGGACAACAATCCAGTAGATCCGCGTGATTCAGTAGCATGAGTTGCGACAAGGCGGTTACGGCCTGCATAAAGGTTCTACTGAACTGACGAAGGAGCTTAAGGGCTACACCATAAATCTTGTGTGTTACCTCGGTCTCTTGTGAACAGGCTGCTCTGTCTCTAAGAAATAAAGCACATTGCTGGCACCTTCATCTAAACCCAGTAATGTGCGGAAATGCACCTAGCATGTGTGCGTGCACGCACGCACAATGAGTGGAAGTTTTTGAGTTTACACCTATGCACGTGAGTAAATTCAGTGTCCACAATACACACACACACACACACACACATTTCTATATCTTGCACAATACAATCAAATGCATGTACATATGTACGAAAGCTACCAATGTACTTACTGTGTGAATATATGTGTGTCACTTGCATGCATGTTTTGACCTACAGAGTGTCCTTCTCTCTCTCTCTCTCTGTGTGTGTGTGTGTGTGTGTGTGTGTGTGTGTGTGTGTGTGTGAGTGAGAAACGCATGTGTGCGCGTCCACACATCTGCATCAAGAAGTGTATATGTGCATGCATGAGTGTCTGCGTGGAGGACAGACCAAGTTAGAGCTTCAGTATGTGCCAAAGACCAGATCCACATGGATAAAACTAAATGCTGTTTCAACCATCGATAGCTGTAAGCTAGCAGCCGTTCACACTGGTCCACAGTCATCTTTTATTACAAGAATTCTTTCTAGAGGGAGACTCGGTGGGAAATACTCTATACAGAGTTGCTAGAATAGATTAATGCATCATGCTATATGTTTTGGATGTACACTCTTATGACATGCACTAATCCACATACGAACATGAACAACATTTCTTTGCAGTTCTACTGGAACCTGCTTATAGGCAGGCATACACTTACATGCGCTCGTTTAGTTGCCATGCTGTCATCACAGGAATGACTTCATCCGTTGTGCTAGAGCTGAAGATCTTACTCCATGCTATTGCTCTGTCATCCTCATCATGAATGATTACAGGGACCTGATAGATTGGACAGAACACAGTTCCACATGAGCATAAACAAAGACAACGTCAAAACAGCACACAAGTAGATTTCTTGAGCTAACCCTAATCAACCAGCTTTTCGTATCAATATGAACCTCAAAAAATGACACATTTTGAGCGTCGGTAATAAAACAAGAGCTGGGCGAGTAGGGAAGACCTTTTTCTTTCGATGTTGTGTCATTGCAAGCATGGCGGTCATCTGGGCTCTGATGAGAGCGGATGTGTAGATTAAATCGATGGGAATATTGCTTATGCGCCTACCCGCATGGATCGCTTCGTCCACACCTCTTTGAGACAACGGTACATCAACACATCCAGTAAACAGGTTCTTTTGGTTCCATAATGACTCTCCATGCCGAATGAGGATCAAGGCAGCTTCAGCTGTTAGGATCCAAGAATGTGAGAATTGAAATTTAAGCACTGCTTACAGATAGACATATCCACACAAATTCACACATATTTGAAAGAAGCAAAAATTCCAGATAAAGATTCCGTCAGCAGTTCAAGAGCATACATGTTGATTTTGCAGGTGTAGCAGGTTTTTCCAAAGGTGGGGAAGCAGGGGAAGCTGATGCCAGAACAAGATCCCACGATCGTTTCTTTTGACAAGATGTGCTACTTGAAGAAACAAAGGCCCGTACTCCTTGGGAAAACTTCCATCCACACTTGGTTTGGCTTGCAAGACGGTTACGTTGCGACGCTTCATTTGTGCTCTGCTGGCTGTCTCGGGACAAAAAGCCGGCAACTGGTCTACATGCCATAAAGGAAGCCATCCTGGAGTTCAAGAATATTTCCGCATGCTTCAGAACCTTCATATACATATGCACATCGAAAGGACATCTACAAGCTCAGGGCATTTAACATCCGATTGCAAAAACTCCCAAAAGCTCATGTAATCACCAACCAGTGCATTTAACATCTGACTGCAAAAACTCCCATCATAATTGTCGAGTCATTACGACACGCCACTTGCCTACAAGTGGAAGCCCTTGGGGAGACAAGTTAAGAGGGGCTGTCCTAGTATTGCATCGACATACACAACCCTACGTATCAATGAGGACTAATCCTAACGTGGGGGGGAAATGATTACACCGTGAATCACATATCTCGCAAGCAGATAAAGCCCACGATGAGCACCTAAGGTTTTCGATCGATTGTTCCTGCATTAACTGAAGGAGTCACAAGCTTGATCATCCAACATTCACAGACGAGAAAGCATTTCATGCATGCAGCCCTTGAGGGCAGTTCTCTCATCAACAAACGTAAGATCAACTTACTTTGGGGGGGGGGGGGGGGGTTTACCTTGTTAGAATGGGCTGGCCAAAAAAGACAGTTCTTTCGCCTTTTCAGCCAAGAGCTGGAAAGCCCTGAACACCTCCCTCGCCCCTCTTCATGCACACACAAAATGCGTTGGTTGCATGCAACAAATTGCAAGTTTTTAAAAGAAAAAAGGAAGAAAACACGGGTGCTCTCTCTCTCTCTCTCTCTCTCTCTCTCTCTCTCTCTCTCTCTCTCTCTCTCTCTCTGTGTGTGTGTGTGTGTGTGTGTGTGTGTGTGTTGAAGTGTACCTGCCAGCAACCAATTAGCAGAGGAAGGACGGCTTGCTGGAAAGGGGTGGTTGAAGGGCCGGCGTCCAGTCTCTGTGAGAAATTGCGCTCTTCCCTGTAACAGCTGGATGTGTGTGTGTGTGTGTGTGTGTGTGTGTGTGTGTGAGAGAGAGAGAGAGAGAGAGAGAGAGAGAGAGATAATTGCGCTCTTCCCTGTAACAGCTGGATGTGTGTGTGTGTGTGTGTGTGTGTGTGTGAGAGAGAGAGAGAGAGAGAGATGAATGTGTGGTGGACGATCGTTTTCTTTTAAGTTTGCTGTGTGTAAGAAGGGAGGTTGTCGTCTCTGCGCGTTAATGTGTGATAAAATATGAGTGCGCACTTACAGAGCAGAAAATGTGTGTGCAGGCGCCTGAGTATGTAGAGCACAAAAGAGAGAGAGGGGGAGATGGCTGGAATGAGATGCAGATCTCCAGTGAAAAGAGGCGCAGAGGCCTTTCAGGGACCAGGATGGCGAGGGAAAGAGCGTGAGATTTTATAGGGCGTGTGAAAAGGCCGGGATGGGGTGTGTGTGTGTGTGTGTGTGTGTGTGTACGCGGCGTAGTTTGCCTGCCTCCGAGGCTGGGAGATGGGGGGCGGAAGGGTCAAAGACTCCCATTTGGACATCTTCTCAAACGCTACTTCTTTCATTTTGTTACACGCACATATCAATGCCATGCAAAATCAAGGTCATACACGGGGGCACAAGCACAATGTGCTCCTTTTGAAACGCATATACCACTTCCATGTTCCAACTTCCAAGTTCCGCCCAAAAGCTGGGTCTCACATCCTTAGAGGGGTTTTCCATTATCGAACTCAGGAGTATTTGCTCTCGAGGCTCTCGATCACTTCTAGATAAGCACTTCGAAATGGTTAACAAACTAGTGAAAACGCTGTAAAATGGTTGACAAAAACCTTTCTCTTATGCAATCAAACAACAAGAAATCGTAAGGAGACCAATGACAAGACAACATGCCACAAGGCGTTACAATGAATGTAGTCGTATCAGTCTGATGTTTGTCCATGCATACAACCATCCTTAGGCATGCATTGCATTTTACAAATTACCCTTGTCGATCCTCATGACACTTCCAACCCACAAACCTTTTTCCTCGTACTATATTATATCAAGCAATTTAGGGGGGAGGGGGTAACTTAAAACAGTTACCCCCTCCTCCCTCCACTAATTGCTTTTGAGGTGCATCTGCAAAAAGAATGTATCCCCCCCACCCTCTGTGTGTGTGTGTGTGTGAGGCTCATCACGTCAAATCAATGTCTCTTCTATGATAACCCCCCTCCGTGTGGGGGGTACCTTCTTCATTGAAAACCCCAGTGCTTCCCGGCCCTTCCCATGATGGACACATCTACACTCTATGCAGACCAAGAGACAACGTTCTAGATATGAAGCTGATCAAACACTTATGTGCTTTTATGAATAAACAACACTTGATATACGTGTACACCCCTTCAAAATGTAAGCATGGGTGATGGCATTGAAAATCAACTAGCCCTATTAAGAAAAGGATATATGTAATCAATGCACTCCACGAAACAATATTCTAGACACGAAAATCATAAAGTTTGTTTTGTATTTTTGTGGATAGATTATGCTTGGAGTACATGCAGACCAAAGCAATGCCAAGCATACAATAAGCTGTCGTTGCCAATTTGTCTCTGGGTATTTCATGTCTTCACAACAAGGTTTAGCTAGGTAGAAACTAGTCCATCAAGTTTTGTGGTTTTGGCTCTTCTCCATGAATCAACACATGAAATCCTATGTCTTTCATGTTGCCAAGAGGGGGGAGGGGGGGGGGAGAGAGAGAGAGAGAGAGAGAGAGAGAGAGAGAGAGAGAGAGAGATGTGTTGTTGAACCAACCAACTAGGAAATGAATTAGTGAGTATACAATGAGAGCAAGGTGGTGCTTATATACTAGCCTGGGGGCCTTAACTGCCCCCCTTAGTAAATTTCCCTACCCAAGACTTTGACACCTAAAGCCAAAATAAATATTGGACCACATTGGGCTATTCACTTGAGATGCTCTAACTTTAGCACCCTCTTTGCAGCTCATATTGGACATATGTAGGAAGACCAAGTCAATGAAGAAGCTACCATGAACACCCCAGTAGTACGTCCACACCTTGGTTGTGCTACCACCAACTTTTTACCAAAGAAGAATGCGATCTTGAGAAAATTTGATTCATAGAAAATTGGACTATAGACCACACTACGTCCAAGAATCCCCATTCGTAAACTATTAACACATCATGTCCAAACATTCCTAGATAGAGAGAGAGAGAGAGAGAGAGAGAGAGAGAGAGAGAGAGATGTGTTGTTGAACCAACCAACTGGGAAATGAATTAGTGAGTATACAATGAGAGCAAGGTGGTGCTTATATACTAGCCTGGTGGCCTTAACTGCCCCCCTTAGTAAATTTCCCTACGCAAGACTTTGACACCTAAAGCCAAAATAAATATTGGACCACATTGGGCTATTCACTTGAGATGCTCTAACTTTAGCACTCTCTTTGCAGCTCATATTGGACATATGTAGGAAGACCAAGTCAATGAAGAAGCTACCATGAACACCCTAGTAGTACGTCCACACCTTGGTTGTGCTACCACCAACTTTTTACCAAAGAAGAATGCGATCTTGAGAAAATTTGATTCATAGAAAATTGGACTATAGACCACACTACGTCCAAGAATCCCCGTTCGTAAACTATTAACACATCACGTCCAAACATTCCTAGATAATGAACTTTGAAACACATCCTGCCCATAATCTAGCCAACAACAATGGATTGTCTATTGCACACCCATAGGTATACGTCGTGTTGGTTCCTTACAAGATGCATGTGCCTTGAACTCCAACCCATAGGTTCAAACACCAATAACCTCAACTCCAATACATTGGTCCAAATCATTTGAAGGGAGCTTCTTTTGCCCCTTTATGCCGCTCACAAGCCTCTCTTTGTGGTTGAAACTAGTTGTGGCAACCACCACCTGACTAAAAATCTGGAGTCGTGGCCACGACGGTCGCCCCCACGTGTGCCATGCCGATCTCCTCTATAAAATTTTTATCATCGTTATCTCTATCAAGCTTGCCTTTTCCTTTGTCTTATTTTGAGTTCTCGCTTTTTCCTTTGGCTTGCATTCTCGAGCCAAAAAAAGCATCCCTCGCATTTATAACAACGGCACTCGAACCTCGTGGGTAGAGAGGTAGCTAATTAAGCACGTCACTCGCATTTATAACAACAGCTCTCGAACCTCATGGTGGGTAGTGAGGTAGCTAACTAAGCATTGTTGTGCCTTGGACTTTGTTCTTTTGTGAGAATTGAACCTTGGCTTGGGCATTAAAATTTTGAGGAAAATGGGTTGCCAAAACCCTTGAGAACTGATTACATGTCGAGGTCTCTAATTGAGTACTAGCCCTATCGCTATTGTCGAGCTTGCCTTTTCCTGTGTCCTCTAGCGAATTCATGCATTTGCTTTTGGCTTCAGAATCCCCGATCAGACAAATTGATGGCTTCCTTGAGAACTTACCTGTGCATAGGCCGTTAACCAGGTACTAACCAATCCAGTTTTCATACCTGATAGTTGGTGTTGGTCTTGGTTCTTCGTTGATGGCAAGAACAACCTCAAAACTTGGCCCAAGATTGGTGTTCCAAAACTGTTCAAAGGCTATTGTGTTTCAAAACGTTGTCCTATAAGAGACTACACCCAAAGTGCCACCTTTCAAAACGCTATTCATCATTGCCTACTGCTCTACCTTCAGCTGCTCCAAGTACCATCGTGTTCCAAAATGCTATCAGGGGCGGGGGCACTCTTTGGGACCTTAATGTGAGAGGTGCTTGTCGTTAGCGTTTTAAAATGCTACGCCCATTGCTCCTCCTAACGCTATGAGAGAGATGTCCCAAGGAGCACTAGCATTTCGAAACATTGCACCCAATCGTTAGCGTTTTAAAATGCTACGCCCATTGCTCCTCCTAACGCTATGAGAGAGATGTCCCAAGGAGCACTAGCATTTCGAAACATTGCTGCACCCAATGGTGCAGAGGATATCCCCTTTCAAAAAAGTTGCACCCAACCATTCCAATTTCCACCAAATGACCTTTCTTTGAGAGTTTTTGGAATGCTACTCTGAAACTTTGAGCACATTAAGGTAACCAAATCTACAACTTCTTGGATATGTACTAGTTCTCCCACCAAAGCTTTGATACCATGTCAAAGTCGATGATGTGAAAGTGTAGATCAATGGGGAGAATACATGTGTGTGTGTGTGTGTGTGTGTGTGTGTGTGAGAGAGAGAGAGAGAGAGAGAGAGAGAGAGAGAGAGAGAGAGAGTGATGCAGTGCTAAACCAACCAATTGGGCAATGAATTAGTGAGTATACAATGGGAGCAAGGTGGTGCTTATATACTAGCTTAGGGCCCTTCAGACTCACCGGGGGGGGGTCACTTAATAATTATGTGACTATCACGTGAGTGCAATAGAAGGGGTTATTAAATTTTATATTTTCATATACGGAAGGGTACCATAAAATGGAATTGGGAAAAATTTTTACAAATAGAATAGGAAGAGGGTGTATTTTATTTATCAAAAATTCAATGATAAGGAGTTTTAAAATAGTCCTTGAACGCACACGATATACCAACCAAACCATTGATTTCTGGGTTTCTTCACAAGTAGAAGAGGATTGGTTTGGTAGTGAAAAAACATGCATTACAAAAATGGAAAACTTAAGTTTTTGACAAACAGAAACCAAGAGCGTGTCAGTAACAAGGTTTGCACTTTTGCCTCTAAACTTTCTAATGCCTTCACCACACAAAAGCCTTCCGCATCGGTGCATTCTCTCTCTCTCTCTCTCTCTCTCTCTCTCTCTCTCTCTCTCTCTCTCTCTCTCTCTCAAGTTTCTAAAAGGAGTCCAGCGATCGCGCTATCACGATCCTTTGTTCTTTCCTTGCATTAATGAATGTAACTTTGCATTATTGATGGTACGCTACATGCCTTGCATAGCACTCATGCAGAGAGGCAGGTGATAGATTTCTTCCGACGAAGCAACTCCCCACAGGTCCGTCAGTTTCAGACTCTCCTAGATTACGTTGGAGAAAGGATCCTTGACCCTCTTCTGCATTCGCATTCGTATGTAGCGTGCATCCACTTCCGTCGAAAAGCAACCCTTAGAAATACCTCCGAGCACCCTTACCTTTGAGCTTCACCCGCAATGTTTTCACGACAGGACTAATCAAATGGTCAGTACTTGCTCGCAAGGCAGAGTCAGCATCAAGGCTGGTATTATGCGACAGTAGTAAGGCTACCTAGTAACCCGTGTGGTTGAATGTTCACATCGTAGCCAATCTTGTAACAGACTTGGACAATCCAAGTCGAGATTCTACCGCGACACCACAAAAGTTCACTTCAATACAGTTCACAATTCACAACTGATTCACAGCGGAGTTCCGTGCCTAGAGATATTGGCCCCAAAGACTAGCGCCCCTTTTGATATTTCTTTTTGTATTAATCTGCAACTCAAAGTACAAGCGAGTCGTCGAGACTCACTCTCAGACTCTGCGTCTAGATGCTCTCAGAAGTGAGAGCCCAAAGACTCTTTTAAAGATTTACAAGGGATGCTAAAAGCAGAGCCCCAAAAGCTGAAAATCAAAAGCTTTGTTCTTTCTCTCTCAAGCTCTCTTGAGCCACAGTTAAGCAAAAGCAAAAAATCTCTCTCTCTCTCTCTCTCTCTCTCTCTCTCTCTCTCTCTCTCTCTCTCTCTCTCTCTCTCTCTCTCTCTCTCTCTCTCTTTGCGTAGCTTAAAACTGCCCCAAAAATCTATCGTAAAAACTGTCCACCAAAAATGCCGCAAAAAGCAAGGCATCTTGTACAGCTACCACGTGGCGAGTTTTCCGCAATATCCAAGGTTTCCCTACAGCCAGCCACGTCAGCATTTTAGATCATTTTCGGCCTGTCCATGCGGGGAGGATGTGTGTGTACCGGACAGCCACGTCACCAGTTTGTGACATATCCCCCTCTTGAAAACATTGTAATCGCCCTCAATTATGCCTGCAAAACAGACAGAAGCCATAAACTATCTTAAGAGACACTAACTGTTAGTACCAACGCACTAGGAACACACATCTAGCACATGTACCAACCGATAGTCACATCACACGACATCACAGGACAT
Source organism: Adiantum capillus-veneris (assembly GCF_014529385.1). NCBI lineage: Eukaryota > Viridiplantae > Streptophyta > Polypodiopsida > Polypodiales > Pteridaceae > Adiantum > Adiantum capillus-veneris. The sequence continues at coordinate 70,022,406 of NC_140957.1, forward strand.
CACTTGACATCACATAAAAATCACATTCAACATTCATTCGGACCATGATTTTATCGGCAATGCAATTAGTAATCGCATGTAGAACCACTCAAGACCTCATAGATGCCCGATTGACTAATCCCTATTGCAACCATGTGTAGCAAGATCATTCAGACCGAAATATTACAGTCATTTTGTCTATGAGTTCCTGCACTTAAACAAGTCAAGAACAAGTCAGTATCATGCTCAGGAATTCCAATTCATACAGTCATACAACAGAATACTATCAGTTGTCATATTTTGAAGCTCAAAGAGACATTAGTGACTCTAGTATCAAAGGAGCGGAGTAACTCCCCTCTTGTGTATACCCACTACACCGGATATCCGGTCAAGCTAAATTTGGGGTTCCATTTGGAATAGACTATGCTAAACCAAAAGCTCCAAGGTAAAGTTTCACAATCTGAGGAGTATCTGCTAGGTCCTCCTCCTCCATTCGCTTCACATGCAATGCGGAGTAGGTCTTGAATTTAACCAAGAACCGTCATTTCGCTTTACCTTCTTTCTTTGTGTGCCATGATATATTCTAGAACGAGTATCTGCTTGTTTTCGTCCATTTCGGGTTGCTTATCATCGGGCACATCGCCTTCAAAAGGCTTCAAGAGAGTCACATGAAAAACATTGTGAATCCTCCAAGTATTCAGTCCAAAGGAGACATCATTTATCTTTTCAAAAAATTTGGAAAAGTCCACACTATCTCATGCTAAGCTTTCAAGAAAGCTGCTCCTTTCCCTTTTTCTCTTCACCAGCCTTCCCAAAAAGTAAGAGCACCCAATAGTTCTCCTTCAATTTCAAATCACGACAAAGTCGATCTGCTGCCTTTTTCTGAGATTTCTCGAAAGCCTTCCGGACGAAGTCCAGGTCCCTCATGAACTGATCGGCTTCAAAGAAAGTTCTTACATTTCGTGCTAAGGAAGGGTGAAACCTTCGTAGCGAATTCAATAATCTCAAATGGAACCTTCCCCATCAAAGAGTTAATCGTGTTTCTGTAGGCATATTCCACCAAAGGTAAAAGACTTTCCCAAGTAGTCTTCTGATCCAACGAAGAAGACAAATCCAGTACCATTGAATTAGCAATCTCTGATTGCCCGTCAGTCTGCAGGTGGAACGATGACGAGAACTGCAACCGCGTGCCTATGTTCTCCTAAATAGCTGTCCAAAACAAACTCGTAAACCTCGGGTCTTGTCGGAGAGAATCGTCTCAGGCATGCCAATTAATCTGAAGATCTGGGCAATAAACAATTGTGCCCACACTGTGTCCTCGGGAGATAAAAAATGAAAGCCATTGCAATACTTTCCTAGGGGGGGTGGGTATGGGTAAAGGCTGTAACAATCCCTGTGCTTTATGCCTGTCAAACTTGACCTTCTGGCATACCAAGCAGCTGCGCACAAACTTGTCCACATCCTTCTTGAGTCTCGGCCAAAAGAAGTATCTCTCTACTCCTTTCAAGGTGGTAGCAATGCCACGGTGACACGTAAAAGGCGGCCAGTGGCATTCGGTTAGCTCAGGCTGGACACAAGAGAGCATGACACCATGCAAAGCGAGTTACAAGGATATCTGCACAAAGCTGAAGCTGCTCAGAAGGAACAAGAAAGTCAACGGAAAGTGCTGCAAGAAGTCGAGGCAGAGAGAGACAACCTCACTCTACAGATAGTTGAGATCTCTAAAGAGATAGAAACTTTGCAAGAGGGCAAGGAGCAAACTAAAGAAGATCTAGAGTCGCCTCGTGACGAGATAATGGAGCTCAAAGATAAATTAGCGCTCTAAGAGCTTACCATACAGAGACTACGAGGAACTCCAAGAGCAGCCAGAGCCAGCACACGCATTTTATACATAATGAACCCCTTGAGCCTTAAGTACCCCCCTTAGTAAATTGACCTACCAAAGACTTTGATAAATAAGTAAAATAAATACCCAAAGCCAAAATAATTGTTGGGATCACATTGGGCTATTCACTTGAGTTGCTATAACTTCTAACAGTAACAACCTTGCCATTGATGTTGGTCTCAAGTTTTACTCACATATAGTCCAAACAAGTAGGCACATGAATTACCTCTTCAGTATTGGTTGCCTTGTAGTATCAACCTTAACAGGCAAGCATCAAATGAACGATGTGCTACCTTGCATAAGTTTACAACTCCACAATACAATGCAAACGGTGATGTATGCTAGTGGCCTTGCCCGAAGACGTGACTGCCCCTGCCTCACCCCCATGCCAGAGCTGGGAGAAAGTGGGCAAGGCACTGGGCCAGGGTTGTCCATCAATTGCACGAGAGAGGGATGCTTTCCCTTTGAACCCTTGCCCAAGGTTTTTCGTCAATCGCACGGCAAGGCGCGGGAGAGGGACGCTTTCCCTTTGTACTCCCTCCTTCGTGCCGTAAGGCATGAGGCTACTTGATCAACGTTTGGGGGGCCCTACCTACTAATGTGAAGATACTAGCCAGAGGCATTGGTCCTGATAGAGATCGCAATCTAGAACAACTAGTGAGGACCTCCCTCATTTATTCAAGGAGTGCACGGTGATTTGTGGCCTGGAAGGAAGATTTTCAAATGGCTTCAAAGAACCTAGGAGATAGGATTCTTCAAGAACCACCTCTTCCTAGGTGGGAATGTTTTCAAGAGACAAGTGATACTTAGTAGCACGCAAAATTGTCAGATTCTACTACTTCAAACACATGTGGAAGGCCAGGAACTGTCGAGTTTTTGAGAACTCCCCAAAACCCGCAAGATTTACAGAGATTTTACAAGAAAGCAAAGAAGTGTTTGTTGCCATAGGAAAACGAATAAACTCTAATGAGTAGAATAGGGTAGTTGATGCTGCAATGACTGGATCGTTGTCTGGGTACTTACTCAAGTCAAGGTCCCTTTCAAATTGTCTTGGGGTGGCTCCCGTGTCAGTAGATGTATCTATTGTTGTTGGGAAATGTCGTGGCTCAGCTCAAGCATGACTAGACCTTGTGATTTTTTGGTTAAGGCAATCACCATTGTGAATTCTAGGAAAACAAAAAGTTTACAGCTCCATGAAACACGTCATCATGAATTCATCTTGCCTCTATGTGTCTTATCATCTTATCATCGCTCAATTTTGTGCAACTAGGGCCCATTATTATGTACTAGTGTGTGACCCGCACGTTGCTGCGATCAAAAAAGCATGGCCATTGGGTCACACACATACACATATCTCTAGGGGTCTGTGTGTGTGTGTGTGTGCACAAGCGAGCAAGTTGTACTTTAATCTCTATAATCACTTCAAGCAGATAGCAGTTCCCTCTCTCTTTCTTATTAGGTCTTGAGATCAAGCCTTGTTGAGCAGGTCTTTGATATCTGTTTGGATTGTTCTTATGTTAATAAAAATTCTCTTATTCTCCCTCCCTCCCTCCCTCTCTCTCTCACTCACACACACACACACACGCTCACACACACACTCTCTCTCTCTCTCTCACTCACACACACGCTCTCTCTCTCTCTCTCTCTCTCTCTCTCTCTCTCACACACACACACACACACACACACACACACACACACACCAAGTTTTGAGTTCAATACTTGTTGGGTAGATCTTTGGGATCTCTCTCAATGAATAAGAAAAGGAAACTATAGTAAACTTTGAGTGTGGTGTATTGGTTATCATAGTTTCCTTTTAAATACCAATTCTTAAGTTCAAGACTTGTCAGATAGAGCTTTGAGGTCTCTTGATGTGTTTCTATGCCATGAAAGATTCCCTCTGTATGTGTGTGTGTGTGTGTGTGTGTGTGTGTGTGTTAGAAGCGGGACACACCCTATGGAGCTCGGCGGAATATTATTTTTTGTAATTATTCATTTATTGAGAAAACCTGACATTTCAGCTTTGTAAATATTGAGGCTTACAGAAGTTTCCAGATTGTATCCCATTTTTGACATTTAGATTGAGTAGATGGTTAAATTGGAACATTAGGGTTTGAGATTGTAAGGTATTTATACCACTTTTTGACCTTAATGAAAAAAACCTTTGTCATTTAAAAAAAAGTTAAGTCTGTGAGTGAGTGTTGTCGAGAAATTTGCGGTCTTGCCAGGAAAGCACCGGGCTTATGGCTGTGAGAGTTTGTGAGAGAACTCAACAAAAACTATAAGAAGGAGTTAAACCATAGATGCCATGAAGACTAGGGTTTGGAAAGAAGTGCAATCAAAGAAGACTCACTCTTTCTCTCTTGCACTCACACACACAAAGAAAGAACACAAAAGAGAATGTCAAAACAATACGAAAATGAAAACATCAAGGCTATGGTCATATCGTATCATGGGTAATATGAAAGGGTTAATAGATGAGTTAATGGCATTCAATCTTGACTGATCAAATAGGCTACGAATTGTTCTTTGGAATTGTAGTTTTGTGCTTACCATAATATATATATTTTGTCTAGTGATTGGGATTAATTGTGTGTACAAATCCTCTTGGCTCATAGCAAGATAACTACGCTTACGTCAAAAGAAAAGTTATAGTCTATGAGAGGTAGTATGATGGGATCCGGTGATAGAAGTATTTCATTAAGCCTTTCTGGGCCAAAGAGAAACACTATACGTTGTTGAAAGTGTATTTTTCGGCTAATCCATACGTTAATTCTAATAGATCGTACAGAGTGAAAGCAATAGAAATGATCATCATGTGGGTTATTCATCTAGGATAGTATGTGAGAAATGTAGATATGAGAGAAGTGAAGAGATGAGAAGTTTCCCTCCCAAGCCCTATTCTTTCCCGTAGGCAATAAGGATACTGCTGGGAGAGATGTACCTGTAGCAAAGAGAACCTAGAGAGGATGAATTACTAAGAATGAGAGAGATAGGTTTGGTTAAGGAGATGAGATTAGATACATATATATATGTTGGATTAGAGATGAAAATGAAAACAACAAGAAATCAAGAAAACATCAATGTAGAACACATCTTACTTGAAACCCTTCAGCGCCATTATTGATGGGAGAGAGAAGAAGAGGGGAGAATTCAACGTTGATTGATACACCAAGTACAACACCTTCTTTGATTAGAGTTGATCTTCCAAGGATAGCGTACAAGAATGGCTAGTCTCCCTCTAGGAGAAAGTGTAGGCTTGGGCTTATGTTAATGGGGCTAAGTACAATTAGGCATTACTACTCACTCCCTCAAGAATTCTTCTCATCAATGGCTTGAATGCTTAAGTTCCTTTTCAAGGAATAAGAGGTCCCCTTTTATAGGTGAAGGGAACCCCCAAGGGTTTACACAAGAAGAGAGGAGCCAGTGTGAATAGGAATTGGAAAAGTTGGAAATGAGCTGTCCCTGCATGATGTGGGCAGATTGGGGTCTAGTATTTTGATCATATCTCCTCAATCGTGGCTCCAAATAAAAAAGTAAAAATATGGGTAGAAACTTCAGCTCATTAGCTACGATTTTCATTTTAAAATCATTTTCCAATTCGAATTGGAACCTTATGTAAAAAAATCATCAAAATAGGGTCCATTTCTGGCAGCAAAAGTCTTCCCGTGGTCCCCTTAGCCTAGACTTTCATTTAATTCCAAAGGACACCTCATGCCATATGAAAGCATGACATTGCTCCTTGACAAAGTTTTTTAATCATGCTTGCAATAATGCATTAAAATAAGTGTATCTTTGAAATCATGCCACCTAGTGTCCCACTAGGATTTGATTCCCTCCTAGTAGCTATTTAAAAAGAAATATAAGAAAAGTATAAAAAATACATAGAATATATATATATTGGAGTTTACCCTAGATATAGGATCTAGCTAGGGTGTGAGATGATAATGAAATAGTAGAAATAAAAAATCAATGCTTTTTGCCCCAAGTTAAAGAGGCGGAGCTATTGATGCTTTTCCCATAGTATTTTCTGATGGTAAAGTAAGGATAGGTTACCCTTGAGAAAAATAATAGGATGAGATAGAAGGCTTATTATTATACTAAATATGCATATGTACATTATAAGAAAGATAATTATGTATCTAAAAAGTTACAAAATAGATCTTGTAGCATGCGTTCCCACTATGTACGTGTTACAGCACGACAGTGTACTGTGTACGAGAGAGAGTGAGAGCTTCATCTTGATGCTACGCGCGCACCGGTGGTCGGAATCGAGTGCGGAGAAGTGCAGCGTGTTGGCTTTGACGAGAGCTACACGTCGATACCTACATTGCAGACGTACGGTCTGGTTTTGCGAGCTCGACCCACGAGCTTCATCTGGTGATTCGGTGAGCATACGCTATCCGTTTTCGCATTTCAACATATCCACGCGTTCGCATTGAGTAGAGCTATACATTAGGCACTTTAGTTTTTGGAAACGATGACCTGTGAATTTCGAACAGACATCCTACGTGATTTTGCACCGGATGTTTTAGGTTGGGATTTTGGTTCATGGACCTTAGGGAGAGCGACCTATTGGTGTTAGTAGGGTCTCCTTCAAGTTCTGTGGCGTTTCGAGACCGTTTGGTATTCGGCTCTTGAAAGCGTTGTAGGAAACCTTCTCTTATGCACTCCTGAAGGCTGTAGCTTAGACATTGTGTAGAGACCTCTGTAGGAATTAGTCGAGAGTCGATCGAGTGTAGATTGACACCCTATGCTTGCTTCCACGCGCCTGCGGGTCGAGCTTCGTCCTTAGCTGACAAATCTTGTTAGGTGAGTTCTCACTGTGCTGACGTCCGTCGCGGCGTATCCGCCAACATTAGTGTAGATTGACACCCTATGCTTGCTTCCACGCGTCTACGAGTCGAGCTTCGTCCTTAGCTGACAAATCTTGTTAGGTGAGTTCTCGCTGTGCTGACGTTCGTCGCGGCGTATCCACCAACATTGGCGCCGCTATCGGGGACGAAAACCCTAGGTAGGTGATCGAGAGTAGTCCTCGAGGATAGGGATTCTCTGGATTGCTAGAGTCTCGTTTTACATTTAGATAGGATCAGAGGGTGGAGGACTCTCTAGGTCTTAGAGGGAGTCTAGGGAGCGTGTGTGGCCTAGATCCTTCGACTTAGGTAGACTTAGATAGTTTTTAGGCCTTAGTTGAGTTGATGAGTAGGAGTTGGAGTGGTAGAAGCGGTGAAAGGAGAGCTTGAGAGTCAGGAGAGGCCAGGAAGCAACCAAAACACCAATATCACCATTTCACATGATGAGTAGGAGTAGGGTAAGTAGGACATCATGATTTATGATCTGGAGCACTTCATGCATGTTATACTTGCTGTTAGGTTCATCACAAGGTTGTAAAAGACGCAAAAGAGTGTTTGAAAGCTGAAGTGAAGTTCAAAAGTTGCTGTGAGTGTTTCTGATAGAGCTGCAGAGCATCATGAGCATTTCTGTCAGGAAAAAAATAAATTTTAAGCCAGGAGACATCCTACGCGTAGGATGTCTACAAGGTGATCTGGTGAAAATTTTGAAATTTTGAGTTGACCAATGTGTTCAGAGGGTAGGTTTTACCCAAGTAACATATTGACTTGAGTGTTTTTCCCTATTTTTCTTTACCAAAAGCCAAAAGGCGGAGGTTAAAAAAACATAAAATTTCAGAAAAGGCTTAAATTGAGTGATTTTTGCATGTTTTTGCAAGTGTGAAGCATACTTGCACTTGCTAAGAGCATAAGGAAGCATCAATGATCAGGGACACTTCAGTCTGAAAAAATAAGCAGTAGACATCCTACGTGTAGGATGTCTACAGGGTGATCTTGGCATTTTTGTGAAAATCTGAGGTTACTAGTGTGTTTAGAAGGTAGGTTCTACCCTATTTTCACCTAGAAAGTGGAAATTTGACCAAATTTTGACAGATTAAAGCCAAAAGACGAGAATTGCCAGACATCCTACCCAAATTGTGCCAAGGCATTATTTTAAAACCAAACCATAGGATGGCTGCATGAGCATGATCTGCATGATTTATTGAGTGACTGAGAAAGGTTTCATCTAAATTGGGTTCTAAGCAGACTTTAGCATCTTTGATTGAAAAGGGCTAGAACAACTAAAATTGGGGTCTTTTGAAATCCAAACCAAAATCTAAGCATAGCACTGAGTTGCTCACATCAAGGGGAAGCTATGGATCAAGTCTGGGGTCAAACAGGCCAAAAAGACATCCTATACGTAGGATGTCTTCTGTGTGATATAACACTCCAAATCCAGATTTGAGCATACCAAAGTGATCAACACCTCAAGAGGAGTCTGTGCTTTGCATTTGAAGCCATTTTGAGCAATTAGACATGCTACACGTAGAATGTCTAATGCATGAAATTGAAGCCAAAAACTGACTATAGGCATAGCAGGGTGTTGTATAGCCTGAGGCAAGCCTCCTAGTCAATTTTGATCCAAATTGGAGTTGATTTGACTGGTCAGACCAACATCAAGATGCTAGAACAGATTTTTGATCCATAGACCAGCTTATAGGTGTCCAAATCAAAAAGTAAAAATAGTTGTGGACTCAACACATCAAGGGGAGTCTATAGTGCAAAAACCAGGCAAAACAGAGCATGAGACATCCTACGCATAGGATGTTTGCAGAGGTTTAGTGAAGAGAAAATTTGACTAAGGACATACAATGATGTTCCAATTAACTTGAGGGTTCCAAAACTTCTTTCAGAAGTGAAATTGGACCTTGTTTGACCTTTTGACGGAGCAAAGACGGAATTAAGAATTTCCATGTAAATTGACCAACATCCGAGGGAAATACAGTTCTAGATTAGCAGACCTAATCCAGAACATCAGAAGTGTAAAAATATAGTAGTGGTTGAGGTTAACTCTCCAGTTATACCAATCATTACTAAAACCACCTCTAGTGGTTAAATGCTTTGATTCGATTGCCAAAATTAAACGCTTGTGTACAGGTATATTCAGCGGCAAAGCAAGAAGTTGTGCGAAAATTGATCCTTTACCAGGTGAGTAGTTGGATTTGTGTTAAGTTGCATTGCTAAGTTTGATGAATTTAAGATCAAGAAGACACATTTTTAGAGACCAAAAGGTGGCAGGTGACCAAGGTAGCCTAGTGTCCACCGAGGAGAGTGTAACTCAGGCAAGGCTAGATCCACTAGCACCAATCATTGAGGAGGGTAGTGATACTGACACTTCATCAGATAAATCTTTCTTCATGATGGGTAGTCAACAGCCGGGAGGTTTCACCTATGACGGACCAATGCCAGGAGGAAGCACCTTTTTAAATCCTTTGAACGACTCCAAGTTCACTATAATCTTCTTAGAATGAACAAACTCGAGGGGATCCTTAGTTTATTCTGACTATCGAGGACGCAAGTGTATTTGTATTGAAGAAAGACCTGCTCAGAGACTGGAGATAATTCAAGTCTATGATGATGGGGATAGATTCCGAGACGAAAAGGGGAACCACTATCTAATAGTTAGTATTATGAGGATTACAATAGATATGGAGATAACGTGGCAAAAGAAAAAATGGTAAGTCAACAAATCCCTTTTCAAAAGATTATGATGCGACCTCACATTCAACCCGACAGCAGACATTTAACTACCAAAACCAACTAGCAACCCAGCCATCATTGCAGGCATGGCTTCGATAGAGTGCAACATTAGAACAAGACCGAAACCGAGATGGGTATCAAGCCACACAAGGGTTAAGGGATTTACAAGAACCACCACTCTATTCACGGTATCAAGGCGAGAGTAAGCCAAAAACTCAAGGGTCAACAGAGCCTGGAAGACCACCCATAGAATGAGTTCGAAGAGATGAACCATCTCTTACAAGAACCGTTAGAAATTATGGCTTAGGAGCACCACTGGGAGAGGAACCCGTCCCCACTACCGAAGGCTAGAGGAGGTATATAGATTGGGACGAGGAGATCCAATTATGAGATTTGTAGACCATCGTAGAATTAGACCTTCTCAAGTACAAAAATGGGTAAACAAAAAATACACGGAAAACAGAGATCCTAGAGATCATGTAGCAGCCTTTGTGTGTGTAATTAGAGCCGAAGAGGTGTTAGACTTCCCTACCCAATTTGCAGGGTTTGGACTAACCCTAGAGGAGGATGCTGCTACTTGGTTTGACTCTGTGGAGCATAGAGACTTTGAGTCTATGGAGGAGGTGTTTGACGAGTTTATTGAGGAATTCTCACAAAGGGGGATAGCTCATAATACAGTTTCACAAATCCATAAATTCAAACAGAAAGATGGGGAATCTGTGCGAAAGGCAGCCTAACGACTAAAAAAATATGTTAAGTTCTGTCCTGTGGAAGAACTTCCAACTCAGTCCAGACTTATGCTTATATTTATCCAAGGATTGAGGAATGCAAATCTCCATAAGGACTTACATATAAAGAGGAGCACGACGTTAAATGAGTTAACTAAGGAGGCTCTTTACCTTATGGACAATTGTGCGGTCTACAAAGAGGGTGAATTCAAGGATCTTGACGATGATTCATCCTCACAACAAAGTGGAAGCAAGTCCGCTAAGACAACACTGAAAGGAGAAGTAGTTGTAAGCCAGGAGCAGCTTGTAGAGGAAGTGCTAAGAAAGATTAACCTGTACGCCAAACCTTAGGCTAAACAACCCAAGTGGTGTGATATTGAACAAAAATGGACAAACCATGGGACGGAGGAATGTTATTAGAACAAGGGATATGTGAGAGAACGACCTTACGCTCCCCAGGCTCAGGTAGCATCTCCTCAACTTCCGCCGATGCCTAGGTATCAAGCAGGCAACCTATCAGGACCTGTAGGTGTAGAAAGACCACAACCAGTGTTGGGGCAACAACCACCCCTACTAGGATTACGACCAGTTGGCATAAGATACACACCAATAGTAAACGAACCAGAAGAGAAGGCTTCGGTGTCTATGCATGCATATTACGAAGATCCCAATGGATATGCTGCAAATCCTGTCTATTATCCACTGGAAGAACCCTCAACACCAGAACCATGGAGCATGATAGGAAGTGCACGACCACCAATAGCTGCAGAGGCAGCAGGAGAAGGAAGATATAGCTTGGATGAACGAACATTGTTGTTCATAGCCAACAGAGGCATGGGAGGGCAGAGACATGCATACCAACAAAGAGGAGCTCAGGGAGCACCTCAACAACTTAAGGGACCCTGCTACAAGTGTGGTGGAGACCATTGGCTAAGAGACTGTCCTCATGATGAAATCATTAGAGTCAACGTATATTGCACCGAGTGTGGAGTTACTCATTTGATTCCTGATTTCCCTAAGAACCCGAGCAAAGGAGCAAAAACTACCTTGAACATGCTGGAAACAGTGCCTTCCAGTGGAGGGTCAGAAAATGAGATAATAATACCTATTCAGGCAGTGACACGAGCCCAAGCTCAAAGAATGACGAATGAACCCATACTTGAAGATCCAAAAACCGATGCCCCAAGTTCAGAAGTGAAGAATCATAGAAGCACTTGGAAAGCTAGAAAAGCGCGTATGAAAGCCAAGAGAGAACGAGAGCAAACGGCTCTATCCAAGGAGTTGAAACACACAAAGGATAGATTAGAGAGGTTAGAAGATCTAGCTAGTCTAAGCTCACACACTGCGGCAACCATAGCACCCAAGGAACTAGCAGAAACCAAAAGTGCAGGATCAAGAGGATCAGTGTTGGCAGAAAAGGTAAATGAGCAGTTAGATGCACTTTTGAAAGCTTACGAAGCAAGACTAAAAAACAACCAAACCCAAGAGCAAAGATGGATGAATTATCCATATCCTGAAATAGAAAAATAGAGGTTGGAAATGTGTCGAAAGATGATTGAAACAACTCAATCCTTGATAGAAAACACGCTTAGTAAACCTGCAAGTTGGCATGAAGTACCAGCTCCAACCACTATCAAACCAACTTTAGAGAAACAAGTAGAAACGAAGGACAGACCCACGAATGCCTCTGAGTCTAGGAGAGAGCCTACCATAGTGCCAAATACAACAAATGAGACAAGTGAGGGGTTCCAGCCTAAAACATTCGTAGAAATGGGTAAGGATTGTAACGGTTTAGATGACCTGTGGAAGCAAATCCGTCATGCCAATGAAGCTACCCGGGTGAGTTACAACATGAATAGTACGAGAAAAGAGAAAAATGAGATCTTACCTCCTATTGAAGAATTTGAGGCAAGATCACAAAAGAACTTTGATATGCATTCACAAGGGGGGAGACCAGGGATGAATTAGTTCGGGGCACAGCCAACCAGACTCGCTAAAAACTCTACCCTCTTACCTAGGAGAGTATGAAGCCAAGTCTGAGGTGAAAGCAATCCCATCTCAAAGACTTGCTTCTAACAGAGTAATGGATTCACAAGGGTTGATTGAGTTATTTTCCACCCCGGTGGCATGTACAATCACATTAGCCGAACTTCTGAGGTTACTACCAAACATGTGGACCACCGTAGGCAAATGCTTAGAAAAATTTGGAGTGAAAGACCCCACCTCGAAGCTTCAAAAAGGGATCAGAGAATTGGACAAGCCTCAACTAAACACTAGGCCAGTACCTTTAAACAAGGTTGGAGAGTATTGCAAGGGAGAAGATGGAAACACCACGCTACCAGTAGAATTCCAAGGAGTAATTTCCAAAGCTATTCTTGACAGTGGAGTAGGAGTCGCTATTGCCACCAAGGAAATCTGGAAAAAATTGGGAAAACCGGCTTTGAGAGCTACCAAAATGAAATTTCAATTGGCAGACGGGTTTATGGAAAAGCCTCTAGGACTCTTAGAAAAAGTAATTGTCACCTCGTGCAGAATCGAGTATGAGCATACGTTTGCAATAGTCGATGTCGACAAAAAGAACAATTACGAGATCATCTTGGGAAGATCATTCATGACAATTAAAGACGGTCCAGGATTGGGGTTACGACCACATATACCTCAGACATGGCGAGACTACAACCAAAATACACCTAAAAGACCATAGTTACAAAGATGTGAACCACACACCAGTGGAAGAGTTTGATTCAGCGCAGGGTCCGAACTCCCAGCATGGTTAGGGCAACAAAAAGAGCTATGGATGTGCGGAGCTTCACATTGTGGGAGCTTAAAAAGAGAGGAATGCGTCTTAGAAAGAGCTATTGAGGACAAGGATTATATTCCGAAACCTTTTCCTGAAGATGCCTTGGAACCTCTGGAATGGGAACACATACTAGAAACATTGGATGTCTGTACCATTACAGATAGCCCAACGACAAAATTTTGCGATAAGGATGGCTATGATGTGCTACCCTATTACATGATAAGCCTTATACCAGGAGGAGATGGGATTGTAGAACCACCAGACTAAGAAGAGTTTTATAACTCCTTTGAGCATTTGGAGGTAAATAACGATGCAGATAATGAGTGTTCAGACAACTCAAGCGAGCGTGGGGAGAAAACAGAGAATATCAGGTTTTACGATTTTGCCAATCAGCACCCTAGATGCCAGGAACGCTATAGAAGAAAACGAGCAGAAAACAAAATGAGAGAGCACCTGATGCCCAGAATAAAAGATCAAACTCACTATCTAATGCTTGTCAAAGCAGAGGATTGTGTAAAAGACCAAATATCAGGAAGATTCTCGAGAGTGCGAAAAGAACGGACGCAAGAGGAAATAAAACAAGTACGAAAGGCTAAAATAGAAACAAAATCACAAAAATCTCAAAAATCAAAACAAGAAACAACAAAAGACCCAAAGTGGACCAAACTGGAGCGTAAAAAGAAATACCAAGAACTAAAACGGTCTTTACGAGAGGTATGGACTACTGAGGAAGAAAGTGATGGTAAGGAGGATTTAGAAAAAGGAAACATGAATGTACCATCACACTATAAAAAATTCACCATCCAGGATAGAAAAATCATAATGACACCACCAGTCAGAGAAAGAATAAACGAGGAATCTTACGATGGGCCGGAAAATGCAAAACGGATAGACTTCGCTGAACCAAGTGAAAAGCCTCAGCCGGTCTATATCGCAACTGATTTAGAGCCTGAAGAAGAAGAATGGCTAACAAAACTTCTCAAGAAGTATAAAGATGTGTTTGCATGGTCCTACAAAGACCTCAAAGGAGTTGATCCATTGATATGCCAACATACAATTCCTTTGAAATCAGATGCCAAACCTAGCAAACAGCGTCCTTACACATATAATGACACATTTGCTAAACGAATCAAAGAGGAGATTGACAAGATGATGGATGTTGAATTCATCTATGAAATCGAGCATACAGATTGGGTGTCACCCATTGTGGTTGTCTCCAAAAAGAACGGAAAGCTGCGAGTGTGTGTAAACCTCAAAAAGGTAAATGCAGCAACCATAAGGGATAATTATCCCTTGCCAATCACAAAACATGTACTTGAGAGGGTGGCCGGGAAACGGGCTTATTCCTTTCTAGATGGGTTTTCAGGATATAACCAACTGGCAATTGCAATAGAGGATCAACACAAAACAGCGTTTGCCACAGAATGGAAAATATATGTGTATAGAGTTATGCCTTTTGGCTTAACTAATGCCCGGCTACCTTTCAAAGGTTAATGACTCATGCGTTCAAAGAATACCTGAGAATATTCTTAGAAATATACATGGATGATCTTTGTGTACACTCTCTTCTACGAGAGGAACATATTGACCATTTACAAAAGGCATTTGAGAAGTGCAGAACATATTGAATCTGTCTTAACTCGAAAAAGTGCATTTTTATGGTTAGGCAAGGCTGCATCTTAGGACATATTGTCTCAAGAAATGGCATAACCACTGAACTAGATAAAATCAAAGTCATAGTAGACTTGCCCAGGCCTACTAAAGCGAAACAAGTGCAATCCTTCATGGGACACTGCGGATATTATTGAAGGTTCATATATATGTATGCAATCATCGCACAACCTCTGTATCGTTTGTTAGTCAGTTTCGACTATGCTAAGGAGTGTGAAACTTCATTCCAAAAGTTGAAGGAAAACCTTGTATCAACACCTGTACTTAAAGCATCAGATTGGGAAAAGATATTCCACGTTCACATTGATGCATCTGCATATGCAATTGGGAGTATTCTGGCTCAACCTGGAGACGGAACAATGGATTTTCCAGTTTGTTATGCAAGCCGACAGTTAAATAGTGCAGGGAAGAACTACACAACCACCGAAAGAGAGAGGTTAGGAATGATTTATGCTGTAAAGAAATTTCGGCATTATTTGCTCACAAACAAATTTGTGTTCTTCACAGATCATCAAGCTCTTTTGTATCTGGTAAATAAACCATGCAATACTGGGAGAATTGTACGCTGGTTTATTATATTGTTAGAGTTTGATTTCACAGTGGTGGTCAAAAAGGGTACAACTCATCTACGGGCGGATCATCTTTCAAGATTGCAAAACAGGGAAGCTCCTGAAGGAATAGATGATGACATACCTGACGCGTATCTTTTCAATATTGAAATGATACCCAGATGGTCGCAGGAAATTGTTAGTTTTCTTTCCTTTGGAGGTAGATTTGATAACAAGGAAGACAAATCCAAACAGCGAACAATTCGACAAACAAGAAACTTCCAGTTGATTGCAGGACGACTGTATCACCTAGACTCGGACCAAATTCTACGATTATATATAAATCCGGAGGAATTCGAGTGTTATCTTGAAGAAGCACACGTCCAGGATTGTGCATTTCATTGTTCAACAATGAAAACACACTAGAGACTGAAACAATTAGGGATTTATTGGCCAACTATGTATGCTGACACACATGCTTATGTTAACAATTGTACTATATGTAGTGCCAAACGACCAGTGGAGCACGCGACATTGGTTCAGGCAAACATTGCACCTGCATGGAGTCAATATATCATTGATTTCTTAACCACAAGGACATTTCTTGAAAACATAACAAAAGCACGGAAAAGGGCTATAGAGCTGGAGGCTCGCGACTATAATTTAATTGGGAACCAACTCTATAAGCGAGGAAAGGACAATCAACTTCGAATCTATGCAAGTGAAAGTGAATACCTGCTGACTCTAGAACACACACATGGAGGCATAAGTGGAGGCCATTTTTTAGGCGATAAGATGGCAAAAATTATCTTAATCGTAGGAATATGGTGACCTACATTGCATATGGATGCTGAGGAGTTTGTAAAGCGTTTTGACGCATGTCAGCGCAGTCGATAAAGAGAGATGAGATGCCACTACGGCCAATGATGGGAGCAAGGGCATTTGCAAAATGGGGCATTGATTTTGTGAGGCCTATTTCACCCCCTGCATATCGCACCCATACCCAATATATCATTGTGGCTACGGACTAACTCACAAAATGGGTTCAAGCCAAGGTAACCCAAAAAGCAGACGCAAGAACCACTGCACAATTTTTGTATGAGAATGTCTTTGTACGATACGGATTACCAATAGAAATTGTCAGTGATCGAGGAACACATTTTCTTAATGAAGTCATTGAATATCTGCTAGAGGAATTCATGGTCATACATAGAAAATCTGCTCCATATCATCCACAGGCAAATGGACAAGCTGAGGCCACAAATAAAACACTATGCACCGTTTTGACTAAAATTGTATCAGAGTTAAGGACAGACTGGGATCAACAGTTACACTCAACACTATGGGCATCAAGGTAGCTTATAAAACATCAATAAGAACAACACCGTACAACATGGTGTTTGGCCTAAATGCTATATGACCCATAGAGTTTTTAATCCCAACTCTACTAGTAGTGAAACGCTTAGAATGGACAGGGCATGAGCTCTCTTCAAGAATAGACGATCTTGAAAAGCTAGATGAACTTCGCTTGAGAGCTGTAGCTTTGATCAATGCTGAAAAGAGAAGACAAAAAGAGTTTTTTGACAAGCATGTGCGCACGAAAGAGTTCAAAACAGGTGATTATGTACTTGTTTATACCTTGAAATAACATGCCAAGAAACTTAAAAAGCGCGGGATGGGACCCTTTGTGATTAGTGACTTATCACAAAGTGGAGTTGTCAAGCTTACTACATTAGCAGGTAAAGAAATGCCAAATTGGATTAGTGGGCGTCGATTAAAGAAATATCATTTACCACTAACACAGGATATGCTTCAACAAATCCATCAAGAAAAACAACGGATGAAGGAGAAACAAAGGGTACGAGAAGAAGCCCAAACATAAGCAAAAGAACGCATTGTAAAAAGACGGCTTCTATGACAACAACAACAATGTGGATCACCGTTGCGAATAAATTCCATTTGACTAACGAATTTTGATGAAGACACAGTGGAGCCAATAATTGTAGTCAAAGTGGGTAGCAATCAAGTTGAATCGACGGCATTGCTTGATTCTGGAGCTCAAGCAAATTTGATCTCTTACGGATTATACAAACAGCTCAAGCTCAAAGGTCAACTACATCCTGCTCCACAAGTGCTGGAAAGTAGTACATTATATTCGCTAAAAACATTGGGCTAGATTATATTGCATGTACAAGTACATCAATCTATTTACCCACACAAGTTTTATGTGGTCGAGGATGAAAGCACACAACACCCCATGTTGTTGGGACAACCTTGGCAAAAAGAGTATAATGTGAAAATAGATTGGAATGCGGATGTAATCAAGATTCAGCATGACAAGAACAACAGGTGGTAGCCTTTGCTCAGCAACCCCGGAAGAATCAGCTGCCAGCAACACAATCACTGGAGAAAGAGCCAAAATGATGGGTGCCACTAAAGAACAACATGGCGAACAAACAGGGAATTGCCAACCATGTTCACTACAAACATCCAACCAAACAGACCGCAGTGGCAAGATCAAGATTAGCAACACACGACAAACGAGTATGGGTGCGGAAGGATAGAGGTGACATGGCAGACAAACCACAATACAATAGAGGAAGTCAACAGAAGCAAACAACTCAACCAGTAACCAAGGGACTAAAAAAGATATGGATCCCAAAGAAAATGCTCAGCAACAACTTAAATGCGACTCGCATTTGGATCCAAAAACCGAAGCAAAAGGAACTCCCTTCAGTACAAGCAACATCGGAAGGCAGAGACCCACAACATATGAAACCGGTAAACCGATTTATGTGGGTGCCAATCAGCAGCAAAACAATGACAACTGCTGAAGTAGCAATAAGCCTACAGAAACCTCCAAAGTAAAGATACAAATGGAAAGCAAAAGAGACAAAGACTATGGCCAATTCCGCACGAAAATCCTCTCCAAGGAGACGACTACGGCCATATCGACAATAGCGGCAAACTAGGCAACTTTTGCAAGAAAGACGATCAAACAAAGAGTGGTAGAGTTACAACTTTTACTTGCAAAGAAAATCTGCTGACCAAATCAACAACAAACAGGAAACCTCGACGACGAATGCCAATAAGCATCTTGCTTATACCCTCCTCTTGCAAAACATTAATTTTTCCAGGCAGAGTGACCGAGTATGCATCACATAGCGCCACATTACACGGCCAAGCATTAGCACAATTTTTTTAAACCCAGGCACGGCACATAATCCGAGGCGATACCTTGTCGTCCGAGAGGACTCCGGCTAGAAGGGGGGGGGAGGCATTCTCAAATGCGGACCCACTGGAAAAAAGAGCAAAAAAGGGCATGTTTTTGACTATTTTAAAGGGTTTTCGTTTGATTGTGAAATTTTCTAGACTAAGCTAAGTACATATGCCCTTATACAGTATGAATAGACAAGTATATGGAGCCAAATGCCAAGTCAAGCCCCTAGGTGTGTGTATATAAGTAAAAATAGCCATTTTTCGGGCAAAATATTGGTAAAACGGAGAAATCCGACCATAAAAATTGCATGTGAGTGAATATAGTGTTTTGCGATGATGTTTTTTAATTTATTATGACTTTTGGGGATTTTTGGGTTTAATTTGCTATTTTCCTTTTATTTTACTAATTTTCGGTAGAAAAACTTCAAAAATACAAAAAGCAGGTGAAAAACGGTCGTAATGAAAAGCAAAAAATATGGGGATGATTAGTGACTATAGGACAACCTATGGTACAATGGGGTGTGCAATTATGAGAATGGAGCGAAAAGTTGTGTTTTGGCCAGATTTTGATCGAAACGTCAAATTTCTCGGAAACTGGGCAAATGGAGTCCAAATCGAGAAATTTTTGAGCCTAAACCGCATCTCGCAAGAAGTTGGGAGCACATGTCAAATTTCATGGAAAGTGGTTCGGGACCCCATTATAAGAAATTTTCACTTCATTTTAAGCTCATTTCGACTATTGATTTTTGAGAGAGAGCTCCTGCCACCTAGAGCGAACGGGACTTCCAGCAGCTTCTACGACACGCACGACCACCCGACAGGCTCGAGACATGAGAGGTAGGCTCACCACCTTGAGCTTTTCGCGCATGTTTGTTGTTTTGTCAAGAAAACTAGTGTATGGTTCACACAAAAAGCGAGCGGTAGAGACCTACAAGTAGAAGTGGCCACCTAACGGCTAACCCAAAGGCAATGAGACTTCATTGGCGGCTTACCCTAGCATAGGAGACCACTTTTGGATGACCAAAAGCAGTAGAAAACCATCGGAAAAAACCCTAATCCCTAGAGCCCCGCAAGAGGCCACCAAATGAGAAATCGGCGGAAAGACGCCCAAATGCTACCAAAACTCATGGGTAGAAGCATCTCGACATGCTCGACAAGTCTATATAGCCCACATGGCCATACGATGACCCGAAGCGGCACTAAACTTCAGAAACGGCATCAGACACACAAAGCGTCAAATAGCTCTCGCGGCCAAACCGCATGTCCGTTTGCCACCTAACTTCACGAGCAGCTTTCCTAGACCATCAACAACCAAGTCCTATGGTGGTAGACCACCACAAGTCATCGACGACATGTAAACGCAACCACGGGTGCTTCTAGAGCGACAAATTGCCAAATGGAGCTCCGGTGAAGCCAAAGTCGACAAAAACCATATGGCAAGGATTCCCAAGGGACCGAAAAGCTTTGGAGACCAACATCAAGAAATTTCATCGCCGAAAAGCACTCAAAGAGTCAAAAAATGGCTCGGAGGCTCTGAAATCCACACAGAGAGTTTCTTTCTATCAATTTGACTTTTTTTGTTGAAATAATGCTTAAAAGGGACTCAAGGGGGCTTAGGGCATGAGGCACCAGTAGTACTTCCAATGAAAATTTCATCAGAGACATCCTACGCGTAGGATGTCTCAAGGCCAAATCTGGGCACCAAACCTAACATTTCTCATCACACACAGCTTTTGAATAGCCTGTACAAGCTAGCCACCAAGTTTCATCACAATTGGACAAGAATTGACCTCATGTGCACCAAAAAACGCAAAGTCAGGACATAGAGGCAATAATGGGCCATGGACCTACCAAAACTTGTCCAAATCACATGAAACATGCACAATACATTCATGAGCACATTGCCAACCTATCTGTGTGGTCACAAGTAAAAAATGATGAAATAGACATCCTACGCGTAGGATGTCGAAATGATCAAATTGGCCCCCAGATGATATTTTTTAGTTCCAGATCTCCTTATTACCCCTTCATGAGCTCATATATCAAGTTTCAAGCCATTCCCATCACATTTGAAGGGGATCGGGGAGCACCACAGACGGAGAGTGAGAGAGAGAGAAGGAGGCACACACACGATGTGGGTGGGGAGACTGTGAAGTGGCAGCTCCCCCTATACAGTATACTCACTATAAGTATAGGGTAACAGTGGGCGGACGCCCATGACCTGGGCGACTGGTCAAGGCACATAGGCCTTAACCCCAACAACCTCCCGCTTAAAGGCCAATGTGCCTTTAAGCAAGATCTACTAGTGTACAACCAATAGAAGGTGAGATATTCTCTCAACCTATGCCCACTGACTCTCGTTGAGCTAGTGCATCCGGTTCTACTGATAGACAAACATCTCGCTGTTGTGGAAGCCACACAGAGCTAGCTCTAAGCTCTGCAAAGAGTCTACAAGAGCTCATGCATTCCTGCAAGTATCGGTCCAATACCTGCAAACCTCCCCTATGCTCTATGCCGAGATCAGTCATCGAACAACTAATCAACCCTGCTGCAAATGCTCCCACTGTAGCTGCTATGTCGGGCCTCGAGATCAGCATCTCGTACATGAGGACACCGAACATTGATGCAACCCTGACAACCTCTGCCACCTCCAACTCAGAACTCAACTCATGGCAATCTTGTCCCCTATCATAGAGACCATGGCACTCTGACTCCGAGCTTTGGAGTGACTCCTCGTGCCCACCACATATCACATGTGTACCAAGAGTATCCATATGTCCTGAATCTGCATCAAGCTCTGGCATAAGCATATCAAGAAATGACTCCACAATAGCCGACATCTCAGTATCCATGTGAGTCATCTCTGTCATCACCTCTGATGACTCATCCAGCTGTGACTCACTAGAGCTGTCCAGCTCTACCTGTGCATCCGTAGACACAACCTGCACAACAAGGTCATTGCTCTGCACTCCATGCAAAGCATCCTGCAACCCACAAGCAAAAGAGACTCGCCTGCTCTCTCACTCTCTACCTGGCTGCATGATCACAGAGACAGCACCGTCTCTCGCGTGATCCACATGCAATGGGTAACCTGTACCACTCTTGGCACCTCTCGCAATCACTAGCGAACCCAAATGCATCACAAAATCTCGCTATCGTAGCGAAATCTGACATCCACAATCTCTAAGCTGACCAATCGAGATCAAACTCACTGTCAAATCTGGTACATAGCGCACATGTCGTAACAAGTGAGATGCACCACTCGGTAATGACAGTCTCACATCTCCTGCACCTGCTATCGCATGCACCGATCCATTGGTCAAACGTACACTACCAAGCATCCCGCTAGAATAGCTACAAAACCATTCACGATGCGACGTGACATGAAACATAGCATCTGCGTCTAGCAACCACTGCGAAGGGAGTGCACTATCCACATGTATAGCATCTCGTGCATAGCTCGAGGTAAAAGTGACATCCCCGTCACTAGTATACTCCGACACTACATGTCCTCAACTGTCAAAGCAACTGAGTCCATGGCATCACTACATACATCTCTGAGACTGCCATGTCTCCTACGATGTCGCATACGACAAAAACATCACCGTCTAACGTGTCCAGAATGACCACAATACCAACATGTCACCTGTTGGCGTGCTCGTGAATGTACATGTCTCACACGAGTCCGTGATGACTCATATCTATCATACATTTCATGTAATCTGCACCAAAGTGCTCTCGAAGTAGTCTCATACATAACAAGAGCATATACAGATTCCGCAAGGTGCAAAGAGAGTGTAGATAGTGCCATCTCCTCTAGCTCCTGCCACTGATCGTCAGACATGTTTGAAGGTCTACCTACATCACCACTCAATGGTCGATGCAACCCTCACTGTGTCAATGCATCAAGCATACACTCTCTCCATGCTGCAAAGTCTGACCCATCAAACATGCACATTTCGGAGAGATCATAATCTGAGCGATCACCTGTCTCTGCCATGAGCACAATATAGCAAACTAGAAAGCAAAACCACCTCACCAACAACACCTAGAAACTGTCTACAAATATGGCCAGAAACACAATGTAAAACCTGTGAGACACACTCCAAAATAGAGCTCCCGCAATGTCAATACAAGCCTCACCTGCTCTAGTATCACATTGCAATCTCTGAGCTAATCACCAAGCCCACACTGTGCGGTATCGATGCATACACACGCACAAATCTCCCACCTGCAGAGAACACCGCACGCAAATGCTGAGTGCAACCCGCAATCTCTACCTAGATCGCATAAATGATACGCATAAAACTCATGGGAAAATTTCGCCAGAGTTTCGACGTACAATGGCTATCAACACAAAATAACCATTGTCCTGCAAGCTCAATACAATGAGCAATCAATGCGCATCAAACTACACTCAATATACATGCATAAGCTCTGCAAAACTATGGCAAACAATGCTCGAGATCACAAGACTCTCTCACCTGAGAGCAAACCACTGTCTCAAGCAAAGAAAGATACACAACTCCTCACTCTTGCGAGAGTGGATACAAAAACACAAAACTGTGTCCAAACTGACAAAACCTGTCAAAGTGAGAGTAAACACTCGATCACAAACTATGGCGAGAATCTGGGAAAAATCCGACAGAATTTCCCCTCAAAACTGAGCAAAAAACTCAAGTACAATCTCTACCATAAACCATAACACTACTCAATGCCAATGAGTAGAAATGCCAAAATGGCTCCACATTTTCACATACAATGGCAATCCGCACTCAACGTACATCAACGGAGTGACTGCGCATAAGCAAACGCCAAAAGATTTGCAATCCGGAAACTTGATCAATGCGAAAACAATGCTCTCAAGAGAGCTTACCGGCACTTGAAAGTGCTCGCCAAAATGCATATATAATGGGCATCAACCATGTGCCATAACCATATGCAAACCATCCGCAAAGACCATGAATCCAAGCACAAAATCACTGCCAAAGTATTTTGTGAAAACCAGTGAAAGAAGCTCCACCTGTGTGCTCCAAAAACCTGCGTCTCTCAAGAGACCGCTTCGGTGGTGTGTAAACGCCTCCGTACTTCGTTGCCCAAGTCTACCAAAAAACCCTCAAACCACAAGCTTAGCACAAGCTGCAATTGTATCTTCAGCTCGGAATTTATGCACTCAACTTCAAGCATCTCCCGTGCTTCCAAAAGTGCATCAAACTCGCACACAATGCGACAACAGAAAATCTGGAATTTCTGTATACAGTCAGTCTAAGCTGAATATCAGCAAAACGGTGAGGAATTTGCAAAAAGTTTCTTCTGCAAAGTTGTAGACCACGTCGAAACGGATGGATTGCGCAGAAAGAATTCTCAGATCTGCATTCTACAAGGAGAAAAACGAATCTGAAAACAGTGCTGTTGCGCACACAGTTTTAGGGCAGCACCTTCACTTACACACAATCTTCCACACTCCTTTCTGAGCTTCCAAAAGAGCATACATCACTCTCAACTGAGCTCACAAGCTCCCATTGCATTCTCACAAAGCTCCCATTGCATTCTCACAAAGCTTCCAAGATTTCTTTATCTCTCTACCGTCGAGAGCGAGCGAGCTATCGCCTCGAAGATCTCAAAGCCGTCGTGCTCTCCGCGGTCACCATAGCTCTAATACCAATTGAAGGGGATCGGGGAGCACCACAGACGGAGAGTGAGAGAGAGAGAAGGAGGCACACCCACGATGTGGGTGGGGAGACTGTGAAGTGGCAGCTCCCCCTATACAGTATACTCACTATAAGTATAGGGTAACAGTGGGCGGGCGCCCATGACCTGGGCGACCGGTGAAGGCACATAGGCCTTAACCCCAACAACATTTGGCCCCCAACACCTCCAAGATGCACTTTTTGAGCCTAAAAACACTACACATGGTCTTACCAACACCAATTCTTGTCCAAATCAAAATCCAAGAGCAGGGCCATGTTCCACATGCCAAGAGCTACCCCCAGAACCAATTTCAAGCCATTTTGATGAAATAGACATCCTATGTGTAGAATGTCTCCAGCATGATTTTGACTTACTGTGTAAGAAATGACCTCATGGGAGCCATTACCATGGTGCAAGAAGCTCATATATCAAATTTCAACCCATTTGAATATCATTTGCCACCTGTTGTGGACATCCTACCCAATTTGTGAGCCTAAAGTCTGAATCTGCCCAGAAATGCACTTTTTGATGTCCATACCTAATTCCAATCACATAGCCATGTTCAACAAGTCAAGGACCACCAGCATGCCAAGTTTCACCAAAAACTGATGAAATAGACATCCTACGCGTAGGATATCTAAATGATAAATTTGAGCCAGAAAGCCACTGTGAGCACATGCAAGGTTTCCCAAGTTCCTTTTAAGTTTTATTTTCAATTTTCAAGTCATTTGGATAGTTAAAACTCAGTATCTCAACTGATATGGAAAAAACGCTAACTTCGGACTACTGAGTGCAACAGGATCCATGGCAGCCGCAAAATCACCGGCAAAGAACAAGAGAATGACAATAAAAGACTTCTTGGAAGAAGTAGAGCCATTTGTCATCCCAGAAGAAACTCTGAAGCCAACCATCACATGGATTCAGGATGATTTGCTAGAGTCCAATGACTTGAAGATCTACCAAGGCGTGTTCAAAGATACTGAAGAAAATGCAATAGAGCTACCTATGATATCACGTGAGCTCAATGAGTTTGTCAGAAGAAAGATGGGAGATTACCTAGAGAAGATAGATCTCCACAACTACTTTGAAGCTCTGCCAGCGGGGATCGACATCAAAAGAGTGTGGGAGTTTGTAGCTACTATCAAAGAAGATGGAGTGGCCAGAGTCACTGATCTGCAAGGCAAGCCGGACACCATTTTTGTCATTACAAAGAGGGTGATGGCAGCCACACTAGATATCTCCAACAAAGGGGATAGTGTGACCAACAGAAGAGATGAAGTCAAGGTGTACTCAGAAAAGAAGAACAACTACACTTTTGAAGATATAGCAAACCCTAAAGTGGCTGTCAGGAGCCAGCTGTACAACCAATACTTCCACATGTGTACAAAGAGGCCACAGAATTATAGAATGCCGCTTGGAGCCATTGCTACCACCTTCACCTGGGCAATGCAGAAGATCAAGCCAAAGGTGATCAATTATGCGGCTTATATCCATGACAACCTGGTGAAGATGGGCAAGAAACTCCCACCTACATTGTGCTAGGTGAGCTAATAACAAAAGTGGTTTATGGAGCACTACACGCCAAGGGAAACTAGCCAGAACCTCCTTCACAGAATGATTGGCTAAGGCTGAAAGAAGATAAAGAAGAAGAACCGCCCAAGGCACCAAGAGTAGCCACACGTTTGAAGCACCGGCTAGAAACCGTGCTAGAAGAGCCGCCAGAGTTGAAGAAAGGAAAGAAAGAAAGTGTACAAGTGCCGATCAAAGAGACCAAATCACAGAAAGTGGCGCGGCTAGAAAGATTAATGGAAAGCTTCAGAGCTGAAAGAGCACTCAAGGGAGATTTGAGTGAGTTTTGGAAGCCGTCTCTTGAATCCATGTCAGGATCGTCTTGAAGGGTGCACCGAAATCGATTTGAAGACTACATCAAAAATTTTGAGATCCTGGATGCTACGAAAGAAAATATCCCTAACATCCCATTTACAGAAGAAGAAGTGGATGAAGTACGACGGCAGCTGCTAGGAGAGCAGGAAGGCCAAGAAAGGGAGAGAAAAACCAAGGCGGACAGGGATTTCAAGAAAAAGCCACCAACTCCACCGTCAAGCCCGGAGTCCAGCCCACCTCCATCACCACCTCTTCGTAGCCCTCCACAAACCCAACAAAAGGAGGAGCTGGACACATCTGATGATCAAGAAGACTCAAAGCAAGAGAAGACCAAAGGGGAAGAGCAGAAAGAAGAAGCTAAGCCCAAAGATGAGCAGCCACAGCCAGAGGAAAGAAATTTTAGCACATTTCATGATCTACTAGCTGCGGGCTACTCAAGAGAAGAGGCATCCACTATGGCATTTGAGCTGGCAAGCACAAGGCCCAAGGAACCGATGTAGAGCATGCGGTTAGTGGAACTGAAAGAGATGGCCACTGATATAGTGGACCTACAACCGTCTACGAATGATTGGGATGTGGTGATGCACAAGCTAACCGGGCTCAGGGCAAAATCAATGGCCACGAAAAGTGAGATTGCTAATCTCAAAACGACTGAAGTTCAGATCAAGGCTGAAGTTGACACACTACAAAAACAAAGCCAAGAGAAAATAGAGAAACAAATAGAGCTACAAGCCAGTCTGGCCACGGCATTACAAAGATGCCAGAAGATGGAACGAGAAAATCAGGCTGCAGATCAAAGACTTCAAAGAGCTGAAGAAGAATATAGGAAAATCAGCAAGTCATTGATAGATGCAGAGAGGGAAAGGGACAACCTAACCCTACAACTTGCTGAAGAATCCAAGGAGGTGGAGGCCCTGAGGAATGCCAAAGAGAAGGCAGAGATAGAGCATGAAGCGAGCCAGGATGAGGTCATCGAGCTAAAAGACCAGATTAAAGTCAAAAATCAAACCATCCAACGGCTACGAGCATCTCCGGCCGGAGTCAGAGCTACTAGCTCGACTCACACTACTTCAGAGACGGATTTATATAAAGAACAAATGAAGGAGCTCCAAAAGGAGTTAACATTGGAGAAGCGGCAAAGACTGATGCTGGCCGAGGGGTCATTGGTAATGTAAAACCGCCTAGAAGAAGAAAATCAGGCCAGGAAGGATGAGCTAGAAGCCATCAAGAGAAAGCTCGATGAGGCGGAGAAAATAAATGCAGATCTAAACGACTTCCTAGTAAACATGGGAGAGCAAGCGGAAGAGGAGAAGAAAAAATTTCACAAGCAGATAGAAGAGCTGAGAGGCCAGCAACAAACCGAAGAGCAGCAGTTTAGCACCGGGGTAGTAGACATGGAAGGAATTGACATAGAGAATGTGGTAGATCCAGTGGACACCACCATGCAAGAGGAAATCCTTGTAGGACCCTCACAAGATCTGACACAATAAGAAGAAGAGAAGCTGCAAAAGGCCATAGAAGCGGCAGTCAGAGACACTGCCAAAGAAGCATTGGAATGGGATCAGAGGGTCTTTAAATCAATGACTATTCAGAAGATAGATGCCAGCAACCTTCGGCGTGAATGGCTACAGCCCTCTCTCCCATATCCTCTGCTAAAATATGAAGCTGCCACGATCAACAAGCCGTTCAGAGAGGAGCCAACAGTGTCAATATACAAAGCAGACATCTCCAAACGTGAAGGGGTCAAGCTAATAGTAGACTCTCAGCCCAGGTGGAGAAAGGCATGGCTGACAAAGTATCCACAGTATCTAATCCATTTGGTAGAGGCACCTAAAGTGATAAGAGATAACCTCATTTTCTGCCCTCTACCAAGGATGAGGACATGGAAAGCCCATGAGCTGCTGCAGAGAAGCCAACCTACTTGGCTAAATTACACGAAGCTACCAGGCTCGAAGACAGGCAAGAGAATAAGTGAGCAATACATGGTGAAAACCCTAACGGGCGCCATCAAATTGTTCACTGGCTCGCCTGACCTATCTTACATCATGATGAGAAAGATATGTAAAACACTTTTGGCAGTCTTCGAGACCTTCAAACCAGGCCAGGCAACATACATTATCTTCTTCTTTCAAGATACATACAGATGTGCATACGATCTGTCTGGTCAGCCTTCTCACGAGGTGATACATGCATTGTATCAAAGGATTATGTTTTTGCCATCTTATCACCTCCAAGCCTTTGAAGAAGCCTTCTACACCGGCTTCTTCACAATTAGCACAGATATATTTGGCCCGACGCTACTCGCTCAACATGCGAGATATGAGTCACTTCTCAAGATGAGAGAAAGCCTACGCTGAAGAAGCAGCTCAACAGCCATGTCGGGGACGACATGAACAAGGAGGGGGGGAGTGTTAGAAGCGGGACACACCCTATGGAGCTCGGCGGAATATTATTTTTTGTAATTATTCATTTATTGAGAAAACCCGATATTTCACCTTTGTAAATATTGGGGCTTATAGAAGTTTCCAGATTGTATCTCATTTTTGACATTTAGATTGAGTAGATGGTTAAAATGGAACATTAGGGTTTGAGATTGTAAGGTATTTATACCACTTTTTGACCTTAATGAAAAAAACCTATCATTTTAAAAAAAGTTAAGTTTGTGAGTGAGCGTATCGTGTACGAGAGAGAGTGAGAGCTCCATCTTGACGCTACGCGTGCACCGATGGTCGAAATCGAGTGCGAAGAAGTGCAGCGTGTTGCCCCCGATGAGAGCTACACGCCTATACCTACATTGCGGGCGTACGGTCTGGTTTTGCGAGCTCGACCCTCATCTAGTGATTCGGTGAGCATACGTTATCCATTTTCGCATTTCAGCATATCCACGCGTTCGCATTGAGTAGAGCTACACATTAGGCACTTTAGTTTTTGGAAACGATGACTTGTAAATTTCGGCCAGACATCCTAGGTGATTTTGCACTGGGTGTTTTGGGTTAGGATTTTGGTTCATGGACCTTAGGGAGAGCGACCTATTGGTGTTAGTAGGGTCTCCTTCAAGTTCTGTGGCGTTTCGAGACCGTTTGATGGGTATTTGGCTCTTGGAAGCGTTGTAGGAAACCTCCTCTTATGCACTCCTGAAGGCTGTAGCTTAGACATTGGGTAGAGACCTCTGTAGGAATTAGTCGAGAGTCGGTCGAGTGTAGATTGACACCCTATGCTTCCACGCGACTGCGGGTCGAGCTTCATCCTTAGCTGACAAATCTTGTTAGGTGAGTTCTTGCTGTGCTGACGTCCGTCGCGGCGTATCCGCCAACACTCTCTCAAGTCTTAAGTTCAAGACTTGTCAGATAGAGCTTTGAGGTCTCTTGATGTGTTTGTATGCCATGAAAGATTCTGTATCTCTCCCTCTCTCTCTCTCTCTCTCTCTCTCTCATTCACACACACACACACACACACACACACACACACACACACACACACACACACACAAGGATGTCAGCACAACGGGAACTCACCTAACAAGAATTTTTAGCTAAGGACGAAGCTTGACCCGCAAGCGCGTGGAAGCAAGCATAGGGTGTCAACCTACGCTTGACCGACTATTGACTACTTCCTACAGAGGTCTCTACCCAATGTCTAAGTTAGAGCCTACTATTGTGCACATGAGGAGATTTTCTACAACGCTTCCATGAGCCAAATACCCATTAGATGTTCTCGAAACGCTACGAAATTTGAGGGATATCCTATTAACACCAATAGGCCACTCTCCCTAAGGTCAGTGACCCAAAATCCTACCCATAAACACCCAGTGCAAAATCATGTAGGATGTCTGATAGGTTTTGTACAGGTTGACGTTTCTGAAAACTAAGGTTCCTAATGTGTAGCTCTACTCCATACGAACGCGTGGATATGCTGAAATGCAAAAACAGACACTGTTTGCTTACCGAATCCCTAGAAATAGCTCGCGGGTCAATCTCCCGAAGCCCGGTCATACACGCACAGTGTGTGTATTGGCGTGTAGCTCTCTCCGGGGGCAACACGCTGCACTTATCCGTACTCGATTCCGACCACCAGTGTGCACGTAGTGTCAAGATAAACTCTCACTCTCTCTCGTACACAGAATACGCTTCTTATAGACACTTCATAGAATGAACAAAAGGGTTTTTCTTATTAAGGATAGAATTTCGTATATATACCTTCCAAATACAAAACCTCATGTTCCAAAGTGAAATCCTACTTAGTCTATTGACAAAAATAATATACAAAATTGAAAACTTCTGCAAGCCCCAAGTATTTATAAGTGAAATTACGGGTTTTCTTAATCAGGGAATGACTACATAGGATTTCCTTCTTTTCTCATTTCATCAGTCTTCAGTTGATTGTGGCCGCCCGTCTTTAGCTAACACTCTCCCCCTCCTAGCTCATGTCGTCCTCGACATGATAGTAGAGCCGCTGTTTCAGTGGAGGATGTCGTGCATCTTCAAAACGGACTCATACCATGCATGCTGGGCCACTAATGTTGGGCCGAATATATCTGTGTTGATGGTGAAGAAGCCGGTGTAGAAGGCTTCTTCAAAGTCTTGGAGATAGTATGAGGGCAGGAACATTATTCTTTGGTAGAGGGAATGTATCACCTCATGTGAAGGTTGAGCAGACAGGTCATAAGTACATCTATAAGTGTCTTGGAAGAAGAATATGTTGTCTGTTGCTTGTTCAGGTTTGAAGACCTCAAAGACTGCCAGAGGTGTTTTATATATCTTTCTAAGCATAATGCAAGTTCACCATATTGTCGTGCTCTTCTTCTCGCACTCTCTCTCGCGTCGTACTTCCGCTCGTACTCCTTCAACTGGTATCAGAGCTCAGATCGAGGCTCGGGGCAGCATTGCAGGAAGCTAGAGTCGCCTGCTCAGATTGGAGTGAGATTCGACAGGTGAAGACATGGCCCCAAATCCTATGGGTGAGCCCGAAGGCCTCGGTGTTCTGAAAATTACATTATGAGGTCATCTCGGCCACCGTTCGGCTTCGACAAAGTTCTGCGCAGGCCATTTTCGACTACGTGGTCTAGGCGGGTGCGGATCCGACTCTGCAAATTTGGGTGTGAATATTTTTATTTTGTTGTAGAATAGATTGCAATTTAGAAAACATTATTGTGTAAATTTTTTAAGAAAGAAAAACAAAAACGTGTTGTCACTTTGAAACAAATTCAATGGAGGCCCAACGCCAAATGTCCGGATATCCTCTTTTCTTTGGAGAGCTTGGAGAAGATGCACAATTATTTTTAGCAAATTTCAAGATGTTGTCGTATGAAGAGGATAGTAACTGATCAAGAACGTGTAGAGATGTTTGAGGTGGTCCTTAGGAAATTGCTAGCACTTGGTTTGACTCTTTGCCTGAGGAAGTTAAAGGGAATTACACGAAAGTTGTGAATCATTTCAAGAGATACTTCTTTGATCCCCAAAACACTCAAAAGCTATGGCAAGACATTGTTTCTCATAAGCAAAAAGACTTAGATAACTACTACTTGTACAAGCAAGAGTTTCTACGTCTTTGGGCTGTATGGGTGAGAAATGTTGCTAACCCTGGTGATGGTGCGGAGTTCCTAAAGAAGGAGAGGTTCATAGCCGGACTCTTTCTTGACCTTAAGATAAAAGTTGAGGCCGGTGCATCTGCTACCTTTGAAGTAGCTGAAACTAGGGCTGCTGAGAAATATAGGAAACTCAAGTGCTTAAGGGGGGAGGTTCCAATAGAAGGTCTTAGACCCAAAGGTAAGTCACAAGCATCAACATCTAGGGAGCTTCCTGAGGTAACGGCGGAAGTGATTGAGAAGTTAAATGAATCTTTAAGCAGCTTGTCAATTCACCTTGCACAAGCTGTAGGTCCAAAGGGACAAGCAAGGAAGTCTGAAGAGCAAGATCCATGACCTAGGGGAGTCTTGCAATGTTGAAATTGCGGAGAGTCTGGACATGGGATGTATAATTGTCCTTGGCCCCGTGGGGAGTCAGGGAGACCTAACTTGAATTACCCAGTGATGAATGCAGGTGAAGGAACTAGTCAGCAACCACGACTTCTACAAAGGCCAAATGGAGCAAGACCACCTCCATAAGGAGTGGAAGGAGTTCCACCTTTTCCAGACCCAAATGTGCATGTGGTAGAGGTGACAAACTCAAATGAGGTTGACATGGAAGCAAATGGCATTAAGCGTGGCCGAGGAAAAGGTAAGGAGAAAGAAAGGGTTACATCACAAAGTGACCATGGACGAGAAAAGAAGGCAAAGGAGACCAAGGAAGCTAAGAGGACTCGACGTCGTATCAACCTCCAAGACTTCCCTCTTGGACATGGTATGGCTCCATATAACCTATTGGAAGACATGAGAGGTAAGGGTCCTAATATCTCATGGCCTCAGTTTCTTGCATTATGCCCACAAGTTAGGAGGGATTTAACAAAGGCAGTTAGCACTAGGAGAAAGGTAAAAGAAAGTGTGCCTGTTGTAAAAATTGCACATGCTGAAATGAATAAGGATATTACACCTGTGCTAGATTGTTACATCAAAGGAAGATTGGTTAGGAAAGGTCTAGTGGATGGGGGTGCACAAATTTGCATCATGACAGAGGGACTCATGCAAAGACTAGTCATGCACATCCATGAGACACCTGAAATTAAAGTCAAGATGGCAAACAATAGCAAAGCTAGGTGTGTAGGCATTTGTAAATTTTTTTTTGTAGAGGCCTTTGGCATTAAGAAGACGGTGGATTTTTATGTTATGTCGACCAAGGGAAATGGTTACCCATTTATCCTAGGGAGACCATGGCTAATGAAAATGCGAGCTTTGCAGGATTGGGAGAGTGGAAAGATAATTTGCAGGAATGACAATCATAAGAAGGTTGTCTTTGACATGAAGGAGCAACGCCAAGAGGATCTCCATGAAGAATCATCTCAAAGTGAGACGGAGGAAGGCTGGACCGATAGCACTTTAGAAGGAGAAAGTAGCGACAGCATTACTGAAGAGGAGTCTTCCATCGAAGTCATGGGGGTAAGGTTTAAGCCAAACAACCAAGAGATCTCTTGCCCAGGTTTGGAA
This sequence comes from Adiantum capillus-veneris, assembly GCF_014529385.1. NCBI lineage: Eukaryota > Viridiplantae > Streptophyta > Polypodiopsida > Polypodiales > Pteridaceae > Adiantum > Adiantum capillus-veneris. The sequence goes on from NC_140957.1 coordinate 70,055,475, forward strand.
GAGGTAGGTTCCCAAGAAAACCAAAAAGTGGAAGATGAAAGAATGCTAGAAGGTATGTTACCTACAACACTTACAAAGGATGAAAGAGAGGAGCTCAAAGGTGTGTTAAGGAAATTTCCTAGGCTTTTTGCTAAAGACTACACCGATGTGCGTGGAGTAGATGCTGTTCAACACAAAATTGAGTTGAAGCTAGAGGCCACACCTAAGGCTCAAAAGCTACGAAGGCTAGGAGTCATCAAGGAGCAGGCTTTACTCAAGGAGGTAAGAAAGCTTCTAGCAGCAGGTTTCATTTATCCAGTGGAGAATTCAGAGTGGGTCTTTCCCGTTGTTGTCACTCCTAAGAAAAATGGAAAGTGGAGGGTGTGTGTGGATTACCGTCCACTTAATGAGGCAACAAAAAGAGATCCCTTTCCCCTCCCATTTCAGGATGAGATACTAAATGAGGTAGCTGGTCATGAGAAGTACACTGTGTGTGATGGCTACTCGGGTTACTTTCAAATAGGTATCGCATTGGAAGATCAGTTGAAAACAACCTTCATCACTCCTTAGGGTTGTTATGCTTTTAGAGTCATGCCATTTGGACTGACAAATGCTCCTGCAACATTCCAACGTTTCATGAACATGGTGTTTCAGCCATTCTTTGGAAAGTCAATTAGGGTGTTCATTGATGATTTCTGCATTTATAGCTCAAAATCATTGCATCTACAAAGGGTAGAAGAAGGTTTAAAGAAGCTCTATGACATGGGAGGTCAACTCAACCCCGACAAATGTCACATAGGTGAGGATGAAGTGATCTTGCTTGGTCACAAGGTTTCCTATAAAGGCATTGAGGTGGATCCTTCAAAGACAAAGGCTCCTATTGAGCTCCCATTACCCAAGAATCTCAAAGAGGTAATCTCATTCATTCAAAATGTGAAGTATATGTCACGCTTTATTCACTTAGCTTCGGAGTTTCTTCATCCTTTGCAAAAGTTGACACAACAAGTAGAATTTGCATGGTCTGATGAGCTTGAAGAGTACTTTTGTAACATTAAAGTCATTTTGTCAGAGCTACCAACACTCATGCCTCCTTGTTGGGAGTACACATTCTTTGTTAGCTCTAGTTTTGGGAAAGAAACAATTGGTGCGGCTTTGCTACAACAAGATCCCCACAGTACCAGAATGCGACCCATCTACTTTGCTAGTAGGGTTATGAATGCTTTAGAGAGAGGCTACACAGAGGCAGAACTCATGATGCTTTCTCTCATGTTTGCGGTGAGAAATTTTAGATCCTAATTGCTACCAAAACCTTTTGTAATTCTCACTGCAGAAAATTTATTTCCTTGGGTGTCATCTCAAATGAATCTTAGCACCAGGATCTCAAAGTGGATTATGGAGTTGCAAGAGTTTCAATACTCTTTCAAAGTAGAAGATAGTGTGCGTGCACAATTGGCAGGGATCCTTACTTATAGGGTACATGAGAAGGAGATTAAGGTGCCTGAAGTAAAGACCCTACCATTGCCACCACCTAAAAGTATTTCTAATGCTTTTACCTTGTTCTTTGATGGAGCTTTTCGACGAGCCACAGGAAAAGCAGGGGGAGGGCTAGTATTGCTCAACCCAAGGGGAGAGGTGGTCATGAAAGAGAAGGTCAATCTACCAGGTTCAACTAGCAACAATGAAGCAGAATATGACACACTACTCATGGTTTAAAGATATGCATTGGCCAAGGTATACAACGTCTCATGGTAAAAGGGGATGCACTTCTCATTGTGAAGAAAATTTTAGGCATTTGGTCATGCAAGAATGAAAGCCCAAGGACAAAAGTTCATGCCATTCGTAGGATGTTTAATCAGTTTGAAGAAGTGCAACTATATTATATTCCTAGGAAACAAAATGAAGATGCTGATTTACTTGCACAACAAGAAGTTACATGTGTTGAGAAAGAAGTGCAGGTCATCATGGTGGTAGCAACTGTCAAGCAACTGAGATACCAGGGATTGGAGTCATTAACTCCCATTATTAGCTACATTTTGGAGGGTGAGTTTCCACAAGACTTCACGAAGGCTCAGAAGAGGAGACTCATGAAAAAGGCAAGCGCGTATCTCTTCTTAGAAGGATCCTCTATCAAAGAGGGAAGGATCAAGTGTGCAGAAGAGTACCTACTATTGAGGAAATCCCAGCCATTCTAAAAGGTTTGCATGAGGAAGCGTGTGGTGGTCATTTTGCACAGGAACTCACTGCAAAAAAGATTTTTCTTGCCGGATATGTTTGGCCAAGCTTGCACATTGATGTTCAACATTGGTGTAAAAGCTGCCACAATTGTCAGATTAATGGAAACAAGCGTCTGTTACATGGTCCACGTCAGCCCTTGCAAATGGTCCGTTTAAAAAATGGGGCATTGATGCTATGGGTCCATTGCCCAGGACTAAAAATGGAAAATTGTATATCTTGGTGGCCATAGACTACATGACTAGGTGGGTAGAAGCTCAAAGTATGGCAAGAGTGAATGAGAAGACAGTTAGCAAGTTTGTGTACACTCACATTTGTTGCAGATTTGGCACACCTTTGGAGATTGTTTCTGATAATGGTCCAGGGTTTAGAAAGGGCTTGCTGAATTTTTAAAGATCACATGCTCCCCGAATTTGAAAAGGTGATACAAACAAAAGTTGTAGCTCGTGAGATGAAATTTCACCTCAAATTTTTTCATATTTTTTTGAGCTACGAGCTGTGAGCTATGATTTTATTGGTGGACCCCAGTTTGCCCATGCTATGCAGCCACACTCCCACTTCCACTTTATCATTTTCCTCTTTCACACACACTCCTCCCTCTCCTTCCCACTCCCAAACCTGCAACTCCCATGTGCTAATTCACCCTCTTCACCATTGCCACTTCTCTCACACCTCCATAGCCTTCATCCTCCATTTCTACACCCTAGGTGTCCCCCTTTCTCTCTACATATATGTCCATATTACCATACTCTCTTCAGCTTTGTAAAGAACTTCAAAAAATTAGCAAAAATCCAAGGATAACCTCTGCAAATGAAGGCTTTATCATGAATTTTCCAAGGTTTGAAGATAACGTAGCTTCATCGACACGCGTTACTTCGCCATGCTGACCGCTTCTACCGGTGCTGTAAAGAGGTGAATGTCAACTTCTCCAAAGCTTCAACCTCTCTTTACAAGCTCATCCCTTCTCTAACTTTTCTCACCATTTGGTGAATGATTTTGTAAATATTTTTTAGTGATAATTACTAATTACTAACCACTAACCTTATTGTAAAATGCACCCTCTACTAGAGTAGGCACTCCCAAATTATTCACTCAATCCTCTCTCCTTTCATCCTCAATAATTCTCTTCCCTTGAGCCCACATCCATGTGACTCAAAGGACAAGAGAGACCCACCCTCATTAAAAAAATTAAAAAAATGTATAATCTTTTATTCCTTCAAATAAACTTGATTAGGCCTAATCCAAATCGGGACTTCTAAAACCTATAAATAGAGCCCTTCTCTCCCTTGTAAATCATCACATGATCACACTACACCACACCATTCTCAACACATAACACACTACTCTTCAAACCTAGTTGTGTAGTGTGTGTGCATCGTGAGTGCTCTATTCCATCATTACACATAGGTGCATGAAGAAGCTTGAAGTTAGTTATGCCATCTAGAGGAGTGGATTGTATGCCATACTCTTCACCACACTTGTAGCCTACTCTTGTGCATAAATAAGATTTATAGTTTTGGGTGCAATTGTATGCTGCAACTACGACTCTTCTCTCCAAATTGACTTGATAAGTTGGCTAATCAGGTGGTTGAAGGTATATTGTCCTTGAAGTTTGTTGTGCCATTTCATGCTTGGTGGTTTGAGGGCTTGTTGAATTGTTTGCCTAAAAGGTCAATTGTAAGAGGGTGCTCGGTGAGAGGGCTCCTGTGACCCTAAGACAATTTGTGTATTGGCAACAAGGTCAAGTTTTGTGTTGTCTCTCTATTTCTCATCAAGCTTTGTGTGCATCTAGTCTTTAAGGCTAAGACTGAGTTGCTCAAGTTGATTTGTGCTCTTTACCTCTCTCTGGCGTGGTGAATGTTTGTGTTTGGTGTGTGTGGCTATCTTACATTCCTCTCTCTTTGTGCGTTTGAGTACAAGGAGATATCACGTGTGTCCTAGTTTGCATCTACAACTAGGTTGTGCCCCTTTTCTTGTTTGGTTTCTGGCTGTGGGTTGTTGTTGTCTCTGATTGTGCTTGCCCCAGCCCCAATTGAGCAGCACAGGAGCCTCGAAGGGTGTTTAGAGGCCGCTGTTCTTATTGCCTGCCCCGGACCGCCTCACTGTTTTCCATTGCTCATCAGTTTGAATTATAGACAAGGGAATTTCAGCTGTATCTGCTAGTTGAGGAAGTCTTTGTTGTTGTGAGATTTGTTTTCGCTTTAAAATCCTGAATTTGGCCTCCTCGTGCGCTTGAGCTTTTGTTTCCTTTGCTTTGTTTTTGCGCTCCTTCGCAGTGTGTAGTTTGGCAAGCATCTCTGTGGTGAGTGGTATGTTGTATTTCTTTAGTCTGCAATCCAGTTAGGCATTTCCTCTCCCTCTAATGTCGCAAGTTTAATGGCATCGCTAGATGATATGTCATGAATCACATAGGGTCCATTTCCTCGCTTTTTGAGTTTTCGGGAATGTTGTTTCAGGGTATACATTAAGACGTAATCCCCAGTAGCAAATTCCTTGCTGATAACATGTTGATCAAAGAATGATTTCATGTTTTGTTTTTGCGCGTAGATTATGCAACGGCTCTCAATCTAGTTTCATCCAGTTTTTCCAGGACATCCACCTGATTGGATAATTCATGGCCCGTCCATTCTAATTGTTTAGCGACTCGAAGCGTGGGAATAAGGAATTCAAGTGGCAAAATCGCTTTAATTCCATAAAACATGTTAAACGGAGTCGTTCTGATTGACGTTTTGTAAGCTGCTCTATATGCCCATAAAGCTGAATGCATCTTTTGATCCCAGTCAGCTCTCGATTCGCCGACAATTTTGGTGAGAATTGTGACCAAAATTTTATTCGTACTTTCTGCTTGGCCGTTCTCTTGTGGGTGATAGGGAGCGGATTTCCTGTGAATTACCATGAATTCATCCAATAGGAATTAGATCCCCTCATTGATGAAGTGAGTTCCTCTATCGCTCACTAGCTCAATTGGTAAGCCATATCTGGTGAAAATGTTCTCATACAAAAACTGTGCTGTCGTTTTTGCATCATTTTTGGTTGTCGCTTTGGCTTCCATCCATTTTGTTATGTAATCTGTTGCCACAATAATGTATTGAGCGTGCGTTTTATATCCCAGAGGCGTATTGGTCCTACAAAATCTATTCTCCATTTCGCAAATACTCTTGCCCCCATCATTGGCCTCAAGGGCATATCATCTCGTGCTCTAGGAATTTTTTTTTTCTGGCACAATCGTCACATCGTTTCACAAACTCTTCAGCGTCCATGAATAGTGTAGGCCACCATATGCCTCAAATAAGAATTTCCTTGGCCGTTTTGTCAGCTGAGAAATGTCCACCAGCTTGTCCACCGTGTGCTTGCTCTAAGATAAGAATGTATTCCTCTTCAGTTGCGCACATTCTCAATTGATTGTCTTTTTCCCTCTTGTAAAGAGTGTCCTTAATCAGTACATAGTTTTCTGCCTCTTTCATGATCGTTTTGATTCGTGATCTACTCATCCCCTCAGGCAGTATCCTAGTGGTGAGGTATTCAACAATGTAGTTACTCCATCGGGGTGCTACAAATAATCTGAATAGAGTCGCCTGCTCTATTGGCTTTTGAAGCGTGCATTTAGCACAAGATTTGACATGCATATGAACACTATGTCGCATTTTCGGCCAATACACACCCATTCTCATCAATCTCTGATACATCTGTGCATGTCCATTGTAATTCCTTTGCTGACTATCGGGTCATTGAATGTGACAAGACAACCATCTACCATTGCAGCATCCAGATCATTGGTAATGTTGACGGACACGCTATACAAACAGGGATCGGATCAAATCCTTAGGCTTTGTGTTGAATCGAGTGAACGGGAATTGTACCTAAACCAAGCTCATGTACAAACAACGGGGATTCACATCCTCGCTCCATCTTGGAACCATTTCTATGTTGAAAAGATATGCATTTGGCAAATCATCATCAACTCCTACAAGGTTTTCTCCATGCATCATTCTAGATAAATGATCCGCTCTTTGGTGTGTAGTTCTTCTTGACTACTACCGTGAAGTCAAACTCAAGCAGTATGATGAACCATCGAACAATTCTCCCGGTACTGCAAGGTTTGTTTACTAAGTATAGCAGTGCTTGGTGATCAACGAAGAATACAAATTTATTGGAAAGTAAGTAGTCTCTAAAATTTTTCACCGCATAGACCATACCCAATCCCTCCCTCTCAGTTGTCGTGTAATTCTTCTCTGCATTGTTCAGTTGTCTACTGGAGTAACTTATCAGAAAATCCATGTTGTTCTCTCTAGGTTGTGCAAGTATGCATCCTATTGCATACGCTGATGCATCTACGTGGATGTGAAATATCTTTTCCCAATCCAGAGCCTTCAAAATTGGAGCAGAAATTAATCTCTGCTTGAACGTTTGAAAAGCTTTCTCGCACTCATCCGTCCACTCAAATTTAGTTATCAGTGCATAAAGTGGTTTTGCAATTATAGCGTATGAGTAGATAAATCTGCGATAATATCCACAATGGCCCATAAATGCCTGTACCTCTTTCACCTTTACTGGTCGTGGTAGATCAACAATGACGCTGATCTTCTCCATGTCTGTCGAAATACCGTTTTTGGACACTATATGTCCCAATATTTTGCCCTGTATTACCATGAAGACACATTTCTCTGGATTCAGGAAAATCCGATACAGTCTGCATTTTTCGAACACCTTGGTCAAGTGCTCTATGTGCTCCAATCTTACAAGAGAGTGAACGCACATGTCATCCATGTAAATTTCTAAGAACTGTCTTAGATATTCTTTAAAATCATGACCCATCAGCCTCTGAAATGTGGCTGGTGCATTCGTTAAGCCAAAAGCCATTACCTAGAATGCAAAAATACCCCATTCAGTTGCGAAATCCATTTTGTGATGATCCTCTAGCTTTATTGCGAGTTGGTTGTAACCCGAAAAGCCATCTAAGAAGCTATAAGCCTCTTTGCTTGCCACCCTTTCTATTACATGATCAGTAATGGGTAGGGGATAGTTGTCTCGAATCATAGCAGCATTTACTTTCTTGAGATTGATGCACACTCTTAACTTTTCGTTTTTCTTCGGGACCACCACAATCGGTGAAACCCAATCGGTGTGCTCAATTTCGTAAATAAACTCTGCTTCCTTAAGTTTATCTATCTCTTCCTTGATCTTTTTCTCAAACGTTTCATTGTAAGTATAGGGACGTTGTCTGCTGGGTTTGGCGTCATTCTTAAGGGGTATTGTGTGTTGACAGATACTTGGATCCACACCCTTAAGATCTTTGTATGACCATGCAAACACATCTCTATACTGTTTAAGAGTAGCTACCAAAAGCTTTTCCTCTTCTTCAGTAAGATCCGTGGCAATATATGCAGGTTTTGGATCTTCTCCTGGCTCTGCTAGATCTATTCGTTTGGCTTTTTCAGGGCCGTCGTACGATGTACCCGGTTCCTTCAATTCCCTCATTTGGTTGTTGCACTATGATTTTCCTATCTTGTATGGTATACTTCTTATAATGGGACGGTGCATCCATCTTGTCCAAATTCGTGTCCTCATTTGTTTCAAAGTCGGTCGTCCATATGTCTTTGAGGGTTCGCTTGAGCTTATTGTACTCCGTTTTCCTCTTTGTTTTGGTCATTCCAGACCCTGTTTTCCCCTCTTCTTGTGACTTAGTTGTTTGCTTTTCGTGTCTATTCTTTTTGTTGTTTTTACACGGTTTAGTTTTGATAAACCGGCCAGTGACCTCGTCTTTGACACAATCATCAGCTTTGACAAGCTTTAGATATCCCGTTCTGTCATTGACAAGAGGCATCGGATTATGCTTATTAGCCCTCAATTTTCTCATTCTCTTGGATTTATACCGCTCCTGTCGATTAGGTTTTTGGTTAGGAAACTCGTAAAACCTGTCCTGCCTCGACCTGTATTTCCTATTCGTCTCTGATGCACTTGATCTTTCATCATTAGCCTCTATCAGTTGGATTTCATCGTCCGGTGATGGAAGGTCACAGCTTAGTGAATCTGTGAATTCCTCCTCTGTTCGATTCCTATCGTTCACTACATATATCTCATCAATGATTCTTTTACACTCGGTCTCACGTGGAGGTTCTTCTTGTTCCTCGCTCTCCAATCCTGACTCAAGGATGACGCTAGCCATTTGCAACGTTACTAGGTCGTATCCTTCTTCGTCACAAAATTTTGTAGGTGTGCACTCGTTAACACATACGTCCAAGGTTGAAAATATTTGAGTCCACCCGAATGGCTCAAATAAATGTTCCGAGCAGGGTTTTCGAAAATAAGCCTCGTCTTCTACGGATCCTTCCAAAACGTATTCCTCCTTGATTATCTCTCCACAATCAGATGCTCCACACATCCACACATGCGCTTTCGTTTGCATCCATGCAGGTATTTCTTTTTCATTTATAGTGGTTGAATTAAATTCTTGCACTGGTGTTTTTGCAACGTCTCTATAGCTGTGATCCTTCATGTTGATTTTCGTTATTAGCTCTTCGTGCCTTAGGTAGATTTGGTCATAACCCCAATCTTGTATCATTTTGAGTTGACGCATAATGGTCGTCCCAAAATAATGTCAAAGTTGTTCGTTTTTCCGAAATCCACCACAGCAAAGGTGTGCTCATAGTTAATTCCACACGAAGTTACAACTATTTGGTCCAGGATTCCCAATGGTCTCTCTACATACCCATCTGCAAGTTGCAGTTTCATCCTCGTTTTCTTGAGAGCTGGACGGCCCCATTTCTCCCAGATTTGCTTTGTAGCAATCGCCACTCCCGCTCCATTTTCTAGGATAGCTATCGTTTTTATATCCTGATATTCCACAGATAAGGTTGTATTACCCTCCTCACCTTCACAGTAATCTCTGACCTTGTTTATGGGCACTGGTTGGGCTTTGGGTTGACCTTCCCGTTTGTTTTCTTCTCCCGTAGGGTTTGTCGGGAGAGGAATCTTTACTCCCTTGTGCTCCAAATGTTTCCCCATGTCTTCCCATAAGTGTGGTCTAACTCTCAAGAGTTCGGACAACGTGATTGTGCAAGTTATAGGTGTCGACAACATCTCTTGAAGACTTTTCGAGTCAACCATATGTGGAATAGTTCTCATCTGGGATGGAACTAACCTTATCTCCGATTGTGCCTCATGTTCACCTATGAATGAAGGCAGTGTTTTCAAGGATTGGGCTTTGCTTTCCACCGAAACCTCCGTTCCTGCATCCCCATACAACGATTGTATATCGATTGGATAAAATCCGTTATCCAGGTTAATCTCAAGAATTGGAGCAGACTGTAACGTCGCGCTTCCGTTCTTTCTGTTTCTAATGGTTTCCTATAAGTGTTGTGGCCATTGTTCTTCAACTTCTGGAATTGGCATTATCGTCATTGACTTAGCGTCATCAGTCGTGTTTGGCACCACGCGATGATCCAGTGACACTATCGTTTCAGGCCTGGGTTCGTTTACTTGTTTTGGTTCATCGATTTTTAGTTTTTCTCGCTCTTTGTGAATCAACACTTCTTGTTCCGGGGTTCTAGCCATCTTAGGTTCCATTAATGCCTGGGATGTTTCAATGAGGTGTTTACACATTTCCAAACGCTTCGTTTCCACTTCTGGTTGAGGATACGTTAACCATCTCTGCTCTAAAGTTTGATTTGTTTTAAGCTTTGCTTCATACGCTTGTAATAGAGCATCTAACGGCTCTAGCACCTTGTCAACCAAGACTGATCCTCCTGAGGATGCTTTCCTGGGCTTGTTATTAACCTCAGCAGTTTTACTCTCTCTCTCTTGTTTGAGTTGCTCCTTTGTTTCATGCAACTCTTTTTGCATGGCAATTTGGCTGTTCAATCTTCTTCTTTTCATCCTGTCTCGTTCGCCTTCCAGGATTTTCGCTCGGTTCTCACAGATAAACTCTCATTTTCTCTGGGTATAGGCAACTCGACCTTTTCCTCCACGGACTCGTTTTTCCTTAAGTCCTTGGCTTGGTCTCTGGTTATCGCATTGATCTGGATCATGGGATCGATTTTCGATCTGTTGCTTGCACTTGGTATCACCCCCACAATATTCATAGTCGCTTTTCCCTTGTTGTCAGGATTTTTTGGGCAATCTGGCAATATGTGATTCGCACCACATCGGTCACAAAACCCAAAAATTTTCACTCTTTCGCCTTTGAATGGACAGTTATGCTCCCAATGATCCGTACTTCCACAGCTATAGCATTGTCCAATTGGTGGTTGATTTTGAGGAGGTGGTCCCATAGGTTGTCCTGCTCTATTAGGATATCCTCTTGGTTTGTAATTCTGGTTCGCAATGAACATTAACGTTCTTTCGTCTACCAAATATTGATCTCTCGAAGGTTGTGCTACATATGTTGGTGGTGCCATACCCTCATTATTTCCCCATGATTGATAGGCTTCGTCTGCGTATATTTGTGATTCAGGTTCTGTTGCGTAAGGCTCATTCGGTTCCTCATAATAAGAAACTTGAAGTGTACTATTTGTTCCTGGTGATGCTTCACAAGGTTGAGCATATCTAATCATGGCCCTATTTTCCTGTGGTAATGGAGGTTGTTGACCCAACACAGGTTGAGGTCTGTCTGCTCCTGCTACCAGATTCATATTTGGTCCAACTTGATATCTTGGAGGAGGTGGTTGGGATGGTCCCGCTGGAGGCCCATATGGTCTTTCCTTCACATAGTTTTTGTTATAAAAACACTCTTCCGTGCTATGATTCGTCCATTTTTGTTCTATGGTGCACCATTTCAGTACTCGTCCATTTGCAACTGGTGCTTTCGGCTGTTGTGGGCACCATGGCGTCGGATGATCCCCCCCACATGTGTCACACTTCCTCGTCTAAGACTGTCTCAACATCGGATTTGGTCTCATATGTTGCTGCATTCTCTTCGTTACCTTCTCTATCAATTGATGATCTGTTGGCATCAAGGATGCCTGGGCATCTTTCTTGGTAGAGGGCTCGCTTTTAATCGATGAAGAGCCACTGGTTACTAAATCAGTATCCTCCGACACTTCCCCATATGCTTTGCAGTTATCGACAAGATATAACGCTTCCCTTGTAACCTGTTGAAACGTGCTACAGGCTTTCAAGTGAAGGTCCTTTTTCAAGGTTTCATTCCTAAGTCCTTCAACAAAGAGCACAGACAATCTCTCGTCCTGCGGTAATTCTCTCCTCGGGCACCTCTCAATGTATTGCTTGAATCTCAAGGTCGCTTCCTTCACTTTTTCATTCTCCCTTTGTTTAAAAGCGTATATATGCGATACAGTATTATGATTTATACCCCGTTTTGAGAATTCTTCCACGAACTCGCGCAATACATGTTCAATATTCGGACAAGTTCAGGGTTTAAAGGTTGAAACCATGTTAAGGCCGTCCCTTCCAATGTCAGTCCAAATCCCTCGTATTGAGTATGGAAATCAGTGATCTGTTCTGCTCTTAAGACTTTCTTGAAGAGCGATACGTGGGCATATGGATCCCCCGATCCGCTATACTTCTTCGGCATGCACTTCGCCACTTGGGATGGCCTGATCCGCGTCTATGGTCTGCGGTCAATCTTATTGCTCCCGTGTCTCGAATTAATCGTTTTCGTGCATCATGGAGGTCGTAGGTTGCTCTCGTTGGCTCCCCCGCCCCAAATCTACTACTAGGTGGCAAATGTGATGGGGTGGCTGCAAATGTCGGACCTACAGTCATATGTGTAGAGATAGGAAGTGCACTACCTCGATTCGTAGATTCTCTGGAATGTAATGTTCCCATGGGGCTTGGCATCGAATAATGAGGTCGACTGAAAGAATCAGCTACATGAGTCCTCCATCCACCTGTTGTCAACGGTTCTGGCATGACAGTTGTAGGTGCTGGTCTTAGTGGGCTTGAAGTGACATAATACCGATGAAGCGGTCCCCCAAAGTACGTATATCCTTCTAATTCTTTTTTATCGATTGCTGCATATCATCTTCCATACTTGTCGTATGCTGCAATTTTCGTTTCCGCTCCCTCTGTGTAGGTGAAGACATAAAGTCTTTTCCGCTCAATCATCTCCCCGACGTAGGGTTCCTCACATCTATAATAGAGATCTTGCTCTCCATTATTATACTTGTATAACCCCAAGTAGACATGATCCGTGTTGATTCTCAACGTTTCGTTTTCTTGCCTTAATCTCGCATTAGGCAAGCTCATTGTTGGTGCCTTTTCCTCATGTTCCTCGTCTATTTTGGCTTTTGTGCCCATCAATCCCCACTTGTCTACAATGTTAGGATTCATGACTACCAAGTACATGATACCCTCGTCATCTAGGTACCTGTCACAGCTATAGCTCACAAGCACTAAGTCCCTGAACTCACTTGGTCTATCTTCTATTTTCACACAGTAACGGTCCATACCATCTTTGTATATCTTGACACCTTGCTTGTTGTCATATTGATACTTGATGAACAATAGCTTTAGTGTGGCCGAGGGGTCTAATGGTCCTGCTACCATGTTTTCTCTTCCGTTTAGTTTTATTTGTCCCAAGTGTTCTGTGAAATACTCGGAAGATCTCTCTGAAGAAGTATCGGAGATGCCTTCTTCAAGGATCGGCTCTAACGGTCATACTATCCCTTGGTTTACACTCTCCTCTGTTGATGAAACACTCGTTTGATCCGCTAAATTTGGGTGTCTGGTGTTGATTTGTTTTCTCGATCTCAAAAACATGAAGAAAGTGGGATTTACTGACTGAATCCAAACCTCTTACCTGGAGATGGAAAGATCTTCCAATTCCCGCAAGTGCATGGGTTGTTACTTGATCGGTCTCTGCAAATGAATACACTGGATGGCTATGAGATCACTGTATCATTCCAACTGTTAGCAGATTCAACACTTCAAAATGATCTCAACACGATTTTGCTTGCAGATTATTGATAGTATGTCCAAATTGAGTTTTGACAACTCCTGGTATCTTAAATAGTCTAGGTCTATGAACAGGTCAGAAATGAGCTAAATCTGGGCCAGAGGTACACCGATCGCGATCGTACTTCTGAGCCCAAATCAGATGAAACTTCACCAGTTTGTTCACTAGGCTATTTTAAGACTACCTGCCAGAAACTTTTGTATTTGGACTCAAAAAAGTCAAGTTTTTACCAATTCTTGGTTGGAAGTGTCTGTTTTCCCAAATTTATCAGTTTGACTTGATTTTGATGTTTGATTTGGGATTTGAGAGATACCTGGGATTGTCCTATGTACGCCTATCCCTCTGTACGATTCCTTCCCAGTTCTGATGTGTTTTGGTCTACTGAAGTCAATTTCTAAGCCAGTTTAGCAGTTTTTGACTTGGATCTGTATTCAGATGGTTTTACAGGTATTTTGAGGTTTCTGGCTCTAGGTCCTTTAGACTTTTATGTTTGTATACATCGGGGGATCCCACAGATGAAATCTGGTCCAAATCTGGCACTTAGGTACACCAATCGCGATCGTACTTCTGAGCCCAAATCAGACCAAATTTGGCATGCTTGTAGACACTGATGTTTTAAGGCTATCCCCAAAGTCGTTTTTCATTTGGATCACCAAAAGTCGAGATTTTGCACCTTCTGGGTCTGTCAGGCTCGTTTTACCCAAGTGGCCTGATTTACTTGATTTTTGATGTTTTTGGGTGTGGTTGCTTTAGACAAAGTTGTTTAGAATCTTATCAAGAAGGCACATGTCAAATCTTGTACAATTATGACACTGAGGTACACCGATCGCGATCGTAGTACCTGGGCCAAATCTGATGAAATTTTGTCTGCTCCCTCTGACAAGTGTTTCCTAGTGTTTTGTGCTACCACTTTGGGATTTGAATCAATATCAATCCTGTTTGGTCAGATTTTTAGAATTTCAGAGTCTTATGGCTTTTTTGGCCAAAGTTATGGTTTTCTGGTTTCTCGGCTCTGACTTTTGCCCCAAATCTGACTGGAATGTGATTTACTTATCCTACTCCTAAGTACAGAAATGAAAAGACATAAGAAAATGAATCAAACAAAACAAACACGATGGATTTCAGGTGAGATTTCATTACTCAATCGAATTAGAGAAATTGAAGAGTAAAAATGCTTTAACACACTCACTCATAGCTCCCTAAATCTCCTAAGAGAGGATCTAGCCGGTCCACTGGCTCTAGACTCCACTAAGCTCTAAACCCTTGTCTAGCAGCCTAACTGAGGTGTAAAATGGATTTGTGGATTGATCTTTTTTAAGGAGTCTAACTGCGCACTCGGTCACTCATCACCTAAAAGGTGCATTCCCCGGCAACGGCGCCAATGTTCTCGGGTCGCCGCGACGGACGTCCATAGCATAGCTCTCAAGCATCAACATATTTATCAATACAGGGGAAGCGACTCGGATGAGGCATGGAAACTCACTAGGGTGTCAATCCTAATGAAGTGAACTCGAAGAGATGCAACTACTAACTCTACAAGTAAATCAAACGCATTACCGCCAAGCAATCTGCCTATGTCCTCCTACACCATTCTTCAGTCATCATGCCCGTTTACCATGCAAATCATATCGGAATCGCACGAAACTTGAAGGAAAGATACAGGGGATTATCAGGAAAATATCCTATCACTATCACAGCATTCTGGAGAGGTACAACGATCGCGATTGTTCGTCCCAAAGTCATTAAAAACAGCAAAACAGGTGATCCTAATGGGTCGTTTTAGGGTCCCTAAAGCCCCTCTTAGGGTCAAAACAACATAAAACACGCATATAGACACTCAAAACAACGATTTAAGGCCTCAAAATCGTAGTTGAAAACCTACACCAAATCTTGAATGATTACACTTGAATGAAAGACCAAGATGAGAGGAACATATTGCAATAATCAAATCTGAATTTGGATTACCGTAGCCGCAATGGTGAAGATTACAAGTTTGAACAAGAAGGAGCTCTCAAACGTACGCTGTCTTCTCAGTTCTCCATTCAAAAGATTATCCTCAAACTTACAAAAAATGACCTTTATAGATTAGGTCTTTACAAAATGGCTTATCCGGCCATAAGCTCCCAAACTTCTAACTGGCTCTCTAATATACAATTGCTCCCATAAGAATAATCATACATCCTTTGACAAATTCCTAGCTTAGAGATGCTTCTTTACAAAGAAATTTTACAATGGTTTCTCAGAAAAATATGATCCTTCTGGAAACGGCTGCTTGTTGCTTCGTCCGCCAAACACTTGGTTTGCCGCTACTGTAGATATGGCCGTTGTGGTCTCTGTGGATGGGAGTGTCGTGTCCGATGTGGCCATAATCTTTTTCTCTTTTGATTGCCATTTGTAGCTTTGATTTGGAGGCGTTTGTAGGTTTATGGCCTCTTTTTTGGTCATTATTGCTGTTCTTTTGATCGGCACCCACATAGATCGGTTTGCCGATGTCGGATTTAGTGATTGTCTGGCTGTTGTTGTTGCTTGTATTGAAGGGAGTTCCTGTAGCGTCGCTTTGGGGATCCAAATGCGTGTCTCATGTAGCTGGCAATTGAGCATGTCTTTCGGTATCTATATCTGTTTTATGACCCTGTTTGGTGTTTGTTTAACATTGTTTTTTGGAGGTCGTCTTCTATTGCATTGTGGTTTGTAGGCTCGTTCACTTCCATCCTTCCGTACCCATACCTATTGTTTGTGTATTACTGACCTTGATCTATTCATTGTCGCCTGTGGTGTCTTAGTTTTTGATTTAATATGGTGAGCAGTTTCCTGGTTATCGTTCATTGGTATCTTTTGCTGGTTAAGTGGCACCCATCCTTTTTGCTCTTTATCAAGTGATTGTGGCACCATTATCTGGTTCTTCCGGGTTGTCTGAGCAAAGTCTACCACCTGGTGTTCTTGTGCTTGTTGAATTTTGACCGTATTCGAACTCCAATCTATCCGCACATTATACTCTTTCTGCCATGGTTGTCCCAACAACATTGGATGTAGTGTGCTCGCATCCTCAATCACATAAAACTTGTGGGGATACACATATTGATGTATTTGTGCGATATCGTCCAACCCAACATGCTTAATGAATGTGATGTACTGCTTTCCAGCGCTTGTTGAGTAGGATGGAGTTGTTCTTCAGGCTAGAGCTATTTATATAATTTGCAAGAAAACAGATTTGCTTGAGCTCCTGAATCAAGCAATGCCGTCAAGTCAACTTTGTTGCTACCCGCCTTGACTACAATTATTGGATCCACTGTGTCTTCATTAAAATTCGTTAATCGAATAGCATTTATTCGCAACGATGATCCAATTTGTTGTTGTGGTCGTAGAAGCCTTCTTTTTGCAATGCGTTCTTTTGCTTCTGCTTGTGCTTCTTCTCTTACCCTCTGTTTCTCCTTTGTCCGTTGTTTTTCCTGATCGATTTGTTAAAGCATATCTTGTGTTAGTGATAAATGATACTTTTTTAACTTACACCCACTAATCCAATTTGGCATTTCTTCACCTTCCAATGTCGCAAGTTTGACGGCTCCACTTTGTGATAAGTCACTAATCACAAAGGGTCCCATCCCTCGCTTTTTAAGTTTTTTGGCATGTTGCTTCAAAGTGTAAACAAGTACATAATCACCTATTTTAAAATCTTTCGTGCACACATGCTTGTCAAAAAATTCCTTTTGTCTTCTCTTTTGAGCATAGATCGAAGCTACAGCTCTCAGTCGAAGTTCATCTAGCTTTTCAAGATCATCTATTCTTGAAGAGAGTTCATGGCTTGTCCATTCTAAGCGTTTCGCCACTCGTAGAGTTGGAATCAAAAACTCTATGGATAATATAGCGTTTAAATCAAACACCATGTTATACGGTGTTGTTCCAATCGATGTTTTATAAGCTACCTTGTATGCCCATAGTGTTGAGTGTAATTGTTGATCCTAGTCTGCCCTTGATTCTGATACAATTTTAGTCAAAACAGTGCATAGGGTTTTATTTGTGGCCTCAGCTTGTCCATTTGCTTGTGGATGATATGGAGCATATTTTTTATGTATGACCATGAATTCCTCTAGCAGATATTCAACGACTTCATTAAGAAAATGTGTTCCTCGATCACTGACAATTTCTATTGGTAATCCGTATCTTACAAAGACATTCTCATACAAAAATTGTGTAGTGGTCCTTGCATTTGCTTTTTGTGTTGCTTTGACTTCAACCGATTTTGTGAGATAGATCGTAGCCACGATGATATATTGGGTATGGGTGCGATACGCAGGGGGTGAAATAGGCCCCACAAAATCAATTCCCCATTTTGCAAATGTCCGTGCTCCCATCATTGGCCGTAGTGGCATCTCATCTCTTTTTATCGGCACTTTAGTACGCGGACATGCGTCACAACGCTTTACAAATTTCTCAGCATCCATGTGCAATGTAGGCCACCATATCCCCGCGGTTAAGAAAATTTTTATCGTCTTATCACCTGGAAAATGACCTCCACTTATTCCTCCATGTGCGTGTTCTAGAATCAGCAGGTATTCACTTTCACTTGCCCAGATTCTAAGTTTGTCCTTTCCTTGCTTGTAGAGTTGATTTTCAATTAAATTAAAGTCTCGAGCCTCCAACTCTATAGCCCTTTGTCGTTCTTTTGTTATGTTTTCAGCAAATGTCCTTGTTGTTAAGAAATCGATGATATATTGAATCCATGGAGGTGCAATGGTTACCTGAAACAATGTCGCGTGATCCACCGGTCGTTTGGCACTACATATAATACATTTGTTAACATAAGCATGTGTGCCAGCATACATAGTTGGCTAATATATCCCTAAGTGTTTCCATCTTTGGTGTGTTTTCATTGTTGAACAATGAAATGCACAGTCTTGGATGTGTGCTTCCTCAAGATAACACTCGAATTCCTATGGATTTATGCATAATCGTAGAATTTTGTCCGAGCCTAGGTGGTATAGTCGTCCCACAATCAATTGAAAGTTTTTTGTTTGTCAAAATGTTTGTTGTTTGGATCCCTTTTCAAATCTACCTCCAAAGGAAAGAATGCTAACAATTTTCTTAGACCATTTGGGTATCATTTTACTATTGAAAAGATAAGCATTAGGTATGTCATCATCGACTCCTTCAGGAGCTTCCCCGTTTTGTAGCCTTGAAAGATGATCCGCTCGTAGATGCATTTTACCTTTTTTTACTACCACTATGAATTCAAACTCTAGCAATATAATAAACCAGCGTACAATTCTCCCAGTATTGCATGGTTTATTTACTAGATATAGAAGAGCTTGGTGATCTGTGAAGAACACAAATTTGTTTGCAAGGAGATAATGCCGAAATTTCTTTACAGCATATATCATTCCTAGTCCCTCTCTTTCAGAGGTGGTATAGTTCTTTTCTGCACTATTTAGCTGTTGGCTCGCATAACAAACTGGGAAATCCATTGATGTTTCTCCAGGTTGAGCCAAAATACTCCCAATTGCGTATGCAGAGGCATCAATGTGAACATGGAATATCTTTTCCCAATCTGGTGCTTTAAGTATAGGTGCTGATACAAGGGTTTTCTTAAGCTTTTTGAATGAAGTTTCACACTCCTCAGTCCAGTCGAAACTGACTATTAAGCGCTATAGTGGTCGTGCAATGGCCATATACATATATATGAATCTTCGATAATATCCGCAGTGTCCCATGAAATATTGTACTTGTTTAGCATTAGTAGGCTTGGGCAAGTCTGCTATGACTCTAATTTTGTCTAGGTCAGTGGTTATGCCATGAGACAGTATGTCCTAAGATGCGGCCCTGTCTTACCATAAAAATGCACTTTTCAGGGTTGAGATAGATTCGATATGTTCAGCACTTTTCAAATACCTTTTGCAAATGGTCAATGTGTTCTTCCCGAATAAGAGAGTGGACACAGAGATCATCCATATATATTTCTAAGAATATTCTTAAGTATTCTTTGAATGCATGAGTCATTAACCTTTGGAAGGTGGCTGGGGCATTGGTTAGGCCAAAAGGCATAACTCTATAAGCATATATTCCCCATTTTGTGGCAAATGCGGTTTTGTGTCGATCCTCTATTGCAATTGCCAATTGGTTGTACCCCAAAAACCCATCCAGAAATGAATAGGCCTGTTTTCCCGCTACCCTCTCAAGCACATGTTCTGTGATTGGCAAGGGATAATTATCCCTTATTGTTGCTGCATTTACCTTTTTGAGGTTCACACACACAATCAACTTTCCATTCTTTTTGGGGGCAACCACAATGGGTGACACCCAATCTGTATGCTTGATTTCATAGATGAATTCGGCATCCTTCAACTTGTCAATCTCTTCTTTGATTCGTTTAGAGAATGTATCATTATATGTGTAAGGACGCTGTTTGCTTGGTTTGGCATCTGATTTTAATGGAATTGTATGTTGGCATATCGATGGATCAACTCCCTTGAGGTCTTTGTAAGACCATGCAAACACATCTTTATACTTCTTGCGAAGCTGTGTTAGCATTTCTTCTTCTTCAGGCCCTAAATCAGTTGCTATATAGACAGAGGCTGAAGCTCTTCACCTGGCGCAGCAAGGTCAATTTGTTTTGCATTTTCCGGCCCATCGTAAGATTCTTGGTTTATTCTTTCCCTTATTGGTGGTGTCATTATGATTTTTCTATCTTGGATGGTGAATTTTCGATAGTGAGACGGTACGTCCATGTCTTTTTTTTTTGAATCTTCCTTACCTTCACTTTCTACCTCAGTAGTCCATACCTCTCATAACGTCCGTTTAAGTTCTTTGTATTTCCTTTTATGCTCCATTTTGGTCCACTCTGGATCTTTTGTCTTTTCACGTTTTGATTGTTGAGCTTTTTTTGAATTTGTTTACGTTTTAGTTTTACGTGCTTGTTTTATGTCCTCATGTGTCCTTATCCCTTGAAATCTTGAGAATCTCCCTGATATTCTGTCTTTTACACAATCCTCTGCCTTGACTAGAATTAGATAGTGCGTTTTGTCTTTTATCCTGGGCATCGGGTTTTCTCTAATCTTGTTTTCTGCTCTTTTTTTTCTATAGCGTTCCTGGCCTTTAGGGTGTTGATTTGCAAAATCATAAAACTTGATATCTGTGGTTGTTTCCCTACTTTTGCTTGAGCTGTCTGAACACTCGTTATCTGCATCGTTACTTAATTCTAGATGCTCAGAGGAGTCATAAAACTCTTCTTATTGTGGTGAGTCTACATTCTCATCTCCTGCTGGTACAAGGTTTACCATGTAATAGGGTAGCACATCATAGCCGTCCTTATCACAAAATTTTGTCGTTGGACTATCTGTAATGGCACAGACGCCCAACGTTGCTAGTATGTGTTCCCATTCCCTAGGTTCTAATGCATCTTCGGGAAAAGGTTCCAAAATATAATCCTTGTCTTCAATAGCTCTTTCTAAGATGCATTCCTCTCTTTTCAAGCTCCCACAATGTGAAGCTCCACACATCCATAGCTCTTTTTTCTGCCCTAACCATGCTGGGAGTTTGGACTCTGCCAACGTAGCCGAATCAAACTCTTTCATTGGTGTTTAGTTCACATCTTTGTAACTATGGTCTTTTAGGTATATTTTTGGTTGTTGTCTCTCCACACCTAAGGTATATGTGGTCATAACCCCAATCCTGTACCATCTTTAATTGTCTCATGAACGGTCTTCCCAAGATGATCTCGTAATTGTTCTTTTTTCCAGAATCAACTATTGCAAATGTATGCTCATACTCGATTCCGCAAGAGGTGACAATTACTTTTTCTAAAAGTCCTAGAGGCTTTTCCATGAACCCATCTGCCAGTTGTAATTTCATTATGGTTGCTCTCAAAGCCGGTTTTCCCCATTTTTTCCAGATTTCTTTGGTGGCGATAGCGACTCCCACTCCATTGTCGAGAATAGCCTTGGATACTACTCCCTGGAATTCTACTGGTAATGTGGTATTTCCATCTTCTCCCTCACAATATTCTCCAACCTTGTTTAAAGGTACAGGCCTAGTGTTCAGTTGAGGCTTGTCCAATTCTATGATCCCTTCTTGAATCCTTGAGGTAGGGTTCTTTACTCCAAATTTTTCTAAGCATTTGCCTACGGTGGTCCACATGTTTGGTCGTAACCTCAGGAGTTCGGCTAACGTGATTGTGCATGCCATAGGGGTGGACAATAACTCAATCAACCCTTGTGAATCCATTACTCTGTTGGGAGAAAGTCTTTGAGATGGTATTGCTCTCACTTCAGACTTAGCTTCATACTCCCCTAGGTAAGAGGGTAGAGTTTTTAGCGAGTCAGGTTGGCTGTCCCCCGAGCTAATTGACCCCTGGTCCCCCCCTTGTGAATGCATATAAAAGTTCATTTGTGATCTTGTCTCAAATTCTTCAATGGGAGGTAAGATCTCATTTTATCTTTCTCAGCGCGATTTAGTTGGTAGTTTACCCCATTAGATTCGTTTGCTTCTCGGATTTGCTTCCATAGGTCATCTAGACTATCACACTCTTTATCCATCCCCGCAGATGTTTTGGGTTGGAAACCATCAAATGTCTCATCTGTTGTATTTGACACTATGATAGGTTTCCGCTTAGACTCTGAGGCAGTCGTGAGTCCTTCCTTTGTGTCTGCTTGTTTCTCTATAGTTGGTGTGATAGGGGTTGGAGCTGGCACCTCGTACCAACTTGCAGGTTTACTAGGTGGGTTTTCTATCAAGGATTGGGCTATTTCAATCATCTTTGACACATTTCCAACCTCTATTTTTCTAGTTCCGCATATGGATAAGTCATCCATCTTTGCTCTTGGTTTTGGTTGTTTTTGAGTCTGGCTTCGTATGCTTTTAGAAGTGCGTCAAGCTGCTCATTTACTTTTTCTACCAGGACTGATCCTCTTGATCCTGCACTTTTGGGTTCCACTATTTTCTTGGGCCCTATGGTTGCAACAGTGTGTGAACTTAAACTAGTTAGATTCTCTAATCGCTCCAATCTATCCTTTGTGTGTTTTAGCTCCTCGGATAGAGCCGTTTGCTCTCGTTCCTTCCTGGCTTTCATATGAGCCTTTCTAGCTTTCCAAGTGCTTCATTGATTTTTCATTTCTGCACTAGGGGCATCGGTCTTTGGATCTTCGATTATGGGTTTGTTTGTCCTTCTTTGAACTCGTGCCCATGTGACTACCTGAATAGGTATTACTGTTTCATTTTCTGACCCCCCACTGGATGGCACTGCTTCCAGCATGTTTAAAGTAGTTTTTGATCCTTTGCTCGGGTTCTCAGGGCATTCAGGAATCAAGTGAGTAATTCCACATTCGGTGCAATACGCATTAGGGGCATCGGTCTTTGGATCTTCAATTATGGGTTTGTTTGTCCTTCTTTGAACTTGTGCCCATGTGACTACCTGAATAGGTATTACTGTTTCATTTTCTGACCCCCCACTGGATGGCACTTCTTCCAGCATCTTTAAAGTAGTTTTTGATCCTTTGCTCAGGTTCTCAGGGCATTCAGGAATCAAGTGAGTAATTCCACATTCGGTGCAATACGCATTGAATCTAATGATTTCATTGTGAGAACAGTCCCTTAGCCAGTGATCTCCACCACACTTGTAGCAAGGTCCCTCAGGCTGTTGAGGTGCTCCTTGAGCTCCTCTCTCTTGGTAAGCATGCCTCTGCCCGCCCATGCCTCCGTTGGCTATGAACAACAGTGTTCGTTCATCCAAGCTGTATCTTCCTTCTCCTACATCTTGGGCAGCTGTTGGTGGTCCCGTACTTCCAATCATGCTCCAAGGTTCTTGCATCTTAGGTTCCTCAGGTGGATAATAGACAGGATTTTCTGCATACCCATTGGGATCTTCGTAATATGCATGCATGGGTACCAAAGCCTTTTCTTGTGGTTCCTTTACCGTCGGTGCATACCTTATGCTAATCGGTCTTACACCTGGTAGGGGTGGTTGTTGCCCCAATACTGGTTGTGGTCTTTCAACTCCTACAGGTCCTGGTAGGTTACCAGCTTGATACCTAGGCATCGGTGGGATTTGAGGAGATGCTACTTGAGCTTGGGGAGCATAAGGTCGCTCTCTCACATATCCGTTGTTATAATAACATTCCTCCGTCACATGGTTTGTCCATTTTTGTTCAATTGCACACCACTTTGGCTGCTTAGCCTGAGGCTTGGCATACATATTAATTCTTTTTAGCACTTCTTCCACCAACTGCTCCTGGCTTATAGCTACTTCTCCTTTTTGTGCTAACTTAGTGGACTTGCTTCCACTTTGTTGTGAGCATGAATCGTCATCAAGATCCTTGAATTCACCCTCCTTGTAGACCGCACAATTGTCTACAAGGTAAAGAGCTTCCTTAGTTAACTCATTTAATGTTGTGCTTCTCTTCATATGTAAGTCCTCTGGATATCTGCGTTTCTCAATCCTTGAATAAATATAAGCATAAGTCGGGACTAGGTTGGTAGTTCTTCCACAGGGCAGAACTTCACATATCTCTTTAGTCGTAGGCCTGCCTTTCGCACAGATTCCCCTTCCTTCTGTTTGAATTTATGGATTTGTGAGACTGTATTATGAGCTATCTCCCTTTGTGATAATTCCTCAATAAACTCGTCAAAAACCTCCTCCATAAACTCAAAATCTCTACGTTCCACAAAATCAAACCAAGTGGTTGCATCCTCTTCTAGGGTAAGTCCAAACCCTGCAAATTAAGTAGGAAAATCCAAAACTTCTTCAGCTCTAATTACATGCACGAAGGCTGCTACATGATCCCTAGGATCTTTGTTTCCCGAGTATTTCTTGTTTACCCATTTTTGCACCTGAGAAGGTCTAATTCTACGATGGTCTACAAATCTCATCATTGGTTCTCGTCGTCCTCTTCGATATGCCACTTTTGGCCTTCGGCAGTGGGAGGGTTCCTCTCCCAGAGGTGCTCTTAAGCCATAATTTCTGACGGTTCT
This sequence comes from Adiantum capillus-veneris, assembly GCF_014529385.1. Classification (NCBI taxonomy): domain Eukaryota; kingdom Viridiplantae; phylum Streptophyta; class Polypodiopsida; order Polypodiales; family Pteridaceae; genus Adiantum; species Adiantum capillus-veneris. The sequence goes on from NC_140957.1 coordinate 70,079,557, forward strand.
TGCAAGAGGTGGTTCATCTTTCCGAACTCGTTCTCTTTGTTCTCGTTCTATGGGTTGTCTTCCAGGCTCTGTTGACTCTTGAGTTTTTGGCTTACTCTTGCCTTCATACTGTGAATAGAGTGGTGGTTCTTGTAGATCTCTTAGCCCTCTTGTGGCTGGATAACCAACTCTATTTAGGTCTTGTTCAGATGTCGCATTTTGTTGAAGCCATGCGTGCAATGATGGTTGGTTTGCCTGCTGGTTTTGGTAGTTGAAAGTTTGCTGTCGGTTAGAATGTGATGTTGCATCGTACTCTTCTAAAAATGGATTTCTAGACTTGCTAGGGGTATAGGTGGACCTTGGTACTTCTTCGGGGGCATATGTTGATGTTTCTGGACCTGTTGCCTTTTCTACCTCCTCTGGGAGAATTCGTTTGTATTCTCGCCCATACCTATCAACAAAAATGATATCCTTCCCCATAGCAATTTCATAAGAGAACAAGTAAAGAACCTTGTCTTTGCTTAATTCATTTGGGTAGGGTTCTTTGCATCGAAAATAAGAGACTACTTCTTCGCTCTCATGCTTGTAAATTCCCACATTCTCATTATAGGTAGAGACCCTGGTTGTTTTTTTATCATACATAAAAAGAGCTCCAGGTCGATCAATTTTAGGAGGCGGCTCTTGAGTTTCTGAGGCCATTTTTCCTTTTGCCACATTATCTCCATACCTGTTGTAATCCTCAGGGTTCCTAACTATCAGATAGTGGTTCCCCCTTTCATCTTGGAATCTATCTCCATCATCATGGACTTGAATTATCTCTTGTCTCTGAGAAGGCCGTTCCTCTATACAAATACAATTGCATCCCCTATAGGCAGAATAAACTAGGGCTCCACGAGAGTTTGTTCCTTCTAAGAAGATTATAGTGAACTTGGCCTTGTTCAAAGGGTTTTGGGAGGTACTTCCTCCTAGCATTGGTCCTTCATCGGAGAAGCCTCCTGGCTGTTGACTAGCCATCATGAAGAAGGATTTGTCTGATGAAGTGTCAGTATCACTACCTTCCTCAAAGATTGGGGCTAATGGATCTAGCCTTGCTTGAGTTACACTCTCCTCAGTGGTGGATACTAAGCTATCCTGATCACATGCCACTTTTTGGTCTCTTGGAATGTGTCTTCTTGATCTTAAATTCATCAAACTTAGCAATGCAATTTATCACAAATCCAACCACTCACCTGGCAAGGGATCAGTTTCTGCACAACTTCTTGCTTTGCTGAATTATACCTCTACACAAGCGTTTAATTTTGGCAATCGAATCAAAGAATTGAACCGCTAGAGGTGGTCTTAGTAATGATTGGTATAACTGGAGTGTTAATCCCAACCACTACTGTACTCTATACACTTCTGATGTTCTTGATTAGGTCCACTAATCTTGAGCTGTACACCGCCTACGTGTTTGTCACTCTAGAGGTAACGTCTTAATTCTCGTCTTTTCTCTGTGAATAGGTCAAACAAAGTCCAATTTCACTTCTGAAAGAAGTTTTGGAACCCTTAAGTCAAATAGAACCTCCTTGTATGTCCACAATATAATATTGTCCTAAAAATGATCCTGTAGACATCCTACACGTAGAATGTCTAGTTGCTATGTTTCAGATAAAATTTGCACTGTAGCTTTCCCTTGATGTGCTGAGCTCACAATTGTTCTCATTTTTTGGTTTGGACACCTATAAGCTAGTCAACTGATCAGAAATCTGTTCCAAAAGCCTAATGTCCGTTTTGATGAATTCACCAGTCAAATCAACTCTAAATTGGACCAACCTTGACTAGGAGGTTTGTCTAAGGCTATATGAGAGCCTGGTATATCTTCAATATAATTTTTTCCTTTTAATCATGCATAAGACATCCTACGCGTAGGATGTCTTTTGCATTAGAATTTAACCCAACTTGGCCCATAGCTTTTCCTTGATGTGCTGATCACCCTGGTGTGTTTAGATTTGTGTTTGAATGTCAAAAGACCCCAAACTTAGCTATTTTGGCATTTTTTCCATCAAAAAGTGTGCCTAAACCCCAATTTTCTCACCCAATTGAGATGAAGCCTTTCACATGCACTCAATAAATCATGTAGATCATGCACATGAAGACATCCTATGGTTTTGGTCTCAAAATTATGAATTTGGGTAGGATGTCTGGCAATTCCTATCTTTTGGCCACAATCTGTCAAGATATGGTCAATCTTCCACTTTCCAAGTGAAAATAGGGTAAAACCTACCTTCTAAACACTCTGGTCAACTCAGATTCTCAAAATTCTTTCCAGATCACCTTGTAGACATCCTACGTGTAGGATGTCTACTGTCTTAGAATTTAATTTTTTTTCTGCCACCAATGGACTTCCCTTTGCTCTGTAGACCGCTCAGCAATAATCACAGAAACTTTTGGACTTCAATTCAGCTTCAAAACACAATTTACCATCTTTTATATTTCTTCAATGAGCCTAACAACAACAAATATAACATGCATGAAGTGCTCCATATTATAAATCATGATGTCCTACTTACCCTACTCCTACTCATCATGTGAGATGGTGATTTTGGTGCCTCGGTTGCTTCTTGGCCTCGCACGGACTCTCAAGCTATCTTCTCACCTCATCTATCACTCCAACTCCTACTCTCCACACCACAACCTAACTCCTATCTAACACTACCTAAGACACACGATCCAGGCCAGCCATATGCTCCCTAGATTCCTCCTAAGACCTAGAGAGTCCACCACCCTCTGATCCTCTCTAAATGTAAAATAAGACTTTGGCAAGCCAGAGAATCCCTATCCTCAAGGACTAGTCTCGGTCACCTACCTAGGGTTTTCGTCCCCGGCAGCGGCACCAATGTTGGCGGGTACGCCGCGATGGATGTCAGCAGAGCGAGAACTCACCTAACAAGAATTGTCAGCTAAGGACGAAGCTCGACCTGCAGGCGTGTGGAAGCAAGCATAGGGTGTCAACCTACGCTCGACCGAATATTGACTACTTCCTACAGAGGTCTCTACCCAATGTCTAAGTTACAACCTACTATTGTGCACAGGAGGAGATTTCCTATAACGCTTCCAAGAGCCATATACCCATTAGATGTTCTCGAAATGCTACGAAACTTGAGGGATATCCTATTAACACCAATAGGCTACTCTCCCTAAGGTCCGTGACCCAAAACCCTACCCATAAACACCCATTGCAGAATCACGTAGGATGTCTGATAGGTTTTTGCAGGTCGACGTTTTTGAAAACTAAGGTGCCTAATGTGTAGCTCTACTCAATACGAACACGTGGATATGTTGAAATGCGAAAACAGACACCGTTTGCTTACAGAATCCCTAAAAATAGCTCGCGGGTCAATCTCGCGAAGCCCGGTCGTACACACGTAGTGTGGGTATTGGCGCGTAGCTCTCTCCGGAGGCAACACGCTGCACTTCTTTGTACTCTATTTCGACCACCAGTGTGCACGTTGTCGAAAAATTTGCGGTCTTGCCAGGAAAGCACCGGGCTTATGGCTGTGAGAGTTTGTGAGAGAACTCAACAAAAACTATATGAAGGAGTTAAACCATAGATGCCATGAAGACTAGGGTTTGGAAAGAAGTGCAATCAAAGAAGACTCACTCTTTCTCTCTTGCACTCACACACACAAAGAAAGAACACAAAAGAGAATGTCAAAACAATACGAAGATGAAAACATCAAGGCTATGGTCATATCGTATCATGGGTAATATGAAAGGATTAATAGATGAGTTAATGGCATTCAATCTTGGCTGACCAAATAGGCTACGAATTGTTCTTTGGAATTGTAGTTTTGTGCTTACCATAATATATATATTTTGTCTAGTGATTGGGATTAATTGTGTGTACAAATCCTCTTGGTTCATAGCAAGATAACTACGCTTACATCAAAAGAAAAATTATAGTCTATGAGAGGTAGTATGATGGGATCTGGTGATAGAAGTATTTCATTGAGCCTTTCAGGGCCAAAGAGAAACACTATACGTTGTTGAAAGTGTATTTTACGGCTAATCCATACGTTAATTCTAATAGATCGTACAGAGTGAAAGCGATAGAAATGATCATCATGTGGGTTATTCATCTAGGATAGTATGTGAGAAATGTAGATATGAGAAAAATGTAGATATGAGAGAAGTGAAGAGATGAGAAGTTTCCCTCCCAAGCCCTATTCTTGCCAGTAGGCAATAAGGATACTGCGGGGAGAGATGTACCTGTAGCAAGGAGAACCTAAAATTTGTAGAGAGGATGAATTACTAAGAGTGAGAGAGATAGTTTTGGTTAAGGAGATGAGATTAGATACATATATATATATATTTTGGATTAGAGATGAAAATGAAAACAACAAGAAATCAAGAAAACATCAATGTAGAACACATCTTACTTGACAAACCCTTCGGCACCATTATTGATGGAGAGAGAAGAAGAGGGGAGAATTCAACGTTGATTGATACGCTGTGAGCGGGATGGAAACACACACAATGCCTCTATAATGACCCGACACACACTCTTGGGATGATACACACACACATTATGGGGCACCACTCGGCTTACACAACCAGCCTGGCCGAGACAGGAAACACACAGACGGAGTGAGAAGAGAGAGATCTCCCACTTGCCCACTCAACACTCACACACACACACTCTCAATTCAGATCAAAGAAGGCAAATTGCTGTTTTTTAGACTCAATGAAACTCAGCCCAATACCGATGGGGCAAATAGTTTACACAGTATTGAGGAAATACACCAGATACAACCACAAAGTTAAGCATAGGCTTCACTCACCGGAGAAGATTACACAAAAAAAAAAATAGAAAATATGTGAGGAATTTGGCAAAATGGACAGCGCCATCACGTACAGAACGGCCCAAAACCCCAGTCTACAATGTCAAAGTGCTCAAATCCGACCTCGGATGAGCAAATTTCGGCCAAAGCAGGCTCCAAAAACACCAAAAACACACCTGCGGCTGTTCCTCCTCTCTTCTCCACGTTTTTTCTGGTCTTCTCTCTGTTTTTTCTGTTCCCACACTTATCTTTTTTAGATGGGCACCCGTGGCCTTTTAGATGACCTCAAACGGACCCCGAACAGGCCAAAAACTCACCTCGCAGTGTATAGTTGTCACCTTTTTGCATCATCCGCACACCTGGCACTCATTTCTTTTCAATAATGCGTCTCGCAACCACGTGAAGTGGCCCCAAAAAGTGGTCCTAATGATGAGCTTTCTGCATAACTCTCACAAGAAAACACCCACGTTGTGTCCGTCCTCATCCGCGTGCAAATATTGACCTCGTTCGCCCTCCTGACGCCACTAGATGCCATCTGACGCACCTGCTTACCTCATGTCGTCGGCCCACGGATAGCTTCTTCGATAATTTTTACGCGCTACCAGTTCCTCCTTATTGTAGAAAAAACACAGTGGTACTGGTAATAGTGAAAATCGCTGCACTATGTACACCTTGTCCTACCTGTACACACGTGGGCCCCACGTAACCACCTGGCTCTGAAAAATGGGCAATTCTTTATTTGATGCACCATGCATGTGTATGTACATATGCGAAATCCCTTGATCAAAAAAACTCCTGACATAATTTGCCCATCCCCTAGCGTGCTAGATCATTCATGATCAGCAACAGCAAAAAGCGATATGAGACTCGCAGCGTCACAAGTCTCCTCATCCTTCAGAGACATCACTTGCTCTTCAGAAAACTCATCTTGCTCCACCATCATCAACCTAGCATGATACAACTTAAGACGCAATCCATTTACCCTTGACTTATGTAGAACACCATCCAGGTTAGCCAGCTGATATGTACCATTTGGAAAACACTCCACTACCTTGAAAGGGCCTTCCCACTTAATCTGAAACTTCTTTTGGAAGGTGTTGTCCAGCTTACTGTTGTAACGCAAAACCAAGTCATGCTTCTTGATACCCTTACTTTTGACCTTTTCATTTATCTTTGCCAAAGCCTTATCCTGCATTTGCCCATAATGCTCCAATGCGCTCATCCTATCCAACTGAACCTCTTGTAACTGCAAGAGCCTCTCTTTGAATGCATCACTAGGCGGCCCAAGCAACTTCTCTAGCATCTTGACTGCAGGCAACTCTACTTCCACAGGCAATAGTGCTTCCTTTCCATACACCAAATGAAATGGAGTAAACCCTGTACCTGTCGTCACCGAAGTACGGTAAGCCCATAATGCACTAGGCAATTCCAAATCCCAATTCTTTCCTTGGTGCTCTGTCACTTTAGAAAGAATTTGTACCAACTCACCATTGAATCTTTCATTTAAGCCATTACACTACTGGTAATAAGGAGTGGTATGCTGGTGCCTAATCTTCATCTTTGTGCATAAGAAGTCTAGCAGTTTAGCTCTAAATCCTGGCCCCTTATCTGAAAGTAGCTCTAATGGCACCCCAAACATGCAGCATATTTCATCATACACAAATTTTGCCACATCCTTTGCGGTGATTTGTTTTACTGCTATAGCCTCTGCCCATCTAGAGAGATAGTCCACTGCCGTCAAGATATAGCTTTTGCCCCTGCTTGTGATAGGTAACGGGCCTATTGCATCAATCCCCCACTTTTCAAACACATCAAACGCCATAATGGTTTTTCGTAGCTCTGGCTTCAACACTCTCTTCCCAAATGCTTGACACCTATTGCAAGACCTACACCAATGGTGAACATCCTTGTGCAAACTAGGCCATACATACCCCTCTTGCAATATCTTATGCAAGGTGATCTTTAGAGCAAAATGGCCACCACATGCGCCTTCATGATTCTCTTCCAACACTCTGTAAAGCTCCTCCCACCAAGGTACACGTCTCAACACGAGATCAGCCCCTTTCATGTATAAGACATCACCAATCAATTTGTACCTGTATGTTCTACGCACAAAGCCATACTTCTTAGACTTCTGAATCTCCTTTGGAATGATTCCTGTTAGCAAAAACTCCTCTTCTTGAGCCAAACTTTCCCGGCCATGATAAAGAGGTAAAGTGGTCCTCAACACAAATAGCTCCCCAATCATGCCTTGAGCTGCTTCATGTGCCTCTCCATTTAGAGCACGTTCAATGTGTCTGATGCTCCATGCTTCAAACTTTTTTAACAGACCTTTAATTCTGAAACACATTTCCTTCAATGCGGTGTTCTTGTTCTTCCACACACCCAGCACTTGCTTCACAACTAACAAGGCATCACCTTTTATGCTCAACCTTCTAACCCCATGCTTCAAACAAATGTGTAATCCAGCTTCCAATGTAGCATATTCAGCCTCATTGTTACTATGCGCATCCAATTTGAACCCTCTCTTGCATACTAGCTTCCCCTCTAGATCATAAAGTGCTATACACCCTGAAGCCGCATCATGGCTCTTTCTGTATGAGCCATCAAAGAACAACACATGTGCATCGCTAATATGTGGCACTTCTTCAACTACCTTTCTCACCACCTCTTCCTTAACAATAAGGGGATTCTCCTTGTAGGTCAACAAATCAGCTAGGGTAGCCCTTGTACTGTCTTCCACTAGAAAAGAGAACTCAAACTCTTGCAGCTCAATTACCCATTTCTTCACCACATTTGACATGTTAGTACCATTAATTAACTGTGGCAAAAAAGCATATCTCGTCAAGAAAACAAAAGGTCGTGGTAGCAAGTAATGAAGAAATCGTCGACAAGCAAATATTACACTGGCCATCACTAGCTCTACTTCCGAGAACTTTCTCTCCGCTACCAACTTCACTCGGCTTGCACAATACACTGGCCTCATATAATGGCTGCCCTTCCCCTTTTGCAATAGCATGGCTCCAATGGCATCATCCCCTACTGATGGATTTACATAAAAAACTTTCTCCCAATCAGGAGCCTGCATGGCTGACAACCCCCCTAACACCTCTTTCACCTCTTGAAACACTTCTTCACACTTGTCATCCCATTGCAATGGATCATGCTTTGCCACTTGCTGTAATGGATAAAGAAGCTGCGAAGACAATGGAATAAACCGTGCCATGTACTTCACTTTGTGTATAAAGGTTGCCAATTGCTTCGTACTCGTAGGTGATGGAAGAAGAATAATAGACTTCACCTTATCTGAATCAGCCTCAATGCCATTTTCTGACACCATGTGGCCCAACAACTTCACCCTTGGCTGTGCTAGATGAAATTTCTTTGGGTTTAGTTGTCCTCCACATTCATCATATCGAGCTAATACCATCTGCAACTTCTCATGGTGTTCAGCCCTACTGCTGTAGACACAGAAGTCGTCCATAAAAGCCTTAACACAACTACCAATGAATGGTTCTAGCACCCAATTTGCTCTTTCTTGATAGAAAGATGGTCCATTTGACAACCCAAACGGCAGCATTGTGTAGCAATAGTAGCCCCATGGCGTAATGAAAGTTGTCTTTGTGCGGTCTTTAAGAGCAATCTTCAATTGAAAATAGCCCGAAAAACCATCACACACACTGTACCTCTCATAACCTGCCACTGAATCCAAGATCTGATCAATGAATGGAAGAGGATATGGGCTCTTCTTAGTGGCTGCATTTAAGGGTTTAAAATCTACACAAATCCTCCACTTCCCATCCTTCTTTGGACTGACTACTACTGGACTCACCCATTCTGTGGTCTCCACAGGGACTATGAACCCTGCCTTCAATAACTTGTCCACCTCTTCCCGCAAGGCTTCCATTTGGTCTTGACCCATCCTTCTTAGCCTTTGTCTCACTGGCTTAGCACCTTCTTTCAGCTCTATATGCATCTCTTCGCCCTTGAACCCTATGATATCTTCATATGAAGTAATGAACAAATCAGGAAAACTAGCCAGCATGTGCAAATATATCTCCTTCTCCATAGCTGAGAATTCTCCACTAATCATTTGCGTCATTAATTCCTGCTTCTTTGACAACTCAACCTTGGTTTGCATCAGCCCTTCAATCACTTCATAAGGCCCTTCACTTTCATCTTCAACTTCATTCGCAAATGCGACTAAACCACACTCCTGGATTTCTTTATCCATCAAAAGAAATGCAACATCAGCATCCTCATCACTGTTGGTAGTGCTATCACTGTCCTCATCTGTCACCGTGGAAGAGTCTTCATCACTAGACTCATCCTCATCTTCATAAAGCTCCTCTAATCGTTTCCTTGTGTCCATATTATAAAGCTTCTTGGCACCTGTCTTTCCATAGAGGCTAATAGTACCACGTCTCCAATCTTGAACAACTCCCACTGCACGTAACCATGGCCTACCCAGTATAATAGGATATGCTCCCAACCGTGCTGGCATCACATGAAAATCAACCACCGCTTTTGCATCATATGCTTCCACTTCTAAGCTCTTTACAACACCCAAACATTTTACTTTTTGATGGTTTTCCAATCTAATCCGGAAGCCTGACACCCCAGTCACTGTAAGACCCATCTTCTCAACGCATGCGTGGGTAATGACACATATTTGGGCTCCACCATTCACATAACCTTGTCCCAAATTTTTCCTTTTATGCCACACATCTACTATTGGGCAAATGTCTGGTAGCTCATCCATTGCCAATACCTTCACTGAACCTCTCTCTGGCTCTTTCTCCATTGGGTTAACCATCTTCTTCCACTGTCGCTTTAGTTTAGGAACCATTTCTATGAGCTGCCCAAAAGTAACATCTGCCTTCCTGCTTGTCAGATCTTCCTTTAAGTCATAGCTTACTTGCCCATCCCCTAGTGGAAAATCTGAAACATGAAACTTGCGACGAGCCCTTCTTTTCCTCTTGGCCTTGACATCCTTGCCTTCATGGCTCTTTCCCTTCTTCTTGCTAGGACCTGGGACACTTCTTTCTTCCTTTTCCTATGTCGTCCTCTTCCCAATAGGCATCACTAATGTATCCTCTAGCTTTTATGCCTTCTCCAAGGTGACTACACTTAGCACTTTTGTCTTTCCCTTTTCCTCCTGGGTTAATCCACTGGTTCCTTCATCTCCCTTAATTTCGATGCTCGTGCATCACTCTTCAAACAAATTTGGAGAAGACGTAACATTTGCGCCGGTTCATGAATCCGGTTGCTAATGCAGGCAACCTCCATCTTTTCCAGAAAGTCCTCCACATCTTCATCACTTCTTCCATGAAACTCCGGATAAGAGAAAGCCATGGCTCTCCAAGTTACAATGCTTTGAGAACCCCTTTGAACACACGTGCAAGAACCCAAAACTTTTGACTACCCAATCCCCAGAAACTTCAATGGAGCTCAACTTTAGATAAGGAAAAACACATGCACATCAAATGAGTTTTCATAGTTGATCATCGGAATTACAACAGGCAAAGGACATTCCAAGATCTCTCGTAATCTTCTTGGCCCGAACATAAAGACTATGCGCTGCTGGAACAAAATCTTCCTGGACACATGAACATTTATCTGGATTCTTTGAGTTAAATGAAATGGAGTGAATTGAGGGCCATTTTGATCATCCATTAAAGCCAACCATGAAGCTCCCAAGAAGGCACACCTGACTTAACCTCTGATTTTGCCAAAATTTCAGCAGCATAACATCATAAATGGCTCAAAAGACCAAAAAACCAGCCATCATAACTTGGAAAAATTTTGGCAGAGTTTCCCCAGAAATAGAGCAGTAGGAACCCAAAATATAGACTGTATATGTATGCATAAACTGTCAACAATAGAACCCGAGCATCAAGTAGGACTCACTAGTACATAGCCTATGGCGAGGTCACAAAAAGGGTGCTCCAGCTACATGTATCACCGAAAGGATCTCCACATTTGAGAATCCCCCAGCTCAATAAAAACCTCACGCTATCGACCCTCACACGAAGGCTAATGCAAATCGCGTATAGTCAAGTCTCAGAAATGACTATCTTCCAGACCAAGTCTCAGAAATGGCTGGGACTGCCAAATACAACCAAGTATGGCTCCACAAATGCGTACAATGGCAGTTTCCACAAGTAACGTACAATCCAGCAGACAACGCGCTCAAATAGGCTCCAAGTGATGCATACCCACAACAACTGCAAGTGACATCACTGCTAGTATATCACTGTACTCCAGCTACCTGTACCTGTGTGAATCACTTATACCTGTACCTGTCCCTGTAACCTATAACCTGTAACCTATAATCCCGAATCTCGAAGCTTGAAGCTTGAAGCAGAAGGTACTCGAAGAAGATCCTTCGTGTGGGCGCCAAAAGAATGTGAGCGGGATGGAAACACACACAACGCCTCTATAATGACCCGACACACACTCTTGGGATTATACACACACACACACACACATTATGGGACACCACTCGGCTTACACAACCAGCCTCGCCGAGACAGGAAACACACAGACGGAGTGAGAAGAGAGAGATTTCCCACTTGCCCACTCAACACTCACACACACACTCACACACACACTCTCAATTCAGCTCAAAGAAGGAAAATTGCTGTTTTTTAGACTCAATGAAGCTCAGCCCAACACCGATGGGGCAAATAGTTTACACTGTATTGAGGAAATACACCAGATACAACCACAAAGTTAAGCATAGGCTTCACTCACCGGAGAAGATTACACAAAAAAAAAAAGAAAATATGGGAGGAATTTGGCAAAATGGACAGCGCCATCGCATCCGGAACGGCCCAAAACCCCAGTCTACAATGTCAAAGTGCTCAAATCCGACCTCGGATGAGCAAATTTTGGCCAAAACAGGCTCCAAAAACCCCAAAAACACACCTACGGCTGTTCCTCCTCTCTTCTCCACGTTTTTTCTCGTCTTCTCTCTGTTTTTTCAGTTCCCACACTACTTTTTTAGTTAGGCATCCGTGGCCTTTTAGATGACCTCAAACGGACCCCGAACAGGCCAAAAACTGACCTCGCAGTGCATAGTTGTTACCTTTTTGCATCATCCGCACACCTGGCACTCATTTCTTTTCAATAATGCGTCCCCCAACCACGTGAAGTGGCCCCAAAAAGTGGTCCTAATGATGACCTTTCTGCATAACTCTCACAAGAAAACACCCACGTTGTATCCGTCCTCATCCGCGTGCAAATATTGACCTCGTTCGCCCTCCTGACGCCACTAGATGCCATCTGACGCACCTGCTTACCTCATGTCGTCGGCCCACGGATAGCTTCCTCGAGAAGTTTTATGCGCTACCAACTCCTCCTTATTGTAGAAAAAACACAGTGGTACTGGTAATAGTGAAAATCGCTGCACTATGTACACCCTGTCCTACCTGTACACACGTGGGCCCCACGTAACCACCTGGCTCTGAAAAATGGGCAATTCTTTATTTGATGCATCATGCATGTGTATGTACATATGTGCAATCCCTTGCTCAAAAAAACTCCTGACAATGCCAAGTACAACACCTTCTTTGTTTAGAGTTGATCTTCCAAGGATAGCGTACAAGAATGGCTAGTCTTCCTCTAGGAAAAAGTGTAGGCTTGGGCTTATGTTAATGGGGCTAAGTACAATTAAGCATTACTACTCACTCCCTCAAAAATTCCTCTCATCAATGGCTTGAATGCTTGAGTTCCTTTTCAAGGAAGAAGAGGTCCCCTTTTATAGGTGAAGGGAACCCCCAATGATTTACACAAGAAGAGAGGAGCCAGTCCTGCATGATGTGGGCAGACTGGAGTCCAGTATTTTGATCATATCTCCTCAACCGTGGCTCCAGATAAAAAAGTAAAAATATGGACAGAAACTTCAGCTCATTAGCTACGATTTTCATTTTAAAATCATTTTCCAATTCGAATTGGAACCTTGTGTAAAAAATTCATCAAAATATGGTCCATTTCTGGCAGCAAAAGTCTTCCCGTGGTCCCCTTAGCCTAGACTTTCATTTAATTCCAAAGGACACCTCATGCCATATGAAAGCATGACATTGCTCCTTGACAAAGTTTTGTAATTATGCTTGCAATAATGCATTAAAATAAGTGTATCTTTGAAATCATACCACCTAGTGTCCCACTAGGATTTGATTCCCTCCTAGTAGCTATTTAAAAAGAAATATAAGAAAAGTATAAAAAATACATAGAATATATATATAATATATTGGAGTTTACCTTAGATATAGGATCTAGCTAGGGTGTGAGATGATAATGAAATAGTAGAAATAAAGAATCAATGCTTTTTGCCCCAAGTTAAAGAGGCGGAGCTATTGATGCTTTTTCCATAGTATTTTCTGATGGTAAAGTAAGGATAGGTTACCCTTGAGAAAAATAATAGGATGAGATAGAAGGCTTATTATTATACTTAAATATGCATATGTACATTATAAGAAAGATAATTATGTATCTAAAAAGTTACAAGATAGATCTTGTAGCATGCGTTCCCACTATGTACGTGTCACAGCACGACATCCACCCCCTCTAAACCTGCACATCCTCCAGTATGTGCCACATTATTTCTTTGTAAGATCAGCCCTCTTGTACATCTTCCTTGCTTTCTTCTCCACTGGATGATTCCAAAGCTTTATCTTCACTTTGATCTTTACCTGTGGTTTGCTCTTCTTCCTCATCAACATCTTCTGGATCATTGTCTCCTCTTCTCTTAAACATTTTGATCCTTTTTCCTGCAATGGGAATCTTTACTTTTGTACCATCTAGTTCAGAGAAGCTGTAAGTAGCATTTTCATGCACATGCATTACAACGTACGGTCCAAACCATCTTTTTGAAAACTTACGCATGACTGTGTGCTGGTTATAAAGGCTACTATCATACACCAAAACCCAGTCACCTTTGTCAATTGCTTTGCTCCTGAGTCGATGCCGCTTATCAAAGTAGTCCTTTTTTTTCAACCTTGCATTTTTGAGTCGTTCTTTTGCAACTTCAATGTCTCCAGGTCTTCTCTCTAGCTGCCTTATACGCAGTGCAAGGAGATCTTCCCTGCTACGGCCCCTCTTGCCAAGGTAGTACATTCCATGTGGGAATTGTATCTTCAATTGGCATCACTAGCTTTTGACCATACATTATCTCCGCAGGCATGTAGCGAGTTACTAAGCTATGTGTTGTACGATCAGCCCATAAAGCATATGGTAACAATTTTGGCCACTCACCAACTCTTCCTTCGCAAGCCTTGGCCAAAGCTTTGATGATAGGAGGATGCCCTCTTTCACTCTTTCCATTGCCTTCAGGGTTGTAAGCTGTAGTAAGAGAAATCTTGATTCCTAATCTAGAAAAGAACTCCCTTGCTTCTTCGGCATCCAGTTCACCTCTATCTGCAGTGATTTTTCTCACACAACCATAACGGCAAATCACCTCATCAAGAAGGAATTTGCACACAGCTTTTGTGGCTTTAGCTCTTAATGCTCTTCCTTCAACCTGGTTAGTTAGGTCCTCTCGTGCAAGAACCAAGTATCTCATCTGCCAGAGTCCTAGAGGCATTGTGACTAGATCCACAACCCATTTATAGTGCATGGCTAGTGAATATGTAGGGTGCAATCCATCACGATGTCGGACATTTGAATACATTTGACAAGTTACACATGACTCTACAAATTGAGATACATCTTTATACATACCCTTCCACCATTATTTTTCTTTCAACTTGCAGAAGGTTGCCCATACACCCCTGTGTCCAACCCATAGACTCTCATGAAACTCTTGCATGAGATTTACTTGAGTCTCTTTTTTACATATTACCCGTTGTGGTGTAGCACCCTTTTGTTTAGGATGCTTCCACAAGTAAACATCCCTCAAAAAGTATCCATATGCTTTCCTGTGTATCCTCTTGAATTCTTGTTCAGACTGTAAGGTCTCCGACCCCGATCAAAAAGAACACCATTGTACCTTGAAATGAAAATAATGGAATAAGCTACTATTTTTAGCAGTTTTCCAAATTCTGTCAGTGCCATGATGTTTAGAATGTTTTAAAGCTTTGAAATGTGAATTAAAATAATTTTTGTAAAAAAATTCCAAATAGAGCAAGTTTTTGGTCACCCGACCCGTCCAATTTTGATTGTCTCGAAAAACTTCACTCGTACCCCAAATTTGAAAAAATGCATTTTCGGATCCCGGGGGCTGCTAAATATGGCAGGTACTCGGGCCAGTACGCCTTAGTTAGAGCTTGCTATAGCAATTTTTGGCATCAAAATCCGACTCGTATGACCCATTTTAGCCTAGAATCAAATTTTCTCAAAATTGCACGGGGAGGTACCGGGGGCCCGGGACTGTGTGGGAACAGGTTCCAGCCCACCCCAGATCAGCTTTAGCAGCTAGGGGGCGCCCTCTTGCTTTGTGGGAGTCCCGGGAGAGTTTCCAAGCTAGCAGCTCAATCTCAGAACCAGTTAACCAAGCCAACCTGACACTTGGTGGACAGGGAACTGGACTTGCCATGCTTAACTGGAGAAGCTCCCAGATGCATTTAGCAACCCAGATCGATTTTCAGCTTGAGGAGGCATATTTAAAGACCTGCACACACACACACACACACACACACACACACACACACACACACACATGCTCACACACACAGTGCACACACTCACACACCTACACACACTCTGGGACGGTGCTGCCGGAACACACACCTTTTGAAGGGGAAGCAAGGAGGGAGGTGCTGTCAAATTCTCGCCTCAAGAATCTCGATTAGATCAGAGAATCGAGAGGATTATCAGCCCTTAATCACGGTAACCACGGTTTAATTAATGCTTTTTGCAAATCCTTTTTCATTACCATCTAAATTTCTCGTCTATTATGCTTATTCCTAGTCGTAATTCTCTATGATTACTCTCTAAATTCTCTTTATCCATATTCTATTATGTAATCATCATTCCATAGCTGAATTATCAACCATTCATCACTCTCGATTATTGATTAGAACATAATTATCAGAATTTTCTCTGTCTAGGTAGCATAGTAATTAATCGGTAAGCTAGTAATTGTGTAGATTGAAGAGAATCACTCTTTTAATCACTCATTAACAATGAAGCTTAATTAAATTCATTCTCTTATGAATTAATATGTAATTAAGGAGGAATTAATCTGTCATTAAGACTCTAAGATTGGTTTTCCTCACACATATGCCTAAGGTAAATCTGCATCGTCTATTTGCCATGAAATAGTTTAATCATACTTAATTCAATTCTCTGGTAATTCCAATAGTGAAATCCTAATTATTCTTAATCATGTAAGCCGAATAATTATCTTAGAGCCGGTTCCCATAGGATTATGTGCCATCCTTAATGATTGCTTTATGAAAGAAATCTAGATCTCTCATATAGGAGAAATTAATTGATGTCACTAATCTACCCATTGGACTGTTATGATGCTTGCGAACCTTAGCTCTTTCTCCAAGCTAATCATTTAAAGGAGTGAGAAATGGCCCCGGTTAAGAGGACGCGCTTTGGTGGTGCCCACGATCGCGAGGCAGGAACGAGTAATGTCAACGGAAAGGGGAAAGCTCCTATGGAGGAACAAATACCGGCCATCTCACGGGCCATCGATGAAGAAGTGGAAGAGGTAGATCATATTTTTATTCAAGTTGTTTAAATTAACATTGCATACGCTAGTTAGGAATGCTCATATCCCCAAACATGTTGGAGAAATTCGACGGAAACCTCGGCATTGAAATCATTGTACATTAAGTTCTAAAGTAGGAAGGTAATGTTTGATGGGTATGCTGTTTGCAATAGGAAAGAATGTTTGCTAGGGAAAATTTAGCTCGACATGTTCATTTTAATTCCAATGTTGGATCAGTCCTGACCCCCCTACTGATCACAGGGGGCAGAGTTCCTCGTTAAGGACTCTTGAATCCACGACTTGCTTTCTATGCGGTGGATACCCACGACTTGCTTTCTATGCGGTGGGAACCCACGTCTTGATTTCTATGCAGTGGGAGTGTCCATGACGTGCTTTCTATGCGGTGGACATACCTAGTTGTATGGGCAGCTAGGCGACAACGGGAGGAGTGAACTCTCGCTGGAGGAGGGATGTTGTACCTCCAGAACATTGGAACTTTTATGAATAAGTTTGAGTAGAATTTTTACTAGAATTCTGTCTTGGTGTTGTTTTCAATACTGGTTGAAGGGCTGTATTAACGAACAATGTGATTCGGAATTAAACAAGGGATCTTTATGTTGAACAACCTTTGTGGTAGTAATTAGTTCACACAAGGAAGTGTGAGTGTGGGGGTGGAAAGTGGGGGCTTGGCTCAGGTTGCCAATGCCTACGAGATGGATGGTCCCGATTGGTCGGGAACTCTCTGTCCCCATTGTGCTTACTTCGATATTAGTAATACTCATTGTCCCTAGAGCGATGAAATCTCGAGAGTACGTGCCTCTAAAACATGGGAAAAAAGGCACTCGAGGTTTCTCTCCTCTTGGAAGGTGGGTCTTAGGATCGCTACATAGGTTAAATCACGCTTCCCCTGCGAGGTGGAGCTAGATCTCCTTGCTAGTAGGTTCGAACTCAATTCACTTTGTGATGAGAGATCGTCCGCTAGATGAACCCAGACCACTTGTTTGCTTCCGCTATAGATCTAGTGGCCACCAGGTTTACCATCAGATATGTTGTTGAGACGACGGGGTGGGGACCTCACACTTGGTATCAGAGCCTAGGTTAGGCTGGGAAATAAAGAAGTATTGTTTGAACATTTAAAAGGAATTGAAAGTATATAGGTAGTTGATCCGAATTCCTTGCATTGGTGTTGCAGGAAGACCCCATGCTCGAATATCGGAAGTTTGAAGCGTTTGAGCTTATTTATGAGCAAGCTCGAAGATCCCCAGTTTACCAATTCAGGCGAGATGTCATGGAGATACTGTTGAAGGCTTATACGCCACACTCCACTCGCATTGATAGAGGATGGGAACTTGATTGGACATTTCCAGGAGGGGTTTACTACATCAACGCTCGGAAGCTAGGATGCCTGGCTACCGACTTGAAGAAGATACGTTGGGGAGAAGAGTTGAGAGTAATAGAGATATTCTACTTGGTGCCTACACGATTGGACCAGACTGTTTCAGACAACTCCAATCAAACCATCAACGGCTGGATTTTGGAGAAGGTCACCAATGTGATCTCAGCAAACCGAGTCAAAACCTTTGGATTACTGAAGGCGGAACTCCGGCTTGATATCTTAGTTTATTATCCACTCAAGAATGAGTATAGAAACTATTACACGAATGAAGTAGTGTATCACGTGAATACCATCTCCTAGGCGTATTTTATACGCAATCCATAAAGCCATGTAATAAGCTGATCATCAGTTATCCTAAACCTTGAGGGGTTTCAATTGTAATAAATTTTCATCAATAAAGTGCTTTTTGTCTCTGAATCTCTGTTTCTTGATAAAGTAGAATCTTGAATTTTATTTAAAGTCTCGTGTCTATCCAAGTAATGTATCAAGAATTCGTATAATCCATGTAGGTACCGCTTGTTGCTCTGTACTCGGCAGCGCAAGAGAAGAAGCTCCTCCTTAAGCAAGCCCAACCTCCGATCTTTAAGGGTAAGGGGGCAAATGTGGAGAGAGATGCGGAAGTATGGATGGAAGCCATGGACGATTACTTTGAAGCTGCGGGGACCCAGCCCGTAAATAAGACTATGCTTGCGATGTTCCGCTTAACTGGAGATGCCAAGATATGGTGGAAGCAACATTGCAGGGACATGGACATTAAGGGATCTTCCCAGTCCTGGGAAGACATTAAAGCTGCGATAATGGGGCGTTATTTACCGCCTGCCTACAGAACCTTGAGGATGAATGACTTCTTTTCACTTCGGCAGCAGAATTCATCTGTCGAAGAATACTATGCAAAGTTTGTCACTCTTCGGAGATATGCTCCTAAGATGACCTTGGAACAACACGTGGCAAGGTTCTGTCAAGGACTAATCGATCCCCTGAATACTCGGCTGGAAGCTCTCAGGCCGACGACGCTACAGGATGCCTTGTTAAGGGCCAAACCTCTAGCTCTCGAAGTACAAAGGGCTAATCAGAACAGGAGGAATCATTGGGCAAAGAGGGCAAGGACCACTGCTTGGGATAACAGACCAGCCAACCAAGCGTATAACCAGCGCCCTATTGTGGCTACCACCACAACCATGGAGTTCCCCGATGTTCGATGCTATGGTTGCGGTGAGCATGGACATTACAGATCCAATTGCCCCAGGAACATTCAGGCAACCAACGCCAATGCCATACCCTTGAATACTCGTGGGCGTGGCCAAGCTAATGGAAGAGGAGGACGAGGAAGAATGAACAGAGGGCGAGGGCGTGGAGCTACCGCCAGAGTGGTACAACCAACTGTGGGTGATGAAACAGTGGAGAGAGCAACCCTACATGCTGCAATTGACAATCCCAATGGTTGCGAGCAATACGCAGTCATTCATACGCCAGGATCTCTCAGAGGTGAACAAGTTAATTTCCTTATAGATTGTGGTAGTACTCTTTCATTTCTTTCGCCCAGATGCATGAGGAAGCTTAAGCTAGATAAGTACCCAACAAGCAAGCTAGTTGTAGAGTTAGAAAACGGCAAAGAAGTAGTATCTCAACATTCTGCAGGAAAAATCGATTTTGATTTAGGGGGACCCCCAACTTCTGTCCAATTTCGAACCCTACCCTTAGGATTCTTTGATGGGATACTAGGGATGGACTGGCTAAAGCAAAATAGGGCCCACATACATTGTGCACAAGGGAAGTTTACTTTTACAGATAACTTGGGTAATGAAGCCTTAATCCAGGGGGAAAATGGGAGACCTAGGGCTACTCTAGTTAAGGCCAGCAGACTTTTGAAGGGACTAAGGAAGGGTCAGCAAATTTATGCGGTTAAACTCAACAAAGTGGACCAATCAGATACCTCACTTCGACCAAACTGGTTGAGGGAGTATGATGATGTATTCCCTGAAGACCTTACGAATCTTCCACCACACAGAGAGGTAGATCATGAGATAGAGACTATTCCTGGATGTGAACCTATCTCAAAAAGACCTTATAAGATGTCACTTCCAGAGGCCATCGAACTCAAGGAAAAGCTTAGGCAAATCATTGAGCAAGAATTCATTCGACCCAGTACTTCTCCTTGGGGTGCTCCAGTTCTTTTTCAGAAGAAGAAGGATGGAACCTTAAGGCTATGCATAGACTATCGTGGACTGAACCAGGTAACTGTCAAGAAAAAGTATCCAATTCCAAGGATTGACGAACTTTTGGACAGACTCCACGGCGCCAAAATATTTACAAAGATTGATCTAAGGTCAGGATATTACCAAATCAGGATCAAGGAATCAGATATTCCAAAGACAGCTTTCAATACTAGGTATGGGCACTACGAGTTCACAGTAATGTCTTTTGGTCTAACAAATGCTCCTGCAAGCTTCAATCGACTTATGCAGGATATTTTCAGACCTTACCTGGATGATTTTGTCTTGGTGTTCTTTGATGACATTATGATCTACTCTAAGAACGAGGCAGATCACGAAGAACATGTTTGCAAAGTACTTGATCATCTTCGAGAACACCAACTTTACGCTAAAGAGAGCAAGTGCACCTTTTGCTCACCAAAATTCAACTATCTTGGATTTGTCATATCGGCTGAGGGGATTTGAGTAGACCCAGACAAGGTCAAGGACATCGTTGATTGGCCTCAACCATCCATCGTCAGTGAAGTAAGAGGATTTCTTGGAATAACAGGATGGTATAGGATTTTTGTTAAGGACTATGCACGTATTGCTGCACCTTTGATGGAACTCCTAAAGAAAGGAATGAGGATCGAATGGAAGACCGAGCACGAGTCTAGCTTTGCTAAGCTAAAAGAATTCTTGGTCTCAGCTCCTATTTTAAAGCTTCCAGATTTCAACAAGGAATTTGAAGTAGCGACCGACGCTAGCAAATTTGCTCTAGGCAGAGTTCTTACTCAAGAAGGAAGACCAGTGGCTTATACTTCGCGAAAGCTGAGAGATCATGAGAAGAATTATCCTACTCATGATTTGGAACTTTTAGTAGTTATTCATGCGCTGAAGTTATGGAGACATTATCTTTTTGGGCGCAAGTTTCAACTGGTTACAGACCACAAGAGCTTAAAATGGATTTTTACTCAACCTATTCTCAATATGCGACAGCGACGATGGATAGAGCTGTTACAGGAATATGACCTTGACATAAAGTATAGACCAGGAAAGGAAAATGCAGTTGCAGATGGTCTTAGCTGAAAATCCTTTCTCGGAGCTATCTCTATTCCAAATAACCCTATCTGGGATAGAATCAAAGAAACATCCCTGGTAGATCCAGAGTACCAACGTATAGTATCTCTAGTCCAGCAGAATAAGATGCCTGAAGCTAAAGATTACTCTCTTATGGGAGGATGTCTTTACTACAGACATAGACTCTATGTACCCAGAGATCCAGCCTTAAAGAAGGCCATTTTGTATGAAGCGCACAATAGCCCTACATCCGGACATCCAGGCTATGCTAAGACTCTTCATGCTGTTTGGAGGAGTTATTTTTGGTCTGGAATGAAAGGGGACATACTTCGCTATGTGAGGCAATGTCTTTCTTGTCAGCGGATAAAGGCCGAAAGAATCAAGTTACTAGGGCAACTTCAACCTCTTGACATACCCTAGATGAAATGGGAATGCATTAGTATGGATTTTGTTACAGGATTACCTTCTACAGGAGGGTATGATTCTGTTTTCGTGGTTGTTGATATGCTCACAAAAGTGGCTCATCTAATACCTGTAAAGACAACCTTTACTGCTTCAGATGTTAGTCGGGTATTCATCAAGGAGATTTTTAGGTTACATGGTCTACCCAAGCGTATCGTCAGTGATAGAGATGCCAAGTTTACATCAAAATTTTGGACTTCTCTTTTCCAATCTATTGGGTCACAATTAGCCTTCAGTACAGCGTATCATCCACAGACAGATGGGAAAACTGAGAGAGTTAATCAAGTTATCGAGGACATTCTCAGAGCCTATTGTTCACAAGAGCCAAAGAAGTGGTTACAATATCTACCTTTGGTGGAGTATGCTTACAACTCTTCCGAACACAGAAGCATTGGAATGTCACCTTTCAAAGCTCTTTATGGATAGGACTGTTTAGCACCACTGAACTTCTCAGATCCAACCATTAGGGTAGAAGCCTCTAGAAAGATGTTAGAGGATATGGAAGCACAGACTAGAGCTATTCGCCAGGACATTCAGGACGCTCAGGATAGACAGAAGCACTATGTAGATAAGAACCGTTCGGAAAGAACTTTCAAAGAAGGAGATAAGGTTTTTCTGCGAGTCAGACCAAAGAAAAGCAACTTATCTCT
The DNA here is from genome assembly GCF_014529385.1 of Adiantum capillus-veneris. Classification (NCBI taxonomy): domain Eukaryota; kingdom Viridiplantae; phylum Streptophyta; class Polypodiopsida; order Polypodiales; family Pteridaceae; genus Adiantum; species Adiantum capillus-veneris. The sequence continues at coordinate 70,101,798 of NC_140957.1, forward strand.
AGGCAGATATAAGAAGCTAAGCCCAAGGTATTGTGGACCATTCGAGATCATTAAGGTTGTGAGTGACCAAGCTTACAAGCTAAAGTTACCTGCAAACTTGAAGGTTCATGATGTATTCCACGTCAGCTTACTCAAACCCTACATTCCTAACCCTGATCAATTCTTGGACTCAGATCAGATAGTCATGCCAGCACAAGGAGTTCTCGAGCTCCAACCTGACTACGTACTGGAAACAAGGGAAAGGAAGTTACGCAACAGAACTATCACGGAGCATCTGGTAAAGTGGAAGGATTACCCTGAAGAAGATGCAACTTGGGAGGACGAACCAACGCTCTTAAAGGATTACCCAAACACATTCTTGAGATGAGGACATCTCAAATTTTTCACGTTGGGGAGGTTGTAAGGTCTCCGACCCCAATAAAAAAGAACACCATTGTATCTGAAAATAATGGAATAAGTTACTATTTTTAGCAGTTTTCCAAATTTTGTCAGTGCCATGATGTTTAGAATGTTTTAAAGCCTTGAAATGTGAATTAAAATAATTTTTGTAAAAAAATTCCAAATATAGCAAGTTTTTGGTCACCCGACCCGTCCAGTTTTGATCGTCTCGAAAAATTGCACCCGTACCCCAAATTTGAAAAAATGCATTTTCGGACCCTGGGGGCTGCTAAATATGGCAGGTACTCGGGCCAGAACGCCTTAGTTAGAGCTTGCTATAGCAATTTTTGGCATCAAAATCCGACTCGTATGACCCATTTTAACCTAGAATCAAATTTTCTCAAAATTGCCCGGGGAGGTACCGGGGGCCCGGGACTGTGTGGGAACAGGTTCCAGCCCACTCCAGATCAGCTTTAGCAGCTAGGGGGCGCCCTCTTGATTTGTGGGAGTCCCGGGAGAGTTTCCAAGCTCAGTCTCAGAACCAGTTAACCAAGCCAACCTGAGTGTCTAGACATCAGAAATTCTCCTCTTTTGAGCTGAGTTTTTTGGGTGTGTGTGTGTGTGTGTGTGTCTCTGTGTGGAGTGTGCAAGTGGATAGTCTCTCTCCTCTCACTCCATAGGTGTGTTCCCTGTCTCGGCCAGGTGTGTTGTGTAAGCCGAGTGGTGCCCCATAGTGTGTGTGTGTATCTTCCCAAGAGTGTGTGTCGGGTCGTTATAGAGGTGCTGTGTGTGTTTTCATCCCGCTCACAACGGTAACCACGGTTTAATTAATGCTTTCAGCAAATCCTTTTTCATTACCATCTAAATTTCTCGTCTATTATGCTTATTCCTAGTCGTAATTCTCTATGATTACTCTCTAAATTCTCCTTATCCATATTCTATTATGTAATCATCATTCCATAGCTGAATTATCAGCCATTCATCACTCTCGATTAATGATTAGAACATAATTATCAGAATTTTCTCTCTCTAGGTAGCATAGTAATTAATCGGTAAGCTAGTAATTGTGTAGATTGAAGAGAATCACTCTTTTAATCACTCATTAACAATGAAGCTTAATGAAATTCATTCTCTTATGCATTAAGATGTAATTAAGGAGGAATTAATCTGTCATTAAGACTCTAAGAATTGGTTTTCCTCACACATATGCCTAAGGTAAATCTGCATCGTCTATTTGCTAGGAAATAGTTTAATCATACTTAATTCAATTCTCTGGTAATTCCAATAGTGAAATCCTAATTATTCTTAATCATGTAAGCCGAATAATTATCTTAGAGCCGGTTCCCATAGGATTATGTGCCATCCTTAATGATTGCTTTATGAAAGAAATCTAGATCTCTCATATAGGAGAAATTAATTGATGTCACTAATCTACCCATTGGACTGTTATGATGCTTACGAACCTTAGCTCTTTCTCCAAGCTAATCATTTAAAGCAGTGAGAAATGGCCCCGGTTAAGAGGACGCGCTTCGATGGTGCCCACGATCGCGAGGCAGGAATGAGTAATGTCAACGGAAAGGGGAAAGCTCCTATGGAGGAACAAATACCGGCCATCTCACGGGCCATCGATGAAGAAGTGGAAGAGGTAGATCATATTTTTATTCAAGTTGTTTAAATTAACATTGCATACGCTAGTTAGGAATGCTCATATCCCCAAACATGTTGGAGAAATCCGACGGAAACCTCGGCATTGAAATCATTGTACATTAAGTTCTAAACTAGGAAGGTAATGTTTGATGGGTATGCTGTTTGCAATAGGAAAGAATGTCTGCTAGGGAAAATTTAGCTCGACATGTTCATTTTAATTCCAATGTTGAATCAGTCCTGACCCCCCTACTGATCACAGGGGGCAGAGTTCCTCGTTAAAGACTCTTGAATCCACGACTTGCTTTCTATGCGGTGGATACCCACGACTTGCTTTCTATGCGGTGGGAACCCACGTCTTTCTTTCTATGCGGTGGGAGTGTACATGACGTGCTTTCTATGCGGTGGACATACCTAGTTGTATGGGCAGCTAGGCGACAACGGGAGGAGTGAACTCTCGCTGGAGGAGGGATGTTGTACCTCCAGAACATTGGAACTTTTATGAACAAGTTTGAGTAGAATTTTTACTAGAATTCTGTCTTGGTGTTGTTTGCAATACTGGTTGAAGGGCTGTATTAACGAACAATGTGATTCGGAATTAAACAAGGGATCTTTATGTTGAATAACCTTTGTGGTAGTAATTAGTTCACACAAGGAAGTGTGAGTGTGGGGGTGGAAAGTGGGGGCTTGGCTCAGGTTGCCAATGCCTACGAGATGGGTGGTTCCGATTGGTCGGGAACTCTCTGTCCCCATTGTGCTTACTTCGATATTAGTAATACCCATTGCCCCTAGAGCGGTGAAATCTCGAGAGTACGTGCCTCTGAAACATGGGGAAAAAGAAACTCGAGGTTTCTCTCCTCTTGGAAGGTGGGTCTTAGGATCGCTACATAGGTTAAATCACGCTTTCCCTGCGAGGTGGAGCTAGATCTCCTTGCCAGTAGGTTCGAACTCAATTCACTTTGTGATGAGAGATCGTCCGCTAGATGAACCCAGACCACTTGTTTGCTTCCGCTATAGATCTAGTGGCCACCAGGTTTACCATCAGATCCGTTGTTGAGACGACGGGGTGGGGACCTCACACAGACCAATCATCCTGTTTTGTTAGAGTACTCAAGTAGCGTCCAATAGAAAGGCAATCACCTTCATAAAGATCTTTCAAGAACAATTCAAGTGAATTATTCATGCAGACATTGTTACCTTTGACATGAGAGATAGAATAGAACTTTGTACCTACATTATCTCCCTCATCAATCATTTGTGACTCATCTTCATACCTTGCCCTTGATAGCATATCTGCCACTGTATTGTCTTTACCTGCAATGTGCTTAAACTCAGGATTTAAGGACTTAATGTAGGCAATCCACCGCAACATAGCAATGTCTGGAGTTGAGCATCTTGTAATCATCCCAAGAAGTGGTAGAAAATCTGTTTCTACAACCACACATGCACCAATTAGGTACTCTTTCCCACTTTTCAAGGCTGTAACCATACCCCATAACTCTCTCTTTATCTGTGGATAGTTTCTTTGGCGAGCACTTAGCACCTTTGCTCCAAATCTTACCACATACCTGTGTCCTTCTTTGTCATCTTGCCCTATTGCCCATCCAATCCCTATAGGACTGGTGTCTACTATCACAATTACTGGCCTTTGACACTCATAGTTTACCTTTCTCAAAGTTGTTGCTGACTGGAGCAACTCCTTTAGCTTTTTCATGGATTTTACATGTGCTTCTATCCATTTAATCTTCTGATTCTTTCTAAGCAGCTGATAAAGAGGATCAGCTACATGTGCATAATGTGGAATCCAAATAACATAGAAGACACATGCTCCCAGAAACCTTCTAACCTCAGTGATGCTAGTGCACGTTTCTTTCATTCTTTGGATGGCATCTACCTTTGTTGGACAAGGTTTCCTACCGTATGGCCCGCACATGTGCCCCACAATAAGCACTTCATTGACACCAAACATAGACTTTTTCCCTGACAATGTAAGATTCACTTCTTCCAACCTAGACAAAATTTTATCACAATCATTTATGTGATTTACCACAAACCTGCGACATCCCTTGAGATCCAAAGCTTCATCTTTGTCACTTTCTTCACATCCTTTGATAGGCAAATCATCAATGAAAGGCATTGTGATTTGAGGAATAAAGTCACGTAAGACCTTATTCATCCCATTCATCATATGTGCAACCGAGTTGGTTGCTCCCTGTGGCAAGGTACACATCCTTAACAAACCCAAAGGTGTCCTCATGGTTGTCAAGTCTCTGCTTTCGATTGCAAGCTGAAATTGATCATACCCTGATTAGAGATCCCCCATTGAGTAGATTGCCCTCTCTGCAAATGCCTCTGCAAACTCATCCACAATTGGACCTGTACCTACATTTCTAATTGTCACCTTGTTCACTGGTTGCATATCTTGGATGAAGCGTAGAGAACCATTCTTTTTCGAAACTGTGAACCTCCTGTTTGAGTATGGAGCACAAGAAGGCTCCAAGATTCCCATTTTGATTTTCTCATTTAGTAGCTCTACTAACTTTGGCAAATGAGCCTTTGGAACCGGAATAGGCCGCAGATTCCAAGGCACATGAGGTATTGTGAAAATTACCATAGGAGCTACAATAGAAGGATCAACACATCCTATCTCATGTGGCTCAAATGCAAAAGCCTTACCATGATTTGAAAGCATTTCTTTGAAGCACTTTGTCTCCTCCTGTGTTAGAAACTCCTTGCGACCAATCTGCAAGTCTTGGAAAGACTCCTTTGTGAAGGTATGCCCAATCTTTTTAGGATTCCTCAAACTTGGTTGTAAAGAAGCCTGCTCAATCTTTTCCCTGTTGTTGGGTGGTAAGGGTGAAGCTACTGGTTTCACCTTCTTTTCTACACTCTTGTATTTAGTTTCAACATGGACTTCTGGGCCAACTGTTTGGCTTTCTTTAAAGGCTTCTATTACTTGATACATTTCCATAGAGCAAACTTCCACAACTTCATTTTCAAGATGCAAATTAGACCCCATTATAGCATCAAGCTCACCCATAGTATCTACAAAAGAAACTTGTTCACACAAACCCAAAACATTTTCAGTAGGCTCTAGCAACCCACTCTTTTTCATGCCTATTTGTACATTATGCACATATTGCCTCTCACATCTCTTCAAATCTTCAAGTTTTGTAAAACATAGTGATCCATTCTTTGTTACCAAGGAGCTCGTTGAAAACGCTTCACCTATTTTTGGATCAGGCGAGACCCTTTTTCTTTCTGTACCACTGCAATCCCGCTTTACAATGGTACTTGGCCAAAACCCATCATTTCTCTATGATCATGAAACTCTTTGCTCACCTTTGGTAGAGGATGTTCTCTGAGGTTGTCACGATTTCTTTCATGGTTCACACAAACTGTGAGAAATTGGACAGCTCGTTTACCATCTTTGCTATGTATCCTAGCATATGCTGAACCATCATCCATTACCTTTGTTTCCATTCGAACTCCCACAATGTAGGGCTGTCCAAGGATGAGATGATATGAAGATGTATCCTATACAAAGAAGTTTTGGTCAACCTTTACATCACCTATTGTTACCTTCACACCTGCACATGCTGCATACAATTCACCGGATGAATTGTTTGCCACTTTTACCATCCAACCATGATCTGTGTCCATTGGCCATTTGCACTTGTTGTAGAGACTCTTTGACATTATGTTTATTTCTGAACCATGGTCAATCAAGGCAACAAATGGCTCTTCAAGATCACCTACCTTGATCAAAGTTTCTGTAGTAGCCCTTGCCCAATGACTTCGTGAATAGTAACTCCTAGGAATATCTTCAACTTCTTCATCATCATTTGAGAAATGCACTTGCTTCACTCTCCCACTAGATTGGTAGCATCCTACCACAGCTCCATCAGTCTCCTTATTTTGCAGTTGCATCCCTTGTGTCTTTGAGGTTTCCCCTTCAACCTGTGGACGAGAAACTTCAGCAAGGGTTTGCCTCTTCCTCTTGATGATGTCAATGATCTCCTCATGGAATTCACGCTTTGCAATTCCAAGAACTTCTCCCAGAGTAAACTCAATCTTGCTATTCAAGATCCTTTCCTCCAAGACTTTCTTTAAATCTGTAGCAACCTCAATATCAGATTGTAGTTTATAAGTTGGGCCTTTTGTCTTACCTTTTGTTGGCTCTTTCTTCATTCCTGTTGTAGACTCCTCCATGAGTACTTCAGGTGGAGATGCTCCTTGTGTTGAGGGTGTTTGAGAAGGCATTGAGTCGCTTCTTCCCCCACCTCTAGAAGCTCTTTTTGATGGTCCTTCATCAGCATTCTCACGTCTGCGCTTCTCTTCTACAATCGTCTCATTTTGTTGGCATTTTGTAATGTAGGCATGCACTGACAATGAGTCCACTGGATCATTCCATCCTGTTTCTAGACGTATGCAATCACCTGCTTCATGTAGAATCTCTTTTGTAAGCTTTCCCTTTTTAGCTAATTGCATGACATTTGGCCAAATTTGACCATGATGGTCACTCACCTCTTTATCACAAAAATGTTCAATTTTTACTCCATGAGTAGCTGCCTCAACTGAAGAGGTGGCATGCTTGGTTGCCATATCTTCAACTAAGGTTTGCATTCCCCCCTTCCCAAAGTTAGTTCTCAAGGGTAGACCTGTCTCTCTTAAGTGGATTTTACCATCCTTAAAAAAGAAAACATCTTTTGACAAAGCATCACTAAAATCATCACAATCCCTTCTTACATGGTCTGTACTATCACACCAAATACATCTATTAACAAACCCTTCTTTGGGCTGTTGTCTTTGCCTAGGAAGTGGCCCTGATGGTTGGCCTTTTTATTCAAGCTTTGCAAACTTCACCTTCAAGTCACGCATTCCCTTCACAAGCTCATCTAGCATGGACTCATCAAACTTAGGAGCGATAAAAGTAGGCTTTACCATTTTGTCAGAAGTTGAGGTGGAAGGACTTGTAGTGTTTACTACCATCTTGTCCCTTCTTCTTTGTCGTTTGGCAAGCAGTGAGACAGCACCTTCAACCTCATTCCAGTCGGTCTTTAGTCCTTGCTCAGCATCTTTATCTTCAAGAAGAAGCTGCAAATTTTCTTGAAACTCTTTACCTGCAGCTTGTAAGAAAAGATATGTCTTCTCTGCATCTAGTGTGGCCCTTTCTGTCCTAGTGAGTTGTGCATAGCGCCGCTCAAATTCCCTAAGTAGCTTTGTTATTGATAGTCCTTGCTTTGGCTTGACTACCCATTCTAAGAATGTCCTTTTGGTCACTCTCTCAGAGTCCTCCATGAAATATTCCTCCTTTAAAGCTACTTTGAGTTCTTCCCAATTTCTCCCATGCCCATCTTTAATTACCCTAACATGCTCTCTAATTTCTGGAGCAACAACTAGCTCAAAGCTTTGAATCATCTCACCTTTCTGACACGTGATGCAGCTCCATCTCCTTCACATACTCGCGTAAGTACTTGGTTACATCTTTGCCATTGAACTGATCCATTCTATTGACGACTGCTTGTATGGCCTTCGTTGCTGAAATCTCCCTTCTTTCAATGGCATGTTGTTGTTGCATGAACATTGCAAATGCTTGAAACATTTGCATTGTTGCTGGGTCAAAATTCATACCCTGTTGCTCAACATGATCACCCATGTTTATCCACAAAATCTCACCCTGGCAGTTTCGCGTCGGGTTCACCAAAAATATATCGAGAAATTTGCGGTCTTGCCAGGAAAGCATCGGGCTTATGGCTGTGAGAGTTTGTGAGAGAACTCAACAAAAACTATATGAAGGAGTTAAACCATAGATGCCATGAAAACTAGGGTTTGGAAAGAAGTGCAATCAAAGAAGACTCACTCTTTCTCTCTTGCACTCACACACACAAAGAAAGAACACAAAAGAGAATGTCAAAACAATACGAAGATGAAAACATCAAGGCTATGGTCATATCGTATCATGGGTAATATGAAAGGGTTAATAGATGAGTTAATGGCATTCAATCTTGGCTGACCAAATAGGCTACGAATTGTTCTTTGGAATTGTAGTTTTGTGCTTACCATAATATATATATTTTGTCTAGTGATTGGGATTAATTGTGTGTACAAATCCTCTTGGTTCATAGCAAGATAACTACGCTTATATCAAAAGAAAAATTATAGTCTATGAGAGGTAGGATGATGGGATCCGGTGATAGAAGTATTTCATTGAGCCTTTCAGGGCCGAAGAGAAACACTATACGTTGTTGAAAGTGTATTTTATGGCTAATCCATACGTTAATTCTAATAGATCGTACAGAGTGAAAGCGATAGAAATGATCATCATGTGGGTTATTCATCTAGGATAGTATGTGAGAAATGTAGATTTGAGAAAAATGTAGATATGAGAGAAGTGAAGAGATGAGAAGTTTCCCTCCCAAGCCCTATTCTTGCCCGTAGGCAATAAGGATAATGCGAGGAGAGATGTACCTGTAGCAAGGAGAACCTAAAATTTGTAGAGAGGATGAATTACTAAGAGTGAGAGAGATAGGTTTGGTTAAGGAGATGAGATTAGATACATATATATATATATTTTGGAATAGAGATGAAAATGAAAACAACAAGAAATCAAGAAAACATCAATGTAGAACACATCTTACTTGACAAACCCTTCGGCACCATTATTGATGGAGAGAGAAGAAGAGGGGAGAATTCAACGTTGATTGATACGCCAAGTACAACACCTTCTTTGATTAGAGTTTATCTTCCAAGGATAGCGTACAAGAATGGCTAGTCTTCCTCTAGGAGAAAGTGTAGGCTTGGGCTTATGTTAATGGGGCTAAGTACAATTAGGCATTACTACTCACTCCCTCAAGAATTTCTCTCATCAATGGCTTGAATGCTTGAGTTCCTTTTCAAGGAAGAAGAGGTCCCCTTTTATAGGTGAAGGGAACCCCCAATGGTTTACACAAGAAGAGAGAAGCCAGTGTGAATAGGAATTGGAAAAGTTGGAAATGAACTGTCCCTGCATGATGTGGGCAGACAGGGGTCCAGTATTTTGATCATATCTCCTCAACTGTGGCTCCAAATAAAAAAGTAAAAATATGGGCAGAAACTTCAGCTCATTAGCTACGATTTTCATTCTAAAATCATTTTTCAATTCGGATTGGAACCTTGTGTAAAAAATTCATCAAAATAGGGTCCATTTCTGGCAGCAAAAGTCTTCCCGTGGTCCCCTTAGCCTAGACGTTCATTTAATTCCAAAGGACACATCATGCCATATGAAAGCATGACATTGCTCCTTGACAAAGGTTTGTAATCATGCTTGCAATAATGCATTAAAATCATGCCACCTAGTGTCCCACTAGGATTTGATTCCCTCCTAGTAGCTATTTAAAAAGAAATATAAGAAAAGTATAAAAAATACATAGAATATATATATATTGGAGTTTACCCTAGATATAGGATCTAACTAGGGTGTGAGATGATAATGAAATAGTAGAAATAAAGAATCAATGCTTTTTGTCCCAAGTTAAAGAGGCGGAGCTATTGATGCTTTTCCCATAGTATTTTCTGATGGTAAAGTAAGGATAGGTTACCCTTGAGAAAAATAATAGGATGAGATAGAAGGCTTATTATTATACTTAAATATGCATATGTACATTATAGGAAAGTTAATTATGTATTTAAAAAGTTACAAGATAGATCTTGTAGCATGCGTTCCCACTATGTACGTGTCACAACACGACAACGTAGCGTCAAGATAAGCTCTCACTCTCTCTCGTACACAGGATACTCTTCTCACAGACACTTCATAGAATGAACAAAAGGGTTTTTCTTATTAAGGTTAGAATTTGGTATATATACCTTCCAAATATAAAACCTCATGTTCGAAAGTGAAATCCTACTTAGTCTAATGACAAAAATAATATACAAAATTGAAACTTCTGCAATCCCCAAGTATTTACAAGTGAAATTACGGGTTTTCTTAATCAGGGAATGACTACATATGATTTCCTTCTTTTATCATTTTGTCAGTCTTCAGTTGAGTGTGGCCACCTGTCTTCAGCTAACACACACACACACACACACACACACAGAGGTGTTTAAACCCCCAATTACCCTTTCTATCTCCATCCATCAATCTTTATTTTGTTATGGGCAAATGTAGGCTCGTAGGGAGCTATAATTATGTGTGTGTGTGTGTGCATGAATGCATAAGCGAGGAGGGTGGATTTTAGTCTTTATAATCACTCCACAAAGATTGACATCTCTCTCTCTCTCTCTCTCTCTCTCTCTCTCTCTCTCTCTCTCTTCAAACTTTGAGATCAAGACTTGTCAAGTAGATCTTTTGTATCTATTCGAGTTGTTCTTATGACATTAAAAGTTCTCTTATTTTTTCTCCTTTCCTCTCTCTATTTGTCTCTCTCCCCATGTTTCTCTTGTGCTCTCTCTCTCTCTCTCTCTCTCTCTCTCTCTCTCTCTCTCTCAAACACACACACACACACACACACACATGCATGTTCATACACACACAAATTTTTTTGAGTTCTAGATTTGTTAGCTAGATGTTCGGGATCCCTCTCAATGAATAAGAAGAAGAAACTATAATAACCTTTGAGTGTGGTAGATTGATTATCACATTACCCTCTTAAATACCAGGTCTTAATTCCAAAACTTGTTAGATAGAGATTTGAGGTCTCTTGTTGTGTTCCTTCTCTCTCTCTCTCTCTCTCTCTCTCTCTCTCTCTATATATATATATATATATATATATATATATATATATATATATATATATATATATATATATATATATATATATATATATATAATAGTTTAAGTCTTGGCCAAGTGGATCTTTAAAGTCTGTTGGAATTCTTTTTTTGGTGGGTTGTAATTCTCTCTCTCTCTCTCTCTCTCTCTCTCATGCGCACGTGATGCATGGAAACGTGGAGCGCTCGAATTTCTTGAAGCTCTCAAAGATAAAATATCAAAGTAGAGTCACCCATCAAATGTGAGGGCTAGAGTTTCTTTATGGCCTTCAGAAGGAAAAGTAGAGTCACCCTTTAAACGACACATGGATGCCTCCAGGGTTCATCTCTCTCTCTCTCTCTCTCTCACACACACACACACACACACACACACACACACACACACACACACACACACACACACACACACACACACACTAGTATAATGGACATAAGTGGTTTTTCTAAGAAAAACTTCCCAAAAGAAACAAACCCCCCCGCCCCCCCCCCCTCCATGGTTGCATAATAAAGATAACTGGGGACTTGGCCCCCGCTTAGACCAAAGTGTGAAGTGTAATTATTTCATGGGGTAGGCGGACCCTGTCCACTCTTGATCACCTTCCCCAGGCTATGGCGCCTACAGGCTTGAGCAGTTGAGGACGGCCGATTGCATTCAAACTAATGAATCTGGGAGCGTGCATGACATCCTATATATACTGAGGTGAGGGCATACTCTGGCCCTCACTTAGCCCTGGAGTAGGTCTTTTTTTTTGCTCTTTTTTCGTTGCTGTCCGATCTTGCTAAAATGGAGCTTGTAGCTCAAGTGACATAGGTACTTTACTATAAAGCTTCGGCTTTTGTTTAAGTGTTGTTGCAGCACCTTGCATGGTAAGAGAAGAATGATGTCGTCTGAGTTATACACTGTGTAATTGTCTTAGACTTAGAGAGACAAACCTTTTTGCCTAGCATTTGAGCAAAATAATGGACTCTTTGAAGTACCTGCATGTAGTTTAGGTATTGGCTCAGAAAGAAGCCGCTGCATAATCATAACTACCATACATGGACATTATTGTGGGCCTTGGGACTGCTTGTGCATACAAAGCAGCTATTTTTTTTGGCCTATGTTGTTGACTGTACCAACGGAGATAAACACCTATGGAAATGGTGTTAGCTGAGTTTGGTAACTATGGGCATGATGCACCCCCGTTCGCTATGGGCTGGCATGGTATGATATAACATCATGGTAATATAAATGGGAGGTGCTCCTGACCTTGGACTGGTTATGCCGATTCTTTGGTAAGAGGTTGGGGTCTGTCAGTTCTACATACTGTGTGTGGTTGGCACCTCTTAAGCCAGTAAAAGATAATGATTGGCTGGAATGCTTTGGCATACATTGGTAGATAGGGTTTTTCTGCTGTTTTTTGGAAAGGAACTGTGTGCAGTATGGCTTCAAACTGCGATCTGATCTGGTAAATGGGTTTCTTTTAAAACTGCCGCTGCAGGGAATTACCATCTGCATGCTTTACCTAATCTCAGCATAACTGGTTTTTTCAGAAAAATAGGGTTATTCTTGACCTTTATAATAACTGAGGCGCTGTTTAAATTTGCATTACTATGTGGTCTCACATCTTCTTGTCTCAGCATAACTGGTTCTTTTCAAAAAATGGGGTTACTCTTAGCCTCTGTAGCAACTGAGGCACTAGGTACTCTATATCACTGTGCGTGCTCATATTCTGAGGAAAGGCTCATCATCTATATTTGAAAATAAAGCTGGATATAACCCAACGTTTTGGGTTTGCTCATGGTTTATGAAATGGTTCTCTATTCAAACTGTTTGTGAAGGTAAGTATATAACAGTTTTGGCTTCAACAGAAGCTCGAAAAGGGTGGTACCTCGGATAAGAGGGAGTCTTGATACCCTGCTAAGTGGGTATACTAGTGTTTTCAGCTGATACCATGTCTTGTCAAAAAATAGAAATTAAATGATTAGGTATCTTATACAGAAAAGGTTGGACATGACCTATCTTTGTCTAAAGAGATACCAATGATACCATGGGATTGCTAACTCTGAAGGTAAGTATATGGTTGTTATTTCTTGAGCTTAAGCATAGCTACCAAGCTATGGATCTTGAAATGTTTTGGATTCTTGGTGGACTTCACCACTCAGAAAGTAAAATGTACCACTCATTTTTTTTATATAAAAAGAAAAGACTGTTAACATACATGTTCTAATAATAAAAAACTTAGCTTGTCTAAAGTAATTAAATCCTATAAGATGGACATGGATAAAAACTGATATGGTCCATTGATACCTGTAAAACACATCCAAGGCTAATTAAATTGTACCTAAAATTCAAAAGAGTCTTATTTTTCTTTTATTTATTTTAAAATGTCTTCAATTGGAAAATTTATTTTTGGTTAGCCGTATTCTAAACCTCTCTCTCTCTCTCTCTCTCTCTCTCTCACACACACACACACACACACACACACACACACACACACACACACACACACACACACACACATACATGTGGACATAGCCTCAACATGCTCATGTTGTCCCACATTAGGTGTAGGTAGTGCCAATTCGACTCCAACACCATCCGACAATGGCCCTTTGTACAAAGTTACAGCGTGCAATGTGCACATAGCCAAAAAGATAATGATACATAGAGGTGCCAAGTATAAGATTTTAGTTCAACGTTATATGATGCGTGAAAGCTTCAAAAGCTCGACATTTTTTGAAGCTCGAGTATAAATTTCAGGGCTAAGTGTGCATTTGTGTAGAAAGGAAAAGGGAGTTCTTTATGGCCTTCAAAATGCAAAGTAGAACTGCCACCCTTCAAATACCGCCCTTCAAATGGTTTTGTAAAACAAAAGTAGTCAATTTCAAATTTGAGGGTTGGAGTGAAACTCCAAATCCTTGTCAAAGTATATAATTAATATAAATATAGATAGAGTACTTAGTTTTTTGACTTTTTGCCAGAACTCAAAACTCAGCCTTTTTATTTTTTACCCTTCACTTTTGCATTTCAAAATAGATGTTTCTTAAGTTCTGTGCCTCGGATATAGATGTACCTAGCAGTGCAGGCAGATGCCGTGAGAGACAGAATGCTGTAGCACTGTATAGCAAGGAATATGGCAACCGACTGGGTGCACTCGATGGTATCGTTTGCAGTGTTCATCCACCGACCTCTTGCACCATCCCTTCTCCTTGGGATAGCCACTCGTCTGTCTCTGCATTTTGAGATCCCAAAATATCACACGCTACCATCATTTGCTCACTATACATTGCAACCTAACATACTCACACAACTAGTGGTTCGACCACAAGGTGGTGCAGGAAAAATGGTAGGAGGAGATCTCATGGTGGTTCTCCACACAACATGCTGCACGTGAGGATGTCGGATCATAGAGAGCATGCAGAGCTCAGGGCCGCTTGGCAGTGGGCAGAGGTCCTGATCGATGGTGAGGGCAGGTAGGCTGTTTTTAGGGAGGCGAGGTGCTCAGGGTGTTGAGTGCCTGGCTAGTTGGGGCCGGTGGGCATGGAGCTTGGGTGTCTTTCTGTCTAGCAATTTGGCAGCCCCTTGATCAGCTTGTCAAATGCAGCAATGGAGTCCGCAATTAAATTAAAACATCTGGGTATCCCTTACTCCTATTGATGGGTTGTTAGAAAAAGAAAATGAATTCGTCGACTCTCTTCCTCTTGTCAAGTCGACCTCTAGTCTCTCCGCCTTCTGCCCTCCTCGCCTCCTCCTGTCATATTCCTACCCCCCATCCCCACCTCCCAGCCCAAACCCCCAATTTGGCTTGCAGATCTAAGCACCACCAAAGCATGACACCTTTCTTCAGGCAATGCTAAAGCCCTAAAATGTCTCACCAGGGTCAGCATCTTGCTTACGGCCACATGCCTTCAAGGAGAAAGAGGTTCCCTTCGCATCTGCACGTACCCCAAAAAAATGAGAGAGAGAGAGAGAGAGAGAGAGAGAGAGAGAGAGAGAGAGAGAGAGAGAGAGAGAGAGAGAGAGAGAGAGAGAGAGAGAGAGCTCTACTCATGCACCTCCGCCTCCAGGGATTTAGGTGAGTGCATTGGCGACTCCCTTTGCATCTCATTTCTTACATTGCTAGGCCGTAAGTGTCTAGCCTCCAGAGATTTCTCCAATAAATTTGGCTTTGTTATCCTTGTAGTTGCAAGATTGATGTCCTCTAGAACCAGCTACTTCCCACCGTCCATCGAGATTTTCAGCCACCTGAAATGGCATGGAGCTTTACTTGATACTGAAGTGGGCACTCTGTGGTGCATTTGCGCTTCTGTTAAGTTGCACATCGACCTAAAATTTCTTGCTTGCACCCACTTCAAGAAAAACTCATGCACGTTAGTATGAAGCAGAGAAAAGGTGTGCACACCATCACCTTAGCTCGCATGTGCACTACAGCTCGCAGCTATTACAGGGCAGCCAAGGGCTTACTGCAATAGGACAAGCACCACCTGTATGGCATCGTTTGTGCCCTTTGTGCTCGTTTGTGCAGGTAGGGTAGCATCCCTCTTTCCTCTTTGATAGTCCATTCTAGGCCTCATGTTCTTTTCCACTCTATGCCTATGCATGAAGGGTCTCCCCTTGTCACTCTGCCTCTTGTGTTTGTAGACGACCCTACTCCTACGCGCTATGGTGCCTCTTCCAAGGATTCCCATGGCTTTCAAATACTCCTTTGCAGCATCATCAATGAATTCATAGCTTGGTAGACAAAATATCACTCTCTACATGGATCTTTCACAACATAATCAAACTGCCAGCTCGCCAATGGTTGTGCGTGCACATATAGAGCATACCCAAAGCTTCCAATCGCTCATGATAGTCTGCAATAATGTGTTGAAGCTTTTGGAGCTGCTTGAGAGCTCCCTTCTTTTGAAACAATTAACGACACATCTTATTTTGTTGAAAACTCCTATGTGCTAGCTTTTGGCTGATGTAAAGTGTCATAATAACTAATATCTAATTCTCCTAAATGATTTTCTCATGTTAAACTGATCATTTAATATGGGAAGATACCAGGGGGAGCAAAGGCTAGATATTGAAGAGGCCGCCAGACCGGTCTCAACAGGGGATCCAAAGGAAGGAAAATAGGGATCCATATGGGGATGGTTTGCTAAAGAGCAAAGTCCATCAACGGAGTTTGAAAAGACCTTTGGGTTCAACTCCGTTAAGACTTCCATAGGGTAAAGTTCCAACTTTTTAGTCTACAGGTCCTAGGCCATGGGAACCATTTCTAGTGACTAAAGTTGTAACTTGTAGTCAACAAAGTACTCCAGCAAGAAGACACGAGAGTCGGCGAGTTGGGATGAGACAGAAAACACACACACACACACACACACACACACACACACACACACACACACACACACACACACACACACACACACACACACACACACACACACACACACACACACAAGCTTACCTTTACACCTAAAAGCAAATAGGACACATGTCAGGCATACAACAAAACCCCCAATTTTGCTTGAATCCTATTGGATGGACAAAGAGGTGGACCAATGAGGATTAAGCTAGTGTAAATTCAATTTCTTATTTTAGAAATGCTTGACAAAAGAACTAATGAGAATTAATCACCATAACATAATATTGGACAGTCAAAAGGTCCAATGAGAAATAAGCAGCCCATAAATTTGCTTAATTCCTATTGGCCAAAAGATTAAAAGGTCCAATAAGAATTTAGATAATTAAATTAATATCTAAGCTTTTACAAAAGGGGAAAGGGATGGACACTCACAAGGCTCTTGACTTGGCATCTCAAATGCTATTGGCTTATAAGCTTTTCAAGGGCCAATAGGATGCCAACATGAGTAAAATGCAAGAGGAGTCTACCAAGAGAGAGAGGGGTCTGGTTTTTGCAAGGAATTATCACACACACTCACAAAATCTCATTTGTGAAGTAAAGAAGACTATCTCCTTCTCAAGCTTTATTGGAAAGCTCATCATCTACTCCAAGCTTGTGAGAAGGGACGCCTACACCAACAACTCTTGGCTTTGTGATGCAAATCCAACCAAGAGACAAGCTCCAATGCATGCTCATCACCTCTACCATACACAGACACTCACAAAATCTCATTTGTGAAGTAAAGAAGACTATCTCCTTCTCAAGCTTTATTGGAAAGCTCATCATCTACTCCAAGCTTGTGAGAAGGGACGCCTACACCAACAACTCTTGGCTTTGTGATGCAAATCCAACCAAGAGCCAAGATCCAATGCATGCTCATCACCTCTACCATGCCAATTACTAAGCTATGCTAAACTTTTATGAGTGATTATGTGAAGAGACATACTTCTTTCTCGTAAGAATACTCCTTCTTCCTCTAGATCTACTCACATACCCCGCGAGCTCTCACCATCTTCGAAGGTGTGTGAGGTCTTGGGTCTGAGACCATGAGGGAATTGATGTTGTGTTTTTAAGTTTAAGCTTGGTGCTTGAAGCTTCCCTCTTCATTGCACCAGCAAGTTATTGAAGGAACACAAAGTATTGTATTGTAAAATTTCTCCCTTGATGGGGGAAATCTATAATACAAAGGCTTATGGAGGGGGGAGCGGCTCCATCTACATCCGGTCCTCAACGGTTGTCAATAGCTTAATTTCTCTCTCTTTTTGAAGTATTGTTCATGCCTAGTTCTAACAAGGTGTTATGCTTTTGTTGCTCTCTCTCCAACCAAGCACTCTTGCTATGATCATTAAGGAATCTATTATTAATGAAATACTCACTATGTCTATGTTAAATTCCGCTACACATAAGTTACTAGGCCATTAAATGTTACATTGGTATCAAAGCACAAGGTTTCTCTTTTCTTGCTCAAGAAGAGAAGTCCTCAAGTAAATATAAATGGTCGGTATTATTAATTGCAATTGAGTAAGTAGAATAGGGATTTTTCAACCTTGCAGTGCACCTGCTTCGTGCAGATAACAGGGCATCACCGTCGAGAGCTATGGTCTGAATAGTGGAGTCCTACGAGACTTGCCTATGGCTTAACCACTATTGAGCTATTAGAAGCTTGATAGGATTCGATGATGTTTTGGTGGTGAAAGACCCTCTCTTCTATTCCTTGGAATTAATGATATTTGAACCACGGGTACATGAGCTTGAGTGCTTTTCTAAAGGGTTAAGAGGAGTAGCAAGTAAGGCTTGAAGTGCCAAAGTACACTTAAAAATTTTACACCTAAAATTTGTTAGAATGGCTGACAATAGTAAAGAGAGTGAAACTAATGTTGATAGCTTTGATTTTGCTAATGAACAGGTTACCAATGATGCCCCTATGCTTGTTAATTACCTTGTTACTAGGCTTCAACAAGCCATGGGCAATCCATCCCTCCAAGGTGAAGTGCAACAGTAGCTACGTACTCAAGGGATTCTCCAAACTCCCCACCAAGAAGAGAGAGTACCTAGGAAGCCTCCTTGTGAGACTTCCAAAAGAGGCCTCTCTCCGATAAGGGAAGAATAAGAGGATCGGTACGAAGGGCTCAACAATCTACTACTTGACGACACATATCCTTCCCAAAGGAGAATTCAAGCTTCAATGGTAGAGCCTTTTGCCACCTCAGCGGAGATGGCCCCACGAAGACGGCGGGCAAAATGCTCTCCATCACCCCCTAAATGGAGAAGACCATCGCATACTTCTCCACACCATAATTGAAAGAGGGACGAGAGAAAAGAAAAGAAGAAAAAGGCAAGCAAGAGGTCACCCTCTTCTCCATCTTCTTCATTCTCTTCCTCTTCTGAAGAAAGTGATGGTACAGACAAGGAGGAACAAGGGAAGAAAAAGGAAAGAAAGAGGTCACCCTCTTCTCCATCCTCTTCATACTCTTCCTCTTCTGAAGAAAGTGATGGTGCAGCTCTTGAACCACCTCAAAGAAGAGGCCATAGGAAATCCTATGCTGCGTGGAAGAGATCGTCCAAGCTCAAAAAGTTCAAAGAGAGAGGAAAGAACATCTCTTTCCTTACCTACAATGGAAACTTTGGTGCTATAGACAAAGTCTTGGCCTTCATCCAACAATTCGATGCGGCGTTTGGAGATGAGGGCTTCACGGAGTCCTCTAAGCTACGCCATGTAGCTATGCATTTACAAAAGTCTGCCAGGAAATGGTGGTCTAGCCTACAAGAAAACGGTGAAGCTCCACGAATATGGAAATCTTTAAGAGCTTCCATCATGAAGCAGTTTTTGGCTACCGATGCCAAAGACAAAGTACTCACCGAATGGCGAAGCTTGAAGCTCTCTCCCTACCAATCTATTCACAAATATGTAGACAAGTTTTGGGATTTACATCTCAAAGCCACTTTCTTCAAAAAGATGGATCTTGGAGAGAAAGAACAGTAATTTTGTGCGGGTTTAACTGAATATATGTCAACTCCCAAAGGCCGCGCACCATATTTGCGGTCATACACCATACCATGGTGGCTTCACGAATCAATTTCCAACAAGGGGCTAAGAGAAATCTTAAACCCATGGAAAACAAGGACCGTAACAAGACTAAGGGGAAGGACAATGTCCAAAAGACCCCCAAAGGCAACGTCAACAATAACAAAGCTAAAGACAAGGGAGTTTATAAAGGCAAAAATAAACTCTCTATTGAAGAGATAGAGCATTATCGGAAAGATAACCAATGTTTCAAGTGTGGGGAGCAAGGGCATGCCTATAGTGCTTGCCCCCACAATAATACATGAAATGAGCCTCCTAGAGCTACCTTGGTTGAAATCCAAGAAGAGGTTACTCATCCCAAAGGATCTCCTCTATGCCATGCTTGGCGAAAGGTAAGAGAACATGATGTTTTTATTCTCTTTGACCCAGGTTCAACTCACAATTTCATATCCACAGAGTTGGCCACCAAGCTAGGCATCCAAGCCTATGAGATGGGAGATTTCCTACTTGTCGATGGTGCTTTCAAGGGGCAAGAAGCCTCAGTTACTCCCTTAATTGGGAAATTGAGGCTCCATGTCCAAAGCTATGTGGACAAGGAGGATTTCTTTATCTCTCCTCTCAAGCATGAGGATGTAATCCTAGGGGCACCATGGTTTGATCGCATGGCAGTCAATGTTAAATTCCCTGAAAGGCAAATTTACTTTAGGTTCAAGGAAAAAGATATGTACATAGATGCTAAGGAGTTGGATAACACCATACCCATTGTACATAAGCAAGCTTTCAATAAGTCAATAAAGAGCTCTATTTCCATGTACATGATTTTTGTTAAAGATTCTCAAAATGAACCTAATGCTTTAGAAAAATAAAATATAAACAATCACAAGGAATTAGAGTTATCCAATTTTCTCAAGGGATTTCAAGATGTTTTTATTGACGGCGTCCCTTGTGAACTACCTCCTAAATGAGGCAACGATGACCATGCAATTGAACTTCTTCCAGGAAGTTCACCACCTAATAAACCTCCTTATAAAGTTTCTCACGCTCAACAAGAGGAGATTATGCGCGCGGCAAGTGCATGAGTTACTTGAGAAGGGTATGATTAGGCCTAGCTCATCTTCATTTTGTTCACCAGTGTTATTAGTGCAAAAGAAAGACGGCACATATCATGTGCGTGTTGACTATAGAGCACTAAATAAAATCACTATAAAAAATAGGTTTCTTGTTCCACAGGTAGAAGATAATTTGATAAACTACAAGGGTCGACCTACTTTAGTAGGATTGACCTAAAAAGTGGCTACCATCAAATAAGGATAGTTGATCAAGACATTGTGAAGATCGCATTTTTGTCTTTACGAGTACATTGTCATGCCTTTTGGCTTGACCAATGCACCAGCCACATTTAACCACTTGATGGAGAAGCTATTCAGACCTCACCAAACCTTTACTGGAGTGTTCTTTGATGATATAATCATCTACTCTAATTCGCTAGACGAACACAAGCAACATCTCCAGGTAATATTTCAAGTTTTGCGAGAGAATAAATTTTATATTAATCAAAAGAAAAGTTAATTTTTCTTACAAGAGATTCAGTATCTAGGTCACATCATCTCTCAAGATGGCATCCAAATGGATCTATCAAAGCTAGAGGTAATAAAAGGATAGCCTAATCCAAAGAATCTACATGAACTAAGAAGCTTTATAGGTATTGTGCATACTATAGACGCTTCATAGAAAATTTCTCACAAATTGCGGGACCATTACATGACCTAACAAAGAAAAACGTTAGGTATACATGGTCTACCAAGGAGAACAATGCTTTCGAAAAGCTTATCTCTCAACCGGTGCTTACATTGCCGGATCTCTCAAAGCCATTTGAGGTCCAATGTGATGCTTGTGGTGATTGCCTTGGAGCTGTTTTGCTCCAAGAAGGGCATGCCATAGCCCATGAAAGTTGAAGGCTTGACCTTGTTGAGCAAGCTCTAGGCATATATGAAAAGGAACTCCTCGCAGTTCTACATGCCTTAGGCACATGGAAGCACTACTTATTCGGGACTCCTTTCATTCTGCGGATGGATCACCAAAGCCTCAAGTACTTCATGATGCAGACCAAGATCTCCGACAAGAAAATGAGGTGGGAAAATTTCCTTTTGCAATTTCATTTGCATATTGCTCACATTGCTGGCAAGCATAATCAAGTACCCAATGCACTCTCAAGACGATCGAGAGTGAATGCAGTTTCCATAGCAACTCACAATGATCTATCTTCTATGATATATGAGTATGCTATCGATCCCAATTGCAGAGATGTGATTTCAGACCTTGCGCTAGGGAAGAAAGAAGAACCATTTACCCTACAAGATGGTTATCTTCTCTATGGAAATAGACTATGTGTTACTAACTCACTACATGGGAAGATAATGTATGAATCTCATGCTCCTCCTTATGCGGGGGATAGAGGAATTCAGAGTACCCTAAAAGGAATAGAAACATAATTCTATTGGCCTACCATGAAAGCAAACATATAAGAGTATGTTTCACAATGTGTGGTATGCCAAAAGAAAACGTTTGATAGAGGAAAGCAACCTAGATTGCTTCAACCTTTGAGAATACCTAATTCACCATGGGAGAGCATATCCATGGATTTTATCTTTGGATTGCCTAAGTCTATCCATGGGAATACAGGAATATGGACGATAGTAGACAGGTTTAGCAAACAAGCACATTTTATACCTATCAAAAAGACTATCAAAGCCCATCAAATGACAACCCTCTTTATATCACAAATCTTCAAGTACCATGGCTTGCCAATGCCCATAGTGTCGGATAGAGATCCTAGAATGACCATTAATTTTTGGAAGGGTCTCTTTGAGAATTTAGGGACAAGACTAAACTTCTCTTTGGCCTATCACCCCCAAACGGATGGCCAAAGTGAAATACCTAACCTAACACTTCTTGATCTAATAAAAGCCTACATAACGGAAGTGGATCAAAGGTCCCAAGGGGAGAGGTACTTACCCTTAGTGGAGTATGCATACAATAACAATGTACATACTTCTACGAGAAAAGCACCTTTTGAGGTGATAGAGGGAAGATCAAAATGTCCGTTTCTACTTAAGGTACACGGAAAAAAATCTCGATCGAAAAACTGTATATATATATACAATCGTCGCCGTATTCGATCGAAAAGCATTGTGGACTTTTTTGGAGTTTGGAGAGCTTGGAGCTTTTGAGAGTTTGGCAGATAGCGACAGCGTCTTCGGTTTACAGCGGTTTTCAGGTATATTTTTTAAATTTTCAGTAAATACTAACTTTTTCTTTGTGTTGTGCCAGACTTGTGTGGTGCAGTAGTTTCGGCTCTCACCACAAAGTTGGCTTGCAGGTCGTAGGCCACTTCGTGGTGTGTAGCCATATGGCTCACTCCAGAGGTGTGTAGAATATAGTTTCCTTTCCCGTGGTGTGTAGTTATATAACTCACTCCAGGGAAAGCTTAGGGTAAATTTAGATTCTCACTCGTATGGTGTAGTAGTATATCTCTCACCATAGAGATGAGTTAGGATTAGCGGTCGACTCGTGGAGTGTAGTAGGCATGATGCTACACCTCTCACTTCAGAGTGGCCTATAAAATTTACAATCTTAAAGTAAATCATTATTGATTATTCTACATAGAAGCACAAAGATTAACGCTCGTTATTTTAAGAGTGTAGAGATGCATACTTTATGCCCTCTTCATCTTAATGTGACTTTCGTTTTTTTTTGTGCTTCTATTTCTGTAGTAACATCATTGTTCATCAGTAGATGACTTGGTGTTACTCTGAATGTAGATATATACAACAATTGATTTAAATTTGAGATTGTTGAGCTGTTTGCTGATGGTTGTGTTGTGCGTTCCACACACTCCATTAGAAATAGATTATAAAATTTACAATTTTAGATTAAGTGTTCTGTCATATGTGTTACATAGAAACACAATCGTTACCACTTGTTATATTAAGAGTGAAGAGATGCATATTTTCATGCCCTCTTCATCTTAATGTGACATACTGGTGACTTGTGTGTTTCATATTCCAAAAGAACATCATTTTTCATCATTAAATGACTTGGTGTTGTTTTGGACGTAAACACATACGATAGGTAACTTACATCTGCAATTGTTAATTTATTTGCTGATAGTTGTGTTGTGAGTTCCACACACTTTATCAGGGATTAGATTGATAAAAACTATCAATCTATTTTACAACAGCATCCAGGACTTGTGCTGAGAATATCTCACACTAGCTGAGCTGTTCACATGTACGATTTTCCAACCCGTTAGATGTAATTTCTTTCATCATCTCACACTTCTGCACATAGCAGGGTCGAGTTCTTGTGCTGAGAGCATCTCACACTCCTCCTGGCCTGTTTCTCTCTCTCTCTCTCTCTCTCTCTCTCTAATTTAATTTTCATGGTCGATTCGCACAATGTTTTTTGTAATCATAAGATTTTCTCTTTAATTTGCAATAATTTAATATTGTTTAATAAATGGGTATCATCATTTAATTATATAGGGTTAACACTCATTATATAATAACTATGTTACTATGGTGTACAATCTTTTCGTAAGATTCTTAGTTTATAATTTTGTCATACAGATATGGCAGACACGAAGCTAGCGAAACATCAACGAAAGCTCATCTCCGAAGTGATTGTGAGACACTTCCATTACACGTCAGAGGCAGAGATTAGGCGTTGTTTAAACCCTGTCGCTCCGGAGCATTTTTATCAGCTTACAGAGACTCTAACCAAGTCTGTGTTTGAGCAGCTCCAGGCAGAGTTTGCACCAGCTATTTTTGACATAGCCCTCCTGACATCAGGTGCTTTAGTAAACATGGTCAAACAAACCATTGGACAGATCATGAAAACCTTTCAAGAACTGAAAAATCCTGCAATTACTTCCTTGCCAAACATAGCTGAGCGTATACATCTTGTGCAACAGCTTTACATGGAGTTGAAGAGAAAGGAAAAGTTAGAAAGAGCAGCAAAGCGTGCAAGAGTGGAAGCCACCTCTTCTGAAGCTGCTGTTGAATCAGAAATCATTCTTAGAACAGAGCCTGCAACGTCATCCGTTGCTACATTAGACCTCTTTCAGCTACCACCGATTTTACACCTTTTACCCGCCACAGCCGTCTTCAATATCCAAGCTCCACAACTGGGAGAGGGAAGATGGGCACATGTGAAGCGTGTGGGCATCACACATCCCGCTTTCAAAGATCAAGTGTATGATGCAAAAGTGTTCAAAGTACACTTACATGGGCCCACCATGGAGCAACAGGTCAAAGACGAAGCAACAATTTTGGATATTTCACATCGAGGTATTATCTACCCTCTTGCCCTGGTGCGCCACGTGGAGCGACCAATGCTCATTTCACGATTTTGGAATGGCGGCCATGTGGAGCAATGGATCAAAGAATGCACTGCAGACGGCAGCCAGCCTGTCATTCGCGATTACGTACTCACTGCAGGAACAATAGAGCTATTCGAGGAGAATATTTTGCAGATCATCAATGCTCTCCTTTAAACTCTGAAGTATATACATACGCATAACTACCTCCACAATGATCTACACTCTCGGAATATGATGTTGCATTTTGGTGAAAAAGGTGTTTACGCCGACATTGTGGATTGGGGTTCATGCACCAAAACAAATATGACAGCCGGTTTTCCTCCTCTATGCAATGTGCGAATAGAAACTAGAAAACAATATGAGAGAGATTATCCATGGGCAGCCCCCGAATGTATATCTAGTAATCCTCCCTCCTGGACCAAAGCTATGGATATTTATTCCATGTGTCATACATGTAAACGCATTTTGAAGTGCTTACCATAGCCCCAAGAACAAATCAAGAGACATTTTTTGAGTAATGTACTTGCTCATCTTGAAGCCGGCAAGCGCCAAAACCCCAAAACCCGGCCTAATGCTTTTTATCTCTCCTTATGTTTAAATGGTGCCCATAGAGTGGGTTACAACATTGTAATGACATCTGGCTTACGACCAACTGATGATTAATGAAAACACAGTCTCATGATTTCATCATTGTTTTACTTTTGGTGTCAGATTTAATTGTATGTTTAATTGAACAAAATATCTATGTTTGTCATTCGATATACTATCCAATGTCAAATTAATTGAATGGGTATTTAAAAGTAATGACATGTTCACCTGATATGCAGATATGGAAGAAGAACTCAACCACGCTGAAGCTCAGGCAATTTTTAAAGAAGAACAAGTTAGATGTGGACAAGCAGATCTTTCTACTATTGCCAACATTGAAGAAGATGAATCTGAGCTGCAGGGCAAACCATTAACCCTAAGAGAGTGTAAAAAGATTTGCCCTAATCACTTTGTACGCCATCAACTATTTCAAATAAGTGGCAATGCAAAAGATACAGCTCCGTTAAAGCTCTCTGATTTGCAACATAAAGGACTGGCACATGTATTGCTGCAAAGGTTTATACGACAAGAGAGATGCCTACCAAACAACAACCAAGTAGGAATTTACTTTATCCAGCAATGCTATCTTCGATATGTTTTTTTGAAGAGAGTGGATTGGTTAGATCGTCCAGGCACCGCTGGCATTGGACGTGGACGCATTGCAGAAAAGGTGGCAGCACGCAATGCAAATAATCCAATGCCTCCTCGCAAGCGTCTTACTGTTTTACTTCCTGAAGAGTCAGAAACACTGACTGAATTAGCCAGCCAAGGACAAGACCTTGCTAGCCAAGGAGAAACACCGGACATGCTTCATGGCCGTATTCTTGAGCTTGAAATAGAGTTAAGTGATGCACAAGCAAAGCTTCAACGATATGAATTATTGTATGGACCTTTGCCAGATGATACTACCACTTCACATAAAGACGTTGCTCAACCATCCCCTGAGCTAGGAATTACAGATTTTACCATAGACGAACTTATAGCAAATCTATCAAACTCATAAGTCACTCAGAACCATAGACGAACTTATAGCAAATCTATCAAACTCATAAGTCACTTAGAAGCTTTTTGTAATCTCAAAATTATATCAAACTCGTTTCGATTGAGTAAGCAACATGTACATATATACAGTAATATGTGACCCGTGCCTTGTTGTGGTCATGATGAAGTAATTGTGGCACCCTCCTCCCTCACCTTCTTTGAAGGTGGCAACATATATATGTGTGTGTGTGTGTGTAAACACACACACACACACACACGCACACACGCATGCATGTGTATTGACAACGGTCCAGTCATGATCTTAGAAGACGATTCACACAATCAAATTCACTCTTGTCAAATCTGATAATGGGATTTTCACAAACCTACTGTCATTACCAACTCTCTCTCTTTCTCTCTCTCTCTCTCTCTCTCTCTCTCTCTCCCCCCCGTCCCCGTAACAAACTTGAACTACACTTGGAGTTGGTATGTGGACAGATTAACTGTGCCATAAGCAAGCGAGTCCCTCTCTATTTGTAGAAACATACTTAACCTTCGAGTTTTTCTTAGTCTCTCTCATGTACGCACATCTTGAGTACGTACACACACTCATCGCAATAATCAACAACTCTAGGAGGAGGGGAGGAGACGGGAGGGGAGGGGAGTACAATGGCTCATGACTCGTGGAGGTGTCAGTTTTTCAAGAACTTTAAGAAAGAGTATAGGAGTGCCTCTTTAAAATAATTTTCTAAAATTTGAAAATATAAAATTATACAATTTTTAAAAATAATATCAATATTGGTCTTGAAAAAATTTCCTTTTTAAAAAATCCAAATGTATCTTCAAAAGCCAAATTTGCATTCAAAAGCAAAATCCCCCTCAAATTTATATTTTTTTTATGATTTACTCTAGTAGAGTAGAAAGTCTTTTGTAAAAAAAAAACAAAGTAAGTTTTTTTATTTTTTATTATCAAAAGGCTTTTCATATATGTATGTATGTATGTGCGTGTGTGTGTGTATATATATGTATATATGAAACATATATATGGAAATATTTAAAGAGAGAGAGAGTTTTTGCAGAGTGTGGTTTTGGTGGAACGGCCTATCTTTCAAGGTTGTTGTCATCCTCTCTCCATTTAGCTTACTATGGAATTTTACTATCTTTAGGAGAGGCTTTTCTTGTAGTTTTTGGTTTTTTTCATTTGCGCATGTAGCTAGTTGTACTTGGTTCTGACAATTCCAATTTGTTGCTTTAGTTCTCTCAGATTCATCATCATTTGGGCATTCTTAGAAATTTTTCAAGTAATATGAATAAGCCTCTTTTGAGAGAGAGATAGATAGATAGATAGATTTTATTATCGTCCTCGGAGGTCAAATATGACCTATGGGACCAAAGTTACATGTGATGTAGTATGTGTATGGCTGATGAGTGACTCTCGATGCTCCAAAATTGTAGTGATGAGAGTCGCAATGAAGAGCCCACACTTTGGCTGGGAGAGGAAAGTGTGTAGGTCTAAGTTATGGCTGAAAATGTGAGAGAAGCAAGTTCGGATGTGATCAAAAGCTGAGCACTCTAGTAGTGTGTGGTACTCAGACTCTCGAACTTGCAGTGAGCATAATGTGCACAATCGATTTGACTCTTCTCCATTGCCCCAATGCCCTATTTCGCATCGAAGGAAATGGGAGCTAAGCCGAATTGCTGCGATAGTGTGTATCGCGGACAAGGGAATAGGCTCAAGCATGTAAGTGTGAGTACGGTTTCCTCTCTCAGCGAAGAACATGGTTTTGTAGTTGGGGGCAATATAGGTGGTGTAATGTATGAAGCGTGACCCACCGGATTTCTCCCAAGCCGTAATACATTGGCGTTGTAGAAAAGCTTCATTCACTTGAGAGTCAATTGAAGCATCATGTAGCAAGTGTAATGCATCCCATCTCCCAAACCACTTCTTTATGTCTTGCATCCATCCCGTGCTCAAGATCTTTCTTTTATGCGTCTTTTGAACTTTTTTGCTTGCTTCCCATGCAATTGTAGGAAGTCGATGTGAGGGGTTTTGACGCATCTTTATCATGTACTCCACAACCCTTTCCATGCCCATAACCTCAATTGGAAGAGATCCGGACTCAAGAAGTAAGAGCATATATGGTGTTTGTGTCTTAACTTGGAGAAAGTTTGTAAGAAAACGCTTTTGGACATTCTCAAACTCTTTCCAAGTAGACTTTGAGATGTTCCCGCCCCACACTTCAACTCCATAAAGAAGAACCGGTGTCACCAATGCATCAAAAAGATACTTCTTGAGAACCCAACACTTGATGTTTCCCGCATTACACATGTTCTCAAATGCATAATATGCTCTCTTTCCCGCTTCCAAACGACGCATAGCACATTCATGCCACTTGTGATTGGATGGAACCTCAAGGCCAAGGTACTTAAAGCTCTCAACAACTTCAAGTGTCTCGTTGTTGTACACAATGCATGGCTTCTCCTTATGGTTGGTTTTCACAAGCATAACCTTTGTTTTGGATTCATTTACAATCAGCCCACTATGCAAGCAAAAGTTCTCAAGGACAACCATAAGCTTTTGTGCATCTTCTAAAGTGTGTGCTAGAAGCACTACATCATCCGCATACAACAAAAGCATGATTACCGCATTGCAAATAGTGACCTCTTCAATGCCTTCTTCTTGCATAAAGTCAAGTACCATTTGTTCCAATTGATCGATGCATAGACCAAAGAGAGTTGGTGATAATGGACATCCTTGTTTAACCCCAATAGTGCTTACAAAAATTTCTGAAATTTCTCTTCCCATGCGCAATTGACAAATCACCTTCTCATAGATTCGAGAAACCGCAAGCATAAACTCACTTGGCACTTGGAGTTCTTCCATCCTTCTCCACAAATTGTTACGTGGAATCATATCAAAGGCTTTCTTAAAGTCCACAAAACAACAATACAATCGCTTGCCTTTCAACCGACTTTCCTCCATGAGAACACGAAGAGTGACAAGATGATCAATGGTGCTATGGCATCGACGAAAACCCGCTTGTCCCTTTGCACGCTTGTCATTCTCTTCAGCCCAATCACTCAATTTCATCTCCATTATGCACCCAAACAACTTTGCCATAAGAGACCCAATCATTATAGTCCGGTAGTTGCTTACATTCTTTACATCCCCTCCTTTATGCAAAGGCTTAACCCAATTAGTACTCCAATCATAAGGCATACCATGTTGAAGTGCAAGGTTGAACATATCACACATCCACTCATGGGTAAAATCTCCCGTCCATTTGATCATCTCCGGCTTGATACCTTGAAGATCTCCCGCTTTGCGAGTGGCCAACTTTTCAAGCCCACCGCATACATCCTCAATAGTAAAAAAAGACGGCATACATGGGAGTGAACCATAAAATGGAATTTTTTCAGTATTTTCTTGCTCATATAATTGCCTACAATGTGTGTACATATCCACTAGACTCAAGTTACCAAAATTCTCAACCCGCTTGCCTCTCAAGTTTCTCCAAAATCTTCCACATGCATGTGCCTTTTCTTGGACTTGAAATTCTTGTTGCTTTACTTCCCATCTTCTTCTCTTCTTTTGAATCAATGCCTTGTATGTACGCAAATGACTTTGATAGTTGTCTTTGTCCATAGTTGCATCAAGCTTTATCAAGGACTTTCGAGCATCTTGACATTCTTTATCAAACCACCTTTTGCGTGATCTATCTTTGTGGATACCATGGAGATGCTTTATGGCAAAGCATTCTTCCGCACAAGAACAAATAGCTTTCTTGAAAGCTTCCCATTTAGTTTCCAATGGTGCATCACATTGAAGATTTGTCATCCATAATTTTTGCTCAACCATTTCAATGTACATTGGTGCCCGTTTGAAATCCATACATAGTGATAACTTCTCTTTCCTTTGGCTGAGATTATCATGCTTAGTTGCTTCTCCACATGAAAGGTCAATACATAAGGTGCGATGGTCGGATTCCGGGGTCCATTGACCAAACATAAAACTCTTTATGCGATACATGATGGCTTCAGAGAGTAGCATATAGTCAATCACACTATCCCCATTATGTCTTCTACATGTAAATCCATTGGTTCCACTTCACAAAGATACACCATTGGCAATGAGCATACCCGTGCTATTACACATGTGTAAAAGTAACTTTCCATAGTGATCCGGCTCTTTCTCATCCATTGAAGTACGATCATACAAGTGAAATTCCTCCAACTCCCTTGAAATGTATGGCATATCAAATCGTTGAGTATCATGTTGCAATGTTTTTGTGCGAGCATTCATATCCCCAAATACAATAACATCACCTTCACCTTTGAAATAAGCAATGTCCTCTTCCAAATCAGAAAATGGTTGATCTCTATCCATGCAAGCATAAAAGGGAGAATCATGATGAGGAATGTAGCAACCGGCTACAAAAATGGGTGCTCTTTTTGGTGTCATTATTTTCAGCCATACATAACGTTTGTACTTGTCATCTTTCACAATTGATACAAAATCTTCCAATCCTTTCTTAACCATACATGCTAACCCTCCTTGTCCTCTTCGTTGCTTGAGATTCTTTGACCACATCAATGAATGTACATTGTAATCCTCCAAGCCGTTAATCCTTTGTGTATCATGCTCCCAAGTTTCAACAAGAAGTACAACATCGGCTTTGCTTGTTAGTTCATCAATGCCAACCCCCGCATTCCATGGGTATCCATTACAATTCCAAAAGCATATTTTCAATTGTAACTCGGTCTCATAGGTCACGCATCCCTATTTTCTTGAGAGACTTGCCTCCTTCTTGGGCACATTTTCTTCATGAGAGATCTCTTTGTTTTTATTATTCTTTTCCTCATATGCCTTGCGACGCATATTTTGTTGCTTAATAGTGCGATCTTCACATACAAAACATTTTGTATCCCTCAAATAGATCCAACTATTATCAAGGATAATCTTTCGCTTGGTCTCATCCGGCATGGTGCATACAATTGGCCGTTCTCCCGAGCGAGGAGCTCCTTGCTTCCCCACTCTATGCGCTCCATAGACCATAACTCCGGACATGCCAAAGTGGGTTTTGAAGAAATCTTCAATAACAATGACAAGAGAAGGAGGTGTCTCTAACTTCTCTTCGGGAATTCCACGAATAACAATGTTCTTGGAACGTCGCTCCCGTTCCTTCAACTCCTCCACATCCACATTCTCAACATTCTTTGTTTGAACCATAGCTTGCATGAGTGAGGAATTAGAAACCACATTGCTACCACATACATCAGCCCAAGACTTGTTTGTACATACATTTTTCATGTCGCATACATCCCGGCTCATAGTGTCAAATTTCTCCTCTTTCAATACATGGTCATGCTCTACTTTGCTCATCCGCTCCTTCAAAGCATTCAAGTCCACAAGAGAGCGTTTACATTCCTTGACTTCCTCTTCAAGTTGCATCAAACGTGTTGTTTGCATCTCAAGTGTCCTCTTGAGATTCTCATTCTCAACCACAAGTACCCTTAGTGTGCCATTCTCCATTGCAAGTGCTCGTAAGTCTTTGCCTTGTTTGTTTACGGTCTCTTGCAATGATACCAAGTACGCCATGATCATGGTTTCCGATGTCGTTGGTTGGGTGGTTGTGTTGTTATCTCCATACTTAGGAGATTTTGGATCATTTTCCACAATGGTTGTGGACCTTGTTGAAGAAGAAGAACCCTTGCGAGTGCCGGCAGACATTGTATGTAAAATAAGAGATGAGAATCAATTTTGTTGAACCTGTTCACTTCGGAAATGCTGCTACATAAACGCCTTCCATAACTCTGAAAATTTCTGTCTTTACATCAATGCGTAGAGGACTTTGTGCTCTTCGATTGAAGCTATAGATCACCCAAATCGGAGTTCGGATGAAGAAGTTATGATCAAAAGAGTGGACTGCTGTCTACTAGGTCAAAAAACGGCTGCACTGAGAGAGAGAGAGAGAGAGAGAGAGAGAGAGAGAGAGAGAGAGAGCAATTAAAAATTCCTTTTTATTGGCAACACATAGTAGATTGGTTGTCCAAATTCTCTTCTAAGGAACAAATTCAAAGTCCCAGATTTATTGGAGGTAGAACTAATCTTCTTCTTCTTCTTCTCTCTCTCTCTCTCTCTCTCTATCTATCTATCTATCTATGTTTTACTAAAAACCGAGGATACTTTGATGTGAATAGTTGTTGAAAATCAACGTGTCTCTCTCTCTCTCTCTCTCTCTCTCTCTCTCTCTCTCCCTCTCTCTCTCTCTCTCCATTGATTAGTGGCTCTATATCATTTGATCTCTCTCTCTCTCTCTCTCTCTATACACACACACACAACGTCGCACACACAACGTCACACACACACAACGTTGCTTTGCTCTCTTCTTCTTGTTGATTGGCTTTCTCTTTTAACTCACACAACCTCTCTCTTCTCTCTTCTTCTCTTTAACGATGCCCTCCGATCTCTCTCTCTCTCTCTCTCTCTCTCTCACACACACACACACACACACACACACACACACACACACACACACACACACACACACACACACACACACACACACACACGTGCATGCTCGTGCGTTCGTAGTGGCCTACAAATGATCTTAGAAGCAAATTCACACAAGCAAGTGCACTCTTGTCGAATCTGACAATGGCCTTTCCACAAACCTCCTCGCTTTACCAACTCTCTCTCTCTCTCTCCCCCCTGGCCCCCCCCAGTGATAAACTTAAACTACATTTGGACCTGGCATGTGGTTTGTTTAACTTTGCGATAAGCAAGCGAGTCCCCCTCTATTCATAGAAACAGACTCAGCCTTTAAATTTTCCTTACTCTCTCTCTCTCTCTCTCTCTCTCTCTCTCACTCACACACACACACACACACACACACACACACACACACACACACACACACACACACACACACACACACACACACACACACACACGTGCTACACACACTCACGTAACAATCAACAACTCGTTGGGAGAGGGGACAGGGTAGCACGTTTGCTTGCGACACGTGGAGGTGTCAAATTTTCAAGAACTTTAAGAAAGAGTATAGAGTGCCTGTCTAGAGTAATTTTTTACAATTTTAAAATACAAAACTATAAAATTTGTTAATATAATATCAATATTGATCTTGAAAAAATCACTTTGATTTTTTTTTTTCCAAATAGATCTTCAAATTCAAAAGTCAAATTTGCATTGAGCAGTAAAATTCCCCTTCAATTTATCTTTTTTCTATGAGGCATATTTAACATGATACATTTACCCACTTGTGTAAGTAAAAAGTTTTTTGGTAAAAGAAAAAAAATAAATATTTTAATATAATATCAATATTGATCTTGAAAAAAATTCTTTGATTTTTTTTTTCATATATATCTTCAAAATTCAAAAGTCAAATTTGCATTGAGCAGTAAAATTCCCCTTCAATTTATCTTTTTTCTATGAGGCATATTTAACATGATATATTTACCCACTTGTGTAAGTGAAAAGTCTTTTGGCAAAAGAAAAGAAATAAGTACTTTAATATAATATCAATATTGATCTTGAAAAAAATTCTTTGTTTTTTTTTTTCAAATATATCTTCAAAATTCAAAAGTCAAATTTGCATTGAGTAGTAAATTCCCCTTCAATTTACCTTTTTTGTATAAGGCATATTTAACATGATACATTTACCCTCTTGTGTAAGGCAAAAGAAAAGAAATAATTCTTTTGACTTTTCATTGTCAAAAGGATTGTCAAATGGTCATTCCAGCCAATTTTACCCCTTCACTTTTGTACTTTACAAAACATTTGAAGTGAACAAATGAGTGACACATGGAGGCCTTCTCCTTCTTTAAAATATTTAAGATATAGAAGTTCCTTTGATTTAGTAGAACTCATAAGCCTTTTCATTTTCTACCATCTTAGTACTTACCCTTCACTTTTGGATTTCAAATTAAAATTTTAAAAAAGTTCTCTTTGAAATGAAGCAAGTGTGACATATGGAGGTCTCTCCTTCCTTGAAAAATTTAAGCTGCATTATAAAGAGTATAGATTTTATAGGATTTGTTTTTCCTTTACCCTCCTTTGTAACTTGATTTCCAACTGGCTCAAAGCTCAGCTTAGGTACACCTTTCTTGAACACTCACCTCACATCATAGAACCAAACTCCTATGACCTTTTTCAAGCATGCCAAAAAAGTAAATGTAGCTTTGGAGAATAGGTTTCTATCTACAAGACTTTTGAGCCCCTTAGTAGGGACACTTGTCTTACAAAGTAAATTGAGCGACATTCACCCTTGGTACTAAGGCCTCAGCAGGCTAGAAAAAAAAGCTTAGGGATGTAGCTTTTCTTGAGCTTAGGGATGTGGAACACTCTCTCTCTCTCTCTCATTATGGAAAATTGTCTGAGAACCTATAGGTAGGCCTAGTGATTTTATCACTTGTTTTTTCTTATGAAAAACCTCTACTTGCACAGATCCCTCGTTGGTGACTTGACTCATATAAAGAGGAAGGGGTTTTGTTTATAATGTATATCTCTATAGAGAAAGTAGTATGCTGAAAAGATTCTGCCAACATTTCTTTAGTAGGTGTGCCAAAAGGTCTCATTAAGGGAATATTAAAAGATCCCTTGAGCCCTAGGAGAAAGGAAAAAGGAAAGGGCATACTTTTGCTTCGATATCAACAGTTTGATAAATTAAGTTGGTGGGGATGATTTTGAACGAAAAGTTTTTATCAAAGAGAAGTACGTGAAAAAGGGGAAAGGGGGGGGGGGGGGGTTGTGCATTTTATGCAGGAGATCACAAGGCAATCCAGGGGGAGGTTGCACAAGCCGTGGTGACAAAATAGCTATCGCACATGCCGAGATACATCATCAAATTTGTTTTTTTATATGGTGGCCTTTGCATGCATGGCTCAGAGCTGCCCGTGGTACTATCCTCTGTTTGCGCGACGTCTTGAGAAGGATCTTCAACCTCTACAGATAAATAGAGGCCACGATTTCAAAGGCAGGTGAATATATGCGATTGTGAGTGGGAAATGGAATCTCTGTGAGATTCGGTGTAATAAAATCGCATAAAGTCTAATGTTTTAAGGTGAATATTTGGAAGATACTCTTAATGTATTTAAAAGATTAAAGTTGAAAAACGTTGAAGCAAAAGTAAAGGGAGGATAATTTCCTTGTTTTGTGAAAGCTTTCCCATGTGTAGGTGGCATCGATTCGTGCAGGGTGAGAAAGGTAGCAGATGGAATGATAACAATCGAGAACATATGGAAATACCCAGCTGTTGAGGGATGTGTTGGGCCATGAAGGCAAGTCCAAGGCTGTCAGGTGACACGCTACAGTCAAGGAAGTGCTAAGTGTGTTTTTTTTAATTTACAAAATGTCACGATAATTGCAACCTCGTGTGTGTGGCCGAGTAGCTTAGGCCGTTGATTTGTGAATGGAGGTGTGGGTGACAAGGTAATGTGTACACGGAATCATGGGCAACAAGGCAGATGGCAGGGGGAGTGGCACACTGGAGGCAACCTAGGTTGGTCAAGGAGCACCATGTGTCCTGCAAGGGGCAGGAGAGAGCGAAGCCTGTGTTTTTTTAATGTGAGTATTGCAAGTTGTTGCAGCATGTTGTGCATGACGGATTGCAAGTTGACGAGCTCAAACTCTTGGAGCTCCATGATGATTTTGGGGAGTGGAAAGAGATCCACCTTAAAATGAATCTTCAAATATCTGACCTAATTGAGTAGAAATTAGGTATGCATGAACTTTTTCCATATGTTACTTTGTATCCCATAATTTACAACCACTTCAAGGAAACGAGAGATCCCCTTTTTTGTAGTACCCACAATAGTGAGTGTTGTATATATTAACTAAACAAAAAGAATACATCAACAACCATGCTAAAAAAAGAGCCATGGCATCCTAGAACGAGACATCATAGCATAAGAAACCAACAACCGTCCACGGGGTTTTACAAGGACCCCCAAACCCATATAAGGGACTGACATAACAAAAGCATACGCCTTGGTTGCCACCATCCTAGAGAATCCTATCATCATCCTCCTAAATACCCAAGGGAGCCAAAACAATAGCAAAACCACACTATCAGGAGTCATCTGAAACCAAAAAACAGACTCTACCAAATTACATCAATTGATGAGGGAAGCCACCCTAACCAGCCCATAAACATCGAGTTGATGCAGAGAGAGCTAGAAAATCATGGGAGCGACCACTAGTTGCCATGGAAATCTTGTCCATGCCACAAACCAGGCTACCACTGAGCAGCCTGAAGCAAGATAATAAGGCCGCAAGATGGGCGGAGCCATAACAACTCCATCATCAACCCGAAAGGACCAACTGCAACATAAGAAAAGATGATCATAACATCAAGTTCCCTTGGGGTGCTTTGATCCCTGCTAATCTAGTGTTTTGTTTTCGATTTTGATGGTTCATTCTTGGTTGGGGTGTTGGTGCCGAAGGAGGAGTGATATAATGGTGATAGCATCAGGCCATTTTGTGGAAATCTACTACACTCCTAACCCACTGTTCAAAGGTATATGGCTCACCTTAACAACTTGGCTTCTGGAGATCATCATACTCCAATTTAATTAATGAAGGTTTAATGAAGGTATTTGTATTCTATCGTTGCTAATATATTCTATTATGATATTTATGGGTCGATCTTCGGGTCATGTGCATCTTAGGGTGGGGTGACTAGCACCCTAAGAGGGTGGTGAAAGAGTGCATGGTGCACAGAATGCATGTGTGCATGGTGTAGTGCAGGAGAGAAGAAAGAGAAGAGTGCATTGTGTGTGGGTGCAGTAAGCCTCCAAAAAGTGAAAGAGCTCCTTATTCATGTGTATATACAATAATAAGGCTAAGTGTACGGTGAGTGGGAGGTTGGACATCGGATGTCCGGCCTTGGAAAAAGGCACAACACCTTTATCCCAACAACCTCCCACTTAAAGGCAAATCTGCCGATAAGTGAGTACTACTAGCTAAATTACTAGTATATCCAAGAAAACAAGTGAGAGGCTCTCTCAACCTACGTCCACCATACAGTCATATCAGTGGCTTGCATGCTCCACAATGCATCATGCTAGTGTCAGTCATTATACAAATGACAATCTCTGTTGAAAATGCTCCCAATACAGCTGTTAGGTCGGGTCTCATAACTAGTATATGGTACATGAGACGCCTTAACGGTGATGAAATCTGTGCAAAAGTTTCTATCCCAGCCCCCCCTACGCTATCTGCATGCA
Source organism: Adiantum capillus-veneris (assembly GCF_014529385.1). NCBI lineage: Eukaryota > Viridiplantae > Streptophyta > Polypodiopsida > Polypodiales > Pteridaceae > Adiantum > Adiantum capillus-veneris. The sequence continues at coordinate 70,139,173 of NC_140957.1, forward strand.
CTACATCATCATGACTACTCACCATGTATCGATGTGTCATCGTCGACACTGGGATTTGTGTATCCCTCATCCACAAGTGGAACTCTCTATCTTGGAATCTACTCATTAGCCTCTAGCATGAGCATATCAAAGAACTCCATGTACATCATCTTTGCCTCTGTCTCTAAGCAGATTCGCTCTACCTCCGCCAACACAGACTCTGACAACACTTCTTGTGTCTCACTAGAGCATTGCTGCTCAACCTCTATCTCTACATAGTCTACTGGCATATCTTGCACAACTAAATGCTCTATCTCATGAGCATACTGGATGTAAGGACATGGGTCCTACGGGCAAGACCATCGGCACGGTTGGACAGTGTGTACGCTAGGGGGAGGCTATAAGATAGCACGGTTGGGTGGAGACTAGTACACGCATTACCACCGCCCTTTCACTAGTATCTGAGCAATTTTTGGAAGGGAAAAAGCGGGTTGCATGTGCATGCGGCGTGCATGTTCCGCAGACAGTGACGTCTCCGTTGTGTAGCAAAAGAAGGCAGACAAGGTTTCCTATGCAACGTGCGTAGACAGGTGATAGCACGGTTGGGTGGAGACTAGTACACGCATTACCCCGCCCTTTCACTGGTATCCGAGCTATTTTTGAAAGGGGAAAAGTGGGTTGCATGTGCATGCGACGTCTGCTTCTCTCCCATGTTCCACAGACAACGACGTCTCCACTGTGCAGCAAAAGAAGACAAGCACAATTTCCTATGCGTAGCACACGTAGATAGACGACCGTGACCGCCCCATCTACGCACGACTAAGGTGAGCGACCAAGGCAAATGCGATCGACAACTCGACGGCGCTAAGGCTCCAAAGGCTACCATTGGCGCCGTTGGATGCATGCATAGGAAGGCCGTGTCTGGCTTGATCACACTGGTATTGATCCTGGGATCAGTCAGGGTTGGTCATACTGGCACTGGTTCTGAAACTGGAACTGGTTGCACATGAAAGAGCCCAAAAATATTTGATTTTAGTATCTCTTGATCGTCAGTTCCCAACTCCCTAGTACCTTGTTCCTGGCCAGACTCTCTAGCTTCTGAGTAGTAGAGCTTGATCTTCGCACCATTATATACTCCTGGCAACAGTAATCCAGATAGATCTTTCAGGTTTATTGTGCCATTGGAGAAAACCTAGTCTACCTCAAATGGTCCTTCCCAGACAATCTTCAGGTTTGGCTTCTTAGGACCCAATCTAGACTGATAGAGAAGCACCAAAATCTCCTTTTTGAAATTTGCGGACCTTAATTCGGCGATCATGCCAGCGCTTCCTTCGTTTTGCTGAACAATTTCTTGTTTCGGCATAGCCCTTTGCCTAAGTTCATCTAACTTCATAAGTTCATCTAGACGCTTTTTCAGATTGTGGTTGAAGTCTAAGCCATACTTCACAACCATTCTCAGACTTGGGATAACAAACTCCATAGGAACCACACCTTCAGTGCCATACACCATTCTGAATGGTATCAACCCAGTAGTGACCTTGTAAGCTGTCCTATACGCCCATAAAGCAGTCTCGAGTTTCAAATCCCACTGGTCTGGCTTCTTTTGCACAACCTTAGTGAGAATAGTCTTGATTGTCTTGTTACTACTTTTAGCCTATCCATTGCATCTGGGATAATAAGGGGTAGATTTCCGATGCTTGACTAAAAGCATATCCAATAGAATCTCCATGCTGCATTGATAAAATGTGTCCCTTGGTCCGACACAATCTCTACCGGACATCCATATCGACAGACAATATTCTCGAATAGAAACCTTGCAGTTGACTTGGCTGTGTTGTCAGGAAGAGCCTTAGCTTCAACCCACTTAGTGACATAGCAAGTAGCCATTACTATGTACTTGTTCTTTCTGGGGGTAACCTTCTTAAAAGGTCCCATAAAATATAAGCCCCATTTCATGAACACACCCAATGGTTATACTGGCATTAAAGGAGTCATATCTGCAGTTGTAGATCTACCCATTCTTTGGCATATGTCACAAGTTTTACAAAAAACTTCTAACATCAGCAATTAATGTTTGCCACCACAGACCAGCTTGCAAAATCTTCTTGTAGGTTCTTCATTGGAAAAATGTCCACCAGATTCGCCATTATGTGCCTCTGAAATGACTTGCATTCTCCCTTCCATAGGCACACAACGCCGAAGAATACCATCAACACCTAATCGATAGAGTGAACCTCCAATGATAGTAAACTTCAAGATCTTAATGACCAAAGCCTTCTTCTAGTTCTGCTTCCAGTCCTCTGGGAAATCACCTTGAGAAAGAAACTGATAAACATCATACCATTCAGGGTCAATTGATTCTCCTGCTTCCAATTGAAATAAGTCAGCATCCAATGGTTCGTCCTGTCAAGGATGCTTCTGAATAACCCTTTGTACTTCTGGACAAAAAATCAGCTCCACAGTGATTCTTGCCAAGCTTATGAAAAATCCTAAATTCAAAATCCATGAGGAACATCATCCACCGTATTAGCCTGCCTTGAATAATGAATTTATTAATCAAGAACAGAAGAGCCTGATGATCCACATAGAAATAAAATAGTTTGCCTAGCAGGTAATGCCTGAACTTTGTAGCACTGAAAACCATTCCAAGGGCTTCTCGCTCAGTGGTTGTATAACCTTGTTCAACCTGACTGAATCTGCGAGGCAAAATAAACAGGATAATCAGTCCTTCCATCTGGTTGAGCCAATATCGCCCCCATTGCCAGTCCCGAAGCATCCACATGTACATGGAAAATGACATCCCAGTTTGGTTGCCTGAGGACTTTACTGATAATGGCCTTTTTCAGATTCTGAAATATTTCCTCACACTCAACAGTCCAATTGAACTTACTGGTCTTCTTTGTGAGCTCGTATAATGGTACTGCTTGAGAAGCAAACTTATGCACAAACCTTCTACAGTAGCTGTCCCTTCCAGACTAGAAAAACGGATTTAAATGGATTCATACAAATCCGCTTCTCTTGACAGCGTTTGAAAACCATTTCTAGGATAGTAAGTGCTGTTCCTCATCTGAATATACAGTAAAGTCATCCATAAAGATGGCGAGGAACCGATGAAGGAACTCATTAAAAATTTCCATCATACACCGCTGAAAAGTAGCCGGTGCATTGCACAGCCCGAAAGGCATCACCAGATACATGAAAGATCCCCACTCGGTGATGAAAGTGGTCTTCGCTCTATCTTCAGGAGCAATCTGTAACTGGTTATAGCCACTGTAACTATCCATAAATCTATACATTTCGTATCCTGCAATCTCATGAAGCAACATGTCAGTAAAAGGCAATGGAAACAAATCTTTGATAGTTTGGGCGTTGACTTTCCTATAGTCAACACAGACTCTCAATTTACCATTATTCTTGGGAACTACGACTATGGGAAACAACCAATCGCTACTGGCCACTTCTGTGATGAACCCAACCTTGAGAAGATTGTCAATCTCCTCCTTGACCTTCTTAGCATAGTTGGGGTTCATTCGGTATCTTTGCAGTCGTATTGGCCGAGCATCTGGCTTCAACGGTATCCTGTGCTGGCATACTTCGGGATCCACCCCTTTCAGGTCTGTGTGTTCCCAGGAAAATACGTCTTTGTAGTTCTGAAACATCCTGCGTGCCTTTTCCTTCATTATAAGATTGAGATGCTTATTAACCTTGATCATCCTAGGACTATCCTCTGAGCCTAGGTTCCATTCTTCAACGTCTTGGTCGTCTGGAATCAACCAATTAGGCCCCTCCTTTTTGCTTGGTCGATTCCTCAGCATAATCCCAAGATGGCCCATTCAGTTCTAAATCAGCATTCTGATTCACTGTGTGCTCTCCAGAATGCACTGGCTCCTCTACCATGCCAGTTTCAGCTGATTCCTCTAGCCTCCCAATTAACTGAACTGATCTTTCCCTTGTGTTGATTTCAGTAAACTGATATGGGAATTGCTTTTTCTGCTTGTCGGCCTGCTCTTTATTTAGTAAAACCGCATTCAAGTCAATCTCTGCTAGAGGAAATATGTTCAAAGCTGCTAACATTCGTTCAATCTTCTTTGCCTTGTACTTCTGGCATAATTCCTTCGGCCTCAGCTCTTTTCTCCAGCTCCTAGTACTGTCCGTTTGGATTTGAATTCTGCCGCCCCCTTGTATGGTTAAGGTTTGATTTGCATAGTCATGACAACATGTGCTGTTCTCAACCATGGGTGCCCTAGCAGCATCCCATATGCCCCTTGCACATCCAGAACTAAGAGGCTGGCTTTAAATTTTTCCCTGCCTACTCTTATCTGCATATTCTCAATCATGCTCGTAGCTTGTACTACTCTGTGATCTACCATTCTCACTTTAAATGGTGCTGGCTTTAGGTTCGTGATGCCCATCCTCTGCTGGAGATGGACTCCCATTATATTGACTCCTGCTCCTCCATCCAAGATAACACTTGAAAGAGGTTCCCATTGTTTCCGAACCTTGTAGTCCACCTGAATGAGCGGTACTTCATCACCTCGGACAGCCGTTAGATCCACTGTTCTGGCCTCCGCTTCAGCTTTCCTGCGTTGTTTGATGAAGTTTGCCACTTCAGGCAAGGTTTTTCTGATATCTTCTAGCTCCACAATAAGCTTCTGAATTCTATCACAGATATTAACATGGATTTCTTCTCTCTCCTGATGAGACTGGTTGTCAGAGCTCGAAGAATTGGTCGTATCTTCACACTGCCATTCCTCCCTTGTAGTGCTTCCAGTCCTTCCATCAACTCCTAGTTCACCAATCATTCCTTGTACCGCAACCAACATGGTCTCAGGTATGCCCGGTATTGACTGATCTTTCTCAGTTGATTGGGCTGGTATCTTCTGAATGACTCGGGCTTCAGAACTTTCTGGCTGCTCTAATAGCTTCTTGGCTAAATCCTCCGTGATTTTAGCCGCTAGTTCTCTCTGCTCTTTCCATTCATCTACCACCTTCTCTTTACCCTTGGCCTTCCAAATCTCTCTTTGTTGAGCCCATTTGCTGCTGTCAACAGTGACTGGTTTTTCTGGAGTATCTCGAATTTCTTCAATTTCCACGCCTTTGCTCCTTGTAACTGCCCGTATTGGGACTGGCTCTGGTGCCTTTGCTTTAGTAGCAGCAGGTGCAGGTGCATCTGGGCATTGAGCCGCGAAATGTATGTATTTTCCACAAGTGTAGCAATTCCAACTCCAGCTCTGGAAGTTGCCACGCCCTCTGCCTCGGCCCGTACCCACTTGGAATCGACCGCGTCCTTGACCAGTACCACCAGTACCTGGTCTCTCCTCTTGAGAAGCTTTGGCGGGTTCCGCTTTCACTGGTTCAGTATAGGCTACCACTGACAGGTCTTTTCCCTTCTTAAAGTGATGAATCCTGATACCACAATTATTCCATAAAGGGCCAAAGGCCTTACAATAAGTACATTGTGGGCACTCGTTGGAAATATTGTCCTTGGATTTTCATTTTGACCACCAAGTCTCCATTTTCTGAATTGGTTGTCTAGTGTGGCTAATCTCGGCAATCTTCCTAGCCATCTCTTCAATCTTCTTAGTCCAGGATCCCTTTTTTGAGTTATCCTTGGACCTCTCGTTAGAGATACTTTCAGAGCTACTGGACACTTCACTGGAATCAGAGTTCTCAGTAGAAGAGCTACTGCTACTGGATCTTCTCTTTTTATGGCTCTTTTACTCCTTGGCCCGCTGTTCCAGCTTCAGTGCCCGTTGTACCAGATCATTGAATTTTTTGGTTGGTGCTGGTACCTCGTGCTCCCTAGAATTCTTGCTTCGAAAGACATTCAAAAACCATGCACGCAGTCGCTTCTCTGACGGCGGTTCCTGCAATTGCCTTGTCAGCTCCTTGATTTTCTCCACATAACTTCGGACTGACAGATTCCGCTGCTTGATCTTATCCAGTTCACAAAGGATATCTTTATCACCTCTATTGTCGGAATACTCCAGTCCAAAGGCTTTAAGTAGTTTGTTATAGGATCTAAGCTGACAAGCGGGGTAATGGTAGTACCAGTTTCTCGCTGCCTCCTTCAAGGTTTGTGGAAAGTATTCCCCCCAATCATCCTCATCAATATTCTTCAGCTCTCCATACTGCTGAAAAGACTATATGTAAACATCTGGATCATCCTTCTTGCCCCCTTTGAATATTGGAAAAGAAATTTTCAGGGAAGATGTGTAATCATTCCGATTACCAGTGGTCTTGCCGCTTCTCTTCTTAGATTCTGAACGGCGCTTGGGAGTCTGCTTACAATTGTCAGTATCTGCATCCCAATCAATCTCTGTTTCTGTCGCTGTGTCAGTGTACTCTCTGGCCTGTCTACTGGAAGTGTGGCGATTGCCTTTACTACCTTTGGTACCCTCATTCCCTGCCTAGACCGAGAACTTTTGGCCTTCCGTGCTCCCCTCTCTGCCCGTCGGCGTCTAGAGTGACTGGAATGATGTGAGTCCTGCGTCTCATCAGCCTGACTATGCTCCTCATGAGCCTCCATGTCAATTACCCTCTCTTGCTTAGGGTCATATTCTCTTCCCGAATCCTCAAGAATAGGATCAACACGGATGGTGGATTTCCAGCCACGACTGGTTTTGGGTGCCATTGCTGTAGTTGAGAACTTCCAACTGGGAGAAGAGTGTTTCAGTCAACGAGCTTCAGCTCTAGCCACAGTGATCGCCAAAATGGAATTGGAGCTGATCTCTTGAGATAGCTAATTCCAGTGTTAGAAGATTTCAGCTACCGATGATGTATTAGTTCAGACAATAGACTAGACAAAGGAACAGAAACTGAACTAGAATACACCTACTGGAATAAGAACCAGACTATGTATTGAGAATAATATTTAGATTCAGATTCAGATTACTGAGTCCACAGTAAGTATAACTGGAATATACTGCTGTAATTGGAATTACAGATGAAGGATTACAATGAGTATGATGTGGCTTATGAACAAAAGGATAGACATGGTACAACTGACAACAACTGCCAATGATTGACAACTCGAGTACAATTGCCAACAAATGCCACCAAAACGCTAACCCGATTACAATGTAATGGGCCCTATTTATATGCCTTGGGTTTACCATGGTAATTACCGTAGTAATTTACTGATTGGTTCACTCCCCGTCTCACAAGAGAGCATTCCCACCTAGTGAAACTGTCTCAGCCATCTACATTCCTATTCAATATTTTTTCCCCAATTTCATTTTATGTTACCTTGTTGTATATGAAAATGTGAGAAAAGATAAATTTTAGTAACCCCTTTATGATAACTTGCTATTTTTTTGCTTGGAGAGCTTGCAGGGGGTCATGGATCGCAATCCATGTTGGTCATCCTTTTGGGGTAAAACTTGGGGAACTTGTTCCTATAGTCTATCCTAACACACTGGTGAATTTCTTTTTGAATTTGGATAAATTTCTCTCTATTTTTCCTAGTTGCTCAAGTTATGGCCTGATTTGACCCGACTTTGCCCTATTTAGTTTTGGTTGGAGTAATGCCCAAGTCCTATGTATCTGTTGATTTCTAGCCCATTTGGAGTCTGTTTGGCTTCTCAAGTTCCCTGGAAAGTTTTGATCAGGTGGTGAGCATTCCTTGACTCTCTTTTGCACTACTTCAAGTTCGCAATTTACTTTATCTTTTCACTTAAGCCCGAGATCACATTTCCAGACTCTGAATATCTGATACCGCTAACTTTGACAAAAGAAGCACTTTCTAGCTCCAAGAATTAAGTTGAATATGCATGGTACATTTTTTAACTTATACATGAACTTTCTTCTAAAATTGACAAAATCTGACTGTGGGGGTCATGGATCGCAATGTCGGGGGATATGGGGTTCAAAAGGCAAGTGTAGCTGTATGTATGTTTAGGCACATAATCTAACCAAACTTCATGAGTATTTTCTTAGCATAGTTACCAAGCCTTTGATGCACTTTTTCCAAGTTTGGACTAAATTTTCCTTATGTGGGTCAAAATGAGTGGAAACTAATTTCCTAATTTCCTTTGGTTTTTGGTGGTTACAAGGTTCAGTTCACTCCAAATTTGGAGGGCACATTTTCCAATGCAAGGTCAAACTTTATGGACATAAATTTCTCTGTTTTGGCATGTTGGGGGGTATGGATCGCGATTCATGTATAGAAACATTTTGCAACTGTAATCACATCAGTGTAAAGGTGCTTTCTCAAGCAACCTTTGGCACCAATGACTTTTGGGATTTAAGGAGGGGGACATGGATCACGATCCATGTTCCACCCCATCTGGAAACTCTGAATGCATAGCTAGATTATGCTCAATGAATGGAGCATTCCTATGGATTGATTTTTGAATTTGGACTTGTTTGCCCATCTCAAAATTCCTCTGATAGTTTGCACAAATCGTGTCTTTAATTTGATTGATTTTGTTTTTTGTGCACTTGTTGGGTGTTTTTTTGTGGTAATTTGCAAGTGTTCTAGAGCGGAAGAGGATCATACCTGCCCAATTTGGTGAAGTGTGGGTGTTTAGTCTGGTTGTAGAAGGCAAAACTGTTGCAAGGTGCTCTAGGTCACAAAAGCTCTCTAGCTCTCTCTCTGAACTGACTAAATGCAAATGAGGTGTATCCTGCCCATTTTGACTATATGTGCCCGGCTTACCCCTAATGCAATGTGCATACTTACATTATTTGCCCACCTTTCTCACGACATACCACCTGTGACTCAGACGGCTTGTCATTTGGACTCTTGTTTGCTCTTGATTTTGCAATTCTAATATGTTTTAAGTTAGTAAAATTTTGACATGCACCAAATCCTTCCCTATTTGATATCCTCAAAGCTCTTGCTTTACAGGTTTGGCGTTTACTTTCAGATCTTGAATTCAAAATTCTTGGCTCTGTTTATTAATTTATTATCATTATTAGGTTAAGAAGGAAAGAAAATGACCAAAAATCATTATTTGACCAAAATTTTTGCCAAAGTTATTCCTCACACTCATATGTACATACTCTCACTCTAAGTATCTCCTTCGTTAAAATTTGTTGATATGACTCAATACTTTGCTAGATAAGAGTAAAAATATGCAAAAAGTTGTCCAAAAAAAAAGCATCAAATACCCTTTATACATAGTACACATAATCTCTCAACGTCTTGCAGCTTAATATCTTGTAACATACTTCTCTAGCTACTATAGCCATTTTTATTCCCCCCTTCCCATTCGGAGTCGCCCTAGACGAGGGTTTGTGTTATGTGCTTGAACAAAAACAATGTGGTTATGAAAGGCCGTGTAAGATGGCCCTATCCCATGCTAAATAGAGAGGAAATGCGTCGCAGGTAACACAATGATGTGAAACATGTGGGTATTGAACCTATTGTTTAGTGGATTGTGATGGCGAGGTTTCACTGATGTTGTGCTTACCAAACAAAATTTATTGAAGTTGTAATGATCTCTCCTTAATTCTTGGTTTGGTGATTATCCTTTGTGTGGCCAATAGATGATTGGGTTGGACTTTAGGGATCCATTTGAGGCTTGTTTTGGGAGACTACGACAAGATTTTTTTGGTTGATGCTTTTAGTCTCCATTCCCATTTGGTTGTTGTTGGTTTTTGTGGTGGCTGATTCAAGTTAGCCTTGGGAATCCATTAGTAGTTGGTAAGCTTATTGAAGCATGAAGTTGTCAATATAAGTTATAATGATGAAATCATTTACAATGTGCTATTCTCTTAATTGGGAAGGCGTATTGCATCAAGGGACAAGATTGATTAGAAAGCATTGTTTTTGGTATCCGTATCTTTTTTGGCTTTTTGGCTTTAATACCATGATTGATTTCCAGATCCAAACTTTGGTGATTCTCATTTCACGATTACTTGCAGGCAGTTCTTGTGGAGATGCAAGCGGATCTTAACTTGTGTTGTAGTCATTTGAATGCTTTTGTTCATCCCATATGTGATTTGTTTGCGTGAATGGAACAATATAGCATGTCATCTTTCCAATATGGAACAGCCTCGTAAGTTCACATCCACGAGTCTCCCAAAATGATTCTCTTGTTGAGTTCTATATCGCCGTTCCTTAGCCAAATATATTTTCCCTAGCATTTCCACAGTGAGAGGTTGATTATACTTCTTCAATCTACATCCATTTATCCAGTTAGACATTACATCTCCCTCCAATGTCGCAAGTTGGACGGAACCACTTGCTGATATGTCATTGATCACAAATGGGCTTTTTGCCTTCTTTTTCAGTTTCTTGGAAGATTAAAACGTAGTCTCCCTTTTGAAATTCCTTGCTTATTACATGTTGTTCAAGGAATTGTTTCATTTGTCGTTTTTGCGCATATATAGACGCAACCGATTTGAATCTCATTTTGTCCAACTGTATTAGTTGGTCTAGTCAATTAGACAACTCATGTCCCATCCAATTTCATTTATCACAAACACTATGTTGAAAGATGTTGTGTTTTGTGGTGTCTTGTATGATACCCGATATGTCCATAAATCTGAATATAGTTTCAGATCCCAGTTCATCCTAGATTTGTTGATAATCTTTGTGAGCATTGTGCGTAGTATTTTGTTTGTGCTCTTGGCTTGTCCATTTTCTTGAGGGTGGTATGAGACCGATTTTGAGTGAAGCACCATAAATTCATGCAACAGATAATCAATCATGTCATTGAGGAAATGAGTTCCTCGATCACTGAGACGATTTCTATTCGGAAGGCGATAACTTGTGAAAATGTTCTCATACAAGAACTATGCTGTTGTTCTAGCATTGTTCCTTTGCGTTGCCTTGGCCTCCACCCATTTGGTCAAATAATCTGTGGCCACTATAATGTATTGGTTGATATGTCGGTGGCGAGATAGGCCCAACATAGTCTATTCCCCATTTGGCAAATGCCCGTGCTCCCAACATTGGTCTTAGAGACATTTCATCACATTGCATCGTACCTTAGTGCATTGGCAAGCATCACAACATTTGACATAATGCTATGCATCCATAAGCAGAGTAGGCCACGAGATTCCTACAAGGAGCATTGCTTTTATCATTTTGGCATTCAAAAAGTGTCCTCCTGCTAGATCAATGTGCGCTTGTTCCAGTATCGAAAGATACTCATGCTCTGCTGCGTAAATTTGTAAAATGTTATATATCCCTCATTGATAAAGTTCATTTTCAACAATAACATAATTTTCCCTCTCTTGTTGAATCAAGCGTAGTCTAGCTTTGCTCAAGGTTGCTAAAAAAACTTCAAGCTCCAAATATTTCACAATGTACTTTCCTCGCTTGGGTGCTACTGCTAACCTAAATACTGTAGCATGCTTGATTGTATTTTTGATGGCACAAGGATTACAAGAACTAACATAGTTGTGAATGCTTTTTTTCATGTGAGGCCAATATACTCCAAGTAGCATCAGTCTCTTGTATGTTTGCATTTTGGCATTGTGAATACCCGTAGTTTGTACATGATCTTGTCTCAGATACATTTCTTTTTTGGATGGCTCTATGCATAACCTAATTATGTCGTTGTGTCCTTGTTTATATAACCGTCCGGGTATCAGCACTAGGGAGAGCAATATTTCTTGACGATTGATTATTGTCTTTTAATTTGCAGAGAACCAATGGTGAGAAATGGTATAACATGTTCACTCCACCTTGGTACCATCTGCATATTGAAGAGATAAGCGTCATGTATATCATTCTTGACTCCTAACGATGCCTCCTCTTGTAGTAATCGGGATAAATGGTTGGCTCTCTGATGTGTAGTCCCTTTCTTGACTACTATAATGAAATCCAATTCCAACAATATTAGGAAGCTTTGAACGATATGGCCTGTGTTGCATGGTTTGTTCACTAAGTATAATAGTGTATGATGATCCACAAAGAATGTGAATTTGTTTGCTAGAAGTTAATGTCTAACCTTTTTGACAGAATAGATCACTCCCAAGCCCTCCCTTTTTATTGTCGTGTACTTTCTTTCTATGCTATTGAGTTGTACTGGAATAACAGATTGGAAATTCCATGTTGTTTTTCTCATTTATGCCAAGATATCCCAATAACGTAAGCCGATGCATCTACATGGGCATGAAAAATCTTGTTCCAGTCAGGAGCTTTTAAAATAAGAGCAGAAATAAATCTGAGATAATATCCACAATGACCCATAAAGTCTTGTACCCTCTCTAACTTTGGTTGGTCCTGGAAGAGCAGCAATCACTTGTATCTTCTTAAGATTAGTAGAAATGCCATTTTTGAACTCAATATGTCCCAAAATTTTTCCATGTCTTACCATGAAAACACATTTTGTAGGATTTAGGTAGATGCAATATGTTTTGCATTTCTCAAAGGCCTTCTTTAAGTATTCGACATGTTCATTTCTGTGGAGAAAATACACACGGAGGTCATCCATATATATCTCTAAGAATTGTCTTAGATACTCCTTGAATGCATGACTCATCAGTCTTAGGAATGTGGCCGGTGCATTGGTTAGACTAAATGGAATCACTTGATATGCAAATATGCCCATTCTATTGCAAAGGCCGTTTGTGTGATCCCAACCAACTTGATTGTGAGCTGGTTATAGCCTAAAAAGCCATCGAGAAAGTTGTAGGCTTCCTTTCCAGCGAGTCTTTCATTCACATGGTTGGTGATGGGCAATGGATAGTTGTCTCTGATCATAGAAACGTTCACTTGTTTGAGATTTACGCACATTCATAATTTACCATTCTTTTTGGGCACCACTACAATTGATGACACCCACTCCGTGTGTGTGATCTCATAGATAAAGTCTGCCTCTTTTAGCTTGTCTATCTCTTCTTTGGATTTTTTCGCAAATGTTTTATTATAGGTGTAGGGATGTTGTCGGCATGGTTTAGCATCGCTCTTGAGGAGTATCGTGTGTTGAAAAATGCTTGGATCCACCCCTTTTAGTTCCTTATACGACCAAGAAAACACATCTTTATATTGTTTGAGGGCAGCTATCAATAGGTGCTCCTCTTCCTCAAGGAGATCTATGGCTATGTAAGTTGGCCTCAATTCGTCTCCTGGTTCCGCCAGATCAATCCTCTTTGCATTTTTAGGCCCATAATATGATGTTCTCCACCATAATACACCTGTCTTGAAATATGTATGTTTTGTAAGGAGATGGTGCATCAAATTTTTCTGAGTTTGAATCCCCATCACTTTCTATTTTTATAGTCTAAACTTCCCTCAATGTCCATTTTAACTTTTAGTATTCACTTTAGCATTTAGTTTTTGACATTGTCCGTGGTTTTTCAATCTTATCTTTTAAGTTTTTTTTTTTCCTTATTTCTTTGAGCTTGCCCGAAAACTTTCAACTTCAAGGGTTTTTTGATAATTTTTTCTCGAACACAATCATATGCTTCCACGAGCATGAGATATTTTATTTTGGTCATCAACTTGGGCATTGGTTTCTTAAAGTTGTTTTGTTGTTTTTCTTCTCATCTCCTTTGACATCTCTTTTATCTTTGTATTTTTTTGTTAGGAAACTCGTAGAAAATTGGCTCATCTTGTTTTGTCGTATTTTTGTTTTCAGAGACACTTGAAAGTTTGTTTTTCGTATTGTTCTCTAAATAATTGTTTCTCGAATCATAGTATTTGTCCTCAACATCGTGTGGAAGATCCCGTAGAGAAATTGCATCTACTATCCGGTTACAAATGATTGTCTCTTCCGTTTTAGTCGTTTCAGATATATATTTTTGTGTTCTAGATAGCAGTCACCATTAAAAAGGGCATTATTTTGAAGCCATTCTTGTCGCAAAATTTCGTATTGGTTATATCATTTACACACTCATCAAGAGTCACCAGTTATTTCTTCCATCCAAAGGGTTCAAACAACTCTTCTAGAAATGGTTCCTTCATGTGGTAATTATCCTCTATTGAGTGCTCTATGATGCAATCTTTCTTTCTTAGGTTTCCATATTTTAATGCTCTGTACATCTAAATATGAGCATCCTTCACTAACCAAGCAGGAAATTTTGTTATGTCATCCGTAGTAAAAACAAAGGCTTCTATTGGTGTTCGGTCTATGTCCTTATAACTATGGTCTTTTATGTTAACCTTGGTTGTGATTCCCTTGTGTTGTAAATAGAGATGGTCATAACACCAAACTTGAACCATCTTGATTTGATGCAAAAAGGGTCATCCCAATAAACCTTCAAAGTTGTTGCCTTGTCCAAAAATCTACTATAGAAAAGGTATGTTTGTATTCTATCCAGCATGAGGATATAATGACTTGTTCCAGCATTCCTAAAGGTTTCTCCACGTATCCGCTGTCGGCTAGTTTCAATTTCATGCGCGTTCTTTTGAGAACTGGTATGTCCCATTTTTCCCAGATTTCTTTTGTAGCAATGGCTACTCTAGCCCCACTGTCAAGTATCTTTATCATCTTTACTCCTTTGTATTCCAGGGGTAAGGTGGTGTTTCCTTCTTCTCCTTTGCAATAATTTCCTACCTTATTCATTGGGAGTCGGGACACGTTCTACTTTAGGTTTCTTAAGATGATTTGTTTTCTCAAATTTCGTCTACGAGGTCATCTTTTGGATAAATCTTCAATCCCATTTTTTCCACATTTTTGCTCATTTGTCCCCACAAATATGGTTTGATTTTCAAAATCTCTGTGAGAGTGATTGTGCACCTTATAGAAGAGAAGACAATAGATCATGCAGGTTCTTTGTATTTATCACATGTGGAGTAGAATTCCATTTTGATGAAACAGTTTTTACCTTATATTTTGTCTCCTATTTCAATATAAAGGACGACAAAGTGCTTATGATGGTCTGTTTACTCTCTACATAAATATTTGTCCTTGCATCATCATACAATGACTAAATATTTCCCGTATAGATCTCATGGCCCATGTTATTTCAGGGATTGGAGCTAATAGCAATGTGCCACTTCTTTCTTTTCTTTTTCTGATTGTTTCCCACAGGAATTATGGCCATGGATCGTCTACTTCAGTAATTGGTTGCATCTCTAAGGATTTAGCCTCATCCGTGGTGTTTGCGATAGTCCCCATAGTCCATGGTTCTCTCTTGTTCTCTTTTGTGGGTTTGATTTTGTTGTCAAGATTTTTAGCACAATATATGTGTAGGTGATCCCTTCCACACATCGATCACATAATCCTTGGATTTAAGGTATTCGCATGTATCAATTTACTTACAATCCTCCATTTTTACCTTTTTTGACTCATGCATTACTAGCTCAAGAGTTTTTAAACTTTCAGGATATATCAAAGCTTGAGAAGCTTCTATAAGTTTTTTGCACATCTCCATTGATTTTATTTCAAATTCAAGCCCTACGGATAGGCCGAAAGTCTTTGTTCCAACGTCTGGTTTTTCTTAAACCTCGTCTCATAGGCATGTAGCATTGCATCTAAATGCTTGTTCACATTTTCCACACTGATCCGCCAGAGTTAGTCTTTGACTTTGACTCTTCAGATCCTTTTGTGTTTATCTTTCTCTCTTGCTCATGTCTAAGTTGTTCTTTTATTTGGTTTAATTCCATTTTCCAATCTGTTTTTTCTTTGAGCCTCTTTGCTTTCATTTTGTCTTGTTTGGCTTTTCATGATTTTCTTTCAGTCCTAATTGACCCTTTTCAAATTTGGTTTGTTTGGAAAATTTCAAATCATCTGTCTCACATGCTTATTTTTTGATACTTCTTGAGCTCTAGTCACCACTTTGACTGGAACTATTGGCTCATACCCAGATCTGCTCAGGCATGCTAAAATTCCAATGAGATTGACATTTGTCTTCCCTAGATTGTCAGGCACAATTTTGAATCAAGTGTTCTCTCCCACAACCATTGCAAAATGAAAAAAATTTCATTTGTTGACCTTGTGGATACTCTCATGCCCAACGGGGCCCTCGGGTTGGGCTACTGATGGTGCTCATGTTGGCTGGCCTGCCCTAGGGAGATATCCCTTGGGATTGTAGTTCTGGTTTGCTATGAACATGAGCATGTTTTCATCCATTGTGAATTTGGTAGTGTGAGCCATATATGAAGGCTTCATCATCTAATCAGTGCTGACCCAAAATCTACTTTCTTCTTGGGCATAAGCTATACCCTATGTCTCCCTCACATGGCTTTTCATGGCTCCTCATAGTAAACAGTTGGTGGCATTATCGGCTAAGTTATGAGTGTCTTTGCCAATTGTGCATAATGCACAATGGCCCTATTTTCATGAGGCAAAGGTGGTTGTTGTCTCATCATTGGTTGCACTTTGTCCCCTCCTTGTATTGCGTTTTTGGGTCCGATATGATACCTTGGAGGTGGTGGCAATTGTTGTACTATCGGTGGTCTTTACGGCCTTTCCCTCATGGAGCTTGGTTATAGAAGCACTCACTAGTGTCATGGTTCATGTATTTTTCTCAATGGCACATTACCAACACTTTTGGAGCATTGAATGCTTGTGGTTGTTGCGGCCTCAAATTGAGATTTTTTCTGTAGGTCTAACTCATTCTGCGGACCACTTCTTAAACTAACTGATCTACATTATGTGTGATTGAAGCAGGAGCACTACGTTTTGTAGTTGACTCATTGCCGGTAGAAGAGGCACTGCTTGTGTTTGTTTTTGCATCTTCAGTTACCCCTGCGTATGTTTTGAAATTGTCAACCAGGTACAATGCTTCGTTAGTGACTTGTTCAAATGTTGTGCATGCCTTTCAATGGAGTTTAAATGTAAGTCCTTTTTGAGAATTTTGTTTCTCAAGCCGTTGATAAAGAGAATCGATAAGCGATCATCCTGTGGTAACTCTCACACTGGACATCTTTCGATGTATTGCTTGAAGCGAAGTAAAGCTTCTTTCACCTTTTCATTTTTTTTTTTGACAACATAGATCTAAGAAACCATGTTGTGCTTGATTCCCCTCTTAGAAAATTCCTTAGCAAACACTCATAAGAGTTGATCAATGTTCAAGAAATCTCTACTATTTAGTGGCTGGAACCAAGTCAACGACGTTCCTCTCCAATGTTAAACCAAATCCCGTGAGTGCGGTGTGGAAAGTGGGAGACTAGTATCCAAGCAGATTTATGTCTATGGGCAGGTGGACCCGATTAGTTGGGTACTTTTCACAAGATTAGTACTTAGTTTAGACTAAGTTCCATATCATATTCAGGGTTTATGAATGGTGGCTGTGCCTTTTAAACGTGGATAAAAAGGCGTTGTTTATGGATTCTAAATATATCAATGGGAACTTATGTTTGTGATATAAGAATTAGCTCCCATTGAAATCCCTTGATTATTGACCTGTATTATGGCGTATGACCCTTACAACCATGATCGCAATGGATATAGGACTCCCTTTCTATTGCTTGTATCTCTGCTTTGTGGAAATGGAGGAGGGCATCGTCAATGGAACTTGAGAATAAAGGAAGGCCATCTATCAAGTCGTCCCAATCTTTTGGGGTTGGGGACCTCACACGGAATCACGTGCTCATACCCTAGAATCATTCTCCTCACCTTCTAGCACTTGGCCCTGGTCAGACATACTCCACTAATGACCTCTGTTCTCCCCCTTGGTGGCTATGCACAACTGCTCTTTAACTTTCTTCTGCCATCCTCGAGGGGTCCCCCCAAAGCCTTGTACAGTCGCCTCCTTTTTACTAGTTTTTTTCCATGCAGTGTTGCAATAGCACCACCACCCACTCCCAGCAGCTGGCGATTCCCCATGCACATTAGTCATTTTTTAAAATATATATAGATTCAATCTATATTTAGTGAACTTTAAAAAAGCTTCATTTGATGTCCTTTCCCACGCCATTGATTGTCGCATATCCAAACTCACTCCTTCACATGCCGCAACATTTCTAAATAGGAACTATTTTTCATGCCAATGGCCTCATTTCCGCAAACCCAACATAATCAGGCCTTCAAAAATGAATTGTGCGCAGAAAGCACCTCATTGAGAGTATTACAGTCACCATGGATCTTGAGTTTCACACAACTGCAAATAACTCTCAATGGACGAGATGTAGCATACTTGACTTCAAGCATGTAAAAAGCTTTGAAACCACCGAGCTTGAACAACCATTTTCCATACATCATGGCACCATCTGACGGGGAAATCCATCAACCTTTAGTATCCTTAATCTTCGACTAGCAAAGCGTGAAGACACCCTTGGCTTGCTAAGTAGCTCATTTGACATACACATCCGAATTGCATCTGCTGCAATCTGATTATGGCATATTCTCAAGCCTTCCACCATCATATTTCTTTGTTTCATATACCTGCTTGTTGCTTCTCAGTGGGTAGTGTTTGGCTACACCAACGTGACATGTGCACCACTTAGTCTAGAGTGCTGCAACTGCACAAGAATAGAGTTGAATTTTGACAAGCATCCTTTCCTTCCAATTACCAAGAGTTGTTTATTGCTTTGGTACCAAAATACCTTAAATGGATAAAATACTGGACAAAAACCAACTCTACATGATGTCAACACCCATTGAGTAGTGTTTCTAAATTTTCAAAGCATGCACTACAACAATCAATTATTTGTCATATGTAAGGAACTTAGATTCAAAAATTTACGACTTTCATTGATCTATACATTTATTACAGGAATTTTGTTCGTAATTTTGCTTTAAAATCTCATTATTTGACTCTCTTGTTAAAGAAAAACACCCCATATGTGGGCTTACTTACAAGAAAGCTCACTCATTGCACTAAAGAATGCTTTGACTAATATATTTGTGTTATCATTGCATGCGTTTGACTGACAATTCTTTGTTGTAGGCAGTGATGCTAGTGAAAAGGGAGGTTGACAGGTATGTGTGTGAGAAAATTAGAATTGTTGAAGAAACCATTCTGCCGAATCCCTTGTTGGGTTTAGGCCCTTTTTCGGTCAGCCCGTGAGAACAAGTGTCATAGGCATGCAGTAAAGTTCAGTTATAAGCCTAGTTTACATGACACACTTTTTCTATATATACAATGTAAGGTTCTTACACAAGATGTAATAAACAATGTAAGGTTCTTACACAAGATGTAATAAACAATAGCGTTATTTTTGTATTGGTGTCAAATCTTTGATCTCTCTCTCTCTCTCTCTCTCTCTCTCTCTCTCTCTCTCTCGTTTTCTGCTGCTCATCTTCCACACCATGGCTTGCCTCAGGCTACACCCACCATAGCTAGCCTCGATCTTTGTTGTAGTCACTGATGCTAGTGAAAAGGGAGGTTGACAGGTATGTGTGTGAGAAAATTAGAATTGTTGAAGCAACCATTCTTCCGAATCCCTTGTTGGGTTCAAGCCTTTTTTTCGGTCATCCCATGAGCACAAGTCTCATAGGCATGTAGTAAAGTTCAGTTATAAGCCTAGTTTACATGACACACGTTTTCTATATATACAATGTAAGGTTCTTACACAAGATGTAATAAACAATAGCGTTATTTTTCTACTGGTATCGAATCTCTGATCTCTCTCTCTCTCTCTCTCTCTCTCTCTCTCTCTCTCATTTTCTGCTGCTCATCTTCCACGCCATGGCTTGCCTCAGGCTACACCCACCATAACTAGCCTCGATCCTCAACAACTGGTATCAGAGCTTCGGTGCTCTCAGACACTGTTGCTTCATAGCCAAGTTGGCTAGGGTGCTGCAGAAGGCCCTCAAGTCGGCTCATAGCGGGAAGACAAGTTGCGAGCAAAAAGCTTTTGAATATTCAACTGGCTCCACCATAGAAGGCTAACAAAAGGCAACGCTAGCTAGGCCCGTGAGCAGTAAAGGCAGCCAGAGAAGGGGCAAGGTCAACTACAACATGCAACACAAGGCATCACAGAGGGAATCATAGCCTACAGACGAGGCTGAGCATAACCCAATTCTCTGTGTACTGGCGCTGGCAAGGCGGGCAAGACTTTGTGGCGGTTTTCCGATGCTTCAGAGAAATGAGAAGCGCTGTGTCTCTAAGTTGCAGAACCACCGTTCCAGAATTCGCTGTTACAAAAGTATTTTGCCATTTATTTTCTTTTTCACACCTTATTACAGGTGGCCATTATCTTTGGCCTCTTACTTAGAGGGTCTTCACACCTCGGTTCACCAGCATCTCAAAAAGCTGGCATTACTTAGGACGTGAAAGGTTGTTTCAAGCGCATCTCCTGGCACTTCCATTGGATAATTGGCTTGACAACGCTAATTGTGCTTGATAAAAGTGATGCGGAAAAAGAGCAACAAGGCTTATCCAAAAACCATAGCTCACGTAATAAGCAAGTGACCTATGATATGTGTAGACCTGCAGTTGCAATACATGCGGTGCATAGGCATATTCCAAGTGCCAAGCAAGCTTTATGACATGTTCGACCACATCGACAATTGCCAGAACAAAGAAGAATCTCCTTCGAGACTACAATACAAGTTTTCAAAACTATTTTTTGTCACTTTTGGTGTCATAGAGCTGTCCCCTTTTGTCTATTATGAAAACCATCATAAACTTTCCAGTCAAATCCTCTTTTTACTTCATCATATGTCAGTCATGCCATGATAACAAAATTTTGTACGGGTTAGACACTGCCACCACATGGATAAGTGGTAAGACCTCCCAATTTTTGTCAATTCTCAGCCTGTTTTTATCGCTTCTCATGAGGTTACTGGGTACACCATAAACCCAAGGTTTGGTAGTGAACCAAAATCTCCATTTTTGGTAGCTAACTTTTTCTGACCTACACCCTATCTGTTCAAGGGGGGTTACTGATCTAGCACCAGGTTATGGATACACCAGAAATCCTTGGTTGTGAGAAAACCGAAAACTCACGGTTCACGAGTACACCAAAAACTCCAGGTATCATGAGACGGTCTATCTAGTTCGGGCTTGAGGGGGGGATTGTTGGGTTCAAGCCCTTTTTCGGTCGGCTCGTGAGAACAAGTCTCATAGCGCATGCAGTAAAGTTCAGTTATAAGCCCAGTTTACATGACACACTTTTTCTATATATACAATGTAAGGCTCTTACACAAGATGTACTAAAAAATAGTGTTATTTTTCTACTGGTGTCGAATCTCTAATCTCTAATCTCTCTCTCTCTCTCTCTCTCTCTCTCTCTCTCTCTCTCTCTCTCTCTCTCTCTCTCTCGCTCTCGTTTTCTGCTGCTCATCTTCCACGCCATGGCTTGCCTTAGGCTACACCCACCATAGCTAGCCTCGATCCTCAACATCCCTTCCCAATACCCAAGTATACACACCTAGACTAGGACACCATATGTTGGGGTGTGAGTTTTGTTGCACCACCAGAACTCCCTCTATCCATGTAAATTGCTATATATATGCCATGTGTGTAACATCATGTGATAGCCCATGTGTGGGGATGTGATGTCCGAAGAGTCGTATGTAGGATCAAGATTCAAGAGGCATATTGCCCTTTCATGAAGAGTCAAGTGACCTTTGGATAGTTGTAAGCACTATGTGCTATGCCCATATAATAAGCTTTGCAATCATTTTCTTAAGTTGAATAATCAAGAGTTGTGTGTTTACATTTATTCTGTTGTGCATTGAGTTAACATCTTAATTAATATCTCTCTATCTAATAATAATGATTACATAATGAATGCCACATTATGTTACTTGCCATAACCCATCACTACTGCTCTTAGTGCAAGGCAAACCCTAAAGAGTCTATTTGGAGCAAAAGGAAAGCATTGAAAGATCTCACTGAAAATGCAGTTGTATGGGCTCATGATGGAGAGTGATGAGGTGTTGGAAGATTCCAACAATAGATGCCATTTCACGAGAAGAAGATGCTCGAGAGGTTGTTTGAGCCCTTGTAAACGAAAAGTGATTGTAATTTCCTCGTCAAAAAACCAGTAGATCTTTGATCACTTTTCATTTATGCAAAATTTGGGGCTATGAGCTTCTAGGATGTATTATAAGTTAGACAATCTTCTAGGATAGGTCAATTATTTTTAAAGTATTTTTGGCCTTTGTACATAGAAGACCCATAGCCAGGGTATAAAAGGCAACTTTGTAAGGTTTTGAGGGAGAGTTCATTAATTATAGAAAAAGAGATAAGGTTTTCTCTGTACGTCGTGAGCCCCCAATTATTGTTCATATTTCATCTCTATGTATCACACTGCACTATTATCGTATTGACAAACCGAGAGCATCATCGCGTTAGCCTTGAGGAGCTCTTCCTGTCGATATCTACTTTGCAAGCATCTCGCGAGATCTGAGCATCAATTCCCACGACCTTCCAAGTGACATGTCTCAGTATCTGAGTGTTGTTTTGAGATTTCGTCTCTATGTATCACACCGCACTATTATCGTATTGACAAACCGAGAGAATCATATCGTTAGCCTTGAGGAGCTCTTCCTGTCGATATCTACATTGCAAGCATCTCGCGAGATCCGAGCATCAACTCCCACGACCTTCCAAGTGACATGTCTCAGTATCTAAGTGTTGTTTTGAGATTTCGTCAGTTGCATTGGATTCCCAACACTTAGGAGTACCTATTAGGTGTGTTTAGCACCATTTTTGATGACTTGTATTTTTTGTTGCTAGAGAAATTTGCTATTTTAGCAAGTCTACAGATTTGAGGTTTGTTGGTTGAGAACTAATTGTGACCTAGTAAGGAATGTATCTGTCAAGTTTGGTGTTGAGTGGAGTTGATTTGCTACTGGTTTTGTATGTGGATACGTGATTGGATCGAAGAGGTAAAAATTAGGTTTTTTGTAATTAGAGTTTTCATATATCCTTTCCATGGAGTGTATTGTGTTCAAATAAGAGATTAACAACCTCTTGGCGTACCTCCATGCCCTATAAAGTGTTAAGAATAGGTTTAGAGCTTGGTGTGTGGTTGCTTTGTTGGCTATTAGAGCAACGAAGTTTGCACTAGGCTGAAAAAAAAAAAAACGTAGATTGCAAAGTTCTTGTAGTAAGTTGTTATTTTTTAGCATTCTTTTCTCTTGTTTTAGGAGTAGGGTAAGTAGATGCATCTCTGGATGAGTTTTTATCCGCATTTTGGCTGATTTTTGTTGTTAGCATGTGCTTCAAGTAAAAATCAGCAAAAGGAGTGAGGGAAGAGGGAAATTCACCCAAAAAGTTCAACCTTTGTTGAAATTTTTATTTCTTAAACCTAAAGTGATACCAAAAACTTGTGGACAAGTGAAATTTGGAAAAAACTATGATATTGCTATGAAGAAAAAATGAGGATTTTTGGACTAGCTACCAGCTAGAAAAAAAAATTTCGGCCAAGACTTGGGAAAGTGGTAAGCCTTGATGCAAGGATCATCCCTATCAAGTCAAAACTGAAAAAAAGTTGTCAGAAGTAGCATAGAGGTAGAAAATTGCATTTTTTGCACAGTTACCATCTACAAGAGTCAAAACTTGACAACACTTGGAACAAGGGTTCTACTTGACTTAAAAAAGAAAGCCATCAAATCAAACCTAAATTTGGACACATAATGTGAAAGTGAGATCAAATCTCAACTTTCAGACTAAAAAATTGCTAAATTTGGGATAAAACTCAAACTGGTTGACCCAACACTGTGAAATTTGGCGAGTGTTCTCTTCAAAGGGGGTATAACACTTCAAAATTGGAAAAAGTTGAAAAAAGTTACCAAAAGCAATAGTAGACGATAAAATCACAATTTTTGCGTCAGCCACCTGGCAGCTAGAAAAATAATTTTTGGCTAAGATTTAGTTCAAAGGTACGCCTTGATGCAAGGATCACCCCTATCAAGTAGGAATAGAGGGAGAAAATCGTGATTTTTGCACCAGCTACCTGCTAGAAGAAGAATTTTTTGCCAAGCTTTGGACCAGAGGGGGATCTTGATGCAAGGATCACAGTCATCAAGAAGAGATTAAATGAACAAGGTGCGAAAGAGGATAAAATAGGGATCCTACATTCTCAAGGGATTGGGAACATGATTACTAAAAGAGAAGTTGAACGCATGGTAGCAAAAACAACAAATGAATTTGTAAAACATATACCTCCTACCGTACCAAAATTCAAAGGTGATTGGCATGAAGAACTTTGGGACATAGTTAGGAAGGCTAAACATGGGAACCATTCATGAGAATTGGCACCTATTGCAAAAGTCGATCTTGACAAGTGCATGAGGGATGTCGACATGCAATCCATGTATGGTGACCAAGGAACGGAGAAATCAGAGGATAGAAGAGAAGAAACCCTTAAGGAGTTTCCTTCCTACTTAGGACCATATGAGAAAAGATTTGATGTTATGGTTTTGTTATCTCAGAGAAGAACTCATAAGCCAGTCATAGAATCTCAAGGATTGCAAGAATTTATGTCAACGTCAGTGACATGCACACTAGTTGTAGCTGAGCTATTAAAAGTGAGACCTCAGATGTAGAGAGATGTCCGTAGATCTCTTGAGAAAATGGAAATAAAAAATCCTATCGAGACAATACTTCAAGAAATGGGGGATTGGAGCCAACCCAAAAAGGGTGCGAAGCCAATTCATATAAACAAAGTTGGTGGTTATTGTGAGGGTGAGGAGAGGAACACCACATTGCCCATAGAGAATCAAGAAATAGAAACAATTTCTATTCTAGACAGTGGTGCATGAGTTGTCATTTCCACTTAAGTAATCTAGGAAAAATGGGAAAAAATGTCCTTTGAAAAACACGGATTAAATTACAGTTAGTTGATGGCTATATTGCAAAGCTTATTGGAGTTTTGGAGCACGCGGTGATGACTTCTTATGGAATAGAGTATGAACATACATTTGCAGTAGTAGAGCATTAGGAAAAATTTGGACTCACAAAGGGGCCCTTTAAGGAGTTTGACTTTACCTCTCTCTACCAAAACGGGCGCATGGATAAATTTTTGTAAACAAACTCCAAAGTTGGTGGAGGTTTGACAATTAGAATGTCCTGTTCAAGCTCTATCTACTGATATATAGCACGCCATGAGAATGAGGAATCTCATGGCGTGCTATATATCACTAGATAGAGCTTGAAGAGGACATTCTAACTGTCAAACCTCCGCCAACTTTGGAGTTTGTTTGCAAAAATTTATCCATTCGCCCGTTTTGGTAGAGAGAGGTAAAGTCAAACTCCTTGAAGGGCCCCTTTGTGAGTCCAAATTTTGCCTAATGGTTTGGTATTGAGAATAACTATGATGTTATTCTAGGAAGACCATTCATGTGCCAGTTAAAGATGGTGCAAGACTTTGACTATGACTATATTTACTTCCACCATTTTAGAATTTGGCACGATTGATGCAGAGTCTGAAGTACCTGCATGGTTGAACTCTAAAACTCTCATATGGATGTGTGGAGCTTTGGATTGTGATAGTCTTCAAAAGAGGAGGGTGAAGAGAATAGGTCATTTGAAGATCTCAACTATATACCTGAACCTTTTCTAGAAAAAAGAATGGAACCCTAGAGTGGACTCAAATTTTGGTGACCTTAGATGTGTGTGGAAAATGAGATTACCCCTACAAAGTTTTGTGATGAGGAAGGCTTTGATGTAACTCCATATTTTATTATTAAGGTGTTGAAGGAAACTAATGAAAATTTTAATTGTGAAAGTAGAACATGTAAGACAAACTAATGTGTCATGGATCACCATGCAAAGACACAAACAAAGAAAGAAAAACCACCACAAGAATTTGTCATCATCAACATCATGAAGAATCGACAAAAGTTGTTTCAAGGAATTTGATTCCAAAAAAAGTTCAATTGAAACTAGATGAAGAAGCAAAGCTTCCAAGTTTCACATCAAATGTTCAACGAATTCAAGATCAACGAAAGGAGAAGGATACACCAAAAGATCGATTGTCTCCTACAATGATCAAATCCGAGAAACAGGACTTAAAATCACATGTTCAGTTGTGATAGATCCTTATGAAACAAAGAATCTAATGTCTTATGGTACGTGCATAATGATGGGAAATCTGCCAATCATAAAGCTAGAAGAAACAGTGTACACAAGTTCAAAAATGTTGATTCCTAGCTTTAGAGTGGCCGATGCAGTACTCACATTGAGTATTGGGGAGTTCAAGGACACATTCTACATTCAGGATTCGTGGAGTTAAAGCAATGGATTTTCTTTGAGGATCAAAGTTAAAATTGTTAATTGCCATTGATGACACCTTCAAAATGCAGAAAAAAAGGGGGAGGCAAAGCTCCCCCATCATCCACACGCTTGGATGAACATCTTCTTTCAACCACAAGGAAAAGCTTTAACAACACCACCACCAAAAGCCCCAGAAGCATCTCAATCCCATGCAGAGAAGAAACAACCAACCATCAAGGAGAAAGGTAAAGCTAAAGCAACCATTGAAGCAGATCAACCTCGTAAGTCAACTTTACCTTCAATGAGTCTCCACCAAACGTCCAAAGTAGCCTCTACATCAAGAGACACACCATCAACAATGCAACAAAAACCCAAACAAAAAGTTTATCAACCCAAGTTTCCATCGCATCAATACCTCTAGAAGAAGCCGAAGAAAATAAACCAAGTGTTAGTATCCAAAGAGCACATCAAAGTGAAAGACCTAGATTGGATACATGAAGCATAAGCTCAACCTCAACAATAAAAGGTGATAGGGTGGGTAGCATCAAATGAGTCAATCATTGCTCAAGGTTGCTTTCAAGGAAACACTAAAATTTGGGACAAAAAACCAAAAGCAACACCTTGGACCTACTTGCCCCAAGCAAAACATTCTACAAGAAGAAAGCCGAGTTATCAACAAAAGAAAAACATAGCAACCAGGAGAAAGAAAAACCGCAACAAGCAAAAGGAAAGACCTTCAAAGGAATAACAAATGCGACAAGTTTGGGTACCAAAGTTAGATTTCAACCAAGTTACCCAGCAAAAACATGTAGAGCAACGGATGATTCCATGTAAGCTACTCAAAGCACAAGGATTTTATAAAGGCAACACTCGAATATGGTTACCAAAAGTAGTAGCTCAACCTAGAACAAGAAAACTCAGTCATGTAGCACACGACTCAACTCAAAAGCAAGCAGTTATAATGAAGAGCCAACAGAAGCCAGCCACAATTGAGGGTGCTACAACCTTGATATGGATACCTCATCATCTACTACAGAAGCAAGGCGTTTACAATGATAATAGCCAAATATGGATATTTGGCTATTATTATTTGGATACCCATACGTAGTGTCCATCTTGTTAGAGCACAAGGGAAAATGAAAAAGACGATCACAAAGGGAACAAAGACAAGGTGGGTTCCAAAATTTCTATTGGAATATCCATCACAGAGAACCCACACACATTGACAACCACTTCTCATGAGAGATAAAGCGAAGGCTTCATCAAACCCTACTATAACCGTAGAGCTTATTTCACAAAGCGAGATCAATATATGGCAAACAAATCAAGAGGAGAAAATGTATGCCAACTTACTTGATAAAGTGGTGGCATCCCAGCGCAATAAAAAAGTCATGAATCTCAAAAACCTATAGTATTTTCGGGCTTAAACAAGTAAGTCCAAGATACCATTAAAAATACATGGCACAGCAGTTAGAGTCTGGCAGCTAAGCCACTAAATGAGCGAGGCATTAGTCCTAAAGCTTCAAGTAATATTTTCTATGGTCTAAGCATCTTAGCTATTCTAGGTATTGCTCAAGCTAGAAGAGTTGAGCATATTTATGTTGTGTCTCTCATGTTGTTATAGGTGAGTATAAGAGTCGAAGTCTATTTATTTTTAAGTATGGCGAAGTGAAGGAGGACGTCCAAAAGACACTCACACACTGAGAACAGTGAGGTATGAGTGGAGAAGCTTCCATATCAAAAACCCTTCTTGGAAACGTGGAAGCTATTGAGACATTCCTTGATACCACATGTGCTACATTTGTTCCTTGAATCACCCATCAACTCTATCTTTCACACTGCATGTTTTTGTTTGGTTTGACAAATTTCTCAGATGCATATAGAGTATCCCATAATTGACAGTCACAATAGGTACTCTTTCTTTGTTTCTTTCAAGCACTCACCTTGCATGAACAGGTACTTCAAGTTCAACTGTTGAACTACAATAAGAACGTATACCAAAGTCACTTTTTTCTACCGGTTTTTTTCCTTGGTCATCCATGTTTCAGACCCTAATCTAGAAACACTCATCATCATCCTCTTGTATATATTCCTTCTACATTATCAAAAAGGAAATCACTACCCATATCAATCATCAAAGAATCACAGCAACCATGTAGGTCTTCACATGCTTGTCAAGAGCAACTCTTCTCTTCAAGGACAACAACACAACTTGAGCAATAATGGCAAGTCAAAGAAAGACATATAAAGACAAGTGCCAAGCAATGACAAATTCAGCAAGAGAGATACCGGAGCAACAATTTTATGTAGCTCACACAAGGATTTAAAACTGGTGAAATGTTACAAAGGACTCTCATTAAAGTGGAACCCAAACAAGGTCCATCACAAAGTCAACCATCCACGGAAGCCAAGTTCAAACAAAGGTAGGTAACAACATAGCTATCTTTACAAACAAAAGTGGCCACAAAGAGGAGATTGCACAACAAGATATAAATTTGCCTCGATAATTGAAGGTTTGACACAACCATCAAAAAGTACCTACCAGATATGAATTACTCAAGGAGGGGGGAGCATCGTCAACCAGTCTTGAAGAAAAAGCTAAAGTCAATCCTAAAAAGACATTGCACATGGTCATGTCAGGGACGGCATGAAGTAGGACGGGTCGAGTGTTGGAAGATTCCAACAATAGATGCTATTTCACAACAAGAAGATGCTTGTTGAGAGGTTGTTTGAGCCCTCATAAAGTGATTGTAATTTCCCTATCAAAAAACCATTAGATCTTTGATCACTTTTCATTTATGCAGAATCCGGGGCTATGAGCTTCCAAGATGTATCATAAGTTAGACAAGATTTTATGATAGGTCAATTATTTTTGAAGTAGTTTTGGACTTTGTACATAAAAGACCCATAGCTAGGGTATAAAAGTCAACTTTATAAGGTTTTATTTGTGTAAGTTGTGAGCTCCTCATTACTCTTTAGATTTCATATGTTTGTACCGCACCGCACAGTTATCGTATTGACAAACCAAGAGCATCAGCATGTTAGCCTTGCGAAGCTCTTCGTGTCGATATCTACATTGCAAGCGTCTCGCTACATTTGATCATCAACTCCCACGACCTTCCAGGTGACGTATCTCACTATTTGAGCGTTGTTTTGAGATTCCATAAGCTGCATTGGATTTCCAACGCTTAGGAGTACCTAATAGGTGTGTCCAACACCATTGTTGACGACATGTAATTTTGTTTCTAGAGAAAATTGTGATTTTTGCAAGCCTGCAAATTTGAGTTTTGCTTGTCCAGAATTGATTCTGACCTAGTAAGGAATGTGCCTATCAAGTTTGGTGTTGATTGCAATTTATTTGCTATTGGCTTTGCATGTGGATGTGTGATTTTTTTGGAGAGGTAAAACTGAGGTTTTTTGCAGTTAGAGAGTTCATAGATCGTTTCAACGGAGTATATTGTGTTCAAACAAGAGATTGACAAACTCTTGATGTGCCTCTATGTCTCAATTGAGTCTTTTGCTCCCTCAGATTGATATTTTAGTCTTGGGATTGTCTCTTTGTGGGATGTGACAAAGCTATAAAATCCTTCCTTAGACATAAAGACCTCTTCAGTCTCTTCCTATTAATGAGACCTATTCAGTCTCATTCATAGGATTAAAAGCATCTGTACACAATTAGTGTACATAGAGTCACCACTTGAAGAAGAAGACCAAGTATTTGTGCTCTTGTAGGCCCTTTCTGAGGAGTATAACCAAATTATAATTGTGCTTAAGGAGAAGGAACCAATACCCTCACCTGAAAGCATCATCAATTCTTTATAAGAAGGAGAAAAGATGATCACCAAAGTTAATAAGGAATCAACTTCAAGTGGAGCATATGTTGTAATATCTTCCAAGAATAAATGCACACATTGCGACCGAAACAACCACCTCCAAATATTTCTATGAAGTAAACCCTTGTAAAACATGTGGTCAAAAGAATCATGCTACCAAATATTGCAGGCTCGATGAAAAACAAGTGAAGTTTTCAAGCAACAACAACACCAAAAGCAACTACAAAGAGTGATACAAAAGACAAAGGCAAAGGCAAAGCCAAAATCAACCTTGCTACTAAAGATTCTAGTGATGAAGATACCGACAATCAAGTTGGCATAGTCTACGATGATATATTGTGAAGCATTATCATTTGTACTTCCCTCATTTGTTTGTAGGGAAGGATTTGTGAATCTTACCTTGTGGACTGGGGGATAGCTTGTGTTCCATACCCTACTCTTGTGTTCAAGGAGAGGCTTTGTGAACTTATGTGCGTAGCTACCTGTATGTGTTTTGAGGGGAGGAGTGTGTGAATAGTGTAGCAAAACCCACAAGGGGAGGATTGCCAAGGTGGGAGTTTTGTTGCACCACCAGAACTTTCTCTATCCATGTAGACTATCATGTAGATGTGATAGCTCATGTGATGTCCCAAGAGTCATGTGTAGAGTCAAATAGAAGGATCAAGAGTCAAGAGATATCTTGCCCTTTCATGAAGATCAAGTGACTTTTGGATAGGTATAAGAACTAGGTGCTATGCATATATAATACGCTTTGTGGTCATTTTCTTAAGTTGAATAATCAATTTGTGTGTGTTTAAATTTAGTATATTGTGCATTGAGTTAACATCTTAATTAATCTCTCTCTCTCTCTCTATCTAATCATTATGATTACATGATGAATGTCACATTACGTTATCCACCATAGCCAATCACCACTCTCTCTCTCTCTCTCTCTAACACACACACACACACACACACACACACACACACACACACACACACACACACACACACACACACACACACACACACACACACACACACACACACACATAGAGTATAGACTTGATAGTGAAAGATTGTAAGAGAAGATGATGTAGACAAGATTATAGAGTACACAACATAACATAGCATAGCATAAGAGACAATAAAGAGGAATCTTGAAAATCAATGGCCTAAAGATTGTCGCTCCAAACTCTTCGGCACCTCTTATGGAGTATTTAATATTTGTTATTGCTTATTAGCACCAAAAATCAAAAGTCCCTCTCTACACTTAGTTCCACTTTAGTCTTTGTGTGGTGGTGGCTACCACTTATTGCATGACCCTCTATAGGATGAGTTCTCACTAATTATTTACAAGCAAGCCATAGTGGCTTATTCAAAAAATAAACTATAAAACTATGCAAATAAAAATGACTGAAAATAATTTGTTATCAAAGCCTTCTCCTCAGCTCCCAGAGTTCCAATCTACACATCATCAACTTACCATTAGTAAAAATAAAAAGACTGCACATTAATTAACCATTACATGCCAGCTATCCCGCTTGTAGTTAACCACATACAATATGAGGGTTCCAAATCTTGTAACACTCCAAGGACTGCTTTGCTCTAGAAGTGCTCTTATTGAATCTAGTTCTTTGTTTCTTTCCAAATTGACAAGATAGACATGGATGCTGCTCCTCGTTGACTTGGAAAGCCGCTAGACCTTCTTTAAGTTCTTCCTTCTTCAAATGCTTGATGCTTTGAAGGCTGATATCACCTAGTCTCTTATGTCAAAGAATAAGAGAGCTAGACAAAGAATGAGAGCTGAAATTAGCATGGTGCATAGCATTCAATTTCACCTTGAAAAGTCTTCCATACCTCTCACCATGAGCAATGACCTTACCTTCATCATTCTTTACACAACAAGATTGATTCTTGAACTTCACTTCATAAAATTTCTTCACAATTCGACCTACTGAAATCAAAATTTTTGGTTATATCCGGAATAAGAAGAACATTGGACAAGTAGTTCACTTCATCTCTTGACATCTCCACTGAGATAGTGCCATTTCCTTAAATGGCATGATAGGAATCATCACTTGTGAGGATTGAACCTTGTCCTTCAAAAGATTGAACTGATTTGAACCAATAATGATTATGAGTCATGGGGTTGGATGTTCTTGAGTCAACATACGACTCATCTTTTGATTCTTCTTGGAGATGAGCCATATAAGTAGACATAAAATATTCCTCGTGTTGCTTTGAACTTGAAGATGCATAATTAGATACCTCATCTTTGGCTGGTCCATTTGTGATTTTGGTCTACCATTGGTTTGATTCCTCCAACAACCCCTTTGTCAATGTCCGGGTAGTCCACAATTGTAGCAATAACCGGGTTTTTTCCATTCCCTCTTCCTTTTGGTCCTAGATGGTTGCCTTCTCTTCTCTTGAAGTATGTGTTTGATGTGTCAGAGCTGAATGTGATGAAGCCATAAACCTTGAGTTGTTGTTGTGGTGGATGCCTCTTCCATGTCTTCCACCGCCTTTACCATGGAATCTTCCTCCTCGATGCATCACAAGGGCTGAAAACCGATTCCTTGAAGTTGAGTTTTCTTCAAAAATTCTCTTCTCTTCTTAGAGCCTCCAATGTTGGGAGCTCTTCTCTTGCAAAATAAGAGAAGTGACAAAGTGCTTGTACTCCGTCTTGATACCTTTGAGGATAGCTTGAATCATATCCTTATCCTTGACTTCTTCTCAAATGGCTTCAAGCTCATCTTGAATATTCCTAAGCTTAAACGAGTGCTCATGCACACTTCCACTTGTGTTTTTAGTAGCTTCATTCAGCTTTGCCTTCAAATGCATGACCTTAATGATACTTTTACCTTCAAATCTTCTTGCAAGGATTTTACAATCTTCTTTGGCTAATGTAACACTCCTTATGTATCGAACCAAAGTATCCTTGTTGCCGATGTCAATAAAACGTTGAGCTTGAAGGGCTCTTCTATCCCAATCATTCCTTTAATCTCCATGGGTTGGTCTTGGTTGTTAACCTTTCATGTTCTTCCACCATTATTGATCATCAAGAGCTTTTATATCTTGAACTTCTATGAGCGATAGTTGTTTGGGTTCAGCTTGCTCTCATCACCAAGAAGGTGATATCACTTGAGGCCATTGTATGTGTGTGTGTGTGTGTGTGTGTGTGTGTGTAATGAACACTCTCCCTTCTCTTGATTATGAAACCTCACACTCAACTAATGTGGTACTTAGGAGAGCTAGGCTGATACCTCTGAACTCTCAACCGAATAGCTTAAGCTCTAATATTAGCCCGTTAACCTAGAGCTTCGATACCATGTTAAAAATATCATACACAAGGTCATTGATAAGATGCACTTCTCAAGGTACATTTTAGCACTGTGTAAGTACTGCGAGCTAGTACTTATAGTACTATGAGATAGTACTTAGATTACTTGTGCTAATTGCAACAAAAATGAGAGTAATTGGGTTCATAAATGAAGTGCTTGAATTATATAATCACACACACTAATCAAGAGAATAAGTACACAAATTGATTTGATGAAAAAATGTCAATTCTATTATTAATGGTGCAATTACATGAAGAGTAGAAAGTTGATTTGGGATACACTAACCAATGGGAGAGTCAATTCAATCTCCAATCACATCGCTCTTTATATAGAGCTCCACAAATAGGTAGTTAGTAGGTGCCACTATAGAAAAATAACATTGCAGGGCCTATTTGTAGAGAGTATAGTGTGAAGAGGTTAGATCATCTGCCCATGATATTTGGTATGCTATAGATGACATTATGAGCTACAACTTTGCTTTTGGAAGCTCCTCCAAGTTCATCTTAGATTAAGCAAAATTGGCTCTACAAAGATGCCCAATGAAAAGGTGGCCAAGCTCCAATTTTCTTGCTTTAATTATGGGAAAAGTGTTTTTCTTCCCACTACTCATGGCATGAATGATTAGCTCACAACTAAAGATGATCAATAAAGGTTATTTTGACTCACAATACTGATTCTAAACTATAATATGAAGTATATGCAACCTATCCTAAGTATGCATGTGATATTGATTCTTCGTCTCTTCTTTTAGATCTACCTCAGTGGCATAGATTTGACAGTGTCATCTTGCACAACAATGGCCCAACATTTCACACCCAACAATTGCTTTATGGCATGGATGATGAAGGCCCTAAGAAAGATGTTGGGCTATCATGACATTAGATCAAGGATTAATATGGGTCAAGCTTTTGCTTCTTGCCATATAAGAAACCACTTTACCGTGGCAACTACATGAGTAGCATCATTTTTTTGTGAGGGGATTCGATTAGCTATTAGAATGACATAATTATGATGCATACATGGATCTTGACTATTCTTTGAATTCCAATTGCAGGCCTCATGGTGGACTTCTAGTGCAATCTTGGATAGTGGCTTTTATTGGCACTATCATGAAAGCAAAGTGTAATGGTTTGTTTCACGAATCCAAAAACATGCCCAAGCTCACCTTTCAAACAAAATGCAAGTGCAAACCATGAACTCATCATATCTTTCCAATCCTCTATACAACCATTGAATCCATAACCTTGGGCAGTGTTAGATTTTTAATAAACTTTTTTTGGGGGTACTCCAATGTATTGCAAGATGACCCAACATGTCTAAACTCACCCTCAAACAAAATGCAAGTAATAACCACACATCATAGCCTTCCACAAATCTATATGACTGTCAAGGTCGCTGGTTGGTGGGTAGAGGATCCTAACCCATCATCAGTTGCCATTTCACATTGGTTGCCACTGACTTCTTCTGAGAACCCGTTAACCTTGCAAAAATCACAAATGAATAGCCTCCCATCACATTGTTGAAAGCACATATGCAGAACACAGATGCCTTGAATGCAGGCAGCGATAAGACATTTTCCATTGCAAATTCCATCCCATTCATAAGCTGATATCTAAGATTGCTACCGACTCCCATGTGAATGGCCTATCTAGCAGCATTCAAGAGTGTCGAAGGAGCCTTTTTCTGTGAATTGAACTTTGGATCCATCTTATTTCTAAGCCCAATCAAACAATTTGACAAGAAAGTGCCAAAAAGACCCGTCGACAGTCGAACACAGCTTTACATATAATGTGCTTTCTGTCGGACTGTTACAAAAGCCTTGTTTGACAAAATGAGTGTCAGATTTCTGAGATCAAGCACGAGGAGATTACTTCAACCCATACAAAGCCTTCTTACATATGTGCAATTTGTCCTCTTGTCCTTTCTTGACAAAACCACGAGGCTGTGTTACATAAACTTCCTCAAATATGTCACCATTCAAGAAAGCAATAACAATGTCTGATTGATGTACATCCCAACCAAAATGAGCTGACGATGCAGATAGAAAATGCACAGTAGTCATACGACAAGTGGGAGAAAAAGTCTCTTCATATCTATGCGTTTTTGTTGTGCATAACCCTTTGCAACAAGTTGAGCCTTATGGCGATCAATCTCACCATCCGACTTGCATTTCAACTTGTAAATCTACTTCGTACCAATTGCCTTTTTTCCAGGAGGCAAATCACAAAAGGTCCATGTGTCATTTTCTATAAGTGCATCATATTCTGATTGCATGGCAGCCATCAAATTTTTTGAATTCTGTGCTTCATCAAAAGATAGAGGTTCCTCAACATCATGTAAGCTAGATACAAACAAACCATAACAATCTGATGCATAAGATGCATGGCAAGAGCCTGAACGAGTATGACTAGACAAAGGTGCATCCGATTTACTGTCACACAATATATGCACCAACCATTTTGGCATACCTCTAGTCTGCTCATTTTCAGCCCTTTCCTCATCAAGTACATCATGTACATCTCCATCAGTAATAGGCTGATCTGTAACATTTTCAAAAACCCTCATAGGCTATACATTTTTCTCATTGGAATTTACATTCAAACTTCCACCACTAAAAAGAGGCAACAAAGTGTCATAAATGTCCTTTGAGCTTACATTACTGTCTCTAGTACATGATAGTAAGGGCTGAGCAGAATATTCCACAAACACTACATCTCATGAAACCAGAATACACTTTTTTTGTAGATGATACAACCTATAACCTTTGCTTTCAGCACTATAACCAACAAAAGTACATTTGACAGCCTTATCATCCAATTTTCTGTGCTGTGTTTGCGGCACCAAACCATATACCAAACAACCAAAAACACGCATGTACTCAATAGCAGGATTTGTATCATGCCATGATTTATATGGACACCTGTTAAGTATATAAGTGGCACACATGATGGACTCAAGCCAAAAAGAATGCGGCAAAGCTTAACTTTTGACCATACATCATGCCATTTCGTAAGTGACTTGTTTTTCCTCTCAGCAACACCATTTTGCTGAGGCGTATAATGCATTGTACATTGGTGTTTTGACCCATGACAGCCAGAAATGCATTAAATTCATGAGACATATACTCCCCCCCTCGATCGGAACCGAGGGTGCCCATAGTACATTTTGAGACATTTTCAGCCATAGCCAGAAATTTTTTGAAGCACATAAAAACTTTGGACTTCGCTTTAAGTGGAAATACCCGTGCATGCCTGGAGTAATCATCAATGAAAGTCACGAAGTAAAGGTAATTTCCCAAGGACGGAGCTTGCATGGGCCCACAAATATCACTATGTACAAGCTGCAGCCTGCATGTGGCCCTAACTGAACCATCCTTTGAAAACTTTGAACACTTCATTTTGCCCAAAATACAGCCTTCACAAACATGTTTGCAATGTGATTCAAGAGGTGGAAAAGAAGCAACCATATCAGATTTTTACAAACGTAGCAAACTGGCAAAATTGAGATGCCCAAAATGTGCATGCCACAGTTTTGCAGCTTAAACAACCCTTCAATTTGCAACTGCATTTGCAAAATTTTGTCCACACTTGTCATACAAAGTGAGCTTATACAGCCCGTGGCACAAAAGGCCATATGCAACAATTTTATTACCAAACTGAGATCATGAACTGTACATCTGTCATCCACAAATTTGACTACAAGTCCAAGTCTAGCAAGTGAAGATACAGACAAAAGATTCTTCTTGATCCCAGGTACATAAAGTGCATCAACAAGTGTGAAAGAACTGCCATTTACAATAGTAAGCACAATCTTTTCAACTCCCTGAACCAGATAAGAGGCATTGTTGGCACAAGTGATTGAATTCCCTTGAGGGACAGATTTGAGAGAGGTGAAAAATTCATGATGTGAGGTAACGTGCTTTGTAGCACCACTATCGAAATACCACACATGTGAATCTGCAACATAACTGACATGCATGCATGGACAATAGGATTGTAAGTGCACTCTACACTAAAAGCCGATTCTACAACAACATCAACATCAACATCATAGTCTCCTTTCACAGAAGACTCAACAATGGCTGCATTTGTAGTGGAACCAACATTTGCAGATGAACCACCCTCTTTCTTCTTAGCCTCTTTGGCCTTCAACTTAGGACACTACTTGACCAAGTGATCATTAGCTTTACAATAATGGCAACACATCTTCTTTTTTTCCTTATCACCAGAATTTCCAAATGAATTGTTGCCAGCAGAAGTATTAGGAACATGCGATTTTGCACTTGCAGAAGAAACATAAAAAGTGGCTGCATTGCTGTTACCACCCTTTCTTTGAGAAGATAGAAAAGCCTGTTCAACTGTACACTATTTTGTCCTATTTTTTCTAGAAAGTGACTCTTGCAACAACAATGTGCACAATGCATCAAACTTGGCAACATTAGGATTTCCTTGGGTCATAAGTCTCCAAGTACTAGCAAAAGTCTGGTAAGAATTTGGTAAGGCATCAAGAACAATCTGCACAAGGGAACTGTCTAAAATGACTTCGCCTACAGAAATAAGTTGTTCGTTGATATCCTTGACACCAGCAAGGAAAGTGTCCATATCAGCTTCCTCATGCATACTCTTCGACTCCAGTTCTTTACGCAGCAATGCAATTTTTGCCTCATTGCGGCTTGCATAAAGACCAGCCAGAATATCCCAAGCCTGTTTTGAAGATTTTGCTGAACAAATGTGAGGAGTAATGGTGCACTTCACAGAAAATGCAATCAATGCATGAGCCTGCACATCCTTTACATCCCAACTAGCTTGTTCTATCATAGGCAAAACAACTCTAATAGCAGCAATCCTTGCAACAAGACCTGCCACATCCTCAACATCGCCTACATCCTTAGAACCAGGATATACATCAATGCCCTGCACAATACTCCAGACGCCCTTTGACACAAGAACATGTTGCATCATGTAAGTCCACATAGGGTAATTGTCCCCATCCAGTCTGTCCTCAGCAACAAACATCTTGAACACATCTGTGTTGTTGTCAGCCATGGAAATACGTGCACTTGATGTGAAAAATGTCCAAAATGAGGAGAATCTGAGTTAGACCAGCATGTGCTATATAGCACAACCCGCAGTAGACTGTATGGGATTGGTTATGCAATATTTGACACTGACAAAAATGCTGCACAAAATGACAAAATTGCATGTGTAGACCTGGCTGTAATGGAAACGGAGGCCGAAATGAGCCCAATCAAAAATCTAAGCAGACTAAGCTCTATAAGCTTTCCAAAATTTTTGTTGACTTGTGAACGCTCGCCAAAGCTCACTAAAATCAGAGAAAATGAGCATGCATGTGCTGTAGCTGCTAACGACTTAGCTCAGGAGGATGCAACCTGCTCTAATACCAATTGTTGGAATTAGGGTTGCAAGAAAACACACACAAATTGGAGAAGATAAAGGAAGCTTAAGGCACACAATAGAGAGTGTATTACTTAGTGTGCAACGGAAAGATAGATAGCCCTAGAGTGATGGGCGAATATACAATGCACATACGAAAAAACCTCCTAAAAAGGGAAAAACTGCCCCGACGGTCCTAGTGTGTTCACACACATCACTACCACATGTATAGTATAACAACGGCTCCACATGTAGTATAGTGGGCAGTGTCTGCAACTCAATGTACATGAGTAAACCGTGCTCAAACATGCACCAAGAAATGCTGCATGCAGTAAAAGTGATCCCTACATGGATATCTGCTCTCAAAAGAGTGCTGATTTTTGCTGCCAGGCAGAAATACGCTAGTTGAATAGCCGCCAAAGGTGTCGTAGCCAAAAATCATGCTGTACAATGCGATCGGTGCACTTAGTGCTGATGCTCAATGTCACTCCTCTATGGTAGAGGTACTTCACCCATGCGTGTGGAAAGTACAGCTATCGATCACGGGAAAATGTCGTCTGCGTGAAACTGGTGGTGGGTTGGATATCGAGAAATCCGCCGCAATGTGTAAGGATGTCAAGCCGGTGCACTAGAAATGGTGTCAAAAATTGATGTGCCAATGCAGAGCAGTAATCGCTGATATCTCGCCGCCGGACGGGAGTGGCTAGCCGAATAGCCGTAGACACCTATGCTCGAAGCCGGTGTCGAGGAGATTCACCGAGGTTGAGACCAAAAAAGTGTATACACATTGTGTTTGTGTGTGCCGAAATTGGCGAGTCTGAAGGCGGAGATGGATGCCTAAGAGCTTTAAGGCTCTTTGATTTTGCTTTTCATCAAGCTTCATCCCCTTGAGTCCTCGATGCCTTTGTCCTTGCGTAGCTTGCTTAGTGTTCTCTCTACAAGCTCAACACAAAGACCCTTTCTGAAGCTTCAATGCTCTACTGTGTTCCTACAGATCTACAATTTCTTTCAAGGTTCCACCTTTGCCTTGGAGGGGCTGCACACTTTGAGAAGCTTAGTGCTCTGATCTCTTCCGAGTGCGTCGATGCCTGTCAGATCTGCTGCCATTGCCAAGCTCAAGCACAAGCTCCAAGCTCCACCATAGCCGGAGATCTCTATCGCTTCCAAGACGGTCGTCAGAGAGCGATCATGTGTGCGGTTTGTTGTCCAAGCTCTGATACCAATTGATGGGGACGGAGTGTGCGTGTATGGAAGAATGCAAGAGTTGGAAGGAGAAAGGGGGAAGGGGATGAAGGAGAAGCTACATAGGGAGTTGGGTTAGTGGAGAGGAAAGTGAGAGAGTGGTCAACTCTCTCACTTTCTCTCCCTATATTGAAAAGGGGAAAAAGTAAGTAACGGTGGTTTCCCACGTCCACCTGGTCTACACCCAAACATTTATGATAATGCAAAATACAAATTATGTGAACACGATGGCACTGTGCTCAAGGTGCCTATTGTAGGAAAAAGATTAAGTTGTTCAAGAAGCAAGAAGGCAAGATTGTTATTGAAGATCTCGGTTCAGATCAACCTCTAGAAGATAATGATATGTATGCATTGGACGATGTGTCTGATGATGCTTTTAATGATGCTAATTAAGTGCAGTTGGCAGGAGGATGTGCAGGTTTAGAGGGGGTGGATGTCATGCAGCTCCGCTGTCATGATGTAAAAAAGAGCAAAACTAGCATACTCAATCAGATAATTAACATATTCAAGATTTTAACTAGCATACATAGTATGCTAACTAGCACATATAATATGCTAATTAATATATTCAAAATTTTAACTAGCATAGACAATATGCTAACTAGAACATACAATATGCTAATCAATACATACAATATGCTAACTAGCATATACAATATGCTTCCATGTATGACTTGTATACTAATTAGCATTACTGTGTTAATTTGCACAGAGAGTATGCTTACTGGCACTGACAGTATGCCACTCAGTACACTAATTAGCACACAAAGTATGCTAACTAGTATTGACAATATGCTAACTAGTATTGACAATATGCTAACTAGCATTTACAGATATGCTAATTAGCACATACAATATGCTTCCATGTGTGGCTCGTATACTTGGGGGGCACTATGTATAAAATGTGTATATCACGTGCGTTCAAGGACTATCTTTCAAACTCCTTATATGTGGTTTTTTGACAAATTAAAAAAAACATTTTTCCTATTCAATTTTTTTTCCCCAATTTCATTTTATGTTACCTTGCTATATGTGAAAATGTGAGAAAAGATGAAATTTAATAACCCCTTTACTCTCTTTTGCACTACTTCAAGTTTGCAATTTACTTTATGTTTGCACTTAAGCCCGAGATCACATTTCCAGACTCTGAATCTCTGATACCGCTAACTTTGACAAAAGAAGCACTTTCTAGCTCCAAGAACTAAGTTGAAGATGCATGGTACATTTCTTAACTTATACATGAAATTTCTTCTAAAATTGACAAAATCTGGCTGTGGGGGTCATGGATCGCAATGTCGGGGGATATGGGGTTCAAAAGGCAAGCGTAGCTATATGACAACGATCTATGTTTAGGCACATAATGTAACCAAACTTCATGAGTATTTTCTTAGCATAGCTACCAAGCCTTTGATGCACTTTTTTCAAGTTTGGACTAAATTTTCCTTATGTGGGTCAAAATGAGTGGAGACTAATTTCCTAATTTCCTTTGGTTTTTGGTGGTTACAAGGTTCAATTCACTCCAAATTTGGAGGGCACCTTTTCCAATGCAAAGTCAAACTTTATGGACATAAATTTCTCTGTTTTGGCATGTTGGGGGGTATGGATCACAATTCATGTATAGCAACATTTTGCAACTGTAATCACACCAGTGTAAAGGTGCTTTCTCAAGAACCTTTGGCACCATTGACTTTTGGGATTTGAGGAGGGGGACATGGATCACGATCCATGTTCCACCCCATTTGGAAACTCTGAATGCATAGCTAGATTATGCTGAATGAGTGGAGCATTCCTATGGATCGATTTTTGAATTTGGACCTGTGTGCCCATCTCAAAATTCCTCTGATAGTTTGCACAAATTGTGTCTTTAATTTGATTGATTTTGTTTTTTGTGCACTTGTTGGGTGTTTTTGTGGTAATTTGCAAGTGTCTAGAGCTGAAGAGGATCATACCTGTCCAATTTGGTGAAGTGTGGGTGTTCGGTGTGGTTGTAGAAGGCAATGTTTTTGCAAGGTGCTCTAGGTCACAAAATCTCTCTAGCTCTCTCTCTGAACTGACTAAATGCAAATGAGGTGAATCCTGCCCATTTTGACTATATGTGCCCGGCTTACCCCTAATGCAATGTGCATACTTACCTTATTTGCCCACCTTTCTCATGACATACAACCTGCGACTCAGACGGCTAGTAAATTGGACTCTTGTTTGCTCTTGATTTTGCAATTCTAATCTGTTTTAAGTTAGTAAAATTTTGACATGCACCAAATCCTTCCCTATTTGATATCCTCAAAGCTCTTGCTTTATAGGTTTGGCGTTTACTTTCAGATTTCGATATCATTATTAGGTTAAGAAGGAGAGAAAATTACCAGAAATTATTATTTGACCAAAATTTTTGCCAAAGTTATTCCTCACACTCATATGTACATACTCTCACTCTAAGTATCTCCTGCATTAAAATTTGTTGATATGACTCAATACTTTGCTAGATAAGAGTAAAAATCTGCTAAAAGTTGTCCCAAAAAAAAGTATCAAATATCCTTTATACATAGTACACATAATCTCTCAACGCCTTGCAACTTAATATCTTGTAAATACTGCTCCAGCTACTATAGCCATTGTTATTCCCCCCTTCCCATTCGGAGTCGCCCTAGACGAGGGTTTGTGTTATGTACTTGAACAGAAACAACGTGGCTATGAAAGGCCGTGTAAGATGGCCCTATCCCATGCTAGTTAGAGAGGAAATGCATCGGGTAACACAATTCTGTGAAGCATGTGGGTATTGAGACAATTGTTTGTGGCTTATGATGGTGAGGTTTCACTGATGTTGTGCTTACCAAACAGAATTTATTGAAGTTGTAATGCGCTCTCCTTAATTCTTGGCTTGGTGATTATCCTTTGTGTGGCCAATAGATGATTGGGTTGGACTTTAGGGATCCATTTGAGGCTTGTTTTGGGAGAGTATGAGAAGATTTGTTTGGTTGATGGTTTTAGCTCAGGGGGTTCACTATATGTAAACTATTTATACAACGTGCATTCAAAGGGTATTTAAAAACCCCTTATCTATGAATTTTGAACTAATAAAACAACCCCTCTTTCTTTATGAACTTATGGGTTTTTTTCCAAAGTGCAATAAATGGACCCCTTATTTAAATATATTTATGTAAATTTACCCAAAAATTTTGAATTAAAAAACCCCTTCTGTTGAATCCTGATGGTATACTTACACATAGAGGTGGACCCCCAGAGGGTTTTAGTTTCCATTCCCATTTGGTTGTTGTTGGTTTCTTTGGCTGGTTCAATTTAGCCTTGTGAATCCATTGGTAGTTGGTAAGCCTGTGGAAGCATGAAGTTATCAATTTAAGTTATAGCGATGACATCGTTTACAATGTGCTATTCTGTCAATTGGGAAGGCGTATTGCATCGAGGGACAAGATTGATTAGCAAGCATTGTTTTTGGTATCCGTATCTTTTTTGGCTTTAATACCATGATTGATTTCCATATCCAAACTTTGGTAATTATCATTTTGCGATTACTTTTGCAGGCAGTTCTTGTGGAGATCTAAGTATATCTTTACTTGTGTTGTAGTCATCTAAATGCTTTTATGAAATAAATGGTCGGCTCTATGATGTGTAGTCCCTTTCTTGATTACTACAGTGAAACCCAATTCCAACAATATTAGGATGCTTTGAACGATATGCCCTATGCTGCATGGTTTGTTCACTAAGTATAATAGCATATACTGATCCACAAAGAATGTGAATTTGTTTGCTAGAAGGTAATGTCTAACCTTTTTGACAGAATAGATCATTCCCAAGCCCTCCCTTTCTATTATTGTGTAATTCTTTCTACTCTATTGAGTTGTCTATCTATTGAAATAACTGATTGAAAATTCCATGTTTCTTTCTCTCGTTTGTGCCAAGATATGCCCAATAGTGTAAGCCGATGCATCTACATGGACATGAAAAATCTTGTTCCAATCAGGAGCTTTTAAAATTGAAGCAGAAATAAATCTGAGATAATATCCACAATGGCCCATAAAGTCTTGTACCTCTCTAAC
This sequence comes from Adiantum capillus-veneris, assembly GCF_014529385.1. Taxonomy (NCBI): domain Eukaryota; kingdom Viridiplantae; phylum Streptophyta; class Polypodiopsida; order Polypodiales; family Pteridaceae; genus Adiantum; species Adiantum capillus-veneris. Next base: position 70,182,954 of record NC_140957.1, read on the forward strand.
TTTGCTTGGTCTTGGAAGAGCAACAATCACTTGTATCTTCTCAAGATTAGTAGAAATGCCATTTTTGGACTCAATATGTCCCAAAATTTTGCCATGTCTTACCATGAAAACACATTTTGTAGGATTTAGGAAGATGCGATATGTTTTACATTTCTCAAAGGCCTTCCTTAAGTATTCGACATGTTCATTTCTGTGGAGAAAATACACACCGAGGTCATCAATATAAATCTCTAAGGATTGTCTTAGATACTCCTTGAATGCATGACTCATTAGTCTTAGGAATGTGGCCGCTGCATTGGTTAGACTAAATGGAATCACTTGATATGCAAATATGCCCCATTCTATCGCAAAGGCCATTTGTGTTGATTGGCCAACTTGATCGTGAGCTAGTTATAGCCTGAAAAGCCATCGAGAAAGTTGTAGGCTTCCTTTCCAGCGACTCTTTCAATCACATGGTCGGTGATGGACAATGGATAGTTGTCTCTGATCATAGCAACATTCACATGTTTGAGAGTCGGGACATGTTCTACTTTAGGTTTCTTAAGATGATTTGTTTTCTCAATTTCGTCTATGAAGCCATCTTTTGGATAAATCTTCAATCCCATTTTTTCCACATTTTTGCTCATTTGTCCCCACAATTACGGTTTGATTTTCAAAAGCTCTGTGAGAGTGATTGTGCACCTTATAGAGGAGAAGACAATAGATCATGCAAGCTCTTTGTATTTATCACCTATGGAATAGAATTCCATTTTGATGAAACAATTCTTACCTTATATTTTGTCTCATATTTCAATATAAAGGACGATAAAGTTCTTATGGTAGCCTGTTTACTCTCTACATAAATCTTTGTCCTTGCATCATCATACAATGAATGAATATTTCCCGTATAAATCTCATGGTCCATGTTGATTTCAGGGATTGGAGCTAATAGCAATGTGCCACTTCTGTCTTTTCTTTTTCTGATTGTTTCCCACAACAATTGTGGCAATGGCTCGTCTACTTCAGGAATTGGTTGCATCTTTAAGCATTTAGCCTCATCCGTTGTGTTTGCAATAGTCACCGTAGTCCATGGTTCTCCCTTGTTCTCTTTTGTGGTTTTGATTTTGTTGTCAAGATTTTTAGCACAATGTATGTGCAGGTGATCCCTTCCACATAGCGATCACACAATCCTTGAATTTAAGTTATTCGCATGTATCAATTTACTCACAATCCTCCATTTTTACCTTTTTTGACTCATGCATTACTAGCTCAAGAGTTTTTAAACTTTTTGGGTATATCAAATCTTGAGAAGCTTCTATGAGTTTTTTGCACATCTCCATCAATTTTATTTCAAATTCAAGCCCTACGGATAGGTTGAAAGTCTTTGTTCCAACGTTTTCTTTTTCTTCAACCTCGTCTCATAGGCATGCAGCATTGCATCTAAATGCTCGTTCACCTTTTCCACACTGATCCGCGAGAGTCAGTCTTTGACTCTGACTCTTCAGACCCTTTTGCGTTTATCTTTTTCTCTTGCTCATGTCTAAATTGTTCTTTTGTTTGGTTTAATTCCATTTTCCAATCTGTTTTTTCTTTGAGCCTCTTTGCTTTCATTTGTCTTGTTTGAATTTCCATGATTTTCTTTGAGTCTTAATTGACCCGTTTTCAAATTTTGTTTGTTCGGAAAAGTTAAAATGATTTATCACATGCTTATTTTTTGATACTTCTTGAGCTTGAGCTCTAGTCACCACTTTGACTGGAACTATTGGCTCAGACTTGGATTTGCTCATGCATGCTAAATTCCGATGAGGTTGACAGTTGTGTTCCCTAGATTGTCAGGATTCTTTGCACAATTTTGTATCAAGTGTTGTCTCCCAAAACTATTGCTGAATGCAAAAAAATTCATTTGGTGACCTTGTGGATACTGTCATGCCCAATGGGGCCCTTGAATCGGGCTATTGATGGTGCTCCGGCGGGCCTCCCCTAGGCAGATATCCCTTGGGATTGTAGTTTTGGTTTGCTATGAACATGAGCATGTTTTCATCCATTGTGAATTTGGTAGTTTGAGCCACATATGAAGGCTTCATCACTTAATCAGTGCTGGCCCAAAATCTACTTTCTTCTTGGGCATAAGCTATACCCTATGTCTCCCTCACATGGCTTTCGATGGTTCCTCATAGTAAATAGTTGGTGGCATTATCGTCTAAGTTATGAGTGACTTTTACAATTGCGCATAATGCACAATGGCCCTATTTTCACGAGGCAAAGGCGGTTGTTGTCTCATCATTGGTTGCGGTTTGTCCCCTCCTTGTATTTGATTTTTGGGTCCGATATGATACCTTGGAGGTGGTGGCAATTGTTGTACTGTCGGTCATCTATACGGCCTTTCCCTCATGGATCTTGGTTATAGAAGCACTCACTAGTGTCATGGTTCATGTATTTTTGCTCAATGGCACATTACCAACACTCTTAGAGCATTGAATGTTTGTGGTTGATGCGATCTCAAATTGAGGTTCTGTCTGTAGATCTAATTCATTCTGCGGGACGACTTCTTCAACTAACTGATCTACATTTTGTGTGATTGAAGCAGGAGAACTATGTTTTGCAATTGACTCATTGCCGTTAGAAGAGGAACTGCTTGTGTTTGTCTTTGCATCTTCAGTTACCTCCCCGTATGTTTTGCAATTGTCAACCAGGTACAATGCTTCGTTAGTGACTTGTTCAAATGTTGTGCATGCCTTTAAATGGAGTTTAAATGTATGTCCTTTTTGAGAATTTTGTTTCTCAAGCCATCAATAAAGAGAATCGATAAGCAATCATCTTGTGGTAACTCTTGCATGGATATCTTTCGATGTATTGATTGAAGGGTGGATGCATGAATAGGTGGCCCGGTTTTAACCGGTTGAAAGTTGCTTTTGGAGGCTTTAAATTTAGGGGGTATGAAACTGGTGTTATGGACGAGAATTGTTTGAAATAAATAATCGTGTGGAGGATACAAAATCTTAAAAATCATGTGGAGGATTCAAAAACACATTGTCGAGAAATTTGCGGTCTTGCCAGGAAAGCACCAGGTTTTGGCTGTGAGAGTTTGTGAGAGAACTCCAAAACTATATGAAGGAGTTAAATCATAGATGCCATGAAGACTAGGGTTTGGAAGGAAGTGCAATCAAAGAAGCCCACTCTTTCTCTCTTGCACTCACACACACAAAGAAAGAACACAAAAGAGAGTGTCAAAACAACACAAAGATGAAAACATCAAGGCTATGGTCATATCGTATCATGGGTAATATGAAAGGGTTAATAGATGAGTTAATGGCATTCAATTTTGGCTGACCAAATAGGCTACAAATTTTTCTTTGGAATTGTAGTTTTGTGCTTACTATAATATACATATTTTGTCTAGTGATTGGGATTAATTGTGTGTACAAATCCTCTTGGTTCATAGCAAGATAACTACGCTTACGTCAAAAGAAAAGTTATAGTCTATGAGAGGTAGTATAATGGGATCCGGTGATAGAAGTATTTCATTGAGACTTTCTGGGCCAAAGAGAAACACTATACGTTGTTGAAAGTGTATTTTACGGCTAATCCATACGTTAATTCTAATAGATTGTACAGAGTGAAAGCAATAGAAATTATCATCATGTGGATTATTCATCTAGGATAACTCTAGTATGTGTAAAATGTAGATATGAGAGAAGACAAGGGAAGAGAAGAGAAGAGAGTTTCCCTCCCAAGCTCTATTCTTGCCGTAGGCAATAAGGATACTGCGGGGAGAGATGTACCTGTAGCAAGGAGAACCTAAAATTTATAGAGAGGATGAATTACTAAGAGTGAGAGAGATAGGTTTGGTTAAGGAGATGAGATTAGAAATATATATATATATATGTTGGATTAGAGATGAAAAAGAAAACAACAAGAAATCAAGAAAACATCAATGTAGAACACATCTTACTTGACAAACCCTTCGGCACCATTATTGCGTGAGAGAAGAAGAGGGGAGAATTGAAATTTGATTGATACACCAAGTCCACTACCTTCTTTAATTAGAGGTGATCTTCCAAGGATAGCATGCAAGAATGGCTAGTCTTCCTCTAGGAGAAAGTATAGGCTTATGCTTATGTTAATGGCTAAGTACAATTTGGCATTACTACTCACTCCCTCATGAATTCCTCTCATCAATGGCTTGAATTGTTGAGTGGTTTTCAAGGAATAAGAGGTCCCCTTTTATAGGTGAAGGGAACCCACAAGGGTTTACACAAGAAGAGAAGAGCCAGTGTGAACAGAAACTGGAAAAGTTGGAAATGAACTGTCCCTGCATGATGTGGGCAGACTGGGGTCCAGTATTTTGATCATATCTCCTCAACCATGGATCCAAATAAAAAAGTAAAAATATGGACAAAAACTTCAGCTCATTACCTACAACTTTCTTTTTATATGAATTTTCCAATTCGGATTGGAACCTTGTGTAAAAAAATCATCAAAATAGGGTACGATTTTGGCAGCAAAAGTCTTCTTGTGGTCCCCTTAACATAGGCTTTTATTTGATTCCAATGGACACCTCATGCCATATGAAAGCATGACATTGCTCCTTGACAAAGTTTTGTAATCATGCTTGCAATCATGCATTAAAATAAGTGTATCTTTGAAATCATGCCACCTAGTGTCCCACTAGGATTTGATTCCCTCCTAGTAGCTATTTAAAAAGAAATATAAGAAAAATATGAAAAATACATAGAATATATATATATTGGAGTTTACCCTAGATATAGAATCTAGCTAGGGTGTGAGATGATAATGAGATAGTAGAAATAAAGAATCAATGCTCTTTGCCCCAAGTTAAAGAGGGGGAGCTATTGACGCTTTTCCCATAGTATTTTTTGATGATAAAGTAAGAATAGGTTACCCTTGAGATAGATAATAGGATGAGATAGAAATCATATTATTATACTTAAATATGCATATGTACATTATAGAAAATATAATTATGTATCTAAAAAGTTACAAGATAACTCTTGTAGCATGAGTTCCCACTATATACGTGTCACAGCATGACATCCACCCCCTCTAAACCTGCACATCATCCAGTATGTGCCACATTATTTTTATTCTTTTTGATACGGAAGACTGTGTGCTAGTTATCAAGGCTACTATCATATACTAAAACCCAGTCACCTTTGTCAATTGCTTTGCTCCTGAGCCGATGTTGCTTATCAAAGTAGTCCTTGTTTTTCAGCCTTGCATTTTTGAGTCGTTCTTTTGCAGCCTCAATGTCTCCAGGTCTTCTCTCTAGTTTCCTTATGCGCAATGCAAGGAGACCTTCCCTGCTAAGCCCCTCTTGCCAAGGTAGTACATTCCATGTGGGAATTGTATCTTCAATCGGCATCACTGGCTTTTGACCATACATTAGCTCCGCAAGCATGTAGCTAGTTACTGAGCTATGTGTTGTACGATCAGCCCATAAAGCATATGGTAACAATTTTGGCCACTCACCAACTCTTCCCAATTTCTCCCATGTCCATCTTTAATTCCCCTAACATGTTCTCTAATTTTTGGAGCAAAAACTAGCTCAAAGCTTTGAATCATCTCACCTTCTAACACGCGATGCAGCTCCATCTCCTTCACATACTCGCTTAAGTACTTGGTTACATCTTTGGCATTGAATTGATCCATTCTGTGTTGACAACCACTTGTATGGCCTTCGTTACTGAAATCTCCCTTCTTTCAGTGGCATGTTGTTGTTGCATGAACATTGCAAATGCTTGAAACATTTGCATTGTTGTTGGGTCAAAATGCATACCTTGTTGCTCAACATGATCACCCATGGTTACGCACAAACTCTCACCCTGGCAGTTTTGCGTAGGGTTCACCAAAAATATGTCGAGAAATTTGCAGTCTTGCCAAGACAGCACCGGGCTTTTGGCTGTGAGAGTTTGTGAGAGAACTCCAAAACTATATGAAGGAGTTAAATCATAGATGCCATGAAGACTAGGGTTTGGAAGGAAGTGCAATCAAAGAAGCCCCACTCTTTCTCTCTTGCACTCACACACACAAAGAAAGAACACAAAAGAGAGTGTCAAAACAACACAAAGATGAAAACATCAAGGCTATGGTCATATCGTATCATGGGTAATATGAAAGGGTTAATAGATGAGTTAATGGCATTCAATTTTGGCTGACCAAATAGGCTACAAATTTTTCTTTGGAATTGTAGTTTTGTGCTTACTATAATATACATATTTTGTCTAGTGATTGGGATTAATTGTGTGTACAAATCCTCTTGGTTCATAGCAAGATAACTACGCTTACGTCAAAAGAAAAGTTATAGTCTATGAGAGGTAGTATAATGGGATCCGGTGATAGAAGTATTTCATTGAGACTTTCTGGGCCAAAGAGAAACACTATACGTTGTTGAAAGTGTATTTTACGGCTAATCCATACGTTAATTCTAATAGATTGTACAGAGTGAAAGCAATAGAAATTATCATCATGTGGATTATTCATCTAGGATAACTCTAGTATGTGTAAAATGTAGATATGAGAGAAGACAAGGGAAGAGAAGAGAAGAGAGTTTCCCTCCCAAGCTCTATTCTTGCCGTAGGCAATAAGGATACTGCAGGGAGAGATGTACCTCTAGCAAGGAGAACCTAAAATTTGTAGAGAGGATGAATTACTAAGAGTGAGAGAGATAGGTTTGGTTAAGGAGATGAGATTAGATATATATATATATATATATGTTGGATTAGAGATGAAAAAGAAAACAACAAAAAATCAAGAAAACATCAATGTAGAACACATCTTACTTGACAAACCCTTCGGCACCATTATTGAGTGAGAGAAGAAGAGGGGAGAATTGAAATTTGATTGATATGCCAAGTCCACGACCTTCTTTGATTAGAGTTGATCTTCCAAGGATAGCATGCAAGATTGGCTAGTCTTCCTCTAGGAGAAAGTATAGGCTTAGGCTTATGTTAATGGCTAAGTACAATTTGGCATTACTACTCACTCCCTCATGAATTTCTCTCATCAATGGCTTGAATGCTTGAGTGGTTTTCAAGGAAGAAGAGGTCCCCTTTTATAGGTGAAGGGAACCCACAAGGGTTTACACAAGAAGAGAAGAGCCAATGTGAACAGGAACTCGAAAAGTTGGAAATGAGCTGTCCCCTTCATGATGTGGGCAGACTGGGGTCCAGTATTTTGATCATATCTCCTCAACCATGGATCCAAATAAAAAAGTAAAAATATGGACAAAAACTTCAGCTCATTACCTACGACTTTCATTTTATATGCATTTTTCAATTCGGATTGGAACCTTGTGTAAAAAAATCATCAAAATAGGGTACAATTTTGGCAGCAAAAGTCTTCTTGTGGTCCCCTTAGCATAAACTTTTGTTTGATTCCAATGGACACCTCATGCTATATGAAAGCATGACATTGCTCCTTGACAAATTTTTGTAATCATGCTTGTAATAATGCATTAAAATAAGTGTATCTTTGAAATCATGCCACCTAGTGTCCCACTAGGATTTGATTCCCTCCTAGTAGCTATTTAAAAAGAAATATAAGAAAAATATGAAAAATACATAGAATATATACATATTGGAGTTTACCCTAGATATAGGATCTAGCTAGGGTGGGAGATGATAATGAGATAGTAGAAATAAAGAATCAATGCTTTTTGCCCCAAGTTAAAGAGGCGGAGCTATTGACGCTTTTTCCATAGTATTTTTTGATAATAAAGTAAGAATACGTTACCCTTGAGATAAATAACAGGATGAGATACAAAGCATATTATTATACCTAAATATGCATATGGACATTATAGGAAATATAATTATGTATCTAAGAGTTACAAGATTACTCTTGTAGCATGAGTTCCCACTATGTACGTGTCACAACAGGACAACGTGTAGAGCCCACTCAGACGAATGTTCAGTCGAATGTTTTCATGACTGTACTTCTCCGTATCTCTGTTCCTTTCTCCTTCTGCGCCTTTCTCATCTCGCTCTACAGCTCCTTGTGCATGCTTCTTATCCTTCGTTATGGATAGCAACCTAAGAGAGAGCCCAAGGAATGCAGCCCGACAGGTCTCCCCTACAAAGACCCGACATTCTCCCACGAAGGTATGTCACCTCTCTCTGTCTCTCTCTGTGTTGTGTACAATGGACCTGTATGTGTAGTAGAGTATTGAGGTGTGGATACATTGAGTAATGAATATGGATTTATTCCTTTCAGAGACAGAAGTTACAGCCTCCTCCCAAAATCAGCCGCTTTGTTCACCCCAAGGATGTGGAGGTGCCATTTAAGGCATTCTGCACGACAAAGGAGGATTTTCACAGGGAATATGGGTTAAGTCTTGAGGGGAAAGATGTTAGGAAGTTGACAAAATGCAGATGTGCCCATATCCGATTGGATGAAAGTTTTCACGTGTCTTCCAGTGAAGGAGAAAAAAGTGCCGATAAAAACAGCAAGGCCGGATCACTACAAGGAACTCTATGAGCTCTACAAGCAGGTGTACCAATCCAAACCACCAAACTATCTGCTGGGAGTCAAGTTTGCACGCGGATATGTTTATTTTGTATGCACAGGCCTAGTAAAGTGGGCTGAGTTTGCATCTGAGGTGGTGAAGAATGTGACCAATGAAGGTCACTTAGATAGAAAAAGAGAACAATGGAAGTTAGAGACTTCCCAAGTATCCAAAAGAACCCCAAGTGGTTCTGCCATCTTCTTAGTAAATACCCCATCTGGAAGTACACCTACCGGAAGTGGGCTTTTTGTGACTACTCAGTCTGCGTTTAGTGTTGAAGTATCCACTTCCTTGCAAGAACTACTTGTTGAGGTTAGAAAATCTCATGACAATGTATCAGCCACGTGTTAGAAGGCTAAGGATTCTGTGTCAAATCTGTTGCTGATGTGCACCGTTGCAAGGGTGCCCTTGACACCATCCGAATGCACTTCCTTGATGATGCCAATGTACCAACAAGCTTGCTTGATAGCCTCCAAGAAAAATTTGACCAAGAAAAAGCCACCCTACAGCAGGCACGGGTATGCTTTTAACTCCATCTGATTGTAGTATAATATCTACAAAGTACCATACGGTATGATTATAATAACCATACTGCACTGAAACTCTCATAGTGAAAATGGTATTATAAGTTTTACAATACCGGTATTATGGCTCTATCATACCGGGATGGGTAGAATGTGGTACCACAAAACCGAATAATAAAAAAACATAATAGTATGACAATAACATCAATTCGGTAAGGGTAGATGACAATACCGGTAGGATGTTATCATACCGGTATGATTACATCTTACCGGTATGGTTATATCCTACCGGTATGATTATATCCTACCGGTATGGTTACATCCAACCGGTATGGTTTGATCCGACCGGTATGATTACACCCTAATGGTATGATAAAATCCAACCGGTTTGATGTTATGCTTCCGGTATAATGTTATCCTACCGGTATGATGTTACAGGATGTTATCCTACCGGTATAATGTTATACTATCCAGTATAATAACATCATACTGGTGGGATAACATCATACCGGCAGGATGTAATCATTATACCGATCTTCAAGCATTCATACCGATTTTATACTTGTTTGAAATTGTCTGATAACAGAGGTCTCTTGCCTACAGGAAGAATTATCCAAATGCTTGGAGCGTGAGGAAACCTTTGGTCTCTGTGTCACGTTTGTGACAGACATGATTAGTCAACCAATGCTACTTGAAACCATAGTCTTGCCTGCACGAGTTTCAAATTCTGGACATAGTGTTGTTCTCATTGATGTGTGCAATGCTTGTGGTGTAAAACTTCATGATCACAATAGCTCAAGCCATGTTGTTCTATTGCCTTGTTCACATGCATACCATGCATTCTGCTATGCTCACTTGGCTGAGAAAGGAAAGTGCATGCTTAAGGATTGCCCCGGGGTTGTTTCTACAGAAGACCAATCCCTTCTAAAGAAGAATCCAGTTGAACCATGCCCAAAAACAGGCGAGAAAATTGTTTCAATGGGTAATAAACACACCATTGTTTTAATCAGGTGGTTGATTTTTGTCTTCTCTGATGTTTTTTCAGAGTGAAGCTGCTTCAGAACTACTGCTGGTAAAGACACAGGGAACGATGCAGTGAGGCATGCATACAAGACACCTGTGGAGGTTTTGCTTGATGAAAGTGTCCCTGGTAATGCTAAGAAACCTGTTTCGAAAACAACAGAATAAGAACAAAACTTTGAGGTAAAGGAGCAGAGTACGACTAGTGCTGAAGGGAAAACCCAGAATGAGGAAGACGATGTGTTGCTAGACACCGGCGTGCAGGTGGCAAGATCAAAGACCCCGAGAAAACGAGGCCAACTTGGCAAGAGTAAGTTTTTTCATTGATTAAGGCTCTAATAAGTGATCTTTTGCTGCACAGCTTTCTAAAGCTGATGGTCGTGTAGATGTCAGGCTGGAGGGAAGTCCCAAGGAGACCCTTGCTCGGCATATAAGAAAGGCAAAAAAAAATAAAAATCAAGAAGACTGCACATGAGAAGCCTGAAATGGAGCAAAAAAGCAAGGAAGAGGAAGAGACCCAGGGGCAGCCAGAAGAGGAGATGGACATAGGAGACACTAAGGAGATGCAAAATACCGGCATAAGTTCTAACCCTGAACCCAGAGCCTGCAAAAGATTATAGTTTGCCCCCCCTATGTTTCTTTTTATGTAACCACTTTTGAAATTAATATAACTTTCTTTCCCATTCGACGTCTCTTTCATCTTGTTTCTAATTTTTGAACATTGTGCATTTTTATTGTATGATTTCAATCTGTAGATATGTCCTAATTGCATATTTAAATTTGAGTCTTGTGTAATTTTGCATCTGCAGATATGTTTTCAGTTGAAGAATGGCGCCTTGCAGATAGGTTTAGGGCTAACAAGCAAAATGGCAGGGCTGACATTCGTGCAAAATGGAATTGCGTGTTGTCTCCTGCAGTGCTCGTGTTTCCTCTATGGTATAGACTAATTAAAAGAATCCCACTGATATGGCCAAGGCCACCACCTCCGTTGAGCTTCCAGCGTAGGGTTCTCATTTTGGACCTTAATGAATTACTACTCAAGAAATTTGATGAAAAATATGGTGAAGAATTTCCCTACTGGCCAGAAATGCGGTATGTTGTTGAAGGGGATATAGAGATTTGGGTAAGGCCCGATGTAGAAGTGTTTCTGAATTTTTGTTTCAGATGGTTCGAAGTGTGGATAGGGAGCTGCTGCAAGTTTGAGAAGCTCAAACGCACGCTAGAGATAGTGTTCCCTGACCACCACAAAAGATTCAATAGAGTGGTAAGTCAGGCGCAGTGCACAAGGGCCCCTTTTAAATTGGGCGCGATAGATAAACCGGTGTTCCACAAGAATCTCAAAAATTTTCCTGACCTACCACCTGACACACTTATCTTTGATGATTCTGGATGTAAGCTAATTTTTAATCCATTGGGGTCATTTCTTGTTTTTCCCAAGCTAGAAAAGCAGTCTAAAGAAGTGTGCGTCTGTTTTCTGTCAAACCATTGTCATAAACTGGCTGGCACAGTGGTTGATCTCCAAGGACAGAATTGAGTATACAAAGAGGACTGTAATTTGTGAAGACAGACAACCTGACGACACCTATGTGCGTCATTTTTATTGGAAATAGCGGATTGAATTTTTCCGGAAGAAAAGAACATATTTTTTAAATAAAAAAAAAGCTTCATGAAGTCTGTGAAGTGGGCGACCTTTGTCGATGTATTTTTTTGTCGATGGATATTAATGGAGAATTAATCAGCCTTCTTGTCAATCAATGTAACAGAATTCATATGTAATACATTTACAAGCAAGTTGCACGGAAATAAGTTGTATTCTATATTTGAAGTATCTTGCAAATAAAAGGAGAGAGGGAGAGGGACAGAGAGAGAGAGAGAGAGAGAGAGAGAGAGAGAGAGAGAGAGAGAGAGAGAGAGAGAGAGAGAGAGAGTCTGATACTGAGAAGTGACTGGTATGATACCGGTATGATACTGAGAAGTGAGAGAGAGAGAGAGAGAGAGAGAGAGAGAGAGAGAGAGAGAGAGAGAGAGAGAGAGAGAGAGAGAGAGAGAGAGAGAGAGTTTGATACTGAGAAGTGACTGATATGATACCAATATGATATTGTGAAGTGACTGGTATGATACCGGTATGATACTGAGAAGTGACCGGTATGATATTGAGAAGTGAGAGAGAGAGAGAGAGAGAGAGAGAGAGAGAGAGAGAGAGAGAGAGAGAGAGAGAGAGAGAGAGAGAGAGGGAGAGGGAGAGGGAGAGGGAGAGGGAGAGGGAGAGAGACTTGTATAATACCGGTATGATACTGAGGAATGACTGGTATGATACCGGTATGATACTGAGAAGTGAGAGAGAGAGAGAGAGAGAGAGAGAGAGAGAGAGAGAGGTAGAGAGAGAGAGAGGGACTTGTATGATACCGATATGCTACTGAGGAGTGACTGGTATGATACCGGTATGATACTGAGAAGTGACAAAGAGAGAGAGAGAGAGAGAGAGAGAGAGAGAGAGAGAGGGAGGGAGAGGGACTTGTATGATACTGAGAAGTGACTAGTTTCAAACACAGTTCAATTTACAGTTAAAGGAAGATATACACAAAATTATGCATTATGTATTTCTTAAGATGGTTACAGTCACAAGGCATACTATTGTAGATAGACTCACTGACATCAAGTGATATTGTATATAGAATTTGAGTTGTTGGGATGGGGTATCATGGGGATTTTGATTGCCCAAACAAGATGTGAATATATGAACACCTCTGGCTTTTTGTCCAAAATCTCGTAGGTCTGCTCATTTATCATACGATAGTAAAACCGTTTGATAGCATAGGATCCTTGCCCAATGATATTTCCCCAGTCATCTTCAGCGTCTCAATGAAACTCCTCAATAGCTGCAGTGCATTTCACTATATACAAATCCACTTTTTCTTCATTGTCATTTGGTGCGGGAACAAAAAAAATATCACCAACAATAAGAGCTTGACTGAGGGTGTCATAGTGTCCTTCATATGCTGCATCTGCATTTATTTCGTCGTCATTGTCTTCCCCTTCTTCTGTAGGCTCCAAAATAAGGTATGTCCAGAAAGGAATGTGTGACTTGCTCACACATCTCCTCTACTTTTCCTGTTTACATGCACTACAGAAACAAGACCGTCAATGTTTTCTCAAAGCAGTTGTATCATGCTCTGAGTATGCAGAAACAGAGTGCATTGAGCGGGTATTTTTTACAGCCTTCACATCCCAATTTTTTCCCCTTTCGACATCCCCCAATTCAATCACCCAAAAAACCTGCTTACATAACGGGCCTGGGATGCATAGGTGGCTGTAGCACCATCTGACAAGGTTCGTCTCAATAATGCCACATCTGTAGCACAGTCTATCTTTGGGCACTTTGGCTGCAATTGGTATTGAGTTAAAGACCTTTTTATCACTGCTCCCGCACTGTCGTGTTCTCCCTTACCATGGCCTGATCCAAAAAAGTTCCAAGACATTTTCCATCCCGTAAAAACATTATATCTGCATTTTATTCAATGGATAAAAGAAGATTAATATACTCTTGGCACGATAAAATTACCAAAAAAAACACGTATTATAATATTACTAATGTTAGACAAGCATTTCATTACAACTTTAATGCCAATATTATAGGTCTCTATATTAAAACCACCTGCAGATAATGTTTGTTAGAACAAGGTATACCTGGCAAGGAAATAGAATGGTCTTCTTGCTTTGAATTGTGAAGCTGCTCCATCAGACCATACCCAATGTAGACCAAATTGCTTTAGCCATTCTGCATGTTTCAGAAAACAGTGTTGAACAAAACGTGTGTCATGTTGCTTGTCATCTGAAATGAAGAAGTGAATTGTCTTGTGGATGTCACCTGCATAATATAAAAATCATAAATTATTGAAGGCTTAATACAAAAGAAATAATACTGATCTAGGGTGATGTCGTTACCTGCAATTCCAAAATATGTTATGTGCACAAAAATAGTTACTTGATTTGAATACCAGTGCATGGACTAAATCTCATTTTGTTCTTTGAAACTATAATTTTCAGCAAAGTCAACAACTGACACATCTTCTAGAAAGCTTTGTATACATTTCTTATATTGTTCTGCTTGCCATCTATACACAAAATTATGCATTATGTATTTCTTAAGATGGTCTTTGAACATGACTAAGAGATCGTGGCATGATATTTCCTTATGCGACAAGACTTTCCTTTTCTTCTTCTGACCGTCACGCGCTGTCGTTCTATGGCATGTATATCGTGGGAACGGGCATTAAACGATTTATCTTGTGACTTTTTGACGCATAAGTATACTTCATATAATACTCATATGCATAAATAAAAGCTTTCTACCATACCTTTGAAGTAATATAAATGTACATTACTATCAGAAAGTACTGCAAGAGAAGCATCAATGATTGTGCCTCTTTTTGTCTGGGGGAAAAGCATTTGTATATTTCTTCTAATATCTCAGCTATACCCTACCATATATAAATTATTTTCTTCTTTTCACATTTATTTACTAATATAACCCTTCAATAACCTTCTTGGATACATACAAGAGGAAAGGGCCTACTAGAAGACTTTGTGAAAAGGAAGATCCAAAGCTTCTTGAACTATCGCAATTTGAAAATCCCAACCTAAGGGCATGGAGAAAAGGCAAAAACCAATTCAAGCTCTTTTAGAGGTCAATTTTGCTTTTTGAAGCATGTCAATCCCAGTTACAGGTCAAAAGTTACAGGGAAAACAGTGAAAAATCCTCTCACAACTACACTGCAAGAAGAGATGGTAAACAAGTGAATCACGTGAAAAGAGGCAATCTTGGTCTTTTTCCATAAAATAAGATATTTGGAGGATAAAAGACACAAACATGTGAATGTGACACCTCAAAGATGCCTTGAAGGACAAGACACACAAGTTGGGACTCCCTGCTGGAGCCACACAGAAGATGCCTAGGTGGGGCCCACATACATCATGCACCCACATGGAGCCTCAATGACCAAAAATGCTGAATTTCATGATATTTTGAGTCCTAATATTGCCCATTTTAATAAATATCCAAAGAACATTTGATTTGGGATAATTCTTTAGCCTAATCAAGTGATTATGTAAAACATGGCTCCCTCACCTATAAAAAGGGCAACCTTCTCTTCATTGGGGGAAAATTTATGAGTGAGTGAGGATATCTCAATTCCATAGTGACACACTCATCTTAGTGCCACACTTTCTCTTGAAGAAAGGCTGAAGTCTTGCCTCATCTTCTCTCTCCATTAAGGTGGTGGCGTTTTCTCTCATGTAAGATATATGTTGCTAGTTTTTCTTTCATTTGCATATCTAGTCCAATACTTGTCTCTATTTCTATCTCCATCTCTCATTATCTATCTTTAATACCACCAACACACGTAGATCTATCCTAATTCTATCTTTACTCCTCCTTTCATCTCTCTTGTTGTGTCCTAATTGTTTCATTGGAAGGTATTCAAGCAACAATCTTGTGAATGTAACGGGCACAACCTTCTTGCGGGAAACAATTATTTGCACAAGGTTAGTAACCATATCTTCATCTTTTACAAGAATCTCTCTCTTAAGGTTCGCATTCTCTTCCACAAACTCTAGAATCTCCTTGCTACAGGTACGTCTCTCGCCACAGTATCCTTATTGCCTAAGTGCAACAATAGGGCTTGGGAGAGAAACTCTCTTCTTCTTCTCCTTTCACTTATTTCACACCTTTATCTTTGAAAATACTAAATATATCATTGTGATGAATAATCATAATCCACATAGAGGCAATTTCTTTCATTTTCATTCTGTGCAATCTATTAGGGTCAACATTTGGATTAGTCGAAAGATTCACTTTCATCAACGCATAGTGTTTCTATTTGGTCCTGAAAGGCTCAGCGAAATACTTCTATCATCAGATCCTATCATACTACCTATTATTGACTATAACTTCTCTTTTGATGTGAATGTGGTTATTTTATTATGAATAAAGAGGATTTGTACGCACAACTAATCCCAATCGCTAGACAAAACATATACATTATAGTAAGAACAAAGCTACAGTTCCAAAGAGCAATCCGTAGCTTATTTGGACAACAAATATTAAATATCATTAACTCATCCATTAACCCTTTTATCCTACCCATGATACGATATGATCGTAATCTTGATGTTTTCATTTTTGTTTTGTTTTGACTATCTTTCATGAGTTTTCTCCATCACGTGTTTGTTTGTAAGGGAAAGTGAGCGGCTTCTTTGGCTACATTTCTTCTTTAGCTCTAGAAGCTATGTTATCTACATCTTAGCTCCTTCTCATAACCCTTGAGCTTCGTCACAAACTCTCACAGCAAGAGGCCTAGTGCCTTCCTCGCAAGACCATCGACTTCTTGACATATTTTTGGTGAACCCGACACGAATCTGCCAGGGTGAGAGTTTGTGGGTAACCACGGGTGATCATGTTGAGCAACAGGGTATGCATTTTGATCCACAACAATGCAAATGTTTCAAGCATTTGCAATGTTCATGCAACAACAACATGCTACTTAAAGAAGGGAGATTTCAGCATTGAAGGCGATACAAGCGGTCGTCAACGGAATGGATCAGTTCAATGGCAAAGATGTAACCAAGTACTTACGTGAGTATGTGAAGGAGATGGAGCTGCATCGCATGTCAGAAGGTGAGATGATTCAAAGCTTTGAGCTAGTTGTTGCTCCAGAAATTAGGGAGCATGTTAGGGCAATTAAAGATGGGAATGGGAGAAATTGGGAAGAACTCAAAGTAGCTTTAAAGGAGGAATATTTCATGGAGGACTCGGAGAGACTGACCAAAAGGACATTCTTAGAATGGGTAGTCAAGCCAAACCAAGGACTATCAATAATAGAGCTACTTAGGGAATTTGAGCGGCGCTATGCACAACTCACCAGGACAGAAAGGGCCACACTAGATGCAGATAAGACAGATCTTTTCTTACAATCCGCAGGTAAAGAGTTTTAAGAAAATTTGGAGCTTCTTCTTGAAGATAAAGATGCTTAGCAGGGACTAAAGACCGATTGGAATGAAGTTGAAGGTGTTGTCTCGTTGCTTGCCAAACAACAAAGAAGAAGGGACAAGATGGTAGTAAACACTACAAGTCCTTCAACCTCAACTTCCGACAAAATGGTAAAGCCTACTTATATAGCTCCTAAGTTTGATGAGTCTATGCTAGATGAACTTGTGAAGGGAATGCGTGATTTGAAGGTGAAGCTTGAAAAGCTTGAAGAAAATGGCACACCATTAGGGCCACTTCTTAGGCAAAGACAACAGCCCAAAGAAGGGTTTGTTAATAGATGTATTTGGTGTGATAGTACAGACCATGTAAGAAGGGATTGTGATGATTTTAGTGATGCTTTGTCAAAATATGTTGTCTTTTTTAAGGATGGTAAAATCCACTTAAGAGAGAGAGGTCTACCCTTGAGAACTAACTTTGGGAAGGGGGGAATGCAAACCTTAGTTGAAGATATGGCAACTAACCATGCTAGCTCTTTAGTTGAGGCAACTACTTATGGAGTAAAAATTGAGCATCTTAGTGATGAAGAGGTGAATGACCATCATGGTCAAATTTGGCCAAATATCATGCAATTAGCTAAAATGGAAAAGCTTACAAAAGAGATTCTACATGAAGCAGGTGATTGCATACGTCTAGAAACAGGATGGAATGATCCAGTGGACTCATTGTCAGTGCATGCCTACATTACAAAATGCCAACAAAATGAGGCTATTGTAGAAGAAAAGCGGAGGCGTGAGAATGTTGATGAAGGACCATCAAAAAGAGCTTCTAGAAGTGGGGGAAGAAGTGAGTCAATGCCTTCCCAAACAACCCCGACACAAGGAGCGTCTCCACCTGAAGTACTCATGGAGGAGTCTACAACAGGAAAGAAGAAAGAGCCAACAAAAGGTGAGACAAAGGGCCCAACTTATAAACTACAATCTGATATTGAGGTTGCTACAGATTTAAAGAATGTCTAGGAGGAAAGGATTTTGAATAGCAAGATTGAGTTCACTCTGGGAGAAGTCCTAGGCATTGCAAAGCGTGAATTCCACGAGGAGATCATTGACATCATCAAGAGAAAGAGGAAAACTCTTGTTGAGGTTGCTCATCCACAGGTTGACGGAGAAACCTTGAAGACACAAGGGATGCAGTTGCAAAATAAGGAGGATGATGGAGTTGTGGTAGGATGCTACCAATCTAGTGGGAGAGTGAAGCAAGTGCATTTCTGAAATGATGATGAAGAAGTTGAAGCTATTCCTAGGAGTTACTATTCACAAAGTCACTGGGCAAGGGCTACTACAGAAACTTTGGTCAAGGTAGGTGATCTCGAAGAGCCATTTATTGCCTTGATTGACCATGGTTCAGAAATAAACATAATGTCAAAGAGTCTCTACAACAAGGCAAATGGCCGATGGACACAGATCATGGTTGGATGGTGAAAGTGGCAAACAATTCATCCGGTGAATTGTATGCAGTATGTCCAGGTGTGAAGGTGACAATAGGTGATGTAAAGATTGACCAAAACTTCTTTGTACAGGATACATCTTCATATCATCTCATCCTTGGAAAACCCTACATTGTGGGAGTTCGAATGGAAACAAAGGTAATGGATGATGGTTCAACATATGCTAGGATACATAGCAAAGATGGTAAACGAGCTGTCCAATTTATCACAGTGTGTGTAAACCATGAAAGAAATCATGACAACCTCAGAGAACATGCTCTACCAAAGGTGAGCAAAGAGTTTCATGATCATAGAGAAATCATTGGGTTTTGGCCAAGTACCATTGTAAAGAGGGATTGCAGTGGTACAGAAAGAAAAAGGGTCGCGCCTGATCCAAAAATAGGTGAAACTTTTTCAACGAGCTCCTTGGTAACAAGGAATGGATCAGTATGTTTTACAAAACTTGAAGATTTGAAGAGATGTGAGAGGAAATATGTGCATAATGTACAAATAGGCATGAAAAAGAGTGGGTTGCTAGAGCCTACTGAAAATGTTTTGGGTTTGTGTGGACAAGTTTCTTTTGTAGATACTATGGGTGAGCTTGATGCTATAATGGGGTCTAGTTTTCATCTTTAAAATGAAGTTGTGGAAGTTTGCTCTATGGAAATGTATCAAGTAATAGAAGCCTTTAAAGAAAACCAAACAGTTGGCCTAGAAGTCCATGTTGAAACTAAATACAAGAGTGTAGCAAAGAAGGTGAAACTAGTAGCTTCACCCTTACCACCGAACAATAGGGAAAAGATTGAGCAGGCTTCTTTACAACCAAGTTTGAGGAATCCTAAAAAGATTGGGCATACCTTCACAAAGGAGTCTTTCCAAGAGTTGCAGATTGGTCGCGAGGAGTTTCTAACACAGGAGGAGACAAAGTGCTTCAAAGAAATGATTTCAAAGCATGGTAAGGCTTTTGCATTTGAGCCACATGAGATAGGATGTGTTGATCCTTCTATTGTAGCTCCTATGGTAATTTTCACAATACCTCATGTGCCTTGGAATCTGTGGCCTACTCGGGTTCCAAAGGCTCATTTGCCAAAGTTAGTAGAGCTAATGAATGAGAAAATCAAAATGGGAATCTTGGAGCCTTCTTGTGCTCCATACTCAAACAGATGGTTCACAGTTCCAAAGAAGAATGGTTCTCTACGCTTCATCCAAGATATGCAACTAGTGAACAAGGTGACAATTAGAAATGTAGGTACAGGTCCAATTGTGGCTGAGTTTGCAAAGGCGTTTGCAGGGAGGGCAATCTACTCAATGGAGGATCTCTAATCAGGGTATGATCAATTTCAACTTGCAATCGAAAGCAGAGACTTGACAACCATGAGGATACCTTTGGGTTTGGTAAGGATGTGTAGCTTGCCACAGGGAGCAACCAACTCGGTTGCACATATGATGAATGGGATGAATAAGGTCTTATGTGACTTTATTCCTCAAATCACAATGCCTTTCATTGATGATTTGCCTATCAAAGGATGTGAAGAAAGTGACAAAGATGAAGCTTTGGATCTCCAGGGATGTCGTAGGTTTTTGGTAAATCACATAAATGATTGTGATAAAATTTTGTCTAGGTTGGAAGAAGTGAATCTTACATTGTCAGGGAAAAAGTCTATGTTTGGTGTCAATGAAGTACTCATCGTGGGGCACATGTGCAGACCATATGGTAGGAAACCTTGTCCAGCAAAGGTAGATGCCATCCAAATAATGAAAGAAACATGCACTAGCATCACTGAGGTTAGAAGGTTTTTGGGAGCATGTGTCTTCTATGATATTTGGATTCCACATTATGCACATGTAGCTGATCCTCTTTATCAGTTGCTTAGAAAGAATCAAAAGTTTAAATGGATAGTAAAATCCATGGAAAAGCTAAAGGAGTTGCTCCAGTCACCACCAACTTTGAGAAAGGTAGATTATGAGTGTCAAAGGCCAGTAATTGTGACAGTAGACACCAGTCCTACAGGGATTGGATGGGTAATAGGGCAAGATGACGAAGAAGGAAGCAGGTATGTGGTAAGATTTGGAGCAAAGGTACTAAGTGATCGCCAAAGAAACTATCCACAAATAAAGAGAGAGCTATGGGGTATGGTTACAGCCTTGAAAAATGGGAAAGAGTACCTAATTGGTGTATGTGTGGTTGTAGAAACAGATTGTCTACCACTTCTTGGGATGATTACAGGCTGCTCAACACCAGACATTGCTATGTTGCGGTGGATTGCCTACATTAAGTCCTTGAATCCCGAGTTTAAGCACATTGCAGGTAAAGACAATACAGTGGAAAATATGCTATCAAGGGCAAGGTAAGAAGATGAGTCACAAATGATTGATGAGGGAGATTATGTAGGCACAAAGTTCTATTCTATCTCTCATGTCAAAGGTAACAATGTCTGCATGACTAATTCACTTGAATTGTTCTTGAAAGATATTTATGAAGGTGATTGGCTTCTTATTGGAAGCTACTTGAGTACTCTAACAAAATAGGATGATTGGTCTGAACAAGAATTCAAGAGGATACGCAAGAAAGCATATGGGTACTTTTTGAGGGATGGTTACTTGTGGAAGCATCCTAAACAAATGGGTGCTACACCACAATGGGTTATATGTAAAAAAGAGACTCAAGTAAAGATCGTGCAAGAGTTTCATGAGAGTCTATGGGCTGGACACAGGGGTGTGTGGGCAACCTTCTCCAAGTTGAAATAAAAATACTGGTGGAAGGGTATGTATAAAGATGTATCTCAGTTTGTAGAGTCGTGTGTAACTTGTCAAATGTATTCAAATGTCCGACATCGTGATGGATTGCACCCTACGTATCTACTAGCCATGCACTATAAATGGGTTGTGGATCTAGTCACAATGCCTTTAGGACTCTGGCAGATGAGATACTTGGTTCTTGCATGAGAGGACCTAATTAACCAGGTTGAAGGAAGAGCATTAAGAGCTAAAACCATAAAAGCTGTGTGCAAATTCCTTCTTGATGAGGTGATTTGCCTTTATGGTTGTGTGGGAAAAATCACTGCAGATAGAGGTGAACTGGATGCCGAAGAAGCAAGGGAGTTCTTTTCTAGATTAGGAATCAAGATTTCTCTTACTACAGCTTACAACCCTGAAGGCAATGGAAAGAGTGAAAGAGGGCATCCTTCTATCATCAAAGCTTTGGCCAAGGCTTGCGAAGGAAGAGTTGGTGAGTGGCCAAAACTGTTACCATATGCTTTATGGGTTGATCGTACAACACATAGCTCAGTAACTAGCTACATGCCTGCGGAGCTAATGTATGGTCAAAAGCCAGTGATTCCAATTGAAGATACAATTCCCACATGGAATGTACTACCTTGGCAAGAGGGGCTTAGTAGGGAAGATCTCCTTGCACTGCGTATAAGGCAACTAGAGAGAAGACTTGGAGACAATGAAGTTGCAAAAGAACAACTCAAAAATGCAAGCTTCAAAAACAAGGACTACTTTGATAAGCGACATCGACTCAGGAGCAAAGCAATTGACAAAGGTGACTAGGTTTTAGTGTATGATAGTAGCCTTAATAACCAACACATAGTCATGCGTAAGTTCTCAAAAAGATGTTTTGGACCGTATGTTGTAAATCATGTGCATGAAAATTCTATTTACAGCTTGTCTAAACTAGATGGTACAGAAGTGAAGATTTCCATTGTGGAAAAAAGAATAAAAATGTTTAAGAGAAGAGGAGACAATGATCTAGAAGATGTTGATGAGGAAGAAGAGAAAAACACAGGTGAAGATCAAAGTGAACATGAAGCTCTGGAATCATCCAGTGAAAAATAAAGCAAGGAAGATGTACAAGAGGGCTGATCTTACAAAGAGACAATGTGACACATATCGGAGGATGTGCAGGTTTAGAAGGAGTGGATGTCGTGCTCTGGCACGTATATTGTAGGAACGGGCATTAAACGATTTATCTTGTGACTTTTTGACGCATAATTATACTTCATATAATACTCATATGCATAAATAAAAGCTTTCTACCATACCTTAGTATTTACCTTTAAGGTAATATAAATGTACATTACTATTAGAAAGTACTGCAAGAGAAGTATCAATGATTGTGCCTCTTTTTGTCTGGGGGAAAAGCATTTGTATATTTCTTCTAATATCTCATCTATACCCTACCATATATAAATTATTTTCTTCTTTTCACATTTATTTAATAATATAACCCTTCAATAATGCATACCTTCTTGGATACATACAAGAGGGAAGGGCCTACTAGAAGACTTTATGAAAAGGAAGATCCAAGCTTCTTGGACCGTCCCAATTTGAAAATCCCAACCTAAGGGCGTGGAGAAAAGGAAAAAACCAATTCAAGCTCTTTTAGAGGCCAATTTTGATTTTTGAAGCATGTCAATCCCAGTTACAGGTCAAAAGTTACAGGGAAAACAGTGAAAAATCCTCTCACAACTACACTGCAAGAAGAGATGGTAAACAGGTGAATCAAGTGAAAAGAGGTAATCTTGGTCTTTTTCCATAAATAAGATATTTGGAGGATAAAAGACACAAGCATGCGAATGTGACACCTCAAAGATGCCTTGAAGGACAAGACACACAAGTTGGGACTCCCTGCTGGAGCCACACAGAAGATGCCTAGGTGGGGCCCACATACATCATGCACCCACATGGAGCCTCAATGACCAAAAATGCTGAATTTCATGATATTTTGAGTCCTAATATTGCCCATTTTAATAAATATCCAAAGAAAATTTGATTTGGGATAATTCTTTAGCCTAATCAAGTGATTATGTAAAACATGGCTCCCTCACCTATAAAAAGGGCAACCTTCTCTTCATTGGGGGAAAATTTATGAGTGAGTGAGGATATCTCAATTCCATAGTGACACACTCATCTTAGTGCCACACTTTCTCTTGAAGAAAGGCTGAAGTCTTGCCTCATCTTCTCTCTCCATTAAGGTGGTGGCGATTTCTCTCATGTAAGATATATGTTGCTAGTTTTTCTTTCATTTGCATATCTAGTCCAATACTTGTCTCTATTTCTATCTCCATCTCTCATTATCTATCTTTAATACCACCAACACACGTAGATTTATCCTAATTCTATCTTTACTCCTCCTTTCATCTCTCTTGTTGTGTCCTAATTGTTTCATTGGAAGGTATTCAAGCAACAATCTTGTGAATGTAACGGGCACAACCTTCTTGCGGGAAACAATTATTTGCACAAGGTTAGTAACCATATCTTCATCTTTTACAAGAATCTCTCTCTTAAGGTTCGCATTCTCTTCCACAAACTCTAGAATCTCCTTGCTACAGGTACGTCTCTCGCCACAGTATCCTTATTGCCTAAGTGCAACAATAGGGCTTGGGAGAGAAACTCTCTTCTTCTTCTCCTTTCACTTATTTCACACCTTTATCTTTGAAAATACTAAGTATATCATTGTGATGAATAATCATAATCCACATAGAGGCAATTTCTTTCATTTTCATTCTGTGCAATCTATTAGGGTCAACATTTGGACTAGTCGACAGATTCACTTTCAGCAATGCATAGTGTTTCTATTTGGTCTTGAAAGGCTTAGCGAAATACTTCTCTCACCAGATCCCATCATACTACCTATTATTGACTATTACTTCTCTTTTGATGTGAATGTGGTTATTTTATTATGAATCAAGAGGATTTGTACTCACAACTAATCCCAATTGCTAGACAAAACATAAACATTATAGTAAGCACAAAGCTACAATTCCAAAGAGCAATCTGTAGCTTATTTGGACAACAAAGATTAAATATCATTAACTCATCCATTAACCCTTTTATCCTACCCATGATACGATATGATCGTAATCTCGATGTTTTCATTTTTGTTTTGTTTTGACTATCTTTCATGAGTTCTCTCCATCATGTGTGTGTTTCTAAGGGAAAGTGAGCGGCTTCTTTGTCTACATTTCTTCTTTAGCTCTAGAAGATATGTTATCTACATCTTAGCTCCTTCTCATAACCCTTGAGCTTCCTCACAAACTCTCACAGCAAGAGGTCCGGTGCCTTCCTGGTAAGACCGCCAACTCCTTGACAGCGCAGTTCCTACTTCTAGGTCCTCAAAAATCTTCACCACAATCTTTTAGCAATTAATGCAGTCTCTGCAGCACAAAAATCTAACTTATCGGGGCCAGACCTTTTACATTGACCACTCAAGCAGGCAAGGGAGTGGAAGGTGGACGTATCTGATTTTGGACACAATATAGAGTCCAATAAGGGTGTTATACTTTTAATAGGGTTTTTTGGTGCCTTGCATCCACCATTGTCTTTGCATATGTTGCATTGACATTGGAAAGCTTTTCCATGCAGACCGAATACAGAACTTCGCATGTCATTTATGGAATCCTTTAGGAAGCACATTTGAACATGTGAAATGCAGCACCAAGTATATCGGTCTCTCAATTTCTGCACAAAATATGGCTTCATGTACTCAAACGCACGTTGCCTTATTGCAATTTCATGGTATTGTTCTTTGAAGTTGAGAAAGAGCTCCACCTACAATGAAAAACATATATGGTTAAAGAACATTGAAGAAAACTGCAGGTTTTTATTATCTTTGAAGAAAACTGTTACATTACTATAAACCAGTATTTTTATCTCAAACCAATATGTTTTTTCACTTAATTGGTTAGGCAAACCAATACATGTGAACACATGTCCTTGGTACGTACCAGTGGTATATAAGTGTCAACCAGTTCAAATGTTCTTACTGCTGATGTAAATCAGTCTTTTCATTTAAAACCAGTATGCTATTTACCTAACCAGTACATGTGAGCACTTAACCACGATGTATACCAGTGAGAAATAAGTGTTAAAAAAAATGAACACATGTCCTTGGTACGTACCAGTGGTATATAAGTGTCAACTAGTTGAAATGTTCTTACTGATGATGTAAACTAGTCTTTTCATTTAAAACCGGTATGTTATTTACCTAACCAGTACATGTGAGAACTTAACCACTATGTATACCAGTGAGAAATAAGTGTTAGATTTTTTTTACTGGATATGTAAACCAATATTTTCCTTTCAAATCGATATGTTTTTTACCTATCTGACATGACAAACAGTACATATGAACACTCGACCAGTACATGTGAACACTTAACCACGATGTATACCAGTGAGAAATAAGTGTTAAAATTTTTTCTTTGGTTATGTAAACCAGTTTTTTACCTAACTGGTATGACAAATAGTACATGTGAACACTCGACCAAGATGTTTACTGGCATAAAATGTGTAAACGGTTTTAAATCTATTTACTGGTTATGCAAACCGGTATTGTAATATCAAACCGCTATTAGTTTTTATATAACTGGTTATGTAGTATGTCTACTACATACCACATATACACTTGACCGATCTGTAAACTACTGTGAAAATGTGTTAACCAGTTGAAATTAATTTACTCGTTATATAACCGGTCTTTTCATTTCAAACCGGTATTAGTAAGTGCATAATTGGTCGGGTTAACTAGTACATCTTTCGCATACCACATATATACACTTGACCAAGTTCTATACTAGTGGGAAAAAAGTGTTAACCAACTAAAATTAATCTACTGGCTATGTAAACCAATTTTTTCGTTTAAAATCGGTATTAGTTATTACATAACTGGTTAGGTTAACCTAGCACAAAGAACCTAGCACAAAGAACCTAGCACAAAGAACCTAGCACAAACCTACATACTGAATTTGCTACTAGTGCTGACTCAGACCTGTCAATATTGGGGAGCAACTACCATGTGGAAGAGATGAGGCAAGGCTGTGAAGCAAGGAAGGGCATACTATGAACACTATGCAGGCAGGAGCAGACTCACAGAGTACAATCGCTAGGAAATTTGGGGTTTTTAATTTTAGTCCCATTTGTTTATACATATCATACGCGTGTGAAAGTATGCGTCTGCAAACGTATGTTTCAGCAGACATACGCGTATGATAAAAAGTATGTCTCCATTTATATTCTCCTTCACATCCAATATTTATCTACTCTTAATCTAGGACGAAATACAGATTCCCCTTATTTCCATTTATAACTTCCTTCATATCCGATTTCATATCTACTCTTATCAACCCAATTATAGTGAATATAGGTCATGAATGCAAATATTAGAAAACAAAAATGGATATAGTGAAGCAAGTTATTACCTGAGATTATTCAAGAAGATGCACAGGATGTTTGACATATGAATTTCTTCCAATACGCTTTCTACACACATCCTTCTTATTGGGTGAAACACGAGTGTTAGACATCCAAAAAGAGAAGATCAACTCTTTCTCATGAGGTTTTATGAAATCACGATCCATGGGCTGTCGAGCACACAAAGAGATTGGAAAATTGCCATCGCCTGCTGCCCTCAACCGATTCTTTGCAGCTATGAAGTTCCTCTTGTGCAAATTTAGCAATTTAGATGCAGCTGAAACATTCACTTTTGAGGTAGATGTACACTCAACATTCATAAGCATTGTGGTGATGAACCTTTTAAGAAAATCTCCTGTCCACTCTTGGGTAATTTGATTGCATCTATTGTGTTGCGTATGGCTTCAACTAAGGTTGTTTGTGCCCTGGGCATTTCAAGGTCTCCAAGAGAAGGATGATTGACAAACTTGCACAAAATATCTGAGCATGATGCAACATCGAGGGCCTTTGTATGCCGATTGAAGAGCATAACAAGAGAATTGCAAAGTCTTTGATGCTTTGCATCATCAGCACCATTTTGATCATTATCTTCCTCATGTGCTACCTGCTCAAGCTTGTTCTTAGCACGCTGCTCCCTCTTTCTCCTAGCATGATATTCCTTGACCGCATCAACAACATACCTAGCATACTGTTCACAGTAAGGCTGAGAGCAATCACATACAGTGTGAGATTCTTGCTCCATGCTAGAGAGGGAGAGATTGAGCGAGGTGATAGGCCTAGAGAGAGCAAGAACAGTACATCAAAGCAATAGATGTGTGCTAGGGCTACAAAGTAAAATAGCAATCTGTGCTCCTACACAGAGAGTTAGAGAGAGACAGGAAAACGAGAGAGCGGGAAGACAAAGAGCTACAGAGCCATCTTCTATATTTGAAAAAAAGGTGTGGAAATATTAATGGTGTAAAGAGCTAGCTAACGTGTATAGTTAAGAGGTACAGATCCGTCTTCTATATTTAAAAAAAAGCTGTGGAAATTCTATATTTAATTAAAAATATGTTCAAAAGAATATATCGAATTGAACTAATATAGATGGTTTTATGTACCGATTATAAAACCTCTGTCCGGGACAAGGTTTTTGGTCCACCTATTCATGCATCCACCCTGAAGCCAAGTAAAGCTTTTTTCACCTTTTCAAATTTTTTTGACAGCATAGATCTAAGAAACCGTGTTGTGCTTGATTCCCCTCTCAGAGAATTCCTCAGAAAACTCTTGTAAGAGTTGATCAATGTTCAAGAAATCTCTACTATTTAGTGGCTGGAACCAAGTCAATGATGTTTCCTCCAATGTTAAACCAAATCCCATGAGTGCGGTGTGGAAAGTGGGAGACTAGTATCCAAACGGATTTTTGTGTATGGATAGGTGGACCCGATTAGTTGGGTACTTTTCACAAGATTACTATTAGTTTAGACTAAGTTCCATATCATATTCAGAGTTTATGAATGGCCATTGTGCCTTTTAAACGTAGATAAAAAGGCGTTGTTTATGGATTCTAAATATATCAATGGGATTTTATCTTTGTGATATAAGAATTAGCTCCCATTGAATCCCTTGACCCTTACAACCATGATCGCAATTGATATAGGACTCCCTTTTTGTTGCTTGTATCTCTGCTTTGTGGAAATGGAGGAGGGTGTCATCAATGGAGCTTGAGAATAAAGGAAGCCCATCTATCAAGTCATCCCAACTTTTCGGGTTGGGAACCTCACACGGAATCACGTGCTCATACCCTAGAATCATTCTCCTCACCTTCTAGAACTTGGCCCTGGTCGGACATACTCCACTAATGACCTCTCCTCTCCCCCTTGGTGGCTATGCACAACTGCTCTTTAACTTTCTTCTCCATCCCCAAGGGGTCCCCCAAAGCCTTGTACACTCGCCTCCCTTTTACTAGTTTTTTTCCATGTAGTGTTGCAAACACCATATTAGATAGTTTGAGACTTTACAGCCAACTTGGGAATCAGCAATATCTTGAAGATTCGATCATGTGGTCAAATCTTAAGCTCTTGAGATGAAAGTGGAAATTGGGAAATTCCCAAATTCACTAATATGGTGTTTGCAGTAGCACCACCACCCACTCCCAGCAGAGCAGCTGGCGATTCCCCATGCACATTAGTCATTTTTTAAAATATATATAGATTCAATCTATCTTCAGTGAACTTTAAAAAATATTCATCTGATGTCCTTTTCCACGCCATTGATTGTCACATATCCAAACTCACTGCTTCACATGCCACAACATATCTAAATAGGAACTATTTTTCATGCCAATGGCCTCATTTCCGCAAACCCAACATAATCAGGCCTTCAAAAATGAATTGCGCATGGAAAGCACCTCATTGAGAGCATTACAGTCACCATGGATCTTGAGTTGCACACAACTGCAAATAGCTCTCAATGGACGAGATGTAGCATACTTGACTTCAAGCACGTAAAAAGATTTGAAACCACCGAGCTTGAGCAACCATTTTTCATACATCATGGCACCATATGATAGGGAAAGCCACCAACCTTTAGCATCCTTAATCTTTGACTAGCAAAGCTTGAAGACACCCTTGGCTTACTAAGTAACTCATTTGACATACACATCCAAATTGCATCTGTTGCAATATTCTTATGGCATATTCTCAATCCTTCCACCATCATCTTTCTTAGTTTCATATACCCGCTTCTCGCCTCTCAATGGGTAGTTTCTGGCTACACCAACGTGACATGTGTGCCTCTTTGTCTAGAGTGTTGCAACTCCACAAGAATAGAGTTGAATTTTGACAAGCATCCTTTCCCTTCCAATTACCAAGAATAGTTTATTTCTTTGGTACCAAAATACCTTAAAATGGATAAAATATTGGACAAAAACCAACTCTACATGATGTCAACACCCATTGAGTTGTGTTTCTAAATTTACAAAGCATGCACTACAACAATCAATTATTTGTCATAAGTAATGAGCTTAGATTCAGAAATTTACGACTTTCATTGGTCTATACAGTTATTAAAAGAATTATGTTTGTAATTTTGCTTTAAAATCTCATTATTTGACTCTCTTGTTAAAGAAAAACACCCCATATGTATGAACTTACTTACAAGAAAGCTCATTCATTGCACTCAAGAAGGCTTTGACTAATATATTTGTGTTACAATTTCATGATTTTGGCCGATCATTCTTTGTTGTAGTCACTAATGCTAGTGAAAAGGGAGGTTGAGTAGTATGTGTGTGAGAAAGTTAGAATTGTTGAAGCAACCATTCTCCGGAATCCCCTCCCAACACCCAAGTATACACACCTAGACTAGGACAACATATCTTGGGGTGCGAGTTTTGTTGCACAACGAGAACTCCCTCTATCCATGTAAATTGCTATATAGATTCCATGTGTGTAACATCATGTGATAGCCCATGTGTGGGGATGTGATGTCCGAAGAGTCGTATGTAGGATCAAGAGTCAAGAGGCATATTTCCCTTTCATGAAGAGTCAAGTGACCTTTGGATAGGTGTAAGAAGTATGTGCTATGCCCATTTAATAAGCTTTGCAATCATTTTCTTAAGTTGAATAATCAAGTTGTGTGTGTTTACATTTATTCTATTGTGTATTGAGTTAACATCTTAATTAATCTCTCTCTATCTAATAACTATGATTACATAATGAATGCCACATTATGTTACTTGCCATAACCCATCACTATTTCTCTTAGTGCAAGGCAAACCCTAAAGAGTCTATTTGGAGCAAAAGGAAAGCACTGAGAGATTTCACTGAAATTGCAATTGTATGGGCTCATGATGGGGAGTGCTGAGGTGTTGGAAGATTCTAACAATAGATGCCATTTCACGAGAAGAAGATGCTCGAGAGGTTGTTTGAGCCCTTGTAAACCAAAAGTGATTGTAATTTCCTCGTCAAAAAACCATTAGATCTTTGATTTATGCAAAATCTGGGGCTTTGAGCTTCCAGGATGTATCAAAAGTTAGACAATCTTCTAGGATAGGTCAATTAGTTTTAAAGTAGTTTTGGCCTTTGTACATAAAAGACCCATAGCCAGGGTATAAAAGGCAACTTTGTAAGGTTTTGAGGGAAATTGGCGAGTGTTCTCTTGAAAGGGGGTATAACACTTCAAATTGGAAAACGTTGAAAAACGTTACCAAAAGCAATAGTAGAGGATAAGATCATGATTTTTGCGTTAGCCACCAGCTAGAAAAATAATTTTTATCTAAGATTTAGTTCAAAGGTAGGCCTTGATGCAAGGATCACCCCTATCAAGTAAGAATAGAGGGAGAAAACTGTGATTTTTGCACCAGCTACCTGCTAGAAGAATTTTTTTTGCCAAGATTTGGACCAGAGGGGGATCTTGATGCAAGGATCACAGTCATCAAGAGGAGCAAGGTGCGAAAGAGGATAAAACAGGGATCCTATATTCACAAGGGATTGGGAACATGATTATTAAAATATAAGTTGAACCCGTTGTAGCAAAAATAACAAATGAATCCGTAAATCATATACCTTCTACCGTACTAGAATTCAAAGGTGATTGGCATGAAGAACTTTGGGACATAGTTAGGAAGGCTAAAGATGGGAACCATTCATGGGAATCGGCACCTATTGCAAAAGTTGATCTTGACAAGGGCATGAGGGATGTCACATGCAATCCATGTATGGTGACCAAGGAACGGAGAAATCAGAGCATAGGAGAGAAGAAACCCTTAAGGAGTTGCCTTCCTACTTAGGACCATATGAGGAAAGATTTGATGTTATGGTTTTGCCATCTCAGAGAATAACTCATAAGCTAGTCATAGATTCTCAAGGATTGCAAGAATTTATGTCAATGTCAGTGACATGCACACTATTTGTAGCTGAGATGTTAAAAGTGAGACCTCAGATGTGGAGAGATGTTGGTAGATGTCTTGAGAAAATGGAAATAAAAATTCCTATTGAGACAATAGTTCAAGAAATGGGGGATTGGAGCCAACCCAAAAAGGACGCGAAGTCAGTTCCAGTTCTTATAAACAAAGTTGGTGGTTATTGTGAAGGTAAGGAGGGGAACACCAAATTGCCCATAGAGAATCAAGGAATAGAAACAATTGCTAAATAGTGGTGCATAAGTTGCCATTTCCACTTAAGTAATTTGGGAGAAATGGGAAAAACATGTCCCTAGAAAAACACAGATTAAATTACAGTTAGCTGATGGCTATATTGCAAAGCTTATTGGAGTTTTGGAGCACGTGGTGATGACTTCTTGTGGAATAGAGTATGAACATACATTTGCAGTAGTAGAGTTTGGTATTGAGAATAACTATGATGTTATTCTAGGAAGACCATTCATGTGCTAGTTAAAGATGGTTCAAGACTTCAACTATGACTATATCTACTTGCACCATTTTAAAATTTGGCAATTGATGCAGAGTCTAAAGTACCTACATGGTTAAATAGTTCTAAAACTCACATATGGATGTGTGGAGCTTCGGATTGTGATAGTCTTGCGAAAGAGAAGGGTGAAGAGCATAGGTCATTTGAAGATCTCGACTATATACCTGAACCTTTTCTAGAAGAAAGAATGGAACCCTAGAGGGGACTCAAATTTTGTCATGGATCACCATGCAAAGACACAAACAAAGAAAGAAAAACCACCACAAGAATTTGTCGTTCGTCAACATCATGAAGAATCGACAAAAGTTGTTTCACGGAACTTGATTCCAAAAAAAGTGCAATTGAAGCTAGATGAAGAAGCAAAGCTTCCAAGTTTCACATCAAATGTTCAACGAATTCAAGATCAACGAAAGGACAAGGATACACCAAAAGATCAATAGTCTCCTACAATGATCAAATTCAGCATATGTGGAGAAACAGGACTTATAATCACATGTTTAGTTGTGATAGATCTTTATAAAACAAAGAATCTAATGTCTTCTAGTATGTGGATAATGATGGGAAAGCTGCCAATCACAGAGCTAGAAGAAACAATGTACACAAGTTCAAAAATGTTGATATCGGAGTGGCCGATGCAGTACTCACATTGAGTATTGAGGAGTTCAAGGACACATTCTACATTCGCGATTGGTGGAGTTAAAGCAATGGATTTCTTGAGAATTGAAGTTGAAATTGTTAATTGCCGTTGATGACACCTTCAAAATGAAAAAAAAAAGGGGGAGGCAGAGCTCCCCCATCATCCGTGTGCTTGGATGAACATCTTCTTTCAACCACAAGGAAAATCTTGAACAACAACACCACCAAAAGCCCCAGAAGCATCGCAAGCCCATGCAGAGAAGAAGCAACCAACCATCACAGAGAAAGCTAAAGCTAAAGCAACCACTGAAGCAGATCAGCCTCGTATGTCAACTTTACCTTCAACGAGTCTCCACTAAACGTCCAAAGTAGCCTCTATGTCAAGAGACACACCATCAACAATGCAACGAAAACCCAAACAAAAAGTTTATCAACCCAAGTTTCCATCGCATCAAAGCCTCTATAAGTAGCCACAGAAAATCAACCAAGTGTTAGTATCCAAAGAGCACATCAAAGTCAATGACCCAGTTTGGATACATGAAGCATAAGTTCAACCTCAACAATAAAAGGTGATAGGGTGGGTAGTATCAAATGAGTCAATCACTGCTCAAGGTTGCTTTCAAGGAAACACTAAGATTTGCCCCAAAAACCTAAAGCAACACCTTGGACCTACTCGCCCAAGCAAAAAATTGTAAAAGAAGAAAGCCGAGCTATTAACAAAAGGAAAACACAGCAACAAATGAAAGAAAAATTGCAACAAGCAAAAGAAAAGTCCTTCAAAGGAATAACAAATGTGACAAGTTTGGGTACCAAAGTTAGATTTCAACCAAGTTACTTAGCAAAAACATGTGGAGCAGCGGATGATTCCAAGTAAGCTACTCAAAGCACAAGGATTTTATAAAGGTAACACTCAACTATGGTTGTCATAATAACTAATATCTAATTCTCCTAGAATATTGGTTAAGTTGGCAGACCGGCCACAGTAGGGATTCAAAGGAGAGAAAATAGGGATCCAAAGGGGGGACCATCTGCAAAAGATCTATGTGCAACAATGGGCTCCAAAGACCTTAGGGTTTATCCCATTAACACTTCCAAAATGCTAAGGTTCCAAAATTCAAAGATTGTGTCCAATGGTCAAAAGCTTAGGAAATTGGATGCTTTGTGTGTGTCCCAAAAATTCTTCCCAAGTCCTACAAAGGAGGGGGTGAGCCCAAGAAGTAGGGGATGAGAGAGAAACTCACACACACACACACACACACACACACACACACAAACTCCTCTTACACAAAGGGATTGAGGGACACATGTCAGCTCCCTAGGCCAGATGCCCACAAGGTGTACTCAAATCCTATTGGATGGCCATGGAGGTGGACCAATGAGAATTAGGCTAGAGTAAATCTAGTTTAATTAATTTTAAAACACTTAATAAAAGAACCAATAGGAATTAAGCTCTCTAGAAGACTATTGGACAGTCTCCCAAGGGGTCCAATGAGCATTCGGCATCCCAATGGCTTGCCTGATTCCTATTGGCCACGAGGAAAAGGGGTCAAATGAGAGTTTAGTTGAATTAATTAATTACCTAAAACTCTCAAAAGGGGAAAGGGGGACACATGTCAGAAGACTATCACTTTCATTGGCTAAAGCTGAGAGAGGTCCAATGAGGTGCTAGCAAGAGCAAATAGCAAGAGGGGTCGACCAAGAGAGAGAGGGAGATGAATTTTCAAAGGCAATTATCCACACAAGCTCATGTGTAGAGTAATAAGACTCTCTCTCTTCTCAAGCTTTAATGGAAAGCTTATCACCTACTCAAATCTTGTGAGAAGGGAGGCCTACACCAACAAATCTTGTCTTTGTGATGCAAATCCAACCAAGAACCAAGCTTCAATGCATGCTCACCTCCTCTACCATGCTAATTACTATGAGGAGATGTACATCTTTCTCGTAAGACTACTCCTTTTTCCTCTCAATCTACTCTCATACCCCGCTAGCTCTCACCATCCTCAAAGGTGTGTGAGGTCTTGGGTCTGAGACCGTGAGGGAATTGATGTTGTGTTTGATAAGTGTTTTGCTTAGTGCTTGAAGTTTCCATCTTCATTGCACTAGCTAGTATTGAAGGAGCACAAAGATTTGTATTGTAAAATGTCTCTCTTGATGGGAGAAACCATAATACAAAGTCTTTTGAAGGGGGGACCGGCTCCATGCAAATCCGATCCTCAACTGTTGTCAATTGATTAATTTCTCTCTCTTTTGAAGTATTGTTCATGCTATCTAACTAGGTGTTATACTTTTTGTTGCTCTCTGCACCCAAGCACTCTTGTTATTCTCATTAGGAATCTATTCTAATCCATCTTCCTCAAATTCTTCATCCTCTGAAAAAAGTGATGGTGCAACCTTTGAACCATCAAAAAGAAGAGGCCATAGGAAATCATATGGCGCGTGGAAGATGTCATCCAAGCTCAAGAAGTTCAAAGAGGGAGGGCAGAGCATCTCTTTCCTTACCTACAATGGCACCTTTGGTGCTACGGACAAAGTCTTGGCCTTTCTCCAAAAGTTCAATGCGGTGTTTGGAGATGAGGGCTTCATGGAGTCCTCTAAGCTATACCATGTAGCTATGCACTTTTAAAAGTCCGCCAGACAATGGTGGCCTAGCCTACGGTCCAACGGTGAATCTCCACAAACATGGAAAGCTTTAAGAGCTTCCATTATGAAGCAGTTTTTGACCACCGATGCCAAAGACAAAGTACTCACCGAACGGCGAATCTTGAAGCTCTCTCCCTACAAATCCATTCACAAATACGTAGACAAGTTTTGGGACCTACTACTCAAAGCCACTGTCTTCAAAAATCTGGATTTTGGAGAGCAAAAACAACAAAGTTGTGTGGGCTTAACTGAAGAGATGGTGGAGTATGTCAACTCCCAAAGGCCACTCACCATATTGGCGGTTATAACCATACTATGGTGGCTTCTCGAATAAATTTCCAAACGCGGGCTAAAAGAAATTTTAAGCCCACAAAAAACAAGGGTTCCAATGAGCCTAAGGGGGAGGACAATGCCCAAAAGTCTCCTAAAGGAAACTCCAACAAAGCTAAAGAGAAGGGAGTTTAAAAAGGCAAAAATTAACTCTCTCTTGAAGAGCTTGAGCGTTATCACAAGGATAGCCGTTGTTTCAAGTGCGGCGAGCAAGGGCATGCGTACCGCGCTTGTCCCCAGAAGAACACTCGCCATGAACCTCGTAGATCTACCTTGGTCAAAATCCAAGAGGAGGAAACTCACCACAAAGGATC
This sequence comes from Adiantum capillus-veneris, assembly GCF_014529385.1. Lineage (NCBI taxonomy): Eukaryota > Viridiplantae > Streptophyta > Polypodiopsida > Polypodiales > Pteridaceae > Adiantum > Adiantum capillus-veneris. The sequence continues at coordinate 70,218,996 of NC_140957.1, forward strand.
TCCTCTATGCCATGCTTGGGGAAAGGTAAGAGAACATGATGCTTTTATTCTCTTTGACCCTTGTTCTACTCACAATTTCATATCCACAGAGTTGGCCATCAAGCTAGGCATACAAGCTTACGAGATGGGAGATTTCCTACCCGCAGGCGGTGCTTTCAAGGGGCAAGAAGCTTCAGTCACTAAATTAATCAATAAATTGAGGCTCCATGTCCAAAGCTATGTGGACAAAGAGGACTTCTTTATCTCTCCTCTCAAGCATGAGGATGTAATCCTAGGGGCACCATGGTTTGATCGCATGGTTGCCAATGTTAAATTCCCTAAAAGAAGAGTCTACTTTAGGTTCAGGGAAAAGGATATGTACATAGATGCCAAGCAAATGGGTAACACCATACCCATTGTACATACCCAAGCTTTCAATAAGTCAATAAAGAGCTCTATTTTTGTGTACATGATTTTTGTTAAATATTCTCAAAATGAACGTAATGTTTTAACAAAATAAAATAAACACACTCACAAGGAATTAGAGTTATCCAATTTTCTCAAGGGATTTCAAGATGTCTTTATTGATGACATCCCTTGTGAGCTACCTCCTAAACGAGGCAATGATGATCATGCAGTTGAACTTCTTCCTGGAAGTTCACCGCCTAACAAACCTTCTTATAGAGTTTCTTAAGCTCAACAAGAGGATATTATGCGGAAAGTGCATGAGTTATTTGAGAAGGGGATGGTTAGGCCTAGCTCATCTCCATTTTGTTCTCCTGTGCTAATAGTGCAAAAGAAAGACGTCACATATCGTATGTGTGTTGACTATAGAGCACTAAATAGGATCACTATCAACAATAGGTTTCCCGTTCCATGGGTAGACCTATTTGATAAGCTACAAGGGTCCACCTACTTCAGTAGGATTGACCTAAAAGGTGGCTATCATCAAATAAGAATAGTTGATCAAGACATTGTAAAGACCCCATTTCGCACTATGTTTGGTCTACGAATACATTGTCATGCCTTTCGGCTTAACCAATGCACCAAGCACATTGAACCGCTTGATAGAGAAGCTATTCAGGCCTCACCGATCATATTTCAAGGTTTAAGAGAGAATAAACTTTACGTTAATTGAAAGAAAAGTGAATTTTTCTTACAAGAGATTCAGTATCTAGGTCACGTTATCTCTCAAGATGGCATCCAAATGGATCCATCAAAGTTAGAGGTAATAAAAGGATGGCCTAAACCAAGGAATCTTCATGCACTAAGAAACTTTATAGGTATGTGTGCATACTATAGACGCTTCATACAAAAGTTCTCACTAATAGTAGGACCATTACATGACCTAACAAAGAAAAACGTTAGGTATACATGGTCTGTCAAGGAGAGAAATGCTTTCTAAAAGCTTATCTCTCATCCTGTGCTTACACTACCAGATCTATCAAAGCCATTTGAGGTCCAATTGGACGCTTGTGTTGATTGCCTTGGAGCTGTTTTGCTCCAAGAAGGGCACGCCATAGGCTATGAAAGTTGAAGGCTTGACCCTATTGAGCAAGATCTAGGCATATATGAAAAGGAACTCCTCTCAGTTCTACATGCCTTAGAATCATGGAAGCACTATTTATTGGGGACTCCTTTCATTCTGCAAACGGATAACCAATGTCTTAAGTACTTCATGATGCAGACCAGCTCTCCGACAAACAAATGAGGTGGGAAAACTTTCTTTCGCAATTTCATTTTCATATTGCTCACATTGCTGGCAAGCATAATCAAGTAGCCGATGCACTCTCAAGATGACCGAAAGTGAATGCGGTTTCCATAGCAACTCACGATGATATATCTTCTATGATAGATGAGTATGCTATTGATCCCAATTTTAGAGATGTGATTTCAGCCCTTACATCAGGGAAGAAAGAGGAACCATTTACTTAACAAGATGGTTATCTTCTCTATGGCAATAGACTATGCGTTACTAGCTCACTACGTGAGAAAGTAATGTATGAATCTCATGCTCCTCCTTATGTAGGGCATAAAGGGATTCAGTCAACCCTAAAAGGGATTGAAACATATTTCTATTGTCCTACCATGAAAGCAAACATACAAGAGTATGTTTCTAAATGTGTGGTATGCCAAAAGACGAAGTTTGATAGAGGGAAGCAATGGGGATTGCTTCAACCTTTGCCAATCCCTAATTCACCATGGGAGAGCGTATCCATGGATTTTATCTTTGGATTACCTAAGTCAATCCATGGGAATATGGGAATACGGATGATAGTAGACATGTTTAGAAAACAAGCTCATTTTATACCTGTCAAAAGGACTATCAAAGCCCATCAAATGGCAACCTTCTTCATTTCACAAATCTTCAAGTACCATGGCTTGCCAATGTCCATAGCTTCAGATAGAGATCCTATAATGACCAGTAATTTTTGGAAGGGTCTCTTTGAGAATTTAGGGACAAGGCTAAACTTTTCTTTGGCCTATCACCCGCAAATGGATGGCCAATGTGAAATAGCTAGCCTAACAATTCTTGATCTACTAAAACCCTATGTAACGGAAGTAGATCAAAGATCCCAATGGAAAAAGTATTTACCCTTAGTGGAGTATGCCTAAAATAACAATGTACATACTTCCACGGGAAAAGCACCTTTTGAGGTAATTGAGGAAAGATAAAAAAGTTCCTTCCTACTTAAGCTACACGGGAAGATCTTCATTGCAGATGAGTATAGTCGAGACCTACAAGAATCTTTCCAAATGATTAAGGATGCTATCTCTATCTCACAGCAAAGGCAAAAGGCTGTTGCTGACAAGCACAAAAGAGTCCAAGCCTTTAAAGAAAATGATTGGGTGTTACTCAAATTTCCCAAGTCTCGATTAAGGCACACGACGGGCAAGAATCCTACGAGACACCAAAAGTACTATGCTAAGTTAGCAAAAAGGTACTATGGTCCCTTCCAGATTCTTAGGCCAATCAATGAGATGGCCTATGAACTCAAGTTTCTCATCCATTGGCTCATACACACAATGCTTTTCATGTGAGCCTATTAAAGCCTTACAAAGGAGAGCCACCTCAAGAACCAACTAGAACACCCACCGGAGATTGAGGACCAAGAAGAGGTGTTATACCCCGAGTCCATCCTCCAATATGACTAGAAAAGGTACTAAGAGGCGGTAAGACTATCTGACGATATCTCATTAAGTTTAAGAATTATCCTTTTGAAGATGCTAGATGGATGCAAGGCATACAATTAAAGGATAACCTAAACCTTGTCAATGCTTCCCAAGAGTAAGCAAATGTACAAATGAACAAAGTTTTTGTCTTATATGACTCCCTTTTTCTTTAGTGTGCACAAAAGTGAAGTAGTATGCATGCTTAGATCAAGTTTACGGGGACGACGTCTCCCGAACACCAAGTTCAGCGTGTCACTCTACTATGGAAGATTCATAGGACTAATGTGTAGACATGCTTGCGGCAGCTTAGGCTCTTGTTAGAAGCTGGACACACCCCACGGCATCTAACTACTCGGCGGACTATTATTTTTGTAATTATTCATTCATTGAGGAAAACCCGATTTTTCACCTTGTAAATATTGGGACTTACAGAAGTTTCCAGATTGTATTCCAGTTTTGATAGTTAGAATGAGTAGATGGTTGATTTTAGAACTTTAGGGTTTGCGAAGTTGTAAGGTATATATACCACTTTTTGACCTTAATGAAAAAACCTTTTGTCATTTCAAAACAAGTTTGAAGTCTGTGAGAGCGTACTGTGTACAAGAGAGAGAGTGAGAGCTTCAACTTGATGCTACGTGTCCTTCGGTGGTTGGAATCGAGTGCGGAGAAGTGCAGCGTGTTGCCCCCAACGAGAGCTACGCGCCGATACCTACATTGTGCACGTACGGTTCGGTCTTGTGAGCTCCTTCTACGAGCTTCATCGGTTGTTTGGGTGAGCATACATTGTCCGGTTTTGCATTGCAGCATATCCATGCGTTCACAACGAGTCGGAGACCTGCAGATTTTGGCCAGACATCCTACGCGTTTCTGCACCAGGTGTTTTGGGTCGGGATTTTGGTTCATAGACCTTAGGGAGAGTGACCTATTGGTAGTAATAGGGCCTCCTTCAAGTTCTGTGGTGTTTCGAGATCGTTTGATGGGTGTTCAACTCCAAAAAGCGTTGTAGGAAGTTTCCTCTTTTGCACTCTTGAAGGCTGTGACTTAGACAATTGGTAGAGACCTCTGTAGGAATTAGTTAGGAGTCGGTCGAGTGTAGATTGACACCTTATGCTTGCTTCCACGTGCCTGCCGGTCGAGCTTCGTCCTTAGCTGACATTATTGTTAGGTGAGTTCTCGCTGTGCTGACGTCCATCGCGGCGTATCCGTCCAACATTGGCGCCGTTGCCAGGGACGAAAACCTTAGGTAGGTGACCGAGACTAATCCTTGAGGATTGGGATTTTTGGCTTGCCAAGAGTCTCGCTTTACATTTAGATAGGATCAAAGGGTGGAGGACTCTCTAGGTCTTAGAGGGAGTCTAGGGAGCGTGTGTCTGGCCTAGATCCTTTGACTTAGGTAGAAGAGGTAGACTTAGGTAGTTTTAGGTAGTAGTCGAGTTCTAGAGTAGGAGTTGGAGTGGTAGAAGAGGTGAGAGGTGAGCTTGAGATTCAGGAGAGGCCAAAAAGCAATCATAAACACCATTATCACCATTTCTTCATGATAGGTAGGAGTAGAGTAAGTAGGACATCATGATTCAAATCTAGAGCATTTCATGCATGTACACTTGCTTGGTATAATCATTACAAGATTGTTAAAGACGCAAAAAGACGTAAAAGTGTGGTTGAAAGCCTAATTGAAGTCCAAAAGTTACTGTGAGTGTTTCTGATATATCTACAGAGCATCAGGAGCATTCCTGTCAGAAAAAACTTCAATTTTAAGCCAGGAGACATCCTATGCGGAGGATGTCTACAGGCCAATCTGGGAGGAGTTTTGGGATTTTGAGTTGACTAGTGTGTTCAGAAGGTAGGATTTACCCTAATTTCAACTGGAAAGGGGAAATTTGGCCATATCTTGACAGGATAACGCCAGATAGACTGAAATTGCTAGACATCCTACCCAAATAGTGCCAAAACATTAACTTGAGACCAAAACCATAAGATGGCTGCATGAGTGTGTCTTGCGTAGATTGGCCAACATCAGAGGGAAGTATTGTTCAGGTTAGCAAACCTAATCCAAAACATCAGTAGTGTATAAAATACAGTAGTGGTTGAGATTAACTCTCCAGTTATACCAATCATTACTAAGATAACCTCTAGCAGATAAATGCTTTGATTCAATTGCCGAAATTAAAACGCTTGTGTACAGGTATATTCAGCAACATGGCAAGAAGTTGTGCAGAAACTGACCCATTGCCAGGTGAGTGGTTGAATTTGTAATAAATTGCATTGATAAGTTTGATGAATTTAAGATCAAGAAGATACATTATTAGAGACCAGAAGGTGGCAGGTGACCAAGGTAGCTTAGTGTCCACCGAAGAGAGTGTAACTCAGGAAAGGCTAGATCCGCTAGCACCAATTATTGAGGAAGGTAGTGATACTGACACTTCGTCAGAAAAATCTTTCTTCATGATGGGTAGTCAACAGCCAGGAGGTTTCACCTATGATGGACCTATGCGAGGAGGAAGCACCTCCCAAAATCCTTTGAATGATTCCAGGCTCACGGTGATCTTCTTAGAGGGAACAAACTCAAGAGGAGCCCTAGTCTATTCTGACTATCGAGGCCGCAAGTGCATTTGTATCGAAGAGTGTATGATGATGGAGATAGATTCCGAGACGAAAAGGGGAACCACTATTTAATAGTTAGCAACCCTGAAGATTACAACAGATATGGAGATAACGTGGCAAAAGGGAAAATGGTTTCAGAAACTCAAGAACCGCCACCAAACATTGATCGGCCCAGAGCTATTTTTATGTATGATAATAAAACAACCAGGATTCCAACTTATAACGAGAATGTGGGAATCTACAAACATGAGAGTGAGGGTATTGTCTCTTACTTTCGCAGCAAAGAACCATATGCAAATGAGCTAAGCAAAGACAAGGTTCTCTATTTATTCTCTTATGAAACTGCTACGAGGAAGGGCATAGTTTTTATTGATAGATACGGGCAAGAATACCAGCGTATTCTCCCAGAGGAAGTAGAAAGAGCAACAGGTCCAAGAGCATCAGCATATGCCCCTGAGAAAAAGCCAAGAGCCGTCCACACCCCGAGCAAGTCAACAAATGCATTTTCAGATGAGTATGACACTACCTCACATTCCACCAGACTACAAGCATTCAACAACCAAGACCAACTAGCAAACCAGCCATCATTGCAGGCATGGCTTCGACAGAGTGCAACAATGGAACCAGACCGAAACCGAGACGGTTATCAAGCCGCACAAGGGCTCAGGGATTTGCAAGAACCACCACACTATTCAAGGTATCAAGCAGAGAGTAAGACACAAGGATCGACCGAGCCTGGAGGACCACCCATGGAACGAGTTCAAAGAGATGAACCACCTCCAGCGAGAACCATTAGAAATTATGGCTTAGGAGCACTGTTGGGAGAGGAACCAGCCTATTACAGAAGACCGGAGGAAATGTATCGACTTGGATGGGGTGATCCAATGATGAGGTTTGTAGACCATCGTAGAATTAGACCTTCTCAAGTGCAAAAATGGGTAAACAAGAAATACACAGGAAACAGAGACCCAAGAGATCATGTAGCAGCCTTTGTGCGTGTAATTAGAGCCGAAGAGATGTTAGATTTTCCTACCCAATTTGCAGGGTTTGGACTAACCCTAGAGGATGATGCTGCAACTTGGTTTGACTCGGTAGAGCGTAGAGACTTTGAGTCGATGGAGGACGTGTTTGATGAGTTTATTGAGGAATTCTCTCAAAGGGGAATAATTCATAATACCGTCTCACAAATCCATAAATTCAAACAGAAAGATGGGGAATCTGTACGAAAGGAATCCCTAAGACTAAAAAGATATGTTATGTTATGTCCTGTTGAAGAACTGCCAACTCAGTCCAGACTTATGTTGATATTCATCCAAGGACTAAGGAATGCAGATCTCCAGAAAGACTTACATATGAAGAGGAGCACGACGTTGAATGAGTTGACCAAGGAGGCTCTGTACCTTGTGGACAATTGTGCGGTCTACAAAGAAGGTGAGTTCAAGGACCTTGATGACGATTCATCTTCGCAGCAAAGTGGGAGCAAGTCTTCCAAGACAACACTGAAAGAAGAAATAACGGTAAACTAGGAGCAGCTCATAGATGAAGTGCTAAAAAAGATCAACTTGTACGCCAAACCTCAGGCTAAACAGCCCAAGTGGTGTGCTATTGAACAAAAATGGACAAACCATGGGACCGAGGAATGTTATTATAACAAGGGATATGTGAGAGAGAGACCTTACGATCCCCAAGCTCCAGTAGCTTCCCCTCAAGTACCACTGATGCCCAGATATCAAGCAGGCAACTTACCAGGACCTATAGGTGTAGAAAGACCACAACCGGTGTTGGGACAACAACCACCCCTACCAGGTTTACGACCAGTTGGTATAAGATACACACCCACGGTAACTGAATCAGAAGAAAAGGCTTTGGTGCCTATGCATGCATATTATGAAGATCCCAATGGATATGCGGCAAACCCTGTCTACTATCCACCGAAAGAACCCTCGACACCAGAACCATGGAGCATGATAGGCAATCAAGGACCGCCAACTGCTGCATAGGCCGCAGGAGAAGGAAGATATAGCTTAGATGAACAAACATTGTTGTTCATAGCCAATGGAGGCATGGGTGGACAGAGACAAGCTTACCAGCAAAGAGGGGCTCAAGGAGCACCTCAACAACCCAAGAGACCCTGTTACAAGTGTGGCGGAGACCATTGGCTGAGAGATTGTCCTCATGAAGAAATCATTAGAGTCAATGCGTATTGCCCAGAATGTGAAATTACTCATTTGATTCCCGATTGACCTAAAAACCCGAGCAAAGGATCAAAAACCACCTTGAACTTGTTAGGAACAGTACCTTCCAGTGGAGGATCAGAAAATGAAACAATCATACCTATTCAGGCGGTAACACGAGCCCAAGCCCAAAGAAGGACGAACGAAACCATAGTAGAAGAACCAAAAACCGATGCCCAAAGTTCAAAAACGAAAAATCAGAGAAGCACTTGGAAAACTAGAAAGGCGCATAGGAAAGCCAGGAAAGAACGAGAGCAAGTAGCCCTATCCAATTAGTTGAAACATACAAAGAACAGATTGGAGCGGTTAGAGGATCTAGCTAGCTTAATCTCACACACCACAGCAGCCATAGCATCCAAGGAAATAAAAGAGCCCAAAAGTGTAGGATCGGGAGGATCTGTACTGGCAGACAAGGTAAACAAGTAGCTGGATGCACTTCTAAAAGCTTATGAAGCTCGACTTAAAAAGAACCAAACCCAGGAGCAAAGGTGGATGACTTATCCATATGCAGAAATAGAAAAACAGAGGTTGGATATGTGTAAAAAGATGATCGACACGGCTCAATCATTGATGGAAGACCCGGTGGGTAAACTGGCAAATTGTCATGACGCACCAGCTCCAACCCCTATCCAACCAACATTAGAGAAAAATGAAGAAACAAAGGAAAGACTCACAAATGATTATGAGTCCATAGGAGAGCCTATCACAGTGCCAAATACCATCGATGGGGCAAGTGACGGGGTCCATCCTAAAATATTGGCAGAAATGGGTAAGGACGGTAACGGTTTAGATGATCTGTGGAAGAAAATCCGAGAGGCCAACGAGGCTAATAGGATGAGTAACCACATTAATAGCACGAGAGAAGAAAAGAACGTGATCTTACCTCCTATTGAAGAATTTGAGGCAATATCACAAATGAACTTAGAGATACATTCACAAAGGGGAGACCAAGGATCTATTAGTTCGGGGCACAACCAACCAGACTCTTTGAGAACTTTACCCTCTTACCTGGGAGAATATGAAGCTAAGTCGGAAGTGAGAGCAATCCCATCTCAAAGACTTTCTTCTAACAAGGTGATGGATTCGCAAGGATTGATTGAGTTGTTATCCACCCCGGTGGCATGCACAATCACGTTAGCAGAACTCCTAAGGTTAAGACCAAACATGTGGACCACAGTAGGAAAATGCCTAGAAAAATTTGGAGTGAAAGACCCCACCTTGAAGCTACAAGAAGGGATCAGGGAGTTAGATAGGCCTAACCTAAACACTAGGCCGGTACCATTGAATAAGGTTGGAGAATATTGCGAGGGAGAAGACGGAAACACCACGCTACCGGTAGAATTCCAAGGAGTAGTTTCCAAAGCTATTATTGACAGTGGAGCGGGAGTTGCCATCGCCACCAAGGAAATCTGGAAAAAATGGGGAAAACCAGTTTTAAGAGCTACCAGAATGAGAGTGCAATTGGCAGATGGGCTCATGGAGAAGCCTCTAGGACTCTTAGAAAAAGTGATTGTCACTTCGTGCGGGATCGAGTATGAGCATACATTTGCAATAGTCGATTTCGACAAAAAGAACAATTATGAGATTATCTTGGGACGACCATTCATGCGACAACTGAAGATGGTCCAAGATTGGGGTTATGACCACATATACCTTAGACATGGCGAGACGACAACTAAAATACACCTGAAAGACCATAGTTACAAAGATGTAAACCAAACACCGGTGGAAGAGTTTGATTCGGCTACAGTAGCAGGGTCGGAACTACCAGCATGGTTAGGGCAACCAAAAGAACTGTGGATGTGCGGGGCTTCACATTGTGGAAGCTTAAGAAAGGAGGAATACGTCTTAGAAAGAACAATGGAGGACAAGGAGTATATTCCGGAACCTTTCCCTGAAGATGCCTTGGAACCTCTAGAATGGGAACACATACTAGCAACATTGGATGTTTGTACCATTACCGACAGTCCAACAACAAAATTTTGCGATAAGGATGGCTACGATGTGTTACCCTATTACATGGTAAGCGTTATAACAGAAAAGGAGACGGTAGAACCACCAGAACAAGATGAGTTTTACAACTCCTCTAAACATTTGGAATTAAATGATGATGCAGATAACGAGTGTTCTGACACCTCAAGCGAGCGTGAAAATGATAACGAAAATAACAAGTTTTATGATTTTGCAAATCAACACCCTAGACGCCAAGAACGCTATAGGAGGAAACGAGCAGGAAACAAAGCGAGAGAGTACCGGATGCCCATGATAAAATGTAAAACTCACTATTTGATGCTTGTAAAAGCAAAGGATTGTGTAAATGATCAAATATCAGGAAAATTCTCAAAAGATCGAAAAGAAAGAACAAGAGAGGAACATATTGACCATTTGCAAAAGGTCTTTGAAAAGTGCAGGACATATCAAATCTGTCTTAACCCGAAAAAGTGTGTATTTATGGTTAAGCAAGGACGAATCTTAGGACACATTGTCTCAAAAAATGGCATAACCACAGACCTAGACAAAGTCAAAGTCATTGTATACCTTCCCAGGCCTACTAATGCGAAACAAGTGCAATCCTTCATGGGACACTGCGGATATTATCGGAGATTCATATGCATGTATGCGGTTATCGCACAACCTCTGTATTGTTTGCTAGTCAATTTCGAGTGGACCAAGGAGTGTGAAACTTCATTCCAAAAGCTGAGGGAAAATCTTATATCAGCACCTATACTAAAGGCACCAGATTGGGAAAAGATATTCCATGTACACATTGATGCTTCAGCATATGCCATTGGAAGTATTCTAGCTTAACGTGGAGACGAAACAATGGATTTTTCGGTTTGCTATGCGAGCCGACAGTTAAATAGTGCAAAAAAGAACTACACAACCACTGAGAGGGAAGGATTAGGAATGATTTATGCCGTAAAGAAATTTCAGCACTATCTACTTGCAAACAAATTTGTGTTCTTCACAGATCATCAAGCCCTTTTGTACCTAGTAAATAAACCTTGCAATACAGGGAGAATCGTACACTAGTTTATTATATTTCTAGAATTTGACTTCACAATGGTGGTCAAAAAGGGTAAAACCCATCTCCGAGCAGATCATCTTTCAAGGATACACCACGGGGAAGCTCCTAATGGAGTAGATGATGACATACCAAATGCTTATCTTTTCAACATTGAAATGGTACCCAAATGGTCTCAGGAAATTGTTAGCATACTTTCCTTCGGAAGTGAGTTTGATAATACGGTATGCAAATCCAAACAGCAAACAATGCGACAAACAAAAAACTTCTAGTTGATAGCAGGACGGCTATATCATCTTGGATCTGACCGAATCCTATGATTATGTATAAATCCGGAAGAATTCGAGTGCTACCTTGAAGAGGCACATGTCCAGAGTTGTGCATTTCATTGTTCAACAGTGAAAACACATCAGAGACTGAAACAGCTGGGGGTTTATTGGCCAACTATGTATGCGGACACACATTCTTATGTTACCAAATGTACTATATGTAGTGCCAAACGACCAGTGGATCACGCAACTTTGTTTTAGGTAACCATAGCACCTGCATGGAGTCAATATATCATTGACTTCTTAACCACCAGGAAATTCCCTGAGAACATTACAAGAGCACGAGAAAAAGATATAGAGCTAGAAGAACGTGATTTTCAGTTAATTGGGAATCAACTCTATAAGCAGGGAAAAGACAATCAACTTAGAATCTGTGCAAGTGAAAGTGAATACCTGTTGATTCTAGAACATGCACATAGCGGAGTAAGTGGAGGCCATTTTTCAGGCGATAAGACGGCAAAAATTGTCTTAACCGCAGGAATTTGGTGGCCTACATTACACATGGATGCTGAAGAGTTTGTAAAGCGTTGTAATGCATGTCAACGCACCAAGATACCACTAAAACGAGATGAGATGCCATTAAGGCCAATGATGGGGGCAAGGGAATTTGCAAAATGGGGCATTGATTTTGTGGGACCTATATCACCCCCAGCATAACGCACCCATACCCAATATATCATTGTGGCTACGGACTATCTCACAAAATGGGTCGAAGCCAAAGCAAAACAAAAACCTGATGCACGCACCACGATAAAATTTTTGTATGAGCATGTTTTTGTACGTTACGGGTTACCAATAGAAATTGTCAGTGACCGTGGAACACACTTTCTCAATGAAGTCATTGAATATCTACTAGAGGATTTCATGGTCATACATAGGAAATCAGCACCATATCATCCACAGGCCAATGGGCAAGCTGAGGCCACTAACAAAACACTATGCATGGTTCTCACTAAGATAGTGTCAGAATCAAGAACAGATTGGGATCAGCAACTACACTCAACACCATGGGCATACAGGGTAGCTTACAAAACATCAATAGGAACAACACCATACAACATGGTGTTTGGACTAAATGCTATACTACCCATAGAGTTTTTAATTCCAAGTCTACGAGTAGCAACAAGCTTGGAATGGACAGGCCATGAGCTCTCTTCAAGGATTGATGATCTTGAAAAGCTGGATGAACTCCACTTACGAGCTGTCACGTCAATCTATGCTAAAAAGAGAAGACAAAAGGAATTTTTTGATAAACATGTGCGTACAAAAGAGTTCAAAACAGGTGATTACGTACTTGTTTATACCTTGAAGCAACATGCCAAGAAACTGAAAAAGTGAGGGATGGGACCATTTGTGATTCATGATCTATCACAAAGTGCAGCTGTACTCAAGCTTGCTACCCTAGCAGGTGAAGAAATGCCGACTGAGAAAATATCATCTACCACTCACACAGGAGATGCTCCAACAAATTCACCAAGGAAAACAAAGAATGAAGGAAAAAGAGAGAGTACGAGCGGAAGCTCAAGCCGAAGCACAAGAACGCATCGCAAAAAGACGACTTCTGCGATGACAACAACAAAGTGGACCACCACTGAGAATCAACGCCATTCGACTGATGAAGTTGGAGGAAGAAACAATGGAGCCAATAAATACAGTCAAAGTGGGCAACAATCAAGTTGAATCAACGGCTTTGCTTTATTCGGGTGCTCAAGCAAATTTGATCTCTTACGGATTATACCAACAGCTCAGAGTCACAGATCAACTTCATCCTACTCCCCAAGTGCTGGAAAGTAGCACATCACACCCATTGAAAACATTGGGATGGACTATATTGTATGTACAAATACATCAATATGTTTACCCACACAAATTCTATGTGGTGACAGATGCAAGCACACAACACCAAATGATGTTAGGGAAACCTTGGCAAAAAGCATACAATGTGCAGATCGATTGGAAAGCAAAGGCAGTCAAAATTCAACATGAACATGAACAACAAGTGATACCTTTTGCTCTGCAATACCATCATGATCAACTGCAAACCATGCAATCACTGGAAACAAAGCCTACAACACGAATGCCAGTCAAGAAAAAAATGATACCAGAGACCAACAATAAGGTAAAAGTCAACCATGCTAATTACAGACAGATGAAGTCACCGGCCACAATGCAAAAATTAGGGCTACCAAAACAAGGTAACTAAGTATGGATGCGGAAGGATAGAAATGCAATGGCGAAAAACCACAATGTAACAAACGGATTCCAACAAAGCAGACGGTTCAACCCCAAACCCAGGACATAAAACAGATGTGGATACCAAAGAAAATGCTTAGAAATAATCCAAATGTCACTCACATTTGGATACCAAACCAAAAGCAAAAGAAACTACATTCCGTACAAACAACAAAGGAAAGCAGACAACTGCATTTCAAAAGGGAACACCATCATATGTGGATGCCGATGACAGACAAATCAGTGGCAAAAAACAACGTACCAAACCATCTACAAAAATCGGCAGCAACAAAATACCAATGGAAAGCCAAGGTCATAAGGCACGTAGCCATTCAATCACAGCCCTCTCTATCCTTAGAAACAGCTACGACTCCATCAATAGCGTCGGCAAAGCAATTGCCTTTTGCCAAAAAGACAATTAAACAGAGAGCAATAGAGTTACAGCTGCTACTTGCAAAGAAAACAGGAAGCCTCGACGGTGAGTGCCAATAAGCATCTTGCTTATTCCCTTCTCTTGCACAACATTAATTTTTCCATGCATTGACCGAGTATGCATAAAGTAGGGCCCGCTAATCGGCCAGGCATTAGCACAACTGTTTCAACCTATGCACGGCACATACTCCGAGGCAATACCTTGTCGTCCGGGAGGACTCCGGCTAGGAGGGGGGGAGGCATTCTAGAGGCATTCTCAAATGCGGAACCAATGATCGAAACAGCAAAAAAGGGCATGATTTTCGACTATTTTAAGGGTTGTTGTTTGATTGCAAATTTTTTTTGAGTAACCCAAGTATATATGCCCTTATACAGCATGAAGCTACAGGTATATGGGGCCAAACGCCAAATCAAGCCCCTAGGTGTGTGTATATAGCCATTTTTCAGGAAAAATATTGATAAAACGGAGAAATCCGGCCATAAAAATTGCATATGAGTGTATATAATGTGTTGAGGTGATGTTTGTGATCTATTATGATTTTTGGGAATTTTCTGGGTTTGATTTGCTATTTTCCTTTTAATTTTGTTTATTTTCGGCAGAAAAACTTCAAAAATACAAAAAGCAGGTGAAAAACAGTCGTAATGAGAAACAAAAAATATGGGGATGACCAGTGACTAAAGGACAACCTATGATACAATGGGGGTGCAATTATGAGACTGGAGCGGAAAGCGTGTTGACCGAAATGACAAAATTCTGGTAAACAGGGCAAATGGAGTCCAAATCAAGAAATTTTTGAGCCTAGACCGCATCTCGCGAGAAGATAGGAGCACATGTCAAATTTCATGAAAAGTGCTTCGGGGACCTCCATTATAAGAAATTTTCACCCCATTTTGAGCTCATTTTCACTATTGACTTTGTGGAGAGAGCTTCTGCCACCTAAAGGAGATCGACCTTTCAGCGGCTTCTACGACGCGCACGACTACCCGACGAGCTCCAGACATGAGAGGTAGGCTCAACACCTTGAGTTTTTCACGCATAATTGTCATTATGTCGCGAAAACTAGCGTAGAGGTCACACACAAAGCGAGCGGGAGAGACCTACAATTAGAGACTGCGGCCCAACGGCTAACCCGAAAGCAACAAGACTTCATTGGCAGCTTACCCTAGTCTAGGAGACCAGTCCTGGATAGCCAAAGGCAGTAGGAAACCATCAGGAAAAAACACTAATTCCCAGAAACCCGCAAGAGGCCACCAAATGGAAAATTAGCGAAATGGCGACCAAATGCTACCAAAATTCATGGGTAGGAGCATCTCGACATGCTCGACAAGTCTATATGACCCACATGACCAAAAAGTGACCCGAAGCGGCACTAAACCGCATGAACGGCATCAGACACACAAAGCGTCAAAATGCACTTGCGACCAAACCGCAAGTCCGTTTGCCACCAAACTTCACGAGCGGATTTCCTAGACCATCAACAACCAAGTCCTATGGTGGTAGACCACCACAAATCATCAAAGGTATGTAAACGCAACCACAGGTGCTTCTAGAGCGACAAATTGCCAAATGGAACTCCGGTGAAGCCAAAGTCGACAAAAACCATACGGCAAGGATCCCCAAGGGATCGGGAAGCTATGGAGACCAACATCGAGAAATTTCATCGCCTAAAAGCACTCCAAAAGTCAAAAAACGGCTTGGAGGCTCTGAAGTCCACACAGGGAGTTATACTCTATCCATTTGACTTTTTTTGTTGAAATTAGGCTCAACAGGGACTTAGGGGAGCAAAGGGCAAGTACTCGGAGCACAAGCACTGAAAAAATCACCAGGAGACATCCTACGCGTAGGATGTCTCAAGGGCACTTTTTGGCACAAACCTCATCAATTTTTGTCATGCACATGTTCTGAATGACATTTACAAGCCATACACCAAGTTTCATCCCATTTGGACCAAGCTTGACCTCAGATGCATGAAAAAATGCAAAGTTAAGGCATAGAGGCAATAATGGTCCAAATACCTACCAAATCTTTTCCAAATCCCATGAAACTTGCACAACACAATCACCAACACATCAACAAACAATCTGTGTGGTCAGGGAGAAAAAATGATGAATAAGACATCCTACGCGTAGGATGTCTAATTGACCTTTTTGACATGCAAGTGATGTTTTATCATTCTAGATCCAATTACCTCATCATCAAGAGCCCATATATCAAGTTTGAAGCCATTCTAATCACTTTTGACCCACAACACCTTCAAGATACACTTTTTGAGCCCTAAAACACCTCACAGAGCCATACAAGCATCAAGTCCTGTCTAAATTCAAATCCAAGAACATGGCCATGATCCATAAGCCAAGGACAACCCACAGAACAAGTTTCATGTCATTTTGATGAAAAAGACATCCTACGCGTAGGATGTCTCCAACATAAATTTAGTCTTCGGTACAAAGAATGACATCATGGGAGCCAATACCATGGTGTAATGAGCCCATGTACCAATTTTCAACCCATTTGGACATCAATTGCTACCTATAATGGACATTCTACCCAAATTGTGACCTAAAGCCTGAATCAGCCCAAAAATCCACTTTTTGATATCCAAATTCAAATCCAAGCCTATAGCCATGTTCCATGAGCCTTACACTACCTTCATGTCAAATATGAACCAATTCTGATGAAAAAGACATCCTACGCGTAGGATGTCTAGATGGAAAATTTTGGCCAAATTTGCACTGTGAGCACATGCATAGCTTCACAAGTTCCTTTTAAGCTTTATTTTCAATTTTCAAGTCATTTGGATAAGTAAAACTCAGTTTTGCAGGTGATATGGAAAAAACGCTAACTTCGGACTACTAAGTGCAACAAGATCTATGGCAGCCTCGAGGTCACCGGCAAAGAGAAAAAGGATGACAATCAAAGACTATCTAGACGAGGTGGAACCTTTTGTCATTCCAGAGGGAACACTAAAGCCCACCAGCACCTAGATACAAGAGGATCTGTTGGAGTCAAACGACCTAAAGATCTACCAGGGCATGTTCAAGGACACTGAAGGAAATGTTATAGAGCTACCAATGCTGCAAAGAGAGCTCAATGAGTTTGCACGAAGCAAAATGGCCGGCTACTTGGAGAAAATTGACCTCCACAACTACTTCAAAGCAATACCACCAGGGGTGGACATCAAAAGAGTATGGAAGTTTGTAACAAGCATCAAAGAGGATGGAGTGGCCAGGGTAACAGATTTACAAGGCAGACCAGATGCAGAGATCATAACCATGGAGCGGGTTGTAGCCCATGCACTAGACCTCTCCAATGAGGGAGACACCATAACAAAAAGAAGAGATGAAGTCAAGGTGTACAAAGAGAAAAAGGCAAATTACACCTTTGAAGACATTGCCAACCCAAAGGTGGCAATTATGAGCCAGTTGTACAACCAATACTTCCACATGTGCACTAAGAGGCCACAGAAGTACAGGATGCCGCCAGGTGCAATTGCCACAACATTTACTTGGGCAATGACAAAAGGCACCCCAAAGATTATCAACTACGGGGCATACATACATGACAGCTTGGTAAACATGGGCAACAAAAAGCCAACCTACATAGTGCCAGGAGAGCTAACCAAGGTGGTTTATGGGGCACTACACGCCAAAGGAAGGTGGCCTGACCCCCCATCTTAGAACGATTGGTTAAGGGTGAAAGAAGACAAGGAAGATGAGCCGCAAAGGGCACCAAGGGTGGCTACGAGGTTGAAAAGACAGCTAGACCCAGTTGAAGAGGAGCTACCCGAGCAGAAGAAAGGAAAGAAAGAGTTTGTTCAAGTGCCGGCTAAGGAAACCAGGTCTCAGAAAGCGGCACGACTCGAGAGGCTAATGGAGAGTTTCCAAGCAGAAAGAGCCCTCAAGGGTGATTTAAACGAACTCTGGAAGCCATCTCTCGAGTCTATGTCCGGATCATCTAGACGAGTGCAAAGGGATCGTTTTGAAGATTATATCAAGAATTTCGAGATCCTTGATGCTGCAACGGAAAACATTCCCCATGTCTCTTTCACCGAGGAGGAAGTGGAGCAGATAAGGCAGAAACTACTAGATGAATAGGAAAGCCAAGAAAGAGAGCGAAAAACAAAAGCAGACAGGGACATAAAGGGAAAATCGGCAGATTTACCAGAGAGCCCACAACCGTCACCACCACCCTCACCTCCTCCCAGCAGCCCTCCACCAGAAGATAATGCAGCTGAACAAAAACAAGACAAAAGTCAAGGAGAGAAGCAAGAGCAAAGGCAAGAACCTGAGCCAAAGGAAGATGCCAAGCCTAAGTCTGAACAAAAAGAATCACATGAGGCCTATTATACATTTTTGGACGTGCTAGCTATAGGCTATACAAGGGAAGAAGCCGCCACAGTCGCATTCGACTTGGCAAGAGAAGTGCATAAAGAACAGATGCAAGGCATCCGGCTAGTGGAACTTAAAGAAATTGCTACAGACACTGTGGACCTGTACCCGCCCTCCAATGACTGGGACGTGGTGATGACAAAGCTAGCCGGATTGCGAACCCAATCTATGGCTTCAGAGAAAGATATGATAACTCTCAAAGCCAGCGAAGAAAAGACCAAGATGGAAAGGGATTCTCTGCAAGCACAAAGCCAGAAGCAATAAGAGAGAGAAGCTGACCTCCAGGACAGCTTGGCAACAGCTCTACAAAACTGCCAAGCAATGAAAGAAGCAAATGGGGCAACAGCAAAAAGAATACAAGCAGCTGAAGAAGAGTGTCTACAGCTCAGCAAGTCATTGCGAGATGCTAAAAAAGAACGGGATAATCTGACACTACAGCTGGCAGAGGAAACAAAAGAAGTTGAGGCCATGAGGAATGCCAAGGAAAAAGCAGAAATAGAACAAGAAGCAAGCCTGGATGAAATCCATGAGCTCAAGGATCAATTAAAAGTCAAAGATCAAACCATCTAGAGGCTGCGAGCATCGCCTCCTAGAGTCAGAGCTATGAGCTCGACTCAAATTGTTTCCGAGAGTCAAATATATGAAGAGCAAATGCAGGAACTTCAAAAGGATCTGACTCTCGAGAAAAAGCAGAGATTAATGATGGCTGAAGGGTCTATTGTAATGCAAACAAGAATGGAGGACAGCCAAAAAGCCCTACAAGAAGAAGTGGAGAACATAAAGGTGAAGCTCGAGGAGGCGGAAAAAATAAACGCTAAACTTAATGACCTCCTCGTGAATATGGGCGGACAAGCTGAAGCGGAGAAGCAAACACTCCTCAGGCAAATTGAGAAGTTGAAAGGCCAGCAAGGAGGAGAGGTAGAAAGCTCAGGGCTAGCCGCCAATGAGGGAATCGACATCGAAAATGTGGGAGAGCCTGTGGACACAACCATGCAAGAGGAAAGCATAGCAGGATCCTCTCAAGAGCCACAGAGTCTAACACAAGAAGAGGAGGAAAATCTGCGTAAGGAAATAGAGGCAGAGCTACGAGAAAGCACAAAGGAAGCCTTGGAATGGGAGCATAGGGTCTTCAAATCTATGACCATCTGGAGGATCGACGCCAGCAATGTCAGGCGCGAGTGGCTTCAGCCCTCTCTCCCATATCCATTGCTGAAATATGAAGCAGCAACAATAAACAAGCGAATCAGGGAAGAGCAAACGGTACCTCTCTACAATGCAAACACCTCGAGGCCAGAAGGAGTGAAGCTTATCGTGAATTCTCAGCCAAAGTGGAGGAAGGCTTGGCTTACCAAGTATCCACAATACCTAATCCAATTGGTAGAGACACCTAAACATATCAGAGACAACCTCAGCTTCTGTCCTCTACCAAGAATTAGGACGTGGAAGGCACAAGAAATTCTACAAAGAATCCAACCCACTTGGCTGAATTACCCAAAGCTGCCGGGCGTGAAGGCAGGTGAGAGAATAAGTGTCCAATACATGGTGAAAACCCTAACGGGCGCCATAAAGTTGTTCACTGGCTCTCCTGACGTTACATGCATTATGATGAGAAAAATCTGCAGAACAATCCTAGCAATGTTCGAGACATTCAAGCCAGGACTGGTGACTGACAGCATATTCTTCTTCCAGGACACATACAAATGTGCTTATGATCTGTCAGGTCAGCCTTCCAAGGAGGTGATACATGCGCTGTATCAAAGAATCATGTTTCTACCATCTTATCACCTCCAGGCTTTTGAAGAAGCATTTTATACAGGATTCTTCACCATCAACATAGAAATCTTTGGACCAACAATGCTTAATCTACATGCCAGGTATGAATCACTACTAAAGATGCGGAAAACGATAAGATGAGGCAACTGATCAAGGCCATATCGGGGACCACATGAACAAGGAGGGGGGGGGGGGGGGGGGGGGGGGGGTGTTAGAAGCTGGACACACCCCACGGCATCTAACTACTCGGTGGACTATTATTTTTGTAATTATTTATTCATTGAGGAAAACCCGATTTTTCACCTTGTAAATATTGGGACTTACAGAAGTTTCCAGATTGTATTCCAGTTTTGATAGTTAGAATGAGCAGATGGTTGATTTTGGAACTTTAGGGTTTGAGAAGTTGTAAGGTATATATACCACTTTTTGACCTTAATGAAAAAACCTTTTGTCATTTCAAAACAAGTTTGAAGTCTGTGAGAGCGTACTGTGTAAAAGAGAGAGAGTGAGAGCTTCAACTTGACGCTACGTGTGCTTCGATGGTTGGAATCGAGTGCGGAGAAGTGCAGCGTGTTGCCCCCGACGAGAGCTACGCGTCGATATCTACATTGCGCGCGTACGGTTCGGTCTTGCGAGCTCCTTCTACGAGCTTCATCGGTTGTTTGGGTGAGCATACGTTGTCCAATTTTGCATTGCACAATATCCACACGTTCACAATGAGTAGAACTACACATTAGGCACTTTAGATTTCAGAAACAGAGACCTGCAGATTTCGGCCAGACATCCTACACTTTTCTGCACCGAGTGTTTTGGGTCGGGATTTTGGTTCATAGACCTTAGGGAGAGTGACCTATTGGTAGTAATAGGGTCTCCTTCAAGTTCTATGGTGTTTCGAGATCGTTTGATGGGTGTTCGGCTCCAAGAAGCGTTGTAGGAAGTTTCCTCTTTTGCACTCTTGAAGGCTGTGACTTAGACAATTGGTAGAGACCTTTGTAGGAATTAGTTAGAAGTCGATCGAGTGTAGGTTGACACCTTATGCTTGCTTCCATGCGCCTGCGAGTCGAGCTTCGTCCTTAGCTGACATTATATGTTAGGTGAGTTCTCGCTGTGCTGACGTCCGTCGCGGCGTATCCGTCCAACAGCTCTCAAACGCCAAATGGACTAGTCATCCAATCTGGAATGATGTCGTAGGGTAACATAGGGATCCTCTACCCACTAGGAAAAGGACTAATGAGTATGCTTTATCTTCTCTACCCCATAGTGGAGGACGACTATAATTTCAAGAGACAGGTAATGTCATAATAACTAATATCTAATTCTCCTAAATGATTTTCTCATGCTAAACTAATCATTTAATATGGGGAAGTGCCAGGGGAGAAAAAGCTAGAATATTGGTTAAGCTAGCAGACCGGCCACAATAGGGATCCAAAGGAGGGAAAATAGGCATCCAAAGGGTGGGCCATCTGCATACGAGCTATGTGCAACAATGGGCTCCAAAGACCTTAGGGTTTAGCCCATTAAGACTTCCAAAATGCTAAGGTTCCAAAATTCAAATGTTGTGTCCAATGGTCAAAAGCTTAGGAAACTGGATGCTTTGTGTGTGTCCCAAAAATTCTTCCCAAGTCCTACAAAGGAGGGGGTGAGCCCAAGAAGTAGGGGATGAGAGAGAAACTCACACACACACACACACACACACACACACACACACAAACTCCCTTTACAGAAAGGTAATGAGGGACACATGTCAGCTCCCTAGGCCAGATGCCCACAAGGTGTACTCAAATCCTATTGGATGGCCTAGGAGGTGGACCAATGAGAATTAGGCTAGAGTAAATCTAGTTTCATTAATTTAAAAACACTTAATAAAAGAACCAATAGAAATCAAGCTCTCTAGAAGACTATTGGACAGTCTCCCAAGGGGTCCAATGAGCATTGAACAGCCCAATGGCTTGCCTGACTCCTATTGGCCAGGAGGCAAAGGGGTCCAATGAGATTTTAGTTGAATTAGTTAATTACCTAAAGCTCTCACAAAAGGGGAAATGGGGACACATGTCTGAAGACTATCACTTATGCTACTTAACGTTCATTGGCTAAGGTGAGAGAGGTCCAATGAGTGCTAGGAAGAGAAAATAGCAAGAGGGGTCGACCAAGAGAGAGAGGGGGCTGATTTTGCAAAGGCAATTATCCACACACACTCACACAAGCTCATGTGTAGACTAAGAAGACTCTCTTTCTCTTCTCAAGCTTTAATGGAAAGCTTATCACCTACTCCAATCTTGTGAGAAGGGAGGCCTACACCAACAACTCTTGGTTGTGATGCAAATCCAACCAAGAGCCAAGCTTCAATGCATTCTCATCTCCTCTACCATGCTAATTACTAAGCTAAGCTATGCTAATATGACCGATTATGTGAGGAGATGTACATCTTTCTTGTAAGACTACTCCTTCTTCCTCTCAATCTACTCTCATACCCCGCTAGCTCTCACCATCTTCAAAGGTGTGTGAGGTCTTGGGTATGAGACCATGAGGGAATTGATGTTGTGTTTGATAATTGTTTTGCATAGTGCTTGAAGTTTCCATCTTCAATGCACTAGCTAATATTGAAGGAACACAAAGAATTGTATTGTAAAATGTCTCTGTTGATGGGAGAAACCATAATACAAAGCCTTTTGGAGGGGGACCGGCTCCATGCAAATCCGGTCCTCAACTATTGTCAATTGCTTAATTTCTCTCTCTTTTGAAGTTTTGTTCATGCTATCTAACTAGGTGTTATACTTTTTGTTGCTCTCTCCTAGACCATTAAATGGTACAATGGTTATCAAAAGTAGTAGTTCAACCTGGAACAAGGAAAATCAGTCATGTAGCACATGACTAAACTCAAAAGCAAGCAGTTATAAGGAAGAGCCAATAGAAGCCAGCCACAACTGAGGGTGCTACAACCTTCATATGGATACCTCATCGTCTACTACAAAAGCAAGGCGTTTAAAATGATAATAACCAAATATGGATACCCAGACATAGTGTCCATCTTGTTAGAGCACAAGGGAAAATGCAAAAGATGGTCACACAGGGACCAAAGACAAGGTGGGTTCCAAAATTTCTATTGGAATCTCCATCACAGAGAACCCACACACATTGACAACCACTTCTCATGGGAGATAAAGCAAAGGCTTCATCAAACCCTACTCTAACCATAGAGCTTGTTTCACAAAGCGAGATCAATATATGGCAAAAAAATCAAGGGGAGCAAAAGTATGCCAGCTTACTGGACAATGTGGTGGCATCCAAAGACCAACGCAATCAAAAAGTCCTAGATCTCAAAAAGCTATCGTGTTTTTGGGCTTAAATATGTAAGTCCAAAATGCCATTAAAAATACATGGCACAGGAGTTAGAGTTGGGCAGCTAAGCCACTAAATGAGCAAGGCAGTAGTCCCAAAGCTTTAAGTAATATTTTCTGTGGTCTAAGCATCTTAGCTATTCTAGGTATTGCTCAAGCTATAAGAGTTGAGCATATTTATGTTGTGTCTCTCATGTTGTTATAGGTGAGCATAAGAGTCGAAGTCTATTTAATTTTAATTATGGTGAAGTGAAGGAGGAATTCCAAAAGACACTCACGCACTGAGCACAATGAGGTATGAGTGGAGAAGCTTCTACATCAAAAACCATTCTTGGAAACGTGGAAGCTATTGAGACATTCCTTGATACCACATGTGCTACATTTGTTCCTTGAAGCACCCTTTAACTCTATCTTTCACACTGCATGCTTTTGTTTGACAAATTTCTCAGATGCATATAGAGTATCCCATAATTGACACTCACATTAGGTACTCTTTCTTTGTTGCTTTCAAGCACTCACCTTGCATGTGGCACGTACTTCAAGTTCAAATGTTGAACTCCAATAAGAGCGTATACCAAAGTCACGTTTTTTTCCACCGGATTGTTTTCCTTTGGTCATCCATGTTTCAGACCCTAGATTAGAAACACTCATCATCATCCTCATGTCTATATTCCTTCTAAATTATCAATAAGGAAATCACTACCCATATCAATCATCAAGGAATCACAGCAACAGTGTAGGTCTTCACATGCTTGTCAAGAGAAACTCTTCTCTTCAAGGACAACAAGACCACTTCAGAAACAATGGCAAGTCAAAGAAAGACATATAAAGACAAGTGCCAAGCAATGAAAAAATCAGCAAGAGAGATATCAGAGCAAAAATTGTATGTATCTCACACAATCCTTCAAAACTCGTAAATGTTACAAAGGGCTCGCATTAAAGTGGAAGCCAAACAAGGTCCATCACAAAGTCAACCATCCACAGAAGCTGAGTTCCAAAAAACGTAGATAACAATGTAGCTATCTTCACAAACAAAAGTGGCCACAAAGATGAGATTGTGCAACAAGATATAAATTTTCCTCGATAATCGAAGTTGGACACAACCATCAAAAAGCACCTAGCAGATATAAATTACTCAAGGAGGGGGGGAGCATCATCAACCAGTCTTGAAGACAAAGCTGAAGTCAGAGCCCTAAAAAGACATTGCATATGGTCATTTCAGGGACGACTTGAAGTAGGACGAGTGAAGTGTTGGAAGATTCCAACAATAGATGCCATTTCACAACAAGAAGATGCTCATCGAGAGGTTGTTTGAGCCCTCGTCAACAGATAATTTCCCCATCAAAAAACCATTAGATCTTTGATCACTTTTCATTTATGCGGAATCCGGGGCTATGAGCGTCCAAGATGTATCATAAGTTAGACAAGCTTTTAGGATAGGTCAATTATTTTTGAAGTAGTTTTGGCCTTTGTACATAAAAAACCCATAGCCAGGGTATAAAAGGCAGCTTTATAAGGTTTTCTCTATAAGTTGTGAGCTCCTACTTACTATTTCAATTTCATACGTTTGTACCGCACGGCACAGTTATTGTATTGACAAACCAAGAGCATCATCATGTTAGCCTTGAGAAGTTCTTCATGTTGATATCTACATTGCAAGCGTCTCGCGAGATCCAAGCATTGACTCCCTTGACCTTCCAAGTGACATATCTCACTATCCGAGCGTTTTTTTGAGACTCTGTCAATTGCATTCGATTTCCAATGTTTAGGAGTACCTAGTAGGTGTGTCCAACACCATTTTTGATCACGTGTAATTTTGTTTCTAGAGAAAATTGTGATTTTTGCAAGTCTGCAAATTTGAGTTTTGCTGGTCTAGAATTGATTCTGAACTAGTCAGGAATGTGCCAGTCAAATGTGCCACTCAAGTTTGGTGTTGATTGGAATTTATTTGCTATTGGTTTTGCATGTGGATGTGTGATTGGATCGGAGAGGTAAAAATTAGGTTTTTCGCAGCTAGAGAGTTCATAGATCGTTTCCAAGGAGTATATTGTGTTCAAACAAGAGATTGACAAACTCTTGATATGCCTCTATATCTCAGTTGAGTCTTTTGCTCGCTCGGATTGATATTTCAGTCTTGGGATTGTCTCTTTGTGGGATATGACAGAGCTGTAAAATCCTTCCTTAGACATAAGGACCTCTTGAGTTTCATTAATAGGATTAAAAGCATTTGCACACAATTGGTGTACATAGAGTTGCCACTTGAAGAAGAAGACCAAGTAGTTGTGCTCTTGTAGGCCCTTCCTGAGGAGTATAACCAAATTATAATTGTGCTTAAGGAAAAGGAACCAATACCCACACCTGAAAGAATCATCACTTGAAGACGAAGACCAAGTAGTTGTGCTCTTGTAGGCCCTTCCTAAGGAGTATGACAAAATTATATTTGTGCTTAAGGAAAAGGAACCAATACCCACACCTGAAATCATCATCACTTCTTTATAAGAAGAAGAAAAGAAGATCACCAAAGTCAATAAGGAACCAACTTCAAATGGAGCGTATGTTGTAATATCTTCCAAGAATAAATGCACACATTGCGAGAGAAACAACCACCTATCCAAATATTGCTACAAAGTAAACCCTTGTAAAACATGTGGTCAAAAGAATCATGCTACCAAATATTGCAGTCTCGATGAAAAACAAGTGAAGTTTTCCAGCAGCACCAACACCAAAAGCAACTACAAAGACTGATACAAAAGACAAAGGAAAAGGAAAATCCAAAATCAACCTTGCTACTGAAGATTCTAGTGATGAAGATACGAGGCAAAAATTAGGTTTTTCGCAGCTAGAGAGTTCATAGATCGTTTCCACAGAGTATATTGTGTTCAAACAAGAGATTGACAAACTCTTGATATGCCTCTATGTCGCAGTTGAGTCTTTTGCTTGCTCGGATTGATATTTCAGTCTTGGGATTGTCTCTTTGTGGGATATGACAGAGCTGTAAAATCCTTCCTTATACATAAGGACCTCTTGGGTTTCATTAATAGGATTAAAAGCATTTTCACACAATTTGTGTACATAGAGTTGCCACTTGAAGAAGAAGACCAAGTAGTTGTGCTCTTGTAGGCCCTTCCTGAGGAGTATAACCAAATTATAATTGTGCTTAAGGAAAAGGAACCAATACCCACACCTGAAAGCATCATCACTTGAAGACGAAGACCAAGTAGTTGTGCTCTTGTAGTCCCTTCCTAAGGAGTATGACAAAATTATAATTGTGCTTAAGGAAAAGGAACCAATACCCACACATGAAAGCATCATCACTTCTTTATAGGAAGAAGAAAAGAAGATCACCAAAGTCAATAAGGACCCAACTTCAAATGGAGCGTATGTTGTAATATCTTCCAAGAATAAATGCACACATTGCGAGAGAAACAACCACCTATCCAAATATTGCTACAAAGTAAACCCTTGTAAAACATGTGGTCAAAAGAATCATGCTACCAAATATTGCAAGCTCGATGAAAAACAAGTGAAGTTTTCCAGTAGCAACATTACCAAAAGCAACTACAAAGATTGATACAAAAGACAAATGAAAAGGAAAATCTAAAATCAACCTTGCTACTGAAGATTCTAGTAATGAAGATACGAGGTAGAAATTAGGTTTTTCGCAGTTAGAGAGTTCATAGACCGTTTTCATGGAGTATATTGTGTTCAAAGAAGAGATTGACAAACTCTTGATATGCCTCTATGTCTCAATTGAGTCTTTTGCTCGCTCGGATTGATATTTCAGTCTTGGGATTGTCTCTTTGTGGAATATGACAGAGCCGTAAAATCCTTCCTTAGACATAAGGACCTCTTGAGTTTCATTAATAGGATTAAAAGCATTTGCACACAATTGGTGTACATAGAGTTGCCACTTGAAGAAGAAGACCAAGTAGTTGTGCTCTTGTAGGCCCTTCCTGAGGAGTATAACCAAATTATAATTGTGCTTAAGGAAAAGGAACCAATACCCACACCTGAAAGCATCATCACTTGAAGACGAAGACCAAGTAGTTGTGCTCTTGTAGGCCCTTCCTAAGGAGTATGACAAAATTATAATTGTTCTTAAGAAAAAGGAACCAATACCCACACCTGAAAGCATCATCACTTCTTTATAAGAAGAAGAAAAGAAGATCACCAAAGTCAATAAGGAACCAACTTCAAATGGAGCGTATGTTGTAATATCTTCCAAGTATAAATGCACCCATTGCGAGAGAAACAACCACCTATCCAAATATTGCTACAAAGTAAACACTTGTAAAACATGTGGTCAAAAGAATCATGCTACCAAATATTGCAGGCTCGATGAAAAACAAGTGAAGTTTTCCAGCAGCAACAACACCAAAAGCAACTACAAAGACTGATACAAAAGACAAAGGAAAAGGAAAAGCCAAAATCAACCTTGCTACTGAAGATTCTAGTGATGAAGATACGAGGTAGAAATTAGGTTTTTCGCAGTTAGAGAGTTCATAGACCGTTTCCACGGAGTATATTGTGTTCAAACAAGAGATTGACAAACTCTTGTTATGCCTCTATGTCTCAGTTGAGTCTTTTGCTCGCTCGGATTGATATTTCAGTCTTGGGATTGTCTCTTTGTGGGATATGACAGAGCCGTAAAATCCTTCCTTAGACATAAGGACCTCTTGAGTTTCATTAATAGGATTAAAAGCATTTGCACACAATTGGTGTACATAGAGTTGCCACTTGAAGAAGAAGACCAAGTAGTTGTGCTCTTCTAGGCCCTTCCTGAGGAGTATAACCAAATTATAATTGTGCTTAAGGAAAAGGAACCAATACCCACACCTGAAAGCATCATCACTTGAAGACGAAGACCGAGTAGTTGTGCTCTTCTAGTCCCTTCCTAAGGAGTATGACAAAATTATAATTGTGCTTAAGGAAAAGGAACCAATACCCACACATGAAAGCATCATCACTTCTTTATAAGAAGAAGAAAAGAAGCTCACGAAAGTCAATAAGGAACCAACTTCAAATGGAGCGTATGTTGTAATATCTTCCAAGAATAAATGCACACATTGCGAGAGAAACAACCACCTATCCAAATATTGCTACAAAGTAAACCATTGTAAAACATGTGGTCAAAAGAATCATGCTACCAAATATTGCAGGCTCCACGAAAAACAAGTGAAGTTTTCCAGTAGCAACAACACCAAAAGCAACTACAAAGATTGATACAAAAGACAAAGGAAAAGGAGAATCCAAAATCAACCTTGCTACTGAAGATTCTAGTGATGAAGATACGAGGTAAAAATTAGGTTTTTCGCAATTAGAGAGTTCGTAGATCGTTTCCACGGAGTATATTGTGTTCAAACAAGAGATTGACAAACTCTTGATATGCCTATATGTCTCAATTGAGTCTTTTGCTCGCTCGGATTGATATTTCAGTCTTGGGATTGTCTCTTTGTGGGATATGACATAGCTGTAAAGTCCTTCCTTAGACATAAGGACGTCTTGGGTTTCATTAATAGGATTAAAAGCATTTGCACACAATTGGTGTACATAGAGTTGCCACTTGAAGAAGAAGACCAAGTAGTTGTGCTCTTGTAGGCCCTTCCTGAGGAATATAACCAAATTATAATTGTGCTTAAGGAAAAGGAACCAATACCCACACCTGAAAGCATCATCACTTGAAGATGAAGACCAAGTAGTTGTGCTCTTTTAGTCCCTTCCTAAGGAGTATGACAAAGTTATATTTGTGCTTAAGGAAAAGGAACCAATACCCACACATGAAAGCATCATCACTTCTTTATAGGAAGAAGAAAAGAAGATCACCACAGTCAATAAGGAACCAACTTCAAATGGAGCCTATGTTGTAATATCTTCCAAGAATAAATGCACACATTCCGACAGAAACAACCACCTATCCAAATATTGCTACAAAGTAAACCCTGGTAAAACATGCGGTCAAAAGAATCATGCTACCAAATATTGCAAGCTCGATGAAAAACAAGTGAATTTTTCCAGCAGCAACAACACCAAAAGCAACTACAAAGATTGAAACAAAAGACAAAGGAAAAGGAAAATCCAAAATCAACCTTGCTACTGAAGATTCTAGTGATGAAGATACGAGGTAGAAATTAGGTTTTTCGCAGTTAGAGAGTTCATAGACCGATTTCACGGAGTATATTGTGTTCAAACAAGAGATTGACAAACTCTTGATATGCCTCTATGTCTCAGTTGAGTCTTTTGCTCGCTCGGATTGATATTTCAGTCTTGGGATTGTCTCTTTGTGGGATATGACAGAGCTGTAAAATCCTTCCTTAGACATAAGGACCTCTTGAGTTTCATTAATAGGATTAAAAGCATTTGCACACAATTGGTGTACATAGAGTTGCCACTTGAAGAAGAAGACCAAGTAGTTGTGCTCTTGTAGGCCCTTCCTGAGGAGGATAACCAAATTATAATTGTGCTTAAGGAAAAGGAACCAATACCCACACCTGACAGCATCATCACTTGAAGACGAAGACCAAGTAGTTGTGCTCTTGTAGGCCCTTCCTAAGGAGTATGACAAAATTATAATTGTGCTTAAGGAAAAGGAACCAATACCCACACCTGAAAGCATCATCACTTCTTTATAAGAAGAAGAAAAGAAGATCACCAAAGTCAATAAGGAACCAACTTCAAATGGAGCGTATGTTGTAATATCTTCCAAGAATAAATGCACACATTGCGAGAGAAACAACCACCTATCCAAATATTGCTACAAAGTAAACCCTTGTAAAACATGTGGTCAAAAGAATCATGCTACCAAATATTGCAGGCTAGATGAAAAACAAGTGAATTTTTCCAGCAACAACAACACCAAAAGCAACTACAAAGACTGAAACAAAAGACAAAGGAAAAGGAAAATCCAAAATCAACCTTGCTACTGAAGATTCTAGTGATGAAGATACGAGGTAGAAATTAGGTTTTTCGCAGTGAGAGAGTTCATAGACCGTTTCCACGGAGTATATTGTGTTCAAACAAGAGATTGACAAACTCTTGATATGCCTCTCTGTCTCAATTGAGTCTTTCGCTCGCTCGGATTGATATTTCAATCTTGGGATTGTCTCTTTGTGGGATATGACAGAGCTGTAAAATCCTTCCTTAGACATAAGGACCTCTTGAGTTTCATTAATAGGATTAAAAGCATTTGCACACAATTGGTGTACATAGAGTTGCCACTTGAAGAAGAAGACCAAGTAGTTGTGCTCTTGTAGGCCCTTCCTGAGGAGTATAACCAAATTATAATTGTGCTTAAGGAAAAGGAACCAATACCCACACCTGAAAGCATCATCACTTGAAGACGAAGACCGAGTAGTTGTGCTCTTGTAGGCCCTTCCTAAGGAGTATGACAAAATTATAATTGTGCTTAAGGAAAAGGAACCAATACCCACACATGAAAGCATCATCACTTCTTTATAAGAAGAAGAAAAGAAGATCACCAAAGTCAATAAGGAACCAACTTCAAATGGAGCGTATGTTGTAATATCTTCCAAGAATAAATGCACACATTGCGAGAGAAACAACCACCTATCCAAATATTGCTACAAAGTAAACCCTTGTAAAACATGTGGTCAAAAGATTCATGCTACCAAATATTGCAGGCTAGATGAAAAACAAGTGAATTTTTCCATCAACAACAACACCAAAAGCAACTACAAAGACTGATACAAAAGACAATGGAAAAGGAAAATCCAAAATCAACCTTGCTACTGAAGATTCTAGTCATGAAGATACGAGGTAGAAATTAGGTTTTTCGCAGTTAGAGAGTTCATAGACCGTTTTCACGGAGTATATTGTGTTCAAACAAGAGATTGACAAACTCTTGATATGCCTCTATGTCTCAGTTGAGTCTTTTGCTCGCTCGGATTGATATTTCAGTCTTGGGATTGTCTCTTTGTGGGATATGACACAGCTGTAAAATCCTTCCTTAGACATAAGGACCTCTTGAGTTTCATTAATAGGATTAAAAGCATTTGCACACAATTGGTGTACATAGAGTTGCCACTTGAAGAAGAAGACCAAGTAGTTGTGCTCTTGTAGGCCCTTCCTGAGGAGTATAACCAAATTATAATTGTGCTTAAGGAAAAGGAACCAATACCCACACCTGAAAGCATCATCACTTGAAGACGAAGACCGACTAGTTGTGCTCTTGTAGTCCCTTCCTAAGGAGTATGACAAAATTATATTTGTGCTTAAGAAAAAGGAACCAATACCCACACATGAAAGCATCATCACTTCTTTATAAGAAGAAGAAAAGAAGATCACCACAGTCAATAAGGAACCAACTTCAAATGGAGCGTATGTTGTAATATCTTCCAAGAATAAATGCACACATTGCGAGAGAAACAACCACCTATCCAAATATTGCTACAAAGTAAACCCTGGTAAAACATGCGGTCAAAAGAATCATGCTACCAAATATTGCAAGCTCGATGAAAAACAAGTGAATTTTTCCAGCAGCAACAACACCAAAAGCAACTACAAAGATTGAAACAAAAGACAAAGGAAAAGGAAAATCCAAAATCAACCTTGCTACTGAAGATTCTAGTGATGAAGATACGAGGTAGAAATTAGGTTTTTCGCAGTTAGAGAGTTCATAGACCGTTTTCACGGAGTATATTGTGTTCAAACAAGAGATTGACAAACTCTTGATATGCCTCTATGTCTCAGTTGAGTCTTTTGCTCGCTCGGATTGATATTTCAGTCTTGGGATTGTCTCTTTGTGGGATATGACAGAGCTGTAAAATCCTTCCTTAGACATAAGGACCTCTTGAGTTTCATTAATAGGATTAAAAGCATTTGCACACAATTGGTGTACATAGAGTTGCCACTTGAAGAAGAAGACCAAGTAGTTGTGCTCTTCTAGGCCCTTCCTGAGGAGTATAACCAAATTATAATTGTGCTTAAGGAAAAGGAACCAATACCCACACCTGAAAGCATCATCACTTGAAGACGAAGACCGACTAGTTGTGCTCTTGTAGTCCCTTCCTAAGGAGTATGACAAAATTATATTTGTGCTTAAGAAAAAGGAACCAATACCCACACATGAAAGCATCATCACTTCTTTATAAGAAGAAGAAAAGAAGATCACCACAGTCAATAAGGAACCAACTTCAAATGGAGCGTATGTTGTAATATCTTCCAAGAATAAATGCACACATTGCGAGAGAAACAACCACCTATCCAAATATTGCTACAAAGTAAACCCTGGTAAAACATGCGGTCAAAAGAATCATGCTACCAAATATTGCAGGCTAGATGAAAAACAAGTGAATTTTTCCAGCAGCAACAACACCAAAAGCAACTACAAAGATTGAAACAAAAGACAAAGGAAAAGGAAAATCCAAAATCAACCTTGCTACTGAAGATTCTAGTGATGAAGATACGAGGTAGAAATTAGGTTTCTCGCAGTTAGAGAGTTCATAGACCGTTTTCACGGAGTATATTGTGTTCAAACAAGAGATTGACAAACTCTTGATATGCCTCTATGTCTCAGTTGAGTCTTTTGCTCGCTCGGATTGATATTTCAGTCTTGGGATTGTCTCTTTGTGGGATATGACAGAGCTGTAAAATCCTTCCTTAGACATAAGGACCTCTTGAGTTTCATTAATAGGATTAAAAGCATTTGCACACAATTGGTGTACATAGAGTTGCCACTTGAAGAAGAAGACCAAGTAGTTGTGCTCTTGTAGGCCCTTCCTGAGGAGTATAACCAAATTATAATTGTGCTTAAGGAAAAGGAACCAATACCCACACCTGAAAGCATCATCACTTGAAGACGAAGACCAAGTAGTTGTGCTCTTGTAGGCCCTTCCTAAGGAGTATGACAAAATTATAATTGTGCTTAAGGAAAAGGAACCAATACCCACACCTGAAAGCATCATCACTTCTTTATAAGAAGAAGAAAAGAAGATCACCAAAGTCAATAAGGAACCAACTTCAAATGGAGCGTATGTTGTAATATCTTCCAAGAATAAATGCACACATTGCGAGAGAAACAACCACCTATCCAAATATTGCTACAAAGTAAACCCTTGTAAAACATGTGGTCAAATGAATCATGCTACCAAATATTGCAGGCTAGATGAAAAACAAGTGAATTTTTCCAGCAACAACAACACCAAAAGCAACTACAAAGACTGAAACAAAAGACAAAGGAAAAGGAAAATCCAAAATCAACCTTGCTACTGAAGATTCTAGTGATGAAGATACGAGGTAGAAATTAGGTTTTTCGCAGTGAAAGAAGCTCACGAAAGTCAATAAGGAACCAACTTCAAGTGGAGCGTATGTTGTAATATCTTCCAAGAATAAATGCACACATTGCGAGAGAAACAACCACCTATCCAAATATTGCTACAAAGTAAACCATTGTAAAACATGTGGTCAAAAGAATCATGCTACCAAATATTGCAGGCTCCACGAAAAACAAGTGAAGTTTTCCAGTAGCAACAACACCAAAAGCAACTACAAAGATTGATACAAAAGACAAAGGAAAAGGAGAATCCAAAATCAACCTTGCTACTGAAGATTCTAGTGATGAAGATACGAGGTAAAAATTAGGTTTTTCGCAATTAGAGAGTTCGTAGATCGTTTCCACGGAGTATATTGTGTTCAAACAAGAGATTGACAAACTCTTGATATGCCTATATGTCTCAATTGAGTCTTTTGCTCGCTCGGATTGATATTTCAGTCTTGGGATTGTCTCTTTGTGGGATATGACAGAGCTGTAAAATCCTTCCTTAGACATAAGGACGTCTTGGGTTTCATTAATAGGATTAAAAGCATTTGCACACAATTGGTGTACATAGAGTTGCCACTTGAAGAAGAAGACCAAGTAGTTGTGCTCTTTTAGGCCCTTCCTGAGGAATATAACCAAATTATAATTGTGCTTAAGGAAAAGGAACCAATACCCACACCTGAAAGCATCATCACTTGAAGATGAAGACCAAGTAGTTGTGCTCTTTTAGTCCCTTCCTAAGGAGTATGACAAAATTATATTTGTGCTTCAGGAAAAGGAACCAATACCCACACATGAAAGCATCATCACTTCTTTATAGGAAGAAGAAAAGACGATCACCACAGTCAATAAGGAACCAACTTCAAATGGAGCGTATGTTGTAATATCTTCCAAGAATAAATGCACACATTCCGAGAGAAACAACCACCTATCCAAATATTGCTACAAAGTAAACCCTGGTAAAACATGCGGTCAAAAGAATCATGCTACCAAATATTGCAAGCTCGATGAAAAACAAGTGAAGTTTTCCAGCAGCAACAACACCAAAAGCAACTACAAAGACTGATACAAAAGACAAAGGAAAAGGAAAATCCAAAATCAACCCTGCTACTGAAGATTCTAGTAATGAAGATACGAGGTAGAAATTAGGTTTTTCGCAGTTAGAGAGTTCGTAGATCGTTTCCACGGAGTATATTGTGTTCAAACAAGAGATTGACAAACTCTTGATATGCCTCTCTGTCTCAATTGAGTCTTTTGCTCGCTCGGATTGATATTTTAGTCTTGGGATTGTCTCTTTGTGGGATATGACAGAGCTGTAAAATCCTTCCTTAGACATAAGGACCTCTTGAGTTTCATTAATAGGATTAAAAGCATTTGCACACAATTGGTGTACATAGAGTTGCCACTTGAAGAAGAAGACCAAGTAGTTGTGCTCTTGTAGGCCCTTCCTGAGGAGTATAACCAAATTATAATTGTGCTTAAGGAAAAGGAACCAATACCCACACCTGAAAGCATCATCACTTGAAGACGAAGACCAAGTAGTTGTGCTCTTGTAGGCCCTTCCTAAGGAGTATGACAAAATTATAATTGTGCTTAAGAAAAAGGAACCAATACCCACACCTGAAAGCATCATCACTTCTTTATAAGAAGAAGAAAAGAAGATCACCAAAGTCAATAAGGAACCAACTTCAAATGGAGCGTATGTTGTAATATCTTCCAAGTATAAATGCACACATTGCGAGAGAAACAACCACCTATCCAAATATTGCTACAAAGTAAACCGTTGTAAAACATGTGGTCAAAAGAATCATGCTACCAAATATTGCAGGCTCGATGAAAAACAAGTGAAGTTTTCCAGCAGCAACAACACCAAAAGCAACTACAAAGACTGATACAAAAGACAAAGGAAAAGGAAAATCCAAAATCAACCTTGCTACTGAAGATTCTAGTGATGAAGATACGAGGCAAAAATTAGGTTTTTCGCAGTTAGAGAGTTTGTAGATCATTTCCACGGAGTATATTGTGTTCAAACAAGAGATTGACAAACTCTTGATATGTCTCAATTGAGTCTTTTGCTCGCTCGGATTGATATTTCAGTCTTGGGATTGTCTCTTTGTGGGATATGACAGAGCTGTAAAATCCTTCCTTAGACATAAGGACCTCTTGAGTTTCATTAATAGGATTAAAAGCATTTGCACACAATTGGTGTACATAGAGTTGCCACTTGAAGAAGAAGACCAAGTAGTTGTTCTCTTGTAGGCCCTTCCTGAGGAGTATAACCAAATTATAATTGTGCTTAAGGAAAAGGAACCAATACCCACACCTGAAATCATCATCACTTGAAGACGAAGACCAAGTAGTTGTGCTCTTGTAGGCCCTTCCTAAGGAGTATGACAAAATTATAATTGTGCTTAAGGAAAAGGAACCAATACCCACACCTGAAAGCATCATCACTTCTTTATAAGAAGAAGAAAAGAAGATCACCAAAGTCAATAAGGAACCAACTTCAAATGGAGCGTATGTTGTAATATCTTCCAAGAATAAATGCACATATTGCGAGAGAAACAACCACCTATCCAAATATTGCTATAAAGTAAACCCTTGTAAAACATGTGGTCAAAAGAATCATGCTACCAAATATTGCAGGCTCGATGAAAAACAAGTGAAGTTTTCCAGCAACAACAACACCAAAAGCAACTACAAAGACTGATACAAAAGACAAAGGAAAAGGAAAATCCAAAATCAACCTTGCTACTGAAGATTCTAGTGATGAAGATACGAGGTAAAAATTAGGTTTTTCGCAGTTAGAGAGTTCGTAGATTGTTTCCACGGAGTATATTGTGTTCAAACATGAGATTGACAAACTCTTGATATGCCTCTATGTCTCAATTGAGTCTTTTGCTCGCTCAGATTGATATTTCAGTCTTGGGATTGTCTCTTTGTGGGATATGACAGAGCTGTAAAATCCTTCCTTAGACATAAGGACCTCTTGAGTTTCATTAATAGGATTAAAAGCATTTGCACACAATTGGTGTACATAGAGTTGCCACTTGAAGAAGAATACCAAGTAGTTGTGCTCTTGTAGGCCCTTCCTGAGGAGTATAACCAAATTATAATTGTGCTTAAGGAAAAGGAACCAATACCCACAGCTGAAAGCATCATCACTTGAAGACGAAGACCAA
Source organism: Adiantum capillus-veneris (assembly GCF_014529385.1). Classification (NCBI taxonomy): domain Eukaryota; kingdom Viridiplantae; phylum Streptophyta; class Polypodiopsida; order Polypodiales; family Pteridaceae; genus Adiantum; species Adiantum capillus-veneris. Next base: position 70,255,957 of record NC_140957.1, read on the forward strand.
GTAGTCGTGCTCTTGTAGGCCCTTCCTAAGGAGTATGACAAAATTATAATTGTGCTTAAGGAAAAGGAACCAATACCCACACCTGAAAGCATCATCACTTCTTTATAAAAAGAAAAAAAGAAGATCACCAAAGTCAATAAGGAACCAACTTCAAATGGAGCGTATGTTGTAATTTCTTCCAAGAATAAATGCACACATTGCGAGAGAAACAACCACCTATCCAAATATTGCTACAAAGTAAACCCTTGTAAAACATGTGGTCAAAAGAATCATGCTACCAAATATTGCAGGCTCGATGAAAAACAAGTGAAGTTTTCCAGCAGCAACAACACCAAAAGCAACTACAAAGACTGATACAAAAGACAAAGGAAAAGAAAAATCCAAAATTAACCTTGCTACTGAAGATTCTAGTGATGAAGATACGAGGTAAAAATTAGGTTTTTCGCAGTTAGAGAGTTCGTAGATCGTTTCCACGGAGTATATTGTGTTCAAACAAGAGATTGACAAACTCTTGATATGCCTCTATGTCTCAATTGAGTCTTTTGCTCGCTCGGATTGATATTTCAGTCTTGGGATTGTCTCTTTGTGGGATATGACACAGCTGTAAAATCCTTCCTTAGACATAAGGACGTCTTGAGTTTCATTAATAGGATTAAAAGCATTTGCACACAATTGGTGTACATAGAGTTGCCACTTGAAGAAGAAGACCAAGTAGTTGTGCTCTTGTAGGCCCTTCCTGAGGAGTATAACCAAATTATAATTGTGCTTAAGGAAAAGGAACCAATACCCACACCTGAAAGCATCATCACTTGAAGATGAAGACCAAGTAGTTGTGCTCTTTTAGGCCCTTCCTAAGGAGTATGACAAAATTATAATTGTGCTTAAGGAAAAGGAACCAATACCCACACCTGAAAGCCACATCACTTCTTTATAAGAAGAAGAAAAGAGGATCACCACAGTCAATAAGGAACCAACTTCAAATGGAGCGTATATTGTAATATCTTCCAAGAATAAATGCACACATTCCGAGAGAAACAATCACCTATCCAAATATTGCTACAAAGTAAACCCTGGTAAAACATGCACTCAAAAGAAACATGCTACCAAATATTGCAGGCTCGATGAAAAACAAGTGAATTTTTCCAGCAGCAACAACACCAAAAGCAACTACAAAGACTGAAACAAAAGACAAAGGGAAAGGAAAATCCAAAATCAACCTTGCTACTGAAGATTCTAGTGATGAAGATACTAGGTAGAAATTAGGTTTTTCGCAGTTAGAGAGTTCATAGACCGTTTCCACGGAGTATATTGTGTTCAAACAACAGATTGACAAACTCTTGATATGCCTCTATGTCTCAGTTGAGTCTTTTGCTCGCTCGGATTGATATTTCAGTCTTGGGATTGTCTCTTTGTGGGATATGACAGAGCTGTAAAATCCTTCCTTAGACATAAGGACCTCTTGAGTTTCATTAATAGGATTAAAAGCATTTGCACACAATTGGTGTACATAGAGTTGCCACTTGAAGAAGAAGACCAAGTAGTTGTGCTCTTGTAGGCCCTTCCTGAGGAGTATAACCAAATTATAATTGTGCTTAAGGAAAAGGAACCAATACCCACACCTGAAAGCATCATCACTTGAAGACGAAGACCAAGTAGTTGTGCTCTTGTAGGCCCTTTCTAAGGAGTATGACAAAATTATAATTGTGCTTAAGGAAAAGGAACCAATCTTCACACCTGAAAGCATCATCACTTATTTATAAGAAGAAGAAAAGAAGATCACCAAAGTCAATAAGGAACCAACTTCAAATGGAGCGTATGTTGTAATATCTTCCAAGAATAAATGCACACATTGCGAGAGAAACAACCACCTATCCAAATATTGCTACAAAGTAAACCCTTGTAAAACATGTGGTCAAAAGAATCATCCTACCAAATATTGCAGGCTAGATGAAAAACAAGTGAATTTTTCCAGCAACAACAACACCAAACGCAACTACAAAGACTGATACAAAAGACAAAGGAAAAGGAAAATCCAAAATCAACCCTGCTACTGAAGATTCTAGTAATGAAGATACGAGGTAGAAATTAGGTTTTTCGCAGTTAGAGAGTTCGTAGATCGTTTCCACGGAGTATATTGTGTTCAAACAAGAGATTGACAAACTCTTGATATGCCTCTCTGTCTCAATTGAGTCTTTTGCTCGCTCGGATTGATATTTTAGTCTTGGGATTGTCTCTTTGTGGGATATGACAGAGCTGTAAAATCCTTCCTTAGACATAAGGACCTCTTGAGTTTCATTAATAGGATTAAAAGCATTTGCACACAATTGGTGTACATAGAGTTGCCACTTGAAGAAGAAGACCAAGTAGTTGTGCTCTTGTAGGCCCTTCCTGAGGAGTATAACCAAATTATAATTGTGCTTAAGGAAAAGGAACCAATACCCACACCTGAAAGCATCATCACTTGAAGACGAAGACCAAGTAGTTGTGCTCTTGTAGGCCCTTCCTAAGGAGTATGACAAAATTATAATTGTGCTTAAGAAAAAGGAACCAATACCCACACCTGAAAGCATCATCACTTCTTTATAAGAAGAAGAAAAGAAGATCACCAAAGTCAATAAGGAACCAACTTCAAATGGAGCGTATGTTGTAATATCTTCCAAGTATAAATGCACACATTGCGAGAGAAACAACCACCTATCCAAATATTGCTACAAAGTAAACCGTTGTAAAACATGTGGTCAAAAGAATCATGCTACCAAATATTGCAGGCTCGATGAAAAACAAGTGAAGTTTTCCAGCAGCAACAACACCAAAAGCAACTACAAAGACTGATACAAAAGACAAAGGAAAAGGAAAATCCAAAATCAACCTTGCTACTGAAGATTCTAGTGATGAAGATACGAGGCAAAAATTAGGTTTTTCGCAGTTAGAGAGTTTGTAGATCATTTCCACGGAGTATATTGTGTTCAAACAAGAGATTGACAAACTCTTGATATGTCTCAATTGAGTCTTTTGCTCGCTCGGATTGATATTTCAGTCTTGGGATTGTCTCTTTGTGGGATATGACAGAGCTGTAAAATCCTTCCTTAGACATAAGGACCTCTTGAGTTTCATTAATAGGATTAAAAGCATTTGCACACAATTGGTGTACATAGAGTTGCCACTTGAAGAAGAAGACCAAGTAGTTGTTCTCTTGTAGGCCCTTCCTGAGGAGTATAACCAAATTATAATTGTGCTTAAGGAAAAGGAACCAATACCCACACCTGAAATCATCATCACTTGAAGACGAAGACCAAGTAGTTGTGCTCTTGTAGGCCCTTCCTAAGGAGTATGACAAAATTATAATTGTGCTTAAGGAAAAGGAACCAATACCCACACCTGAAAGCATCATCACTTCTTTATAAGAAGAAGAAAAGAAGATCACCAAAGTCAATAAGGAACCAACTTCAAATGGAGCGTATGTTGTAATATCTTCCAAGAATAAATGCACATATTGCGAGAGAAACAACCACCTATCCAAATATTGCTATAAAGTAAACCCTTGTAAAACATGTGGTCAAAAGAATCATGCTACCAAATATTGCAGGCTCGATGAAAAACAAGTGAAGTTTTCCAGCAACAACAACACCAAAAGCAACTACAAAGACTGATACAAAAGACAAAGGAAAAGGAAAATCCAAAATCAACCTTGCTACTGAAGATTCTAGTGATGAAGATACGAGGTAAAAATTAGGTTTTTCGCAGTTAGAGAGTTCGTAGATTGTTTCCACGGAGTATATTGTGTTCAAACATGAGATTGACAAACTCTTGATATGCCTCTATGTCTCAATTGAGTCTTTTGCTCGCTCAGATTGATATTTCAGTCTTGGGATTGTCTCTTTGTGGGATATGACAGAGCTATAAAATCCTTCCTTAGACATAAGGACCTCTTGAGTTTCATTAATAGGATTAAAAGCATTTGCACACAATTGGTGTACATAGAGTTGCCACTTGAAGAAGAATACCAAGTAGTTGTGCTCTTGTAGGCCCTTCCTGAGGAGTATAACCAAATTATAATTGTGCTTAAGGAAAAGGAACCAATACCCACAGCTAAAAGCATCATCACTTGAAGACGAAGACCAAGTAGTTGTGCTCTTGTAGGCCCTTCCTAAGGAGTATGACAAAATTATAATTGTGCTTAAGGAAAAGGAACCAATACCCACACCTGAAAGCATCATCACTTCTTTATAAGAAGAAGAAAAGAAGATCACCAAAGTCAATAAGGAACCAACTTCAAATGGAGCGTATGTTGTAATATCTTCCAAGAATAAATGCACACATTGCGAGAGAAACAACCACCTATCCAAATATTGCTACAAAGTAAACCCTTGTAAAAAATGTGGTCAAAAGAATCATGCTACCAAATATTGCAGGCTCGATGAAAAACAAGTGAAGTTTTCTAGCAGCAACAACACCAAAAGCACAAAGACTGATACAAAAGACAAAGGCAAAGGAAAATCCAAAATCAACCTTGCTACTGAAGATTCTAGTGATGAAGATACCAACAATCAAGTTGGCATAGTCTACGATGACATATTATGAAGCATTATCATTTGTACTTCCCTCATTTTTTTGTAGGGAAGGATTTGTGAATCTTACCTTGTGGACTAGGGGATAGTTTGTGTTCCATACCCTACTATTGTGTTCAAGGAGAGGCTTTGTGACCTTATGTGCGTAGCTACTTGTATGTGTTTTGAGGGGAGGAGTGTGTGAATAGTGCAACAAAACCCACAAGGGGAGGATTGTCAAGGTGCGAGTTTTGTTGCACCATGAGAAATTTCTCTATCCATGTAGACTATCATGTAGATGTGATAGCTCATGTGATGTCCCAAGAGTCATGTGAAGAGTCAAATCGAAGGATCAAGTGTCAAGAAATATCTTGCCCTTTCATGAAGAGTCAAGCGACCTTTGGATAGGTATAAGAACTAGGTGCTATATTGCCTATATAATAAGCTTTGTGGTCATTTTCCTAAGTTGAATAATCAATTTTTGTGTGTTTAAATTTAGTCTATTGTGCATTGAGTTAACATCTTAATTAATCTCTCTCTCTATCTAATCATTATGATTACATGATGAATGTCACATTACGTTATCCACCATAGCCCATCACCACTCTCTCTCTCTCTCTCTCTCTCTCTCTCTCTCTCTCTCTCTCTCTCTCTCTCTCTCTCTCTCTCACACACACACACACACACACACACACACACACACACACACACAGTATAGACTTGATAGTGAAAGATTGTAAGAGAAGATGATGTAGACAAGATTACAGAGTACACAACATAACATAGAATAGCATAAGAGATGAGAGAGAGGAATCTTGCAAATCAATGGCCTAAAGATTGTAGCCCCAAACTCTTCAGCACCTCTTATGGAGTTTGGTATTTAATATTTGTTATTGCTTATTAGCACCAAAAATCAAAAGTCCCTCTCTACACTTAGTTCCACTTTAGTCTTTGTGTGATGGCTACCACTTTATTGCATGACCCTATATAGGATGAGTTCTCACTAGTTATTGACAGGCGAGCCATAGTGGATGTTGCTCCTCGTTCACTTACAAAGCTAGTAGACCTTCTTTAAGTCCTTCCTTGTTCAAATTCTTGATGCTTTGAAAGCTGATATCACCTAGTATCCTATGTCAAAGAATAAGAGAGCTAGACAAAGAATGAGAGCTGAAATTAGCATGCTGCAAAGCACTCAATTTCACCTTGAAAAGTCTTCCATACCTCTCACCATGAGCAATGACCTTACCTTCATCATTCTTTACACAACAAAATTGATTTTTGAACTTCATTTCATAAAGTTTTTTCACAATTTGACCTACTGAAATCAAATTTTTTGGTTATATTTGGAATAAGAAGAACATTGGACAAGTCCTTCACTTCATCTCTTGACATTTCCACTGAGATAGTGCCATTTCCTTAAATGGCATGATAGGAATCATCACCCATGAGGACCGAACCTTGTGCTTCAAAAGATTGAAGTGGTTTGAACCAATAATGATGATGAGTCATGAGGTTGGATGCTCTTGAGTCAACATATGACTCATCTTTTGATTGTTCTTGGAGATGAGCCATATAAGTAGACATAAAATATTCCTCGTGTTGCTTTGAACTTGAAGATGCATAATTAGATACTTATTTTTGGCTGGTCCATTTGTGATTTGTGGTCTACCATTGGTTTGGTTCCTCCAACAATCCCTTTGTCAATGTCCGGGTAGTCCACAATTGTAGCAATAACCGGGGGTTTTTTCCATTTCCTCTTCCTTTTGGTCCTAGATGGTTGCCTTCTCTTCTCTCAAAGTACATTGTTTCATGTGTCAGAGATGAGTGTGATTAGGCCATAAACCTTGAGTTGTTTTTGTGGTGGATGCCTCTTCCATGTCTTCCACCGCCTCTACCATTGAATCTTCCTCCTGGATGCATCACAAGGGCTAAAAACTTATTCCTTGAAGTTGAGTTTTCTTCAAAAAATCTCTTCTCTTCTTAGAGCCTCCAACGTTGGGAACTTATCTCTTGCAAAATAAGAGAAGTGACAAAGTGCTTGTACTCCATCTTGAGACCTTTGAGGATAGCTTGAATCATATCCTTATCCTTGACTTCTTCCCAAATGGCTACAAGCTCATCTTGAATATTCCTAAGCTTAAACGAGTGCTCATGCACACTTCCACTTGTGTTTTTAGTAGATTCATTCATTTTTGCCTTCAAATGCATGACCTTAATGATACTTTTACCTTCAAATCATCTTGCAAGGATTTTGCAAGCTTCTTTGGCTGATGTAACACTCCTTATGTAACACTCCTTATGTATCCTTGTCGTTGATGTCAATAAAATGTTGAGCTTGAAGTGCTCTTCTATCCCAATCATTCCTTTGATCTCCATGGGTTGGTCTTGGTTCTTAACCTGTGAAAAATCAGCTCTGCAAAACTGCCAATGAAAAGGTGGCCAAGCTCCAATTTTGTTGCCTTAATTATGGTAAAAGTGATTTTCTTCCCACCACTCATGGCATGAATGATTGACTCACGACTAAAGATGATCAGTAAATGTTATTTTGACTTACAATGTTTATTCTAAACTACAATATGAAGTATATACAACCTATCCTAAGTATGCATGTGATATTGATTCTTTGTCTCTTGTTTCAGATCTACCTCAGTGGCATAGATTTGATAGTGTCATCTTGCACAACGATGGCCCAACATTTCACACCCAATGATTGATTTATGGCATGGATGATGAAGGCCCTAAGTAAGATGTTTGGCTATCATGACATTAGATCAAGGATTAATATGGGTCAAGCTTTTGCTGCTTGCCATGAGAAACTTTCTTACCGTGGCAACTGCATGAGTAGCATCATTTTTTTGTGAGGGGATTCCAGTAGCTATTAGCATGATGTACTTCTGATGCATACATGGATGTTAACTACTCTTTGAATTCCAATTGCTGGCCTCATGGTGGACTTCTAGTGCAATCTTGGACAGTGGATTTTATTGGCACTATCATGAAAGCGAAGTGTAATGCTTTGTTTCACAAATCCAAAAACATGCCCAAGTTCACATTTCAAACAAAATGCAAGTGCAAACCATGAACTTATCATAGCTTTCCAATCCTCTATACAACCATTGAATGCATCCTGCAAAGTGTGAATTTAGTCCTCTACCATAACCTTGGGTAGTGTTAGATTTTTAGTAAACTTTTTTTGGGCGTACTCCAATGTATTTCAAGATAACCTAACATGTCTAAACTCACCTTCAAAAAAAATGCAAGTAATAACCACACATCATAGCCTTCCACAAATTTATATGACCATCAAGGTCGATGGTTGGCGGGCAGAGGATCTTGACGCATCATCAGCTGCCATTTCACATTGGTTGCCACTGCCTTCTTTTGATAACCAATTAACCTTGCCAAACTCACAAATGAATAACCTCCTAGCACATTGTTGAAAGCACGTATGCAGAACACAGATTCCTTAAATGCAGGCGGCGGTAAGACATTTGCCAATGCAAATTCCATCTTATTGATAAGCTGATATCTAAGATTGCTACTGACTCCCATGTGAATGGCCCATGCAGCGGCATTCAAGAGCATTGAAGGAACCTTGTTATGTGACTTGAACTTTGGATCCATCTTCTTTCTAAGCCCAATCAAACAATTTGACAAGAAAGTGCCAAAAAGACCCGCCCTAAATCCGACAGTAGCGAACACAGCTTTACATACAATGTGCTTTCTATTGGACTGTTACGAAAGCCTTATTTGACAAAATGAGTGTCAACTTTCTCATATCAAGCACGAGGAGATTACTTCAACCCATACAAATCCTTTTTACATCCGCACACTTTGTCCTCTTGTCCTTTCTTGAAAAAACCAAGAGGCTGCGTTACATAAACTTCCTCAAATATGTCACCATTCAAGAAAGCAGTAACAATTTCTGATTGATGTACATCCCAACCAAAATGAGATGTCAATGCATATAGAAAATGCATAGTAGTCATATGACAAGTGGGAGAAAAAGTCTCTTCATAATCTATGCCTTTTTGTTGTGCATACCCCTTGGCAACAAGTCGAGCCTTATGGCGATCAATCTCACCATCCGGCTTGCATCTCAACTTGTAAATCCACTTTGTACCAATAGCCTTCTTTCCAAGAGGCAAATCACATAAGGTCCATGTGTCATTTTCTATAAGTGCATCATATTTTGATTACATGGAAGCCATCCAATTTTTTGAATTATGTGGTTCATTTAAAGACAGAGGTTCCTCAACATCATGTAATCTAGACATAGACAAAGCATAACAATCTATGATGCATAAGATGCATAGCAAGAGCTTGAACAAGACAAAGGTGCATCCAATTTACTATCACGCAATGTATGCACCAGCCATTTTGGCATACCTCTAGCTTGCTTATTTTCATCCCTTTCCTCATCAAGTACATCATGTACATCTACATCAGTAATAGGATGATTTGTAACATTTATGAAAACCCTCATAGGCTGTACATTTGACTCATTGGAATTTACATTCAAACGTCCACCACTGAAAAGAGGCAACAAAGTGTCATAAATGTCTTGTGAGCTTACATTACTGTCTCTAGTACATGACAACAAGGGTTGAATAGAATCTTCCACAAACATTACATCCTGTGAAACCAAAATACACTTTGTTTGCAGATGATACAACCTATAACCTTTGCTTTCAGCACTATAACCAACAAAAATACATTTGACAACCTTATCATCCAATTTTCTACGCTGTGTTTGTGGCACCAAAGCATATGCCAAACAGCCAAAAACACGCATGTGCTCAATAGAACTCTTTCTATCATGCCATGATTCATATGGACACCTGCTAAGTATATAAGTGGCACACATGATGACCTCAAGCCAAAAAGAATGAGGCAAAGCTTGACTTTTGACCATACATCGTGCCATTTTTGTAAGTGACCTGTTTTTCCTCTCAACAACACCATTTTGCTGAGGTGTATAATGCATTGTACATTGGTGTTTTATCCCACAACTAGCTGCCAAAGGTGTCATAGCCAAAAATTGTGACGTACAATACGATCGGTGCGCTTGGTACCGATGCTCGGTGTCACTCCTCTATGGTAGAGGTACTTCACCCTTGCATGTGGCAAGTACAGCTATCGATCGCGAGAAAATATTGTCTCTGTGAAACCGATGCCGGGTCCGATATCGAGAAATCTATCGCAATGTCGAAGGATGTCAAGCCGATACACTAGAAATGGTGTCGAAAATTGATGTGTTGATGTGGAGCAGTAAATTATTGATGTCTGTGTCATCTCCTGCCGTCAAACGAGAGTGGCTAGCGGAATAGGCACTAACACGTATGCTCGAAGCTGGTGTTAAGGAGATTCACCGAGGTCGAGACCAAAAAAGTGTATACACATTGTGTGTGTGTGTGAAAACCGGCGAATCCAAAGGCGGAGATGGAAAACCGACGTCGATTTCGGAGACGATTTTTCAACTGTTGTTTTCTCTCTCTCTCTCTCTCTCTCTCTCTCTCTCTCTCTCTCTCTCTCTCTCTCTCTCTCTCTCTCTCTCTCTCTCTCAAGGCTTAAGAGTCGGGATGCGGGGGTATATGAACCTACCCTTGCACACACAAATGTGTGTTAAGGCACAAGTTAAATTTTTTTAAAAGAAAAAAACTTTAGTCTTCACCCATTTGTTGACAAGCTGTAGGTCGATTTCTGCTTTGTTTCAAAATTTTCTGCCCAATGCACTGCAACCACCCCCAAGCTCCTAGTGTGTGTGTGTGTGTGTGTGTGTGTGAATGACACAACACCAAGCCAGAATTTCTTTTTCTCAGTTGAGTGCTGCCGAGCCTTGAAGATTCCCCCTTTGCTTCTTGCAACTCAATGTTCAAACCTTCAAAGCTCTAACACCTGCAATGCTTCCATAATTGGCTCTAAATGGCCCAATTTCCTTCAAGCCTTTGCATCCAATTTCCTATTCAAGATCTAAGGATGCATACACAATTGAAAAGTAAACTTCTCAATTCCCCTTGGTTCAAGCTTTGTTGGCTGCCTGAGAGCTTTAAGGCTCTTTGATTTTTCTTTTCATCAAGCTTTATCCCCTTGAGCCCTCGATGCCTTTGCACACAAAAACTTTGATTGTCCTTGCTCAGCTTGCTTAGTGTCGTCTCTACAAGCTCAACACATAGACCCTTTCTGAAGCTTCAATGCTCTACTGTGTTCTTGCAGATCTATAGTTTCTTTCAAGATTCCACCATCGTCTTGGAGGGGCTGCGCACGTCGAGAAACTTAGTGCTCTGATCTCCTCCGAGTGCGTCGATGCATGTTAGGTCTGCTGCCATCGCCAAGCTCAAGCATGAGCTCCAAGCTCCACCATAGTCGACGATCTCTATCACTTCCGAGCCGGTCGTCAGAGAGCGATCGTGCATGCAATTTGTTGTCGAAGCTCTGATACCAATTGATGGGGATGGAGTGTGCGTGTATGGAAGCATGCAAGAGAGGGAAGGAGAAAGGGGGAAGGGGATGAAGGAGAAGCTACACAGAGAGTTGGGTTAGTGGAGAGGAAAGTGAGAGAGTGGTCAACTCTCTCACTTTCTCTCCCTATATTGAAAAGGGGAAAAAGTAAGTAACAGTGGTTTCCCACAACCACCTGGCCTACACCCAAACATTTATGATAATGCAGCATACAAATTATGTGAACCCGATGGCACTATGCGCAAGGTGTCTATTGTAGGAAGAAGGATTAAGTTGTTCAAGAAGCAAGAAGGCGAGATTGTTCTTGAAGATCTCAATTCAGATCAACCTATAGAAGGTAATGATATATATGCATCGGACAATGTGTCTGATGGTGCTTAAAATGATTCTAATTAAGTGGGCATAGGCTGGAGGCTGTGCAGGTTTAGAGGGGGCGTGCAACTCCGCTGTCATGATGTAAAAAGAGTAAAAAGATGTAGATTAAGCTTATTTGAAGCCTATATGTTTATTGAGCAATGATCAGGGCTTGATAACAAGCTAGCTCAATGCTAAATGTATGCCAGATGCGGACTTAAAGGGCCAAAAACTGTCTTGATAGTGTTAAAAGTGAAGATATTTGAAGTTGTCAAAATTGGAACTTTATGGACTAGAACTGTAGTACTAGATGTTCTCTACAGGTCTAATTGAAACTTTATTAACCAAAAAAAAAGTATAGCCACGATCTACATGTCAAATACCAAAGAGCATGTTGTTATAGGTTACTTCATAATCTTCTAGGGTGATTGTATACAAGATTTGAAAGTATGTGAGCATCCGGTTGGTTGTAGTCTAGTTTGAAGGTATATGCATTCTCTTTCTTGTAATATAGTCCTTGCACAACATAAGATACTTTGTCAATCACATTGTTTCATTTGTTAATGTACCCCTATTTTGCCTTTTCTTTTGTTGATGCACTTTACCAAGTAAAAGTCTACATTCTCATCATTGGTTGTAGCATCCAAATTTATTGCAAAAGTGTCACCAACACACAAAGCACTACTTAATGCATCATGGTGGCACTCATGTATGATCTTTTCATATTCAATGATCTGTTCTTCAATGGAATCATCAATAAGTGTGTCATCTTCATCCTCAACTTCATCACACAATTGCATTCCAAGGTGATACTTCAAAGGTTGCACATGAGATTTGTTAGTGCAATGATTCTTAAATTCATGCATGCATCACAAAATCATGCTAATGGTCTTGTGGAAATGGTAGTTGGATCGTGTTGGTTGTGATCGCAAAAAGCATGCAAGGTATGGAACTTCTCAACCATGGCACAATTCCATTTTACATCCCTGTTTATATCTCCTAATTTGATCTACCAAAACACATGTGCACATTCCCTTTCTTTTAAAGGATATGATGGAGTATTCCCAACTACACCTGTAGCACACTTGAAATTGGCCCCATTAGGCTTCAATTGTTCATGTGTCAATGATCTTTTAACATTGCATTTGCATTGTCATGCTCTCCCTTGCATTGGTCCTGATCCAAAGAAGAACTAGCTCATCTACATTCCTATCAATCCAGCATACCTTCCTTGCAAAAAAATATAAAGGCATAGTAGCCTTAAACTATGAGGCACCACCATCTAACAAGACCTAGTGTCATTTTGGAGTGGTACCTTCTCTTTGTAACCAGCCACAATGCAGCATAGAACAATGTTGGACAAACAATGTGTCATCCACCTTGTCATCTAATATGAAGAAGTGGATTGTCTTGACTTCTTCCCCTTCACTGTGGTAGTAAGTTATATGCACAAAATGGTTACTTGACTTGAGTGCCAATGCATAGCTTGAATCACATTTCTCTCCTTGAATGCATTGTTTTCTACAAAATCTACAACTAAAACAACCACATTGTCATGAAATCTAAAATTATTAATGTGTCCTTTGAAAAGGACATTTGCACATGATATTCACAGCAACATATGTATCTATCTTTCAATTGTTGCCTTACAAAAATGGCTTCATCATCTCAAACATTTTCATACTAATTTTCTCATCGTGATGCTTTTCTTTGAATTTGTAGTAGAGCTCAACTTGAAAATATAAGAGAATTTAGAAGGTTGCGTGTGTGATAGCTATATCTTGCACATATAGTATGCTAAGTAGCACATACAATATGATTCCATGTATAGCTTGTATACTAATTAGCATGACTAGAGTAATAACCAACTAATTCAGTAAGCTAAATAGAACCTACAGTATGCAAACTAGCACTTACAATATGCTAATTATCACGTATAGTATGCTTCGATGTATGGCTTGCATACTAATTGGAATTACTAGTATAATAACTAGCATACTCAATCAGATAATTAACATATTCAAGATTTTAACTAGCATACATAGTATGCTAAGTAGCACATACAATATGCTAATTAATGTTACCATATACATGTGGTAGTGATGTGTGTGAACACACTAGGACCGCCGGGGCATTTTTTCCCTCTTTAGGAGGTTTTTTACCCCGTACATTATATATACGCCCATCACTCTAGGGCTATCTATATTTCCATTGCACACTAAGTAACACACTCCCTAATGTGTGCCTTGAGCTTCCTTCGTCTTCTCCAAGCTATGTGCGTTTCTCTACAACCCTAATTCCAACAATTGGTATCAGAGCATGTTATGTCCTCTAGGGCTTAGTCACCAGCTGCTCCAACACACGCCTGCTCACTTTCTCCAATAACAGTGAGGTTTGGTGAGCATTTGCAAGTTGACAAATATTTAGTTGCAAGTCTGCTCGAGTTTTTGATTCGGGCTCATTTCAGCCTCCGTTTCCACTACAAGCAGGCGTGCACACGCTATTTTGTCATTTTGTGCAAAATTTCTGTCAGTGTCATTTTCTCCATAACAGGTGCCTTACAGTCTTCTACGGCTTGCGCTATATAGCACATGTTGTTCCCGCTCCATTTCTCCTATTTTCGAGCAGTTGTCACATCAGGTCAAGCATTTACCATGGATGACAACAACACAGATGTCTTCAAGATGTTTGCTTCTGAGGACAGGTTGGATGGGAACAATTACCCTATGTGGGCTTATATGATGCAACACATTCTTGTGTCAAACGGCGTCTGGAATATTGTGCAGGCATCGGTTGCGTACGGCAGAACAAGATCATTGGGATGTAAGGTATGTGCAGGCTCATGCATTGATTGCGTTCTCTATGAAGTTGTTGGACAGATACGCCGCGACGGACGTCAGCATAGCGAGAACTCACCTAACATGTAATGTCAGCTAAGGACGAAGCTCGACCCGCAGGCGCGTGGAAGCAAGCATAAGGTGTCAACCTACACTCGACCGACTAACTAATTCCTACAGAGGTCTCTACCAATTGTCTAAGTCACAGCCTTCACGAGTACAAAAGAGGAAAATTCCTACAACGCTTTCTAGAGCCGAACATCCATCAAACAATCTCGAAACACCATAGAACTTGAAGGAGACCCTACTAATACCAATAGGTCACTCTCCCTAAGGTCTATGAACCAAAATCCCGACCCAAAACACCCGGTGCAGAAACACGTAGGATGTCTGACCGAAATCTGCAGGTCTTCGTTTTCAAAATCTAAAGTGCCTAATGTGTAGTTCTACTCAATGTGAACGTGTGGATATGCTGCGATGCAAAATCGGACAACGTATGCTCACCCAAACAACCGATGAAGCTCGTAGAAGGAGCTCACAAAGCCAGACCGTATGCGCGCAATGTTGGTATCGGCGCGTATCTCTAGTTGGGGGCAACACGCTGCACTTCTCCGCACTCGATTCCGACCTCCGGAGCACACGTAGAGTCAAGATGAAGCTCACACTCTCTCTCTCTCGTACACAGTACGCTCACTCACAGACTTCAAACTTGTTTTAAATGACAAAAAGGTCTTTCATTAAGGTCAAAAAGTGGTATATATACCTTACAACTTATCAAACCCTAAAGTTCCAAAATCAACCATCTACTCAATCTAACTATCAAAACTGGGATACAATCTGGAAACTTCTGTAAGTCCCAATATTTACAAGGTGAAAAATCAGGTTTTCCTCAATGAATGAATAATTACAAAAATAATAGTCCTCCGAGTAGTTATATGTTGTGGGGTGTGTCCAGCTTATAACATCCCCCCCCTCCTTGTTCATGCCGTCCCCGACATGGACTTGATCAGCTACTTCATCTTATCGTTTCCCGCATCTTTAGCAGTGATTCATACCTGGCATGTAGGTTCAGCATTGTTGGGCCAAAGATATCTGTATTCATGGTGAAGAACCCCGTATAGAATGCTTCTTCAAAATCTTGGAGGTGAGAGGATGGTAGAAACATGATTCTTTGATACAGCGCATGTATCACCTCCTTGGAAGGCTGACTTGGCAGATCATAAGCACATATGTATGTATCTTGGAAGAAGAATATGCTGTCGGTCACCTGGCCTGGCTTGAAGGTCTCGAACACTGCTAAGATGGTTCTGCAAATCTTCCTCATCATAATGCATGTAAGGTCAGGTGAGCCTGTGAACAACTTTATGGCGCCCGTTAGGGTTTTCACCATGTATTGGACACTTATTCTCTCAGCTGCCTTCACGCCCGGCAGCTTTGGGTAGTTCAGCCAAGTGGGTTGTCTTCTTTGCAAAATTTCTTGTGCCTTCCACGTCCTAACCCTTGGTAGGGGACAGAAGCTGAGATTGTCTCTTATATCTTTGTGCCTCTACCAGGTGGATTAGGTATTGTGGGTACTTTGTAAGACAAGCCTTCCTCCACTTTGGCTGAGAATCCACTATAAGCCTAACTCCTTCTGGCTTCGAGGTGTCTGCATTGTAGAGAGGTATCGTTGGCTCTTCTCTTATCCGCTTGTTTATTGTAGCTGCCTCATATTTCTGCAATGGATATGGGAGAGAGGATTGAAGCCACTCGCGCCTGAGATTGCTGGCGTCGATCTTCTGAATTGTCATAGATTTGAAGACCCTCTTCTCCCATTCCAAGGCTTCCTTTGTGATTTCTCTTAGCTGTTCCTCTATTGCCTTACGCAATTTGTCCTCCTCTTCTTGTGTTAGATCCTGTGGCTCTTGAGAGGATCCTGCTATGCTTTCGTCTTGCATGGGTGTGTCCACAGGATCTTCCACATTGTCGAGGTCGATGCCCTCATTGGCGGCTGGCCCTGAGCTTTCTGCCTCTCCTCCTTGCTAGCCTTTCAACTCCTCAATTTGCCTGAGGAGTGTTTTCTTTTCCGCTTCAGCTTCTTCGCCCATATTCACGAGGAGGTCATTAAGTTCAGCGTTTACTCTTTCCTCCTGGTCGAGCTTTTTCTTTATGCTTTCCACTTCTTCTTGCAGGGATTTTTGGCCCTCCTCCATTCTTGTTTGCATTACGATAGAACCTTCAGCCATCATTAACCTCTGCTTTTTCTCGAGAGTCAGCTCCTTCTGAAGTTCCTGCATTTTCTCTTCATATAGTTGACTCTCGGAAATGATTTGAGTCAAGCTCATAGCTCTGACTCTAGCAGGTGATGCTTGCAGCCTCTGGATGGTTTGATCTTTGACTTTTAATTGGTCCTTGAGCTCAAGGACTTCATTCAGGCTTGCTTCTTGTTCTATCTCTGCTTTTTCCTTGGCGTTTCTCATGGCCTCAACCTCTTTTGTTTCTTCTGCCAGCTGTAGTGTCAGATTATCTCTTCCTCTTTCGTCATCTCGCAATGACTTGCTGAGCTGCAGACACTCTTCTTCAGCTGCTTGTATTCTTTTTGTTGCTGCCTCATTTGCTTCTTCCATTCCTTTTTGCTCAGACTGAGGCTTGGCCTCTTCTTTTGGCTCAGGTTCCTGCCTTTGCTCTTGCTTCTCAGCTTGCCTTTCATCTTGTTTGTCCTCAGCGTCCTTATCTTCTGGTGGAGGGCTGCTAGGAGGTGGTGATGGCGGTGGTGATGGTTGTGGGCTGGGTTTAGGACTATCTGGTAAACCTGCCGGTTTGCCCTTTAAGTCCCTGTCTGCTTTTGTTTTTCTTTCTCTTTCTTGGCTTTCTTGTTCATCTAGAAGTGTCTGCCTTATCTGCTCCACTTCCTCCTCAGTGAAAGGGACATGGGGAATGTTTTCCACTGCAGCATCAAGAATCTCGAAATTCTTGATATAATCTTCAAAGCAGTCCCTTTGCACTCTTCTGGATGATCCGGACATAGACTCGAGAGATGGCTTCCAGAGTTCGTTTAAATCACCCTTGAGGGCTCTTTCTGCTCGAAAACTCTCCATCAGCCTCCCGAGTCTTGCCGCTTTCTGAGACTTGGTTTCTTGGGCCGGCACTTGAGCAAACTCCTTCTTTCCTTTCTTCTACTCGGGTTGCTCCTCTTCAACTGGCTCTAGCCGTCTCTTCAATCTCGTAGCCACCCTTGGTGCCCTTTGCGGCTCATCTTCCTTGTCTTCTTTTACTCTCAGCCATTCATTCTGAGATGGGGGTTCAGGCCACCTTCCTTTAGCGTGTAGTGCCCCATAAACCACTTTGGTGATCAACTCTCCTGGGACTATGTAGGTTGGATTTTTGTTGCCCATCTTTACTAAGCTGTCATGTATGTATGCCACATAGTTGATTATCTTTGGGGTGCCTTTTGTCATTGCCCAAGTAAATGTTGTGGCAATTGCACCTGGCGGCATCCTGTACTTCTGTGGCCTCTTAGTGCACATGTGGAAGTACTGGTTGTACAACTGGCTCATAATTGCCACCTTTGGGTTGGCGATGTCTTCAAAGGTGTAATTTTCCTTTTTCTCTTTGTACACTTTGACTTCATCCCTTCTTTTTGTGACGCTGTCCTCCTCATTGGAGAGGTCTAGTGCATGGGATACAACCCGCTCCATGATTATGATCTTTGTATCTGGTCTGCCTTGTAAATCTGCTACCTTGGCCACTCCATCGATGCTCTTTGATGCTTGTTACAAATTCCCATACTCTTTTGATGTCCACCCCTGCCGGTATTGCTTCGAAGTAGTTGTGGAGGTCAATTTTCTCCAAGTAGCCGGCCATTTTGCTTCGTACAAACTCATTGAGCTCTCTCGGTAGCATTGGTAGCTCTATGAAATTGCCTTCATTGTCCTTGAACACTCCCTGCTAGATCTTTAGGTCGTTTGACTCTAACAGATCTTCTTGTATCCAAGTGTTGGTGGGTTTTAATGTTCCTTCTGGAATGACAAAGGGTTCCACTTCGTCCAGATAATCTTTGATGGTCATTCTTTTCCTCTTTGCTAGTGACTTCGAGGCTGCCATTGATCCTGTTGCACTCAGTAGTCCGAAGTTAGCGTTTTCTACATATTAGCTACGAAACTGAGTTTTACTTATCCAAAT
The DNA here is from genome assembly GCF_014529385.1 of Adiantum capillus-veneris. Lineage (NCBI taxonomy): Eukaryota > Viridiplantae > Streptophyta > Polypodiopsida > Polypodiales > Pteridaceae > Adiantum > Adiantum capillus-veneris. Next base: position 70,274,318 of record NC_140957.1, read on the forward strand.
GACTTGAAAATTGAAAAAAAATCTTAGAAGGAACTTGTGAAGCTGTGCATGTGCTCACAGTGCAAATCTGGCCAAAAATTTTCATCTAGACATCCTATGCGTAGAATGTCTTTTTCATCAGAATTGGTTCATACTTGACATGCACGTAGTGTAAGGCTCATGGAACATGGCTATAGGCTTGGATTTGAATTTGGATATCAAAAAGTTGATTTTTGGGCTGATTCAGGCATTAGGTCACAATTTGGGTAGAATGTCCATCATAGGTAGCAATTGATGTCCAAATGGGTTGAAAACTAGTATATGGGCTTATTCCACCATGGTATTGGCTCCCATGATGTCATTCTTTGCACAGAAGGCTAAATTTATGCTGGAGACATCCCACGCGTAGGATGTCTTTTTCATCAAAATGACATCAAACTTGTTCTGTGGGTTGTCCTTGGCCTATGGAACATGGCCATGTTCTTGGATTTGAAGTTGGACAAGATTTGATGCTTGTAAGGCTCTGTGAGGTGTTTTTGGGCTCAAAAAGTGTATCTTGAAGGTGTTGGGGGTCAAAAGTGATTAAATGGCTTCAAACTTGACATATGTGCTCTTGATGATGAGGTAATTGGATCTGGAATGATAAAACATCCCTTGCATGCCAAAAAGGTCAATTAGACATCCTACGCGTAGGATGTCTATTTCATCCTTTTTTCTCCCTGACCACACAGATTGTTTGCTGATATGTTGGTGAATGTGTTGTGCAAGTTTCATGGGATTTGGACAAGATTTGGTAGGTCTCTGGCCCATTATTGCCTCTATGCCGTAACTTTGCGTTTTTCCATGCATATGAGGTCAAGCTTGGTCCAAATGTGATGAGACTTGGTGTATGGCTTGTAAATGTCATTCAGAACATGTGCATGATAAAAAATGTTGGAGTCTGTGCCAAAAAGTGCCCTTGAGACATCCTACGCGTAGGATGTCTCCTGGTGATTTTTTCAGTGCTAGTGCTCCCAGTGCTTGCCCTTTGCTCCCCTAAGTCCCTTTTGAGTCTAATTTCAACAAAAAAGTCAAATGGATAGAGTATAACTCCCTGTGTGGACTTCAGAGCCTCCGAGCCGTTTTCTGACTTTTGGAGTGCTTTTTGGCCGATGAAATTTCTCGATGTTGATCTCTATAGCTTCCCGATCCCTTGGGGATCCTTGCCGTATGGTTTTTGTCGACTTTGGCTTCACCGGAGCTCCATTTGGCGATTTGTCGCTCTAGAAGCACCCGTGGTTGCGTTTACATACCTTTGATGATTTGTGGTGGTCTACCACCATAGGACTTGGTTGTTGATGGTCTAGGAAAGCTTCTCGTGAAGTTTGGTGGCAAACGGACTTGCGGTTTGGCCGCAAGTGCAATTTCACGCTTTGTGTTTCTGATGCCATTTCTGAATTTTAGTGCCGCCTCGGGTCACTTTTTGGTCATGCGGGTCATATAGACTTGTCGAGCATGTCGAGATGCTCCTACACATGAATTTTGGTAGCATTTGGTCGCCGTTTCGCCGATTTCCCATTTGGTGGCCTCTTGCGGGTTTCTGGGAATTAGGGTTTTTCCCGATGGTTTCCTACTTCTTTTGGACATCCAGGAGTGGTCTCCTAGACTAGGGTAAGTTGTCGATGAAGTCTTGTTGCTTTCGGGTTAGCCGTTAGGCCGCCGTCTTTACTTGTAGGTCTCTACCGCTCGCTTTGTGTGTGACCCCTACGCTAGTTTTCGCGACATAATGACAAACATGCGCGAAAAGCTCAAGGTGGTGAGCCTACCTCTCATGTCTGGAACTGGTCGGGTAGTCGTACGCGTCGTAGAAGCTGCTGGAAGGTCGATCCGCTCTAGGTGGCAGAAGCTCTCTCCACAAAGTCAATAGTGAGAATGAGCTAAAAATGGGGTGAAAATTTCTTATAATGGAGGTCCCCGAACCACTTTTCATGAAATTTGACATGTGCTCCTATCTTCTTGCGAGATGCGGTTTAGGCTCAAAAATTTCTTAATTTGGACTCCATTTGCTCTGTTTACCAGAAATTTGGCATTTCGGTCAAAACCTGGCCAAAACACGCTTTCCGCTCCAGTCTCATAATTGCACCCCCACTGTACCATAGGTTTTCCTATAGTCACTGATCATCACCATATTTTTGGTTTTTAATTACAACTGTTTTTCACTTGCTTTTTGTATTTTTGAAGTTTTTCTGTCGAAAATTAACAAAATTAAAAGGAAAATAGCAAATCAAACCCATAAAATCCCCAAAAATCATAATAAATCACAAACATCACCGCAACACATTATATACACTCACATGCAATTTTTATGGCCGGATTTCTCCGTTTTACCAATATTTTGCCTGAAAAATGGCTATTTTTACTTATATACACACACCTAGGGGCTTAATTTGGCATTTGGCCCCATATACCTGTAGATTCATGCTGTATAAGGGCATATGTACTTGGGTTACTCCAGAAAATTTCGCAATCAAACAAAAACCCTTAAAATAGTCGAAAATCATGCCCTTTTTTTTTGTTTCTGTCATTGGTTCCGCATTTGAGAGTGCCTCTAGAATGCCTCCCCCCCTTCTAGCCGGAGTCCTCCCAGACGACAAGATTTTGCCTCAGAGTATGTGCCGTGCATAGGTTAAAGAAGTTGTGCTAATGCCTGGCCGATTAATGTGGCCCTACTTTATGCATACTCTGTCAATGCATTGAAAAATTAATGTTGTGCAAGAGAAGGGAATAAGCAAGATGCTTATTGGCATTCGCCGTTGAGGTTTTCTGCTTTCTTTGCAAGTAACAGCTGTAACTCTACTTCTCACTGTTTAATTATCTTTTGTGCAAAAGGCAATTGCTTTGCCGACACTGTTGATGGAGTCGTAGCTATTTCTAAGGATAGAATTGGCTGTGATGTAATGGCTATGGGCCTTATGACCTTGGCTTTCCATTGGTATTTTGTTGCTGCCGATTTTTGTAGATGGTTTGGCTCTTCTTGTTTGCCGCTGGTTTGTCTTTCATCGGCATCCACATATGTCGGTTTTCCTTTTTGAAATGCCGCTGTCTGCTTTCCATTGTCTTTTGCTTTTGCTTTGGTATCCAAATGTGAGTGACATTTGGGTTATGGCTAAGCATTTTATTTGGGATCCATATCTGTTTTATGACCCTGGGTTGTGGTTGAACCATCTGCTTTGTTGGAATTTTGTAGTTGCATTGTTCTCTGTCTGCCATGGCATTTCTATCCTTCCGCATCCATACTTGTTTACCTTGTTTTGGTAGCCTAGATCTTTGCATTGCGGCCGATGACTTCATATGTCTGTAATTAGCATGGTTGGCTTTTACTTGATTGTTTGTCGCGAGTATCATGTTCTTTAATGGCATTTGTGCTTTGGGCTTTGTTTCCAGTGATTGCATTGCTTGCTGTTGATCATGTTGGTATTGCTGAGCAAAAGCTATCACCTGTTGTTCATGTTCATGCTGAATTTTGACTACCTTTGCTTTCCAATCTATCTGCACATTGTACTCTTTTTTCCAAGGTTGCCCCAGCATCATTGGGTGTTGTGTGCTTTCATCTGTTACCACATAGAATTTGTGTGGGTAAATATATTGATGTAGTTGTACATGCAATATAGTCCATCCCAATGTTTTCAATGGATGTGATGTGCTACTTTCCAGCACTTGAGGAGTAGGATGAAGTTGATCTATGACTTTGAGTTGTTGGTATAATCAGTAAGAGATTAAATTTGCTTGAGCACCGGAATCAAGCAATGTTGTTGATTCAACTTGATTGCTGTCAACTTTGACCGCAATTATTGGCTCCACCGTTTCCTCCTCCAACTTCGTCAGTCGAATGGCATTGATTCTCAATGGTGGTCCACTTTGTTGTTGTTGTTGTAGAAGCCGTCTTTTTGCAATGCGTTCTTGTGCTTCGGCATGAGCTTCCTCCCGTACTCTCTGTTTTTCTTTCATTCTTTGTTTTCCTTGATGAATTTGTTGGAGCATCTTCTATGTGAGTGGTAGATGATACCTCCTCAGTCGACAACCACTAATCCAGTTTGGCATTTCTTCACCTGCTAATGTAGAAAGCTTGACAGCTCCACTTTGTGATAAATCACTAATCACAAATGGTCCCATCCCCCGCTTTTTAAGTTTCTTGGCATGTTGCTTCAAGGTATAAACAAGTACGTAATCACCTGTTTTGAACTCTTTGGTACGCACATGTTTGTCAAAAAATTCCTTTTGTCTTCTCTTTTAGCATAGATTGAAGCGACAGCTCGTAAGTGGAGTTCACCTAGCTTTTCAAGATCATCAGAGAGCTCATGCCCTGTCCATTCCAAGCTTTTTGCTACTCGTAGAGTTGGGATTAAAAACTCTATGGGTAGTATAGCATTTAGGCCAAATACCATGTTGTATGGTGTTGTTCCTATTGATGTTTTTGTAAGCTCCCTGTATGCCCATAGTGTTGAGTGTAGCTGCTGATCCTAATCTGTTCTTGATTCTGACACTATTTTAGTGAGAACCGTGCATAGTGTTTTATTTGTGGCCTCAGCTTGCCCATTGGCCTGTGGATGGTATGGTGCGGATTTCCTATGTATGACCATGAATTCCTCTAACAGATATTCAATGACTTCATTGAGAAAATGTGTTCCACGGTCACTAACAATTTCTATTGGTAACCCGTAACGTACAAAAACATTCTCATACAAAAATTGTGCCGTGGTGCGTGCATCAGCTTTTTGTGTTGCTTTGGTTCGACCCATTTTGTGAGATAGTCCGTAGCCACAATGATATATTGGGTATGGGTGCGATATGCAAGGGGTGATATAGGTCCCACAAAATCAATGCCCCATTTTGCAAATGCTCTTGCTCCCATCATTGGCCGTAATGGCATCTCATCTGTTTTTATTGGCAGCTTGGTGCGTTGACATGCATCACAATGCTTTACAAACTCTTCATCATCCACGTGCAATGTAGGCCACCAAATTCCTGCGGTTAAGACAATTTTTTCCGTCTTATCGCCCGAAAAATGGCTTCCACTTATTCTGCTATGTGTATGTTCTAGAATCAACAGGTATTCGCTTTCACTTGCATAGATTCTAAGTTGATTGTCCTTTCCCTGCTTATAGAGTTGATTCCCAATTAACTGAAAGTCACGTGCTTCCAGCTCTATAGCTTTTTCCCTTGCTCTGTGATGTTCTCAGGGAACGTCCTGGGGGTTAATAAGTCAATGATATATTGACTCCATGCAGGTGCTATGTTTACCTGAAACAAAGTTGCATGATCCACTGGTCGTTTGGCACTACATATAGTACAATTGGTAACATAAGAATGTGTATCCACATACATAGTTGGCCAATAAACCCCTAACTGTTTCAGTCTCTGGTGCGTCTTCACTGTCGAACAATGAAATGCACAACTCTGGACATGTGCCTCTTCAAGGTAGCACTCGAATTCTTCTGGATTTATACATAATCGTAGGATTAGGTTAGATCCAAGATGATACAGCCGTCTTGCTATCAACTGGAAGTTTTTTGTTTGTTGAATTGTTTGCTGTTTGGATCTGCATTCCGTATTATCAAACCTACTTCCACAGGAAAGAATTCTAACAATTTCTTGAGACCATTTGGGTACCATTTCAATGTTGAAAAGAGAAGCATCTGGTATGTCATCATCTACTCCTTCAAGAGCTTCCCCATTGTGTATTCTTGAAAGATGATCCGCTCGTAGATGGGTTTTACCCTTTTTTACCACCACTGTGAAGTCAAATTCTAGCAATATAATAAACCAGCGTACGATTATCCCTGTATTGCAAGGTTTATTTACTAGGTACAAAAGAGCTTGATGATCTGTGAAGAACACAAATTTTTTTGCAAGCAAATAATGCCAAAATTTCTTTACAGCATAAATCATTCCTAACCCTTCCCTCTCGGTGGTCGTGTAGTTATTTTCTGCACTGTTTAACTGTCGGCTCGCATAGCAAACTGGAAAATCCATTGTTCCATCTCTAGGTTGAGCTAGAATACTTCCAATGGCATATGCTGAAGCATCAATGTGCACATGGAATATCTTTTCCCAATCTGGTGCCTTTAGTACAGGTGCTGATATAAGGCTTTCCTTCAGCTTTTGGAATGAAGTTTCACACTTCTCGGTCCACTCGAAATTGACTAGAAAACGATACAGAGGTTGTGCGATAACCGCATACATGTATATGAATCTTCCATAATATCTGTAATGTCCCATGAAGGATTGCACTTGTTTCGCATTAGTAGGCCTCGGTAGGTCTACAATGACTTTGACTTTGTCTAGGTCTGTGGTTATGCCATTTCTTGAGACAATGTGTCCTAAGATTCATCCTTGATTAACCATAAATACACACTTTTCCGGGTTAAGACAGATTCGATATGTCCTGCACTTTTCAAAGACCTTTTGCAAATGGTCCATATGTTCCTCTCGCAGAAGAGAGTGTACACACAGGTCATCCATGTAAATTTCTAAGAATATTCTTAGATATTCCATGAATGCGTGAGTCATTAACCTCTGGAAAGTGGTTGGTGCATTAGTTAAGCCAAATGGCATAACTCGATACGCATAAATCCCCCATTCTGTGGCAAACGCTATTTTGTGTTGATCCTCCCTTGCTATTGCCAGTTGGTTGTATCCTAAAAACCCATCCAGAAAGGAATAAGCCCGTTTACAGGCCACTCGCTCAAGTACATGTTCTGTAATTGGCAAGGGATAATTATCCCTTATGTTTGCTACATTCACCTTCTTGAGGTTTACACACACTCGCAGTTTTCCATTCTTTTTGGGAACTAACACAATGGGTGACACCCAATCTGTATGTTCAATCTCATAGATGAATTCCGCTTCCATCAGTTTATCAATCTCTTCTTTGATTCGTTTAGCAAATGTGTCATTATATGTATAAGGACGTTGTTTGCTAGGTTTTGCATCCAGTTTCAAAGGAATTGTATGTTGGCATATCAATGGATCAACTCCTTTGAGGTCTTTATAGGACCAAGCGAACACATCTTTATACTTCTTGAGAAGTTGTGTTAGCTGTGCTTCCTCCTCAGGCTCTAAATCGTTAGCTATACAGACTGGCTGAGGCTTTTCACCTGGTTCTGCGAGGTCTATCTTTTTTGCATTTTCAGGCCCATCGTAGGATTCTTGGTTGGTTCTTTCCCTGAGTGGTGGTGTCATGATGATTTTTCTGTCCTCGATAGTAAATTTCCAATAGTGTGATGGTACATTCATGTTCCCCTTTTCTGACTCTCCTTTACCATCACTATCTTCTTCCGTAGTCCATATCTCTCTCAAAGACCGTTTCAGTTCTTGGTATTTTTGTTTACGCTCCAGTTTGGTCCATTCTTGGTCCTTTGTTATTTCTTTTTTTGAATTTTGAGATTTTTGTGATTTTGTTTCGGTTTTAGCTTTTCGTACCTGTTTTATTTCCTCTCGGGTTCTTTCTTTTCGATTCTTTGAGAATCTTACCGATATTAGATCTTTTACACAATCCTCTGCTTTTACAAGCATCAAATAGTGAGTTTTACCTTTTATCCTCGGCATCAGCTTCTCTATCGCTTTGTTTCCTGCTCGTTTCCTCCTATAGTGTTCTTGGCGTCTAGGGTGTTGATTAGCAAAATCATAAAACTTGATATTCTCGGCTTCATTTCCACACTCACTTGAGGTGTCTGAACACTCATTATCTGCATCATCATTTACTTCCAAATGTTCAAAGGAGTTGTAAAACTCTTCTTGTTCTGGTGGTTCTATCGTCTCCTTTTCTAGTATAACGCTTACCATGTAATAGGGCAACACATCATAGCCATCCTTATCGCAAAATTTTGTTGTTGGACCGTCGGTAATGGTACAGACATCCAATGTTGCCAGTATGTGTTCCCATCTAAGAGGTTCCACGAAATCTTCAGGGAAAGGTTGAGGAATATACTCCTTGTCCTCAATTGCTCTTTCTAAGACGCATTCCTCTCTTCTTAAGCTTCCACAATGTGAAGCTCCGCACATCCATAGCTCTTTTGGTTGCCCTAACCATGCTGGTAGTTCTGATCTTACTACTGTAGCCGAATCAAACTCTTCCACCGGTGTTTGGTTCACATCCTTGTAACTATGGTCTTCAGGTGTATTTTAGTTGTCGTTTCGCCATGTCTGAGGTATATGTGGTCATAACCCCAATATTGGACGATCTTCAGTTGTCGCATGAATGGTCTTCCCAAGATGATCTCATAATTGTTCTTTTTGTCGAAATCGACTATTGCAAATGTATGCTCATACTCGATTCCGCACGAAGTGACAATTACTTTTTCTAAGAGTCCTAGAGGCTTCTCCATGAACCCATCTGCCAATTGCAGTTTCATTCTGGTAGCTCTCAAAGCTGTTTTTCCCCATTTTTTCCAAAAAAATTTGGTGGCAATAGCAACTCCCGCTCCACTATCAAGAATAGCTTTGGAAACTACTCCTTGGAATTCTACTAGTAGCGTAGTGTTTCCGTCTTCTCCCTCGCAATATTCTCCAACCTTATTCAATGGTACTAGCCTAGTGTTTAGTTGAGGTCTGTCCAACTCTCAGATCCCTTCTTGTAGCTTCAAGGTGGGGTCTTTCACTCCAAATTTTTCTAGGCATTTTCCTATTGTGGTCCACATGTTTGGCCTTAACCTTAGGAGTTCTTCTAACGTGATTGTGCATGCCACCGGAGTGGATAACAACTCAATCAATCCTTGCGAATCCATCACCTTATTAGAAGAAAGTCTTTGAGATGGGATTGCTCTCACTTCCGACTTAGCTTCGTACTCTCCTAGGTAAGAGGATAAAGTTCTCAAAGAGTCTGGTTGGTTGTGCCTCGAACTAATTGATCCTTGATCTCCCCCTTGTGAATGTATCTCAAAGTTCATTTGCGACGTTGCCTCAAATTCTTCAATAGGAGGTAAGATCACATTCTTTTCTTTTATCGCGCTATTCAGGTGGTTACTCATCCTATTAGCCTCGTTGGCCTCATGGATTTGCTTCCACAGATCATCTAGACCTTTACAGTCCTTACCCTTTTCTGCCAATATTTTAGGCTGGAACCCGTCACTTGCCCCATCAGTGGTATTTGGCACTATGATAGGCTTTCCTCTGGACTCAGTCATTAGTGAGTCTTTCCTTTGTTTCCTCTGAAGGAGTACGAGCGAAAGTGCGACACGAGAGAGAGTGCGAGAAGAAGAGCACAGCGATATGGTGAACTCGCTCTACTGTAATGTGTAGAGCATAGTGAGTTCTTATTAGGTTTTTACAAAAGAATATGTGTACATACCCGGCGGCCCGCCCACTTACCTGGGCGGCCACATTGGGCTTTATACCCCAACAACCTCCCACTTAAAGTCCAATGTGGTACTTTAAGTGTGAGAGAAGCTACTATACAAGCTAATATACAAGAGATGTAGAGAAGTGATGTACTACCCTACACCTAACTGCTTGCGAAAATGCGCAAAGCTCTCTGAGGGAAGTCCTTTTGTAAGTAGATCAGCAGGATTTTCTGTGGTGTGAACTTTGACAAGCTGAAGTTGCTTATCCTCGAGCATTTCCTTGATGAAATGATACTTCACATCCACATGCTTTGTCTTTGAGTGATAAACTGGATTGCGAGCCAATTGTATCGCACTTTGACTATCACAATATAACACATGCATCTCTTCTTTGATTCCCAAATCTGTTACTAGTCGATTAAGCCAAATTGATTCTTTGCATGCCTCTAATGCTGCAACATATTCAGCCTCTGTAGTAGACTGAGTAACACAATCTTGTAATCTAGAACGCCATGATACTGCTCCACCAGCCAATGTAAAGACATACCCTGACGTAGACCTTCGGTTGTCTAAGTCACCTACATAATCTGAGTCTGTAAAACCCTTTACACTTAGCTCTTGACTCCCATAGCATATACGCATACTCTTTGTAGCTTTCAGGTATCTCAATATTCCTTTCACTGCCTCCCAATGTTTCTTGCCTGGGTTTGACATGTATCGACTTACTACTCCCACTGCAAATGCAATGTCTGGGCGAGTAGCAATCATTGCATACATCAAACTACCCACTGCAGACGCATATGGAATCTTATCCATTTCAGCCTGTTCTTCCTCAGACACAGGACAATCTTGTTTGCTAAGTTTCACATATGGTGGCAATGGAACACTCAGTGCCTTTCCCTTCTCCATATTGAAACGTTGCAAAACCTTGTCAATATACTCTGTTTGAGATAACCAAATCAACTTCTTTGATCTGTCTCTCTCAATGCGCATACCAAGTATATGACTTGCCTCACCCATGTCTTTCATGTCAAACGATTTTTCCATCTTTGACTTCAAAGCTGAAATTTCTTCCAAGTGCTTGCCAGCAATCAACATGTCATCCACATACAAAATAAGGATCAGCCAACTGCCATCCTTAGCCTTCTTTGTATATAGACAGTGATCGACCTTACTACGTTTGTAGCCTTGAGAAAGCATAAACTTGTGGAATTTATGGTACCATGCCCTCGGTGATTGTTTTAAGCCATAAAGACTCTTTAACAACTGGCATACCCAATCTTCCTTGCCTTTCTCAACAAACCCTTCTGGCTGCTGCATGTAAATTTCCACATCTAAATCACCATGCAAGAACGCTATCTTGATATCCATTTGGTGCAACACCAAATCTAATATGGCAACCAATGCAAGAAAGCATCTCAATGTAGTCATCTTGACCACTGGAGAGAAGACTTCATCAAAGTCAATACCTTGTTCTTGCTTAAAGCCCTTGGCAACAAGCCTTGCTTTGTACTTTGGGTAACTATCATGAGCGGTGATCTTATACTTGTAAACCCATTTACAAGGTAGAGCCTTTTTGCCCCGTGGTAATTTAACTAGCTTCCATGTCTGGTTTTTATGCAGAGCTTTCATCTCTGACTGCATGGACAATTGCCAATTCCCGAAGTCCTTCATTTGCACTACTTCCTTGTAACATGAAGGCTCATTGCAATCAGTCAACATGACATAGTTCATAGATGGAACAAACCTATCAGGAGGTCGTGTGACACGTCCAGATCTACGCACAATAGGTGGCTCAGGCTCAGCCACAACCTGTGGTTCCACTCTATCCTGTCCTTGCTCCTCTTGAGCCCTGACATTTTGTCTTGCACGTGCAGGTCCATCTTCTTGGAAGACAACTCTTCTAATCTCCTCAACCCTCTCTGGTTTAGAATGATATTTGGATTCATTAAAGTGAACATCATTGCTGCGGACAACCTTTCTGGATTCGGGATCCCAAAGTCTGTACCCCATCTCACCAGAATTACCATAGCCTAGAAAGATGCACTTTCTACTCTTTGGCTCAAGTTTGTTCCTAAATTCCTTTGGAAAGTGAGTATATGCCTCACAGCCAAAGACTCTGAGATGCTTGTATGAGGGCATTTTGCCTGACCATACCATCTCTGGCACTGAATCCTTCTGCAAAACCTTGCTAGGAGATCTATTTACAAGATGAACAGCTGTTGATACAGCTTCAGCCCAAAACCCATTTGGCAGCTGTGCATTAGACAACATACTTCTGACCTTCTCTTGTATGGTCCTATTCATCCTCTCAGCAACACCATTTTGAGGAGGATTGTAAGGAGCAGTAAGTTCACGTTTTATACCTTTTGACTCACAAAAGTCCTGAAAGGCCTTTGAAACATACTCTCCACCATTGTCAGTGCGTAAGCATTTAAGCTTCTTGCCACTCTGATTCTCCACAAGTGTCACAAACGTTTTGAAAACACTAAACGCTTCATCCTTGTGCTTGAGAAAGTAAACCCATACTTTCCTCGAGTAATCATCTATAATGGCATAAAGTAAGAAGCTCCCCCTAGAGATAGGTTAGGCATAGGTCCACACAAATCACTATGAACAAGTGCCAAGTGTGTATCTCTTCTACTGCTTCTATGCTTATGTGGCTGCTGTGTTTGCTTACCATACAGACAATGTTCACAGAATTCAAAATCATTAAATGAAAAGCCAGGCAAATAGCCAGAACGAGACAAGATTTCCATTCCCTTCTTGGACATATGTCCTAACCGGCTATGCCACAAAGAAACGTTCGGCTGCTCGGTTACATTGATTACATTTTTAGAGACATTTGATACATAAATCATGTAAAGTCCTCCAGACTTTACTCCATGTGCTACTGTCATAGAACCCTTGGATATCTTCCACATGTTCTGTCCAAAAGTGGTGACGTAGCCAGCATCATCAAGTAAACCTGTGCTGATCAAGCTCTTTGTAATTGCGGGAACATGTCTCACATTCTTCAGCGTGAAAGAAGAGCCATTCTGAAACTTCAATTGAACATCTCCAACACCTAAGATCTCACATGTCTGCCCATTGCCTAGCCGAACATGATCTTTAGTGGTCACATAAGAGGTAAACCACTCCTTGTTTGGAGACACATGAAGTGATGCCCCTGAGTCTATAATCCAGTCACTCAGTGCATTTCCATCAGATGCTGTAAGAAGAGCTGAGTCCATTGTATTCTTCAAGAAGTAGATGTCTCCTGACACTAGACTGTCATCCTCTGCAATAGTGTTTGTCACATTTATTTCTTGAATCTTCACTGAGGACTTGTTCTTCTCACCATGGTCTTCAGCTTTCTCTTTGCCTTTTTCTGCTTTCCATTCTCTGCAGTCTCTTTTCATGTGACCCTTCTTGCCACAATGGTAGCATTCTATGTCACTCTTGCCTTTAGCACTGCGGGACTTGCTACGAGACTGATTCCTGTTTCCACCTTTGTACTTTTCTTTGGTCCTTCCCCTGACAACTAAGGCTGTTCCTTTGCCTTTGTCCATTTTCTTTCTATTGGTTTCTTCAGTAAGCAGACTTCCTTCTACACCTGCTATGTTCAAACCATCTGGAGGTGCAGAATTACTCAAAGCTGTGCGAAAAGTGTCCCAACTTTCCGGCAATGTGATCAACAGGAACATAGCTCTAACAGGTTCATCAAACTTGACACCTTGAGCTGACAACTGACTATAGATTGTGTTGAATTCATTCAGATGATTGGACATAGGTGTCCCTTCTTTCATCTTCAAGTCAACAAGCTTCTTAAGCCAGTATACCTGTGAAGCTGCACTCTGCTTCTCATAAAGATCACTCAGCTTTAACCATGCTTGATAAGCCGACATCTCGTCTGCTACATTGAAGTAAACGCTTTCTACCAAAGTCAGCATAATGGTAGAAAGTGCCAATTCATCCATTTCGCTCCATTCATCTTCGTCCATATCTTCTGGTTTTATCCCTTTGAGCTTTATAGGTTTTATCTGCTTCTTTTGTACCAACACATGCCAAATCTGCTTCTTCCACAATGGGAAATTGGTTCCATCCAGCTTCTTGATATTGTAAAGAGCAGTGTCCTGTGATCCAGCCATAGCTACGCTTCACAGTGGTTTACTTTCTTGGGAAAAATTCGACAGAGTTCCCCCTGTAAACTGACCTCTGAACCAATATCAACCTGTCAAATGAACCAAAAAATCTTCAGATTCTGCATAAATTTCGGCAGAGTCTCCTTTGTAAAATGGCTCTGGTGTACTCAAAAAACAGACCAAAAAACAGCTCAAAAGCACTGTCTCTCTGACACTGTAAGCTGCGGGTAAACCTGTCCTGCACCTGTACTGTCTCTGACTGTCCTGTCACTGTCCTGTAAGCATAGACTGTGACAATGCCTCAACGGCAGTAAAGCAAAGATGCAATCCCAACTGTCTAACTCACAGTCAATACATCCTAGCGACCTATCTAAGGGTGCTCGAGGGATCGCTCCAAGACCTGTATCACCGAAAGGATCTCAACATTCGAGAATCCCCCAGCTCAATAAAACCTCACTCGACCCTCAACAAAGGCTGCAGTAAATCTGACAGTACATAGAATTCCCACAAAGTCATACATCCACAAATTTCCCACTGTATGCTGTAACTGCTGCGGCGGTTGTTTGCTGCGTGACTCACAGCCAGCAAACCCTCAACAGATATACATCATCTCTGACAATGCATCCCATGTGGAAGTACCTGCAATGTCAGGATGAAATCTGGAATATCAAGCAGCAAACACAAGCTACCTGATGAACTAGTGGATGTCACCTACAGTCTGTGTGTAGATATGCCCGTGTCGTATGTGACACGCCTCCAAGAACTGTGAGCCGTCCTTCGATGTGTAGACAGCCACAAATCAACACTCTGGGAGTGTCGATATCCTCAGCACTTGCAGTCGTAGGCCAAAAACCCCAAATTTGCAGAGTCGGATCTGCACCCGCCGAGACCACGTAGTCGAAAATGGCCTGCGACCTTTGTCGAAGCCGAACGGTGACCAAGATGACCTCAGAATGAAATTCTGAGCACACCGAGCCCTTCGGGCTCGCCCACGAGATTTGGGGCCGTGTCTTTGCCTGTCGAATTTCACTCCAATCTGAGCTGGTGACTCTAGCCTCCTGCAGTGCTGCCCCGAGCCTCGATCTGTGCTCTGATACCAGTTGAAGGAGTACGAGCGGAAGTGCGACGCGAGAGAGAGTGCGAGAAGAAGAGCACGACGTTATGGTGAACTCGCTCTACTGTAATGTGTAGAGCATAGTGAGTTCTTATTAGGTTTTTACAAAAGAATATGTGTACATACTGGGCGGCCCGCCCACTTACCTGGGCGACCACATTGGGCTTTATACCCCAACATCCTCATGTTTCTCTAATATTGGTTGGGTAGGGGTTGAAGTTGGTGCTTCATGACAATTTGCCGGTTTACCCAGCGGGTTTTCCATCAATGATTAAGCCGTCTTGATCATATTTTTACACATATCCAACCTCTGTTTTTCTATTTCTGCATATGGATAAGTCATCCACCTTTGCTCCTAGGTTTGGTTCTTTTTAAGTCGAGCTTCATAAGCTTTTAGAAGCGCATCCAACTGCTCGTTTACCTTGTCTGCCAGTACAGATCCTCCTGATCATGCACTTTTGGGCTCTGCTATTTCCTTGGGTGCTATGACTGCTATGGTGTGTGAGCTTAAGCTAGCTAGATCCTCTAACCGCTCC
The DNA here is from genome assembly GCF_014529385.1 of Adiantum capillus-veneris. Lineage (NCBI taxonomy): Eukaryota > Viridiplantae > Streptophyta > Polypodiopsida > Polypodiales > Pteridaceae > Adiantum > Adiantum capillus-veneris. Next base: position 70,289,391 of record NC_140957.1, read on the forward strand.
AATCTATTCTTGGTATGTTTCAACTCCTCGGATAGGGCTGCTTGCTCTCGTTCCTTCATGGCTTTCCTTCGCGCCTTTCTAGCTTTCCATGTGCTTCTCTGATTTTTTGTTTCTGAACTTTGGGCATCGGTTTTTGGCTCTTCAACTATGGGTTCATTCGTCCTTCTTTGGGCTTGGGCTCGTGTTATCGCCTGAATAGGTATGATTTTTTCATTTTCCGATCCTCCACTGGAAGGTAATGTTTCTAACATGTTCAAGGTGGTTTTTGCTCCTTTGTTCGGGTTTTTAGGGCAATCTTGAATCAAATGAGTAATTCCACATTCTGGGAAATATGCATTGACTCTAATGATTTCATCATGAGGACAGTCTCTCAGCCAATGGTCTCCACCACACTTATAACAGGGTCCCTTGGGTTGTTGAGGTGCTCCTTGAGCCCCTTTTTGTTGGTAAGCATGTCTCTGTCCGCCCATGACTCCATTGGCTATGAACATTAGTGTTCGTTCATCTAGGCTATATCTTCCTTCTCTTGTGGCCTATGCAGCAGTTGGTGGTCCTTGATTCCCTATCATGCTCCATGGTTCTAGCGTCGAGGGTTTTTCCGGTGGATAATAGACAGGGTTTGCCGCATATCCATTGGGATCTTCATAATACGCATGCATAGGCACCAAAGCCTTTTCCTCTGATTCAGTTATTGTTGGTGTGTATCTTATACCAACTGGTCGTAATCCTGGTAGGGGTGGTTGTTGCCCCAACACCGGTTGTGGTCTTTCTACACCTACAGGTCCTGGTAAGTTGCCTGCTTGATATCTAGGCATCGGTGGAACTTGAGGGGAAGCTACTGGAGCTTGGGGAGCATAAGGTCTCTCTCTCACATATCCCTTGTTATAATAACATTCCTCGGTCCCATGGTTTGTCCATTTTTGTTCAATAGCACACCACTTGGGCTGTTTAGCCTAGGGTTTGGCGTACAAGTTGATCTTTTTTAGCACTTCATCTACAAGCTGCTTCTGGTTTACCGCTACTTCTCCTTTCAGTGCTGTCTTAGAAGACTTGCTTCCACTTTGTTGTGAAGACGAATCATCATCAAGGTCCTTGAACTCCCCTTCTTTGTAGACCGCACAATTGTCCACAAGGTACAGAGCCTCCTTGGTCAACTCATTCAACGCCGTGTTCCTTTTCATATGTAAGTCTTTCTGGAGATCTGCATTCCTTAGTCCTTGGATGAATATCAGCATAAGTCTGGACTGAGTTGGCAGTTCTTCAACAATACAGACTTAACATATCTTTTTAGTCTTAGAGCTTCCTTTCGTACAGATTCTCCATCTTTCTGTTTGAATTTATGGATTTGTGAGACGGTATTATGAGCTATTCCCTTTTGAGAGAATTCCTCAATAAACTCGTCAAACACTTCCTCCATCGACTCAAAGTCTTTATGCTCTACAGAGTCAAACCAAGTGGCAGCATCATCCTTTAGGGTTAGTCCAAACCCTGCAAATTGGGTGGGAAAATCTAACACCTCTTTGGCTCTAATTACACGCACAAAGGTTGCTACATGATCTCTTGGGTCTCTGCTTCCTGTGTATTTCTTGTTTACCCATTTTTGCACTTGAGAAGGTATAATTCTGCGATGGTCTATAAACCTCATCATTGGATCACCCAGTCCCAGTCGATACACCTCCTCAGGCCTTCTGTAATAGGCTGGTTCCTCTCCCAATGGTGCTCCTAAGCCATCATTTCTAACGGTTCTCGCTGGAGGTGGTTCTTCTCTGCGAACTCGTTCTATGGGTGGTCCTCCAGGCTCTGTCGACCCTTGTGTCTTTGGCTTACTCTCTGCTTGATACCTTGAATAGAGTGGTGGTTCTTGCAAATCCCTGAGCCCTCGTGCGGCTTGATAGCCATCTCGGTTTTGGTCTGGTTCCACTGTTGCACTCTGTCAAAGCCATACCTGCAATGATGGCTAGTTTGCTGGTTAGTCTTGGTTGTTGAATGCTTGCGGTCGGGTGGAATGTGAGGTAGTGTCATACTCATCTGAAAAAGGATTCGTTGACTTGCTTGGGGTGTGGGCGGCTCTTGGCACTTCCTCAGGGACATATGCTGATGCTCCTGGACCTGTTTCTCTCTCTACTTCCTCTGGGAGAATACGTTGGTATTCTCGCCCGTATCTATCAACAAAAACTATGCCCTTCCCCGTAGCAGTTTCATAAGAGAATAGGTAAAGAACCTTTTCTTTGCTTAATTTGTTTACGTATGGTTCTTTGCTGCAAAAGTAAGAGACTATACCCTCACTCACATGCTTGTAGATTCCCACATTCTCGTTATAAGTTGGAACCCTGGTTGTTTTCTTATCATACATAAAAATAGCTCCAGGCCGATCAATGTTTGGTGGCGGTTCTTGAGTTTCTGAAACCATTTTCCCTTTCGTCACGTTATCTCCATACCTGTTGTAATCTTCAGGGTTACTAACTATTAAATAGTGGTTCCCCTTTTCGTCTCGGAATCTATCTCCATCATCGTCAGAATAGACTAGGGCTCCTCTCGAGTTTGTTCCCTCTAAGAAGATCATCGTGAGCCTGGAATCATTCAAAGGATTTTGGGAGGTGCTTCCTCCTCGCATAGGTCCATCATAGGTGAAACCTCCTGGCTGTTGACTACCCATCATGAAGAAGGATTTGTCTGACGAAGTGTCAGTATCACTACCTTCCTCAATAATCGGTGCTAGCGGATCTAGCCTTGCCTAAGTTACACTCTCTTCGGTGGACACTAAGCTACTTTGGTCACCTGCCACTTTCTGGTCTCTAACAATGTATCTTCCTGATCTTAAATTCATCAAACTTATCAATGCAATTTATCATAAATTCAACCAGTCACCTGGCAATGGGTCAGTTTCTACACAACTTCTTGCTTTGTTGTTGAATATACATGTACACAAGCGTTTTATTTTCGGCAATCGAATCAAAGCTAGAGGTTATCTTAGTAATGATTGGTATAACTGGAGAGTTAATCTCAACCACTACTGTATTTTATACATTGCTCTGATGTTCTGGATTAGGTTTGCTAATCTGAAATAGTACTTCCCTCAGATGTTGGTCAATTTACGCGAAAAATTCTGAATTCATTCTTTGCTTCGTCAAATGGGCAAACAAGGTCCAAATTCACTTCTGAAAGAAGTTTTGTAACCCTTAAGCCAAATGGAACCTCACTGTCTATGCCAGGTCAAATTTTCTTTGCAGTATACCCCAATAGACATCCTACGCGTAGGATGTCTCCTGCTGTGTTTTGCCTCGATTTTTACACTGTTGTTTCCCCTTGTTGTGCTGAGCTTACAACTGCTTTTACTTTTTTATTTGGACACCTATTAGCTGGTTAAAGAGTCAAAAATCTGTTCCGACGGCCTGTTGATGGTAGTGATCAGTCTAATCAACTCCAAATTGGACCAAAATTGACTAGGAGGCTTGCCTTAGGCTATATAACACCTTACTATGCTCAAAGTCAAAGTCTGGCTTCAATTTCTTGCATTAGACATCCTACGCGTAGGATGTCTTTTTCATCAGAATGGATTCAAACTCAGAACTCAGGCTCCCCTTGAGTTGCTGATCACTTTGGTATACTCAGAATTCAGTTTGGAGTCCAAAATCACTCAGAAGACATCCTACGCGTAGGATGTCTTTTTGGCCTGTTTGACCCCAGATTTGTCCCACAGCTTCCCCTTGATGTCAGTAACCCAGTGGTATGATTAGATTTTGTTTTGGATGTCAAAAGTCCCAAATTTCAGCTGTTTTTGCTTTTTTAGTCAAAAGTGCTAAAGTCCGCTTTGAACCCAATTTTCTTACCCAAATGAGGTTAAACCCCTTTCAGTCACTCAATATATCATGCAAGACATGCTCATGCAGCCATCTTATGGTTTTGGTCCCAAAATAATGTTTTGGCACTATTTGGGTAGGATGTCTTGCAATTTCAGTCTATCTGTCCTTATCTTGTCAAGATATGGCCAAATTTCCACTTTCCAGTTGAAATTAGGGTAAACCCTACCTTCTGAACACCCTGGTCAACTCAAAATCCCAAAATTCCTCCCAGATTAGCCTGTAGACATCCTACGCGTAGGACGTCTCCTGGCTTAAAATTAAATTTTTTTCTGGCAGGAATGCTCCTGATGCTCTGTAGATCTATCAGAAACACTCATAGTAACTTTTGGACTTCAATTAGGCTTTCAAACACACTTTTGCGTCTTTTTGCGTCTTTTACAAACTTGTAATGATTCTACCAAGCAAGTGTACATGCATGAAATGCTCTAGATCTTGAATCATGATGTCCTACTTACTCTACTCCTACCTATCATGTGAAATGGTGATAATGGTGTTTTTGGTTGCTTTTTGGCCTCTCCGGACTCTCAAGCTCTCCTCTCACCACTTCTACCACCCCAACTCCTACTCTAGAACTCGACTACTACCTAAAACTACCTAAGTCAACCTCGTCTACCTAAGTCGAAGGATCTAGGCCACACACACGCTTCCTAGACTCCCTCTAAGACCTAGAGAGTCGTCCACCCTCTGATCCTATCTAAATGTAAAGCGAGACTCTTGGCAAGCCAAAAATCCCAATCCTCAAGGATTAGTCTCGGTCACCTACCTAAGGTTTTCGTCCTCGGTAACGGCGCCAATGTTGGACGGATACGCCGCGACGGACGTCAACACAGCGAGAACTCACCTAACATGTAATGTCAGCTAAGGACGAAGCTCGACCCGCAGGCGCGTGGAAGCAAGCATAAGGTGTCAACCTACACTTGACCGACTAACTAATTCCTACAGAGGTCTCTACCAATTGTCTAAGTCACAGCCTTCAAGAGTGCAAAAGAAAACTTCCTACAATGCTTTCTAAATCGGAACACCCATCAAACAATCTTGAAACACCATATAACTTGAAGGAGACCCTACTAATACCAATAGGTCACTCTCCCTAAGGTCTATGAACCAAAATCCTGACCCAAAACACCCGGTGCAGAAACACGTAGGATGTCTGGCCAAAATCTGTTGCGGGTCTTCTTTTCCAAAATCTAAAATGCCTAATGTGTAGTTCTACTCAATGTGAACGTGTGGATAGGCTGCAATGCAAAATCGGACAATGTATGCTCACCCAAACAACCGATGAAGCTCGTAGAAGGAGCTCACAAAGCCAGACCGTACGCGCACAATGTTGGTATCGGCGCGTAGCTCTAGTCGGGGGCAACACGCTGCACTTCTCCGCACTCAATTCCGACCTCCGGAGCACACGTAGCGTCAAGATGAAGCTCACACTCTCCATCTTGTACACAGTACGCTCACTCACAGACTTCAAACTTGTTTAAAAATGACAAAAAGGTCTTTCATTAAGGTCAAAAAGTGGTATATATACCTTACAACTTCTCAAACCCTAAAGTTCCAAAATCAACCATCTACTCAATCTAAGTATCAAAACTGGGATACAATCTGGAAACTTCTGTAAGTCCCAATATTTACAAGGTGAAAAATCGGGTTTTCCTCAATGAATGAATAATTACAAAAATAATAGTCCTCCGAGTAGTTAGATGCCGTGGGGTGTGTCCAGCTTCTAACAAAAGTGCACCATTGTTCCTCACATCCGTTCAACAAAATTTGCAAAACAGGCTTGGGACATTTTGGCTGGTCTTTATGCAAGTCGCAATGAGGCTGAAATTGCTTTGCTACGTAAAGAGCTGGAGTCGAGATTATGCATGAGGAAGATGATATGGACACTTTCCTTGCTGGTGTCAAGGATATTATTGAGCAACTTATTTTTGCAGGTGAAGTCATTTCAGACAGTTCCCTTGTGCAGACTGTTCTTGATGCCTTACCAGATTCTTACCAGACTTTTGCTAGTACTTGGAGACTTATGACACAACGAAATCCTGAAGTTGTCAAGTTTGATGCATTATGCACATTGTTGTTGCAAGAGCCACTTTCTAGAAAAAACATGCCTAGGCAGCATGCAGTTGAACAGGCTTTTATTGCTTCTCAAAGAAAGGGTGGTAACATCAATGTAGCCACTTCTTATGGTTCTACTGCAAGTGGCAAAACTTCTGTTCCCAATGCTTCTACTGGTAGCACTTCGTCTGGCAATTTTGGTGATAAGGGAAAAAAGAAGATGCGTTGCCATTATTGTAAAGCTAATGATCACTTGATCAAGTTGTGTCCTAAGTTGAAGTCCAAAGAGGCTAAGAAGAAAGAGGGTGGTTCCACTACCAGTGCAGCCATTGTTGAGTCTTCTGTGAAAGGAGACTGTGTTGCTGATGTTGATCCAAAATGGGCTCTTAGTGTAGAGTGCACTTACAATCCTGCTGTCCATGATGCATGCTTGTCAATTGTGCTGCAAATTCACATGTGTGGTATTTCGACAGTGGTGCTACAAAGCACATTACCTCACATCATGAATTGTTCACCTCTCTCGAGTCTGTCTCTCATGGGAATTCAGTCACTTGTGCCAACAATGCCTCTTATCCGGTTCAGGGAGTTGGAAAGATTGTGCTTACTACTGCAAATGGCAATTCCTTCACACTTGTTGATGCACTTTATGTACCTAGGATCAAGAAGAATCTCTTGTCTGTATCCGCACTTGCTAGACTTGGACTTGTAGTCAAGTTTGTGGATGACAGATGTACAGTTCATGATCTCAGTTTTGGTGAAATTGTTGCATCTGGCCTTTTGTGCCGTGGGCTATATAAGCTCACTTTGTATGAAAGTGTGGTCAAAATTTTGCAAATGCTGTTGCAGATTCAAGGGCTATTTCAGATGCAAAACTTTGGCATGCACGTTTTGGTCATCTGAATTTTGCCAATTTGGTGCGTTTGCAGAAATCTGATATGGTTGCTTCTTTGCCGCCTCTTGAAGCACATGTCAAACATTTTTGTGAAGGCTGTATTTTGGGTAAGATGCAACGTTCTAAGTTTCCAAAGGATGGTTCAGTTTGGGCCACATACAGGTTGCAGGTTGCAACTTGTGCATAGTGATGTTTGTGGGCCCATGCAAACTCCATCCTTGGGCAATTACCTTTACTTTGTGACTTTCACTGATGATTACTCCAGGCATGCATGGGTATTTCCACTTAAAGCGAAGTCCAAAGTTTTTATGTGCTTCAAACAATTTCTGGCTATGGCTGAAAATGTCTCGAAATGTACTATGGGCACCCTCCGTTCCGATTGAGGGGGGGGAGTATATGTCTCATGAATTCAATGCATTTATGGCTAGTCGTGGGATAAAACACCAATGTACAGTGCCTTATACACCTCAGCAAAATGGTGTTGCTAAGAGGAAAAATAGGTCACTTATAGAAATGGCACGATGTATGGTCAAAAGTCAAGCTTTGCCGCATTCTTTTTTGCTTGAGGCCATCATGTGTGCCACTTATGTACTAAACAGGTTTCCTATGAAAGCTTTGCAATCTATTGCTCCATCTGAAGCATGGCATGATAGAAAGCCTTCTATTGAGCACATGCGTGTTTTTGGCTATTTGGCATATGCTTTGGTGCCACAAACACAGCGCAGAAAATTGGATGATAAGGCTATCAAATGTATTTTTGTTGGTTATAGTGTTGAAAGCAAAGGTTATAGGTTATATAATCCGCAAACAAAACGTATTCTGGTTTCACGGGATGTAGTGTTTGTGGAATAATCTGTTCAGTCCTTGTTGTCATGTACTAGAGACAGTAATGTAAGCTCACAGGACATTTATGACACTTTGTTGCCTCTTTTCAGTGGTTGAAATACGAATGTAAGTTCCAATGAGGCAAATGTATATGGGGGTTTCTGAAAATGTTACAGATCAGCCTATTACTGATGCAGATGTACATGATGTACTTGATGAGGAAAGGGCTGAAAATGAGCAAGCCAGAGGTATGTCAAAATGGCTGGTGCACACTTTGCGTGACACTAAATTGGATGCACCTTTGTCTAGTTGTACTTGTTCAGGCTCTCACCATGCATCTTATGCATCAGATTGTTATGCTTTGGCTGTGTCTAGCTTCCATGATGTTGAGGAGCCTCTATCTTTTGATGAACCACAGAATTTAAAAAATTGGATGGATTCCATGCAATTAGAATATGATGCACTTATAGTAAACGACAGATGGACTTTATGTGATTTTCCTCTAGCAAAAAGTCCATTGGTACGAAGTGGGTTTACAAGTTGAAACGTAGGCCAGATGGTGAGATCGATCGCCATAAGGCTTGACTTGTTGCAAAGGGTTATGCACAGCAAAAAGGCATAGATTATGAAGAGACTTTTTCTCCCACTTGTCATATGACTATTGTGCGTTTTCTATGTGCATTGGCAGCTCATTTTGGTTGGGATGTACATCAATCAGACATTGTTACCGCTTTCTTGAATGGTGACATATTTGAGAAAGTTTATGTAACTCAGCCTCGTGGTTTTGTCAAGAAAGGACAAGAGGACAAAGTGTGAAAATGTAACAAGGCTTTGTATGGATTGAAGAAATCTCCTCGTGCTTGGTATGCGAAAACTAACACTCATTTGGTCAAACAAGGCTTTCGTAAACAGACCAACAGAAAGCACATTGTATGTAAAGCATGAGGGTGATGTATTTCTCATTGTGGTTCTTTATGTCGATGATTTGTTGATCACTGGACAAAATGAGAGACATATTGTTGAATTTAATGCTGATTTGAATGCTACTTTCAAGATGAAAGATTTGGGGTTGTTGCATCATTACTTGGGTATACAGTTTAAGCAGTATGATGGTGGTCTTGCCTTGTGTCAGAAAAGTTACATAGAGACATTGTTATGTAAATTTGGACTTGATGATTGCAAACCTATTGCCACTCCCATGGAAACATGTTTGAAGTTGAGTCGTGATCCTGCTGATGTCACTCTTTACCAAAATGATGTTGGCTGCCTCATTTATGTATGCAATAAGAGGCCAGATATTTAGTTTGTAGTCTCACAGGTCAGCAGATTTATGCATAGCCCAGGGTCTAAGCATTGGCAGGCTGTCAAGAGGATTTTTTGCTACCTTAGTGGCACTTTACATCTTGGCTTGTTTTATCCCAAGGGGGTATCATTGCCGCCAGATTTACATGCTTTTTCGGACTCAGATTGGGCTGGTTGTTTTGACACGCGAGTGTCCACAAGTGGTTTTTGTTTCATGCTTGGAAGTTCATGTATATTATGGTTGAGCAAGAAGCAACCTACTATGGCCACTTCGCGTTGTGAGGCTAAGTACAGGGCAGTCTTCACAGCTACGGTTGAATGTGTATGGCTCAGGCGCCTTATGGCTGATTTGGGTGGTGGATAGGACACTACCAACACTATCTACACTGACAGTCAGAGCGCATTGGCAGTTGCGAGGAACCTAGTTTTTCATGCTCGCACAAAGCACATTGAGGTGCATTACCACTATGTCAGGGAGAGGCTCTCAGCAGGAGAGATCAGCTTGGCTTATGTGCCAACACAGGACAACCTTGCAGATCTTTTCACAAAGGCATTGTCTTGCAATAAGCTCGAAGCTTTCTGCAAAGCTTTGGGCTTACTCCCCTTTGTGGACTGATCATGTCCTTGAGGCATGGCACTTCCCTTTACTCATGTGCCAGCTCTCGTTCATTGCATCACTCCAGGGGGGATTTGTTACCATATACATGTGGTAGTGATGTGTGTGAACACACTAGGACCGCCGGGGCATTTTTTCCCTCTTTATGAGGTTTTTTCCTCCATGCATTGTATATACGCCCATCACTCTAGGGATATCTATATTTCCATTGCACACTAAGTAACACACTCTCTATTGTGTGCCTTGAGCTTCCTTCATCTTCTCCAAGCTGTGCGCGTTTCTCTCCAACCCTAATTCCAACAATTAATATAATCAAAATTTTAACTAGCATAGGCAATATGCTAACTAGCACATACAATATGCTAATCAATACATATATTATGCTAATTAGCATATATAGTATGCTAACTCTCATATACAATATGCTTCCATGTATGACTTGTATACTAATTGGCATTACTATGTTAATATGCACATAGAGTATGCTAACTAGCACTGGCAGTATGCCACTCAGTACACTAATTAGCACACAGAGTATGCTAACTAGTACTGACAATATGTTAACTAGCATTTACAGTATGCTAATTAGCACATACAATATGCTTCCATGTGTGGCTCGTATACTTGGGGGGTCACTATGTATAAAATGTGTATATCACGTGCGTTCAAGGATTATTTTTAAAACTCCTTATATGTGATTTTTTGACAAATAAAATGTACATTTTTCCTATTGAATATTTTTTTCCCCAATTTCACTTTATGTTACCTTGTTGTATGTAAAAATGTGAGAAAATATGAAATTTAATAACCCCTTTATGATAACTTGCAGTTTTTTGCTTGGAGAGCTTGCAAGGGGTCATGGATCGCAATCCATGTTGGTCAGCCTTTTGGGGTAAAACTTGGGGAACTTGTTCCTATAGTCTATCCTAACACACTGGTGAATTTCTTTTTGAATTTGGACAAGTTTCTCTCTAGTTTTCCTAGTTGCTCAAGTTATGGCCTGATTTGACCCGACTTTGCCCTATTTAGTTTTCGCTGGAGTAATGCCTAAGTCCTATGTATCTGTTAATTTCTAGACCATTTGGAGTTTGTTTGGCTTCTCAAGTTCCCTCGAAAGTTTTGATCAATTGGTGAGCATTCCTTGACTCTATTTTGCACTAATTCAAGTTCGCAATTTACTTTATCTTTGCACTTAAGCCCGAGAGCACATTTCCAGACTCTGAATCTTTGATACCGCTAACTTTGACAAAACAAGCAATTTCTAGCTCCAGAAACTAATTTGAAAATGCATGGTACATTTCTTAAATTATACATGAACTCTCTTCTAAAATTGACAAAATCTGGTTGTGGGGGGTCATGGATCGCAAGGTCGGGGGATATGGGGTTCAAAAGGCAAGCGTAGCTTCATGACATCGATCTATATTTAGGCACATAATCTAATCAAACAACATGAGTATTTTCTTAGCATGGTTACCAAGCCTTGGATGCACTTTTTCTAAGTTTGGACTAAATTTTCCTTATGTGGGTCAAAATGAGTGGAGACTAATTTCCTAATTTCCTTTGGATTTTAGTGGTTACATGGTTCAATTCACTCCAAATTTGCACGGCACCTTTTCCAATGCAAGGTCAAACTTTATGGACATAAATTTCTCTGTTTTGGCATGTTGGGGGGTATGGATCGCGATTCATGTTTACCAACATTTTGCAACTTTATCACATCATATTAAAGGTGCTTTCTCAAGGAACCTTTGGCACCACTTACTTTTGGGATTTGAGGAGGGGGACATGGATCACGATCCATGTTCCACCTGATCTGGAAACATTGAATTCATAGCTAGATTGTGCTCAATGAATGGGGCATTCCTATAGATTTATTTTTGAATTTGGACCTGTTTGCCCATCTCAAAATTCCTCTGATAGTTTGCACAAATCGTGTCTTTAATTTGATTGATTTTGTTTTTTGTGCACTTGTTGGACGTTTTTGTGGTAATTTGCAAGTGTTCTAGAGCTGAAGAGGATCATACATGTCCAATTTGGTGAAGTGTGGGTGTTCGGTGTGGTTGTAGAAGGCAAAACTGTTGCAAGGTGCTCTAGGTCACAAAAGCTCTCTAGCTCTCTCTCTCTGAACTAACTAAATGAAAATGAGGCGCATCCTGCCCATTTTGACTATATGTGCCCGGCTTACCCCTAATGCAATGTGCATACTTACCTAATTTGCCCACCTTTCTCATGACATACCACCTGCGACTCAGACGGTTCGTCGTTTGGACTCTTGTTTGCTCTTGATTTTGCAATTCTAATCTGTTTTAAGTTAGCAAAATTTTGACATGCACCAAATCCTTCCCTATTTGATATTCTCAAAGCTCTTGCTTTGTAGGTTTGGCGTTTACTTTTAGATCTTGAATTCAAAATTCTTGGCTTTGTTTATTAATTTATTATCATTATTCGGTTAAGAAGGAAAGAAAATTACCAAAAATTATCATTATTTGACCAAAAATTTTGCCAAAGTTATTCCTCAACTTGTATGTACATACTCTCACTCTAAGTATCTCCTTCGTTAAAATTTGTTGATATGACTCAATACTTTGCTAGATAACAGTAAGAATCTGCTAAAAGTTGTCCCAAAAAAACACATCAAATACCCTTTATACATAGTACACATAATCTATCAACATCTTGAACCTTAATGTATTGTAGCATACTACTCCAGCTACTATAGCCATTCTTATTCCCCCCTTCCCATTCGGAGTCACCTTAGACGAGGGTTTGTGTTATGTGCTTGGACGAAAACAACGTGGCTATGAAAGGCCGTGTAAGATGTCCCTATCATGCTAATTAGAGAGGAAATGCATCAGGTAACACAATGTTGTGTACAATGTGGGTAATGAACCAATTGTTTAGTGGCTTGTGATGGCGAGGTTTCACTGATGATGTGCTTACCAAACAAAATTTAGTGAAGTTGTAATGCTCTCTCCTTAATTCTTGGTTTGGTGATTATCCTTTGTGTGGCCAATAGATGATTGGGTTGAACTTTAGGGATCCATTTGAGGCTTGTTTTGGGAGACTACAAGAATATTTATTTGATTGATGGTTTTAGTCTCCATTCCCATTTGGTTGTTGTTGGTTTCTTTGGTTGGTTCAAGTTAACCTTGGGAATCCATTGGTAGTTGGTAAGCCTGTTGAAGCATGACGTTGTCAATTTAAGTTATAGTGACGACATCGTTTTACAATGTGCTATTCTGTCAATGGGGAAGGCCTATTGCATTGAGAGACAAGATTGATTAGCCAGTATTGTTTTTGGTATCGTATCTTTTTTGGCTTTAATATCATGATTGATTTCCAGATCCAAACTTTGGTAATTCTCATTTCGCGATTACTTGTGCAGGCAGTTCTTGTGGAGATGCAAACAGATCTTCACTTGTGTTGTAGTCATTTGAATGCTTTTGTTCATCCCATATGTGATTTTTTTGCGCGAATGGCACAATATACGAATAATATAGCATGTCATCTTTCCAATATCGAACAGCCTTGTAAGTTCACATCCATGAAACTCCCGAAATGATTCTCTTGTTGAGATCTATACCTACCGCCGTTCCTTAGCCAAATATATTTTCTCTAGCATTTCCACAGTGAGAGGTTGATGATACTTCTTCAATCTGCATCCATTTATCCAGTTAGACATTACATCTCCCTCCAATGTCGCAAGTTGGACGGCACCACTTGGTGATATGTCATTGATCACAAATGGGCCTTTTGCCTTCTTTTTCAGTTTCTTGGAAGATTAAAACGTAGTCTCCCTTTTGAAATTCCTTTCTTATTACATGTTGTTCATGGAACTGTTTCATTTGTCTTTTTTGTGAATATATGGACAACTCATGCCCCATCATATTTCATTTATCCCAAACACTTGATTGAAAGATGTTGTGTTTTGCAGTGTCTTGTATGATACCCGATATGTCCATAAATTTGAATGTAGTTTCAGATCTGAGTTCATCCTAGATTTGTTGATAATCTTTGTGAGCACTGTGCATAATATTGTGCTCTCGGCTTATCCATTTGCTTGAGGGCGGTATGAGACTGATTTTGAGTGGAGCACCATAAATTCATGCAACAGATAGTCAATCATGTCATTGAGGAAATGAGTTCCTTGATCACTGAGACAATTTGGGATTTGGAAGGCCATATCTTATGAAGATGTTCTCATAAAACAACTATTTCTTTGTTCCAGCGTCGTTCTTTTGCGTTGCCTTGGCCTCCACCCATTTGGTCAAATAATCTGTGGCCCACTATAATGTATTGGTTGATATGCCGGTGGTGAGATAGGCCCAATATATTCTATTCCCCATTTGGCAAATGCCCGTGCTTCCAACATTGGTCTTAGAGACATTTCATCACATTGCATCGTACCTTAGTGCATTGTCAAGCATCGTTTGACATAATGCTATGCATCCATAAGCAGAGTAGGCCACCAAATTCCTACAAGGAGTATTGCTTTTACCATTTTGGCAGTCAAAAAGTGTTCTCCTGCTAGACCGACATGCACTTGTTCCAGTATCGAAAGGTACTCATGCTCTACTGCACAAATTTGTAAATTGTTATATATCCCTCTTTGATAATGTTCATTTTCAACAATAACATAATTTTCCCTCTCTTATTGAATCAAGTGTAGTCTAGCTTGCTCAAGGTTGCTGAAAAAACTGCAAGCTCCAAGTATTTCACAATGTACTTTCCTCGCTTGGGTGCGTGCTTCTGCTAACCTAAACAGTGTAGCATGCTTGATTGTCTTTTTGATGGCACAAGAATTACAGAACTAACATAGTTGTGAATGCTTTTTTTCATGTGAGGCCAATATACTCCAAGTAGCATTAGTCTCTAGTATGTCTGCATTTTGGCATTGTGAATACCCATAGTTTGTACGTGATCTTGTCTCAGATACATTTCTTTTTTGGATGGCTTGATGCATAACCTAAGTATGCCGTTGTGTCCTTGTTTATATAACCGTCCGGCTATCAACACTAGCGAGCAATATTTCTTGATGATTGATTATTGTCTTTCAATTTGCAGAGCACCAATGGTGAGAAATGGTATAACATGTTCACTCCACATGGTACCATCTGCATATTGAAGAGATAAGCGTCAGAAATATCATTCTCGACTCTTAAAGGTGCCTCTTCTTGTAGTAATCGGGATAAATGGTCAGCTCTCTGATGTGTAGTCCCTTTCTACTACAGTGAAATCCAATTCCAACAATATTAGGAAGCTTTGAACGATACGGCATGTGTTGCATGGTTTTTTCACTAAGTATAATAGCGTATGATGATCCACAGATAATGTGAATTTGTTTGCTAGAAGTTATGTCTAACCTTTTTGACAGAATAGATCATTCCCAAGCCCTCCCTTTCTATTGTCGTGTAATTTATTTCTACGCCATTGAGTTGTCTCTACTGGAATAACAGATTGGAAATTCCATGTTGTTTTCTCTCGTTCGTGTCAAGATATGCCCAATAGCATAAGCCGATGCATCTACATGGACGTGAAAAATCTTGTTCCAGTCAGGAGCTTTTAAAATTGGAGCAGAAATAAATTTGAGATAATATCCACAATGACCCATAAAGTCTTGTACCTCTCTAACTTTGGTTGGTCTTGGAAGAGCAACAATCACTTGTATCTTTTCTTTTTTTGATTGTTTCCCACAGCAATTGTGGTCATGGCTCGTCTACTTCAAGAATTGGTTGCATCTCTAAGGATTTAGCCTTATCCGTGGTGTTTGCGATACTCCCTGTAGTCTATGGTTCTTCCTTGTTCTCTTTTGTGGGTTTGATTTTGTTGTCAAAATTTTTAGCACAATGTATGTGCAGGTGATCCCTTCCACACAGCGATCACATAATCCTTGGATTTAAGTTATTCGCATGTATCAATTATCCTCCATTTTTACCTTTTCTGACTCATGCATTACTAAGTCAAGAGTTTTTAAACTTTTTGGCTATATCAAAGCTTGAGAAGCTTCTATGAGTTTTTTGCACATCTCCATCGATTTCATTTCAAATTCAAGCCCTACGGATAGGTCGAAAGTCTTTGTTCCAACGTTTGGTTTTTCTTCAACCTCGTCTCATAGGCTACATGCATTGCATCTAAATGCTCGTTCACCTTTTCCATATTGATCCACCAAAGTCAGTCTTTGACTCTGACTCTTCAGACCCTTTTGCATTTATCTTTCTCTCTTGCTTATGTTTAAGTTGTTCATTTGTTTGGTTTAATTCCATTTTCCAATCTGTTTTTTCTTTGAGCCTATTTGCTTTCATTTTGTCTTGTTTGGCTTTCCATGATTTTCTTTGAGTCTTAACACTAGGTTGGTAACCTAATAGGACATAAAAGTGTCCTTTCAGGGTTTTGAAAAAAACCTCCAAAACCTCCAAAACTATAGTAGATCCACTCATTTTGTAAAATCCTTTCATGAGGTTATAGTTCAAGGCCTACTACACATGGAAAAAATAAGAAACTTGTAAAATTTATCATCTTTTGGTCACACCAAGCCTCCAGAGTTGATGGACCAGTACATTTTCAGCAAAACAGTCATTTCTTACGTTTTGTTGCATAAAAATAAGATTAGGGATTTTTGTAGGACTTGAGATAAATTCCGTGGTTAACTTCAGTGGTTGGTGATCAGAACATATGATTGCTTCTCACTCACTATTTTTTGTTTCGCCAAAAGAAATAGGTACAAAAAAGTTGAATTTTTTCCATTCTGCAAACCTCTCATCAAAGTTTCTATAGCCACGCTCAATACAAATAATATATGCATGTTTTCTTAGTTCCATGTTGTCCTTTAGGTTCATAAGGAGCCATGGAGCATGTCAAAAGAATAATACATCTCTTACCAAGGGGAATCTTGGGGACAAAGATGAAGTGCTATTTACAGCAAACATGAAAAAACTGGGTTCAACATTATGAGTTGTAGAATCCCATAGAAATTATTCAATATATAGCCAAATTTGATGCTTATGACTAGATATGGTTACTACCTACAAAATGCATATAGTTCTCACAAGAAACTAGTAATATTGAAAAAGCTATACTTGATATACTAGAATGTTTCGTTTTCTTTTATAATTGAAAAAATCAACCATCGTTGTGTACTACGCAAAATAGGGTATTAGGTGCCCCAAAACTCAATGAATATTATTTTCATGTTACAATATGCGACATACAAAATCAAACTGCATTTGGATATCATAAAAGCCACCAAAAAAATCATAGAAGAGCTAAAATTGGCTAAAAAACAGGATTTGACAATTTTTGTAATTTGGTCATAACTTACAACTTTAACATTTATTTCTCCCTAGAAGCACCAAGACATGTTGAGGACTACTAAAGATAGTTTTCTAGCATTATAGACCTCACAAACATGAATTCTAGAGTGGTATAGTTGCAAAAAGTTGAAAAAAGCCAAAAACAGGACCTGTTTTTCCACACATTTTAGGTTGTGAAATGTTGTGCAAGGACAAGGTTAAAGATGGAATTGATATTTCAAAAAAATGTCAAGTTTTTTCAGCTCATGAGACAAATTTCTAGAGAGATCTCACCTCAAAATACATTTTGAAACTCGTGACATAATTCAAGGAAAATGGTCACTTAACAAGACATAAAAGTGTCCCAGGACATAAAAGTGTCTCATTACCAACCTAGTGTTAATTGACCCATTTTCAAATTTGGTTTGTTCGGAAATTTCAAATGATCTGTCTCACATGCTTATTTTTTTATACTTCTTGTGCTCACCATCAACACTCTTGGAGCATTAGCTGCTTATGGTTGTTGCGGCCTCAAATTGAGGTTTTGTCTGTATGTCTAATTCATTCTACGGACCACTTCTTCAACTAACTGATCTACATTTTTTGCGATTGAAGCAAGAGCACTATGTTTTGCAGATGACTCATTGCCGGTAGAAGAGGCACTGCTTGTGTTTGTCTTTGCATCTTCAGTTACCTCCCCGTATGTTTTGCAATTGTCAACCAGGTACAATGCTTCCTTGGTGACTTGTTCAAATGTTGTGCATGCCTTTAAATGGAGTTTAAATGTAAGTCCTTTTTTAGAGTTTTGTTTCTCAAGCCATTGATAAAGAGAATCGATAAGCAATCATCCTGTGGTAACTCTCACACTGGACATCTTTTGATGTATTGCCTGAAGCGAAGTAAAGATTCTTTCACCTTTTCACTTTTTTTTCTGACAGCATAGATCTAACAAACCGTGTTGTGCTTGATTCCCCTCTCAGAGAATTCCTCAGCAAACTCTTGCAAGAGTTGATCAATGTTTAAGAAATCTCTACTAGTCAACAACGTTCCCTCCAAAGTTAAACCAAATCCTGTGAGTGTGGTGTGGAAAGTGGGAGACTAGTATCCAAACGGATTTATGTCTATGGACAGGGTGGACCCAATTAGTTGGGTACTTTTCACAAGATTACTACTTAGTTTAGACTAAGTTCCATATCATATTCAAGGTTTATGAATGGCGAATATTCTCAAGCCTTCCACCATCATCTTTCTTAGTTTCATATACCTGCTTCTTGCTTCTCAGTGGGTAGTGTTTGGCTACACCAACGTGACATGTGCACCTCTTAGTCTAGAGTGTTGCAACTGCACAAGAATAGAGTTGAATTTTGACAAGCATCCTTTCCCTTCCAATTACCATGAATTTTTTATTGTTTTGGTACCAAAATACCTTAAAATGGATAAAATACTCAACAAAAACCAACTCTACATGATGTCAACACCCATTGAGTAGTGTTTCTAAATTTACAAAGCATGCACTACAACAATCAATTATTTGTCATACGTAATGAACTTAGATTCAATAATTTACGACTTTCATTGGTCTATATAGTCATTACAAGAATTGTGTGCATAATTTTGCTTTAAAATCTCATTATTTGACTCTCTTGTTAAAAAAAACACCCCATATGTATGGATTCACTTACAAGAAAGCTCATTCATTGCACTCAAGAATGCTTTGACTAATATATTTGTGTTATAATTGCATGATTTTGACTGACCATTTTTTGTTGTAGTCACTGATGCTAGTGAAAGGGAGGTTGACAGGTATGTGTGTGAGAAAATTAGAATTGTTGAAGCAACCATTTTCCCGAATCCCCTCCCAACACCCAAGTATACACACCTAGACTAGGACACCATATGTTGGGGTGCGAGTTTTGTTGCACCCCGAGAACTCCCTCAATCCATGTAAATTGCTATATAGATGCCATGTGTGTAACATCATGTGATGGCCCATGTGTGAGGATGTGATGTCCCAAGGGTCGTATGTAGGATCAAGAGTCAAGAGGCATATTACCCTTTCATGAAGAGTCAAGTGACCTTTGGATAGGTGTAAGCACTATGTGCGATGCCCATATAATAAGCTTTGCAATCATTTTATTAAGTTGAATAATCAAGTTGTGTGTGTTTACATTTATTCTATTGTGCATTGAGTTAACATATTAATTAATCTCTCTCTATCTAAATAATTATGATTACATAATGACTGCCACATTATGTTACTTTTTCCATAACCCATCACTACTGCTCTTAGTGCAAGGCAAACCCTAAAGAGTCTATTTGGAGCAAAAGAAAAGCACTGAAAGCCTCACTGAAAATGCAAGTGTATGGGCTCATGATGGGGAGTGATGAGGTGTTGGAAGATTCCAACAATAGATGCCATTTCATGAGAAGAAGATGCTCGAGAGGTTGTTTAAGCCCTTGTAAACCAAAAATGATTGTAATTTCCTCGTCAAAAAACCATTAGATCTTTGATCACTTTTCATTTATGCAAAATCTGGGGCTATGAGCTTCTAGGATGTATCATAAGTTAGACAATCTTCTAGGATAGGTCAATTATTTTTAAAGTAGTTTTGGCCTTTGTACATAAAAGACCCATAGACAGGGTATAAAAGGAAACTTTTTAAGGTTTTGAGGGAGAGTTTATTATTGATAGAAAAAGAGATAAGGTTTTCTTTGTATGTTTCATATTTCATCTCTTTGTATCACACCGCACTATTATCGTATTGACAAACTAAGAGCATCGTCGCGTTAGCCTTGAGGAGCTCTTCCTGTCGATATCTACATTGCAAGAGTCTCGCGAGATCCGAGCATCAACACCCACCACCTTCTAGGTGACATATCTCAATATCTGAGTGTTGTTTTGAGATTCCGTCAGTTTCATTGGATTCCTAAGGCTTAGCAGTACCTAATAGGTGTGTTTAGCACCATTTTTGATGACTTATATGTTTGTTGCTAGAGAAATTTGCATTTTTTGCAAGTCAACAGATTTGAGGTTTGTTGGTTGAGAACTAATTTTGACCTAGTAAGGAATGTATCTGTCAAGTTTGGTGTTGATTGGAGTTGATTTGCTACTGGTTTTGTATGTGGATACATGATTGGATCAAAGAGGTAAAAATTAGGTTTTTTGCAAATAGATTCTTTCCAGGGAGTGTATTGTGTCCAAATAAGAGATTAACAACCTCTTGGCATGCCTCCATGCCCTAGTCAAGTCACTTGCTCCCTCTGATTGACATTTAGTCTTGGGACCGTCTCTTTGTGAGATGTGGCAGAGCTGTGAAATCCTTCCTCAAACATTGACTCTGTTTTTGGGGAATGAGTACCGACTAGTGTGAATACAGTCGAGTTCGATAGAGTTACCTTAGCTAGACTAGTTAGATAGAGTAGAGTAGAAGTGGAGATCAAGGCATCCTTGGTCTTTGTGTTTTCAGTGTGATTTTCTCGCCATAAGAGTAGTTAGAGGAAGATATAGTAAAGTGTTAAGAATAGGTTTAGAGCTTGGTGTGTGGCTTTGTTGGCTATTAGAGCAACGAAGTTCACACTAGGTTGAAAAATACCCAAAAAACATAGATTGCAAAGTTCTTGTAGTGAGTTGTTATTTTTTAGCATTCTTTTCTCTTGTTTTAGGAGTATGGTAAGTAGATGCATCTCTGGATGAGTTTTTATCCGCATTTTGGTTGAGTTTTGTTGTTAGCATTTGCTTCAAGTAAAAATCAACAAAAAGGAGTGAGGGAAGAGGGAAATTCACCCAAAAAGATCATCCGTTGTTGAAATTTTGATGTCTTGTGACAAATTAGACCTAAAGTGATACCAAAAACTTGTGGACAAGTGAAATTTGGAAAAAAATATGATTTTGTTGATTGTCAGGAAAAAATCAGGATTTTTGCACCAGCTACCAGCTAGAAAAACAAATTTTGGCCAAGACTTGGGAAAGTGGTAAGCCTTTATGCAAGGATCATCCCTATCAAGTCAAAAGCGGAAAAATTTGTTAGTAGCATAGAGGTAGAAATTTTCATTTTTTGCACGATTACCATCTACAAGAGTCAAAACTTGACAACGCTTGGAGCAAGGGTTCTACTTGACTTAAAAAAGAAAGCCATCAAATCAAAACTAAATTTGGACACATAATGTGAGAGTGAGATCAAATCTCAGCTTTCAAACTAAAAAATTACTAAATTTGGGATAAAGCTCAAACCGGTTGACAAAACACTGTGAAATTTGGCGAGTGTTCTCTTGAAAGGGGGTGTAACACTTCAAAATGGGAAAAAGTTGAAAAAAGTTACCAAAAGCAATAGTAGAGGATAAAATCACGATTTTTGCGTCAGCCCCACCAGCTAGAAAAATAATTTTTGGCTAAGGGTTAGTTCAAAGGTAGGCTTTGATGCAAGGGTCACCCCTATCAAGTAGGAATAGAGGGAGAAAATCATGATTTTTGCACCAATTACCTGCTAGAAGAACAGTTTTTTTCCAAGCTTTGGACTAGAGGGCGATCTTGATGCAAGGATCACACTCATCAAGAAGAGCTTAAATGAACAAGGTGCGAAAGAGGATAAAACGGGGATCTTACATTCTCAAGGGATTGGGAACATAATTACTAAAAGAGAAGTTGAACCCGTTGTAGCAAAAACAACAACTGAATCTGTAAATCATATACCTTCTACCATACAAGAATTCAAAGGTGATTGGCATGAAGAACTTTGGGACATAGTTAGGAAGGCTAAAGATGGGAACCATTCATGGAAATCGGCACCTATTGCAAAAGTTGATATTGACATGGGCATGAGGGATGTCGACATGCAATCCATGTATGGTGACCAAGAAACGGAGAAATCAGAGCATAGGAGAGAAGAAACCCTTAAGGAGCTTCCTTCCTACTTAGGACCATATGAGGAAAGATTTGATGTTATGGTTTTTCCATCTCAAAGAAGAACTCATAAGCCAGTCATAGATTCTCAAGGATTGCAAGAATTTATGTCAAATCAGTGACATGCACACGAACTATAGCTGAGATGTTAAAAGTGAGACCTCAGATGTGGAGAGATGTCGGTATATGTCTTGAGAAAATGGAAATAAAAAATCCTATTGAGACAATAGTTCAAGAAATGGGGAATTGGAGCCAAACCAAAAAGGATGCGAAGCCCGTTCCTATAAACAAAGTTGGTGTGGTTATTGTGAAGGTGAGGAGGGGAAAACCACATTTCCCATAGAGAATCAGGGAATAGAAACAATTGCTATTCTAGATAGTGGTGCATGAGTTGCCATTTCCACTTAAGTAATTTGGGAGAAATGGGAAAAACATGTCCTTAGAAAAACATGGATTAAATTACAGTTAGCTGGTGGCTATATTGCAAAGCTTATTGGAGTTTTGGAGCACGTGGTGATGCTTCTTATGCAATAGAGTATGAACATACATTTGCAGTAGTAGCGTTTGGTATTGAGAATAAGTATGATGTTATTCTAGGAAGACCATTCATGTGCCAATTAAAGATGGTTCAAGACTTGGACTATGACTATATCTACTTGCACCATTTTAAAATTTGACGATTGGTGCAGAGTCTGAAGTACCTGTGTGGTTGAACTCTAAAACTCACATATGGATGTGTGGAGCTTCAGATTGTGATAGTCTTGCAAAAGAGGAGGGTGAAGAGCATAGGTCATTTGAAGATCTCGACTCTATATCTGAATCTTTTCTAGAAGAAAGAATGGAACCTTAGAGTGGACTACCTTTGATGTGTGTGGCGATGAGATCACCCCTACAAAGTTTTGTGATGAGGAAGGATTTGATGTAACTCCCTATTTTATTATTAACGTGTTGAAGGAAACTAATGAAATTTTAAGTGTGAAAGTAGAACATGCAAGACAAACAAGTGTGTCATGGATCACCATGCAAAGACACAAAGAAAGAAAGAAAGACCACCACAAGAATTTGTCATCATCAACATCATGAAGAATCGACAAAAGTTGTTTCAAGGAACTTGATTTCAAAAGAAGTGCAATTGAAACTAGATGAAGAAACAAAGCTTCCAAATTTCACATTAGATGTTCAACAAATTCAAGATTAGCGAAAGGACAAGGATACACCAAAAGATTGATTGTCTCCTACAATGATCAAATTCAACATATGTAGAGAAACAGGACTTAAAATCACATGTTCAGTTGTGATAGATCCTTATGCAACAAAGAATTTAATGTCTTATGGTACGTGGATAATGATGGGAAAGTTGTTGATAGACGATTTTCGGAAATCAAAATAAAAAGAAAAAAGGTTTATCTTTCCTCTACCCGAAGCACAGCAACACTACTGGAGGGCTCGACAATCCCCCGGTCAATCGGTGAGCCAGGAATTCTTTTTTTCTTTTCCCTGCCCCCGCCAAGTCCCATGTAGCCCAGCTCTAGCGGCACCCTTGGCCATGCCGTCATTATCCATCATTAGCCCCGGCTTTCAAAACAGCGTCCGTAAGAACCAACCCCAATCAGGGAGGAGCACATTACCGAAAAAAACGATAAAAATTGTTTTTTTAACATTCACCACCCCCTTCTATGCTTGGCCACAATGGGCCGCCACCAATTTGGCCACACCTCTCTCCATTATAACCAGAAGACAGAGGTCTCTCTCTCTCTTGCTCGGCTCCGCCAATCCACCATCTCTCTCTTATCTCTGCTCTTGTGTCACCCAGCCCAAATGGCGCATAAAAACAAACAGCTACCCCTTTTCTTCCATGGCGGGCCACCGTGCTTTTACAAAGTCTCCCTCTCTCTCTTTCATTATTTTCCACACTATCTCTCTCTCTCTCTTACCTCTCTCGCTCGTCCATACTCCTATGGTGGGCCGCTATACATCACCCCTCCCTCTCCCACCTCGTCCACACTCCCTCGACCTCACTCTCCCCTCCCTCTCCCACCTCGTCCACACTCCCTCGACCTCACTCTCCCCTCCCTCTCTCCCCTCTTGTTTTTCTTCCACCGGCCGGCCACCACGCACCCAAGATCTCTCTCTCTCTCTCTCTCTCTCTCTCTCTCTCTCTCTCTCTCTCTCTCTCTCTCTCTCTCTCTCTCTCTCTCTCTCTCTCTCTCTCTCTCTCTCTCTCTCTCTCTCGTGTGTGTGTGTGTGTGTGTAAACAACCTGAAGGTGCATAATAATATTCTCTCTCTCTCTCTCATAACCCAACACCCCCTACTCGAGAGCCCGCTACCATCCCTCTCTCTCTCACGCTCTCAACAGGCCCATGTGGGCGCAGCATATACAAAGCTGTTCTCTCTCTCTCTTATTCACATGTGTGCACACACACACACACACACACACACACACACCCTCACACACTCCTCCTCACACTCTCGCTCACCATCTCTCTCAGACTCTCCGTCTTTCTTTCTGTGTAGCCGCCGAGCGCACAGACAGTTTCTTGCTCTCTCCCTTATTCACACACACACACTCTCTCTCTCTCTCCCCCCAGTCCCTCTTTCCCCCCATCACCCGCTCTCTATCCTCACTCAGGCTCTCTCTCCCTAGTTCTCTGCAGTCGGCCAAGCAGCACGTTAAAATATATATATATATAAATAAATTAATATCCCTCTTATACCTCCGTTCCCACACACACACTCACGTATACGAACACACACATTCACCTACACACATATACACACACACCCTCATCTCACACTCTCTGACTATCTCTCTCTCGACTCACTAATTGACATCTCTCTCTCTTACCATACACAAACACATACACCCACACATTTACATGCACTCACAAGCACATGCACATACATACACAAGTACACGGCACGTGTACCCACTCAATCAAATAGCACAGCACGCCATACGCACACACAAGAAAAAAAGAAAACCGAAGAAACTCAAGATCAGCAAAAAAAAAAAAAAAGGCCAAGTCGTGCGCCGTCGACACCGAAACAAGCAAAGACGCCGAAGGCATGCCCCGGTCGGCGAAATTGGCAAACACGCTAAATCGACACACCAGCGAGGCCTGCTGTTCCACCGGCATCTCGTTCACAACGCCCTCTTCAGTAAAATCCATAGGTTGTCATCAATTTTTCCGAGTTTCAAACCAAATCTTGTAAAAAATTCCAATTTGTAAATTATCACCTCTCTCTAAGTGATGGCCACAAAGGCCCACCTAGGAGTTTTCATTTTTAAAATTCCCCAAGACAAATCAAGGGTCAGCCATTTGGGACCCACCGCCTTGCTTTGTCTCCCTTGATTAGGGCCCTAAACCTAATCCGATTACCCTAACCTAAAGCAGCCAACACCTATAAAAAGACACTGAGAGGTCACTATCTGGGGGGGTAAGTACTTGGTAGCATTTTGGTGGGAGGGATTGGCAACACTTGCATCAAGAGAGAGGAATTTAGTGTAGGATATTGGGAATTATCACTATGTGAAGAAGCCATGTCTACACCTTGGCTCCAATGGTCGCCAGATACACACACACACTCACGCTAGCAAAAAATCCATGTGTCTGTGAGTCACCTCTAGAGAACGCACTATTAGGCTCACTATCTCTCTATCACCATGGTTGCCACCTCGCCGAAAATAATATTGCCGTAAATATTGCATAAATATAGTTTTCCCTCACACCCCGAGGGTTTTCATCACCTGCATCTCTCTCTCTCTCTCTCTCTCTCTCTCTCTCTCTCTCTCTCTCTCTCTCTCTCTCTCTCTCTCTCTCTCTAGGTGTGTAGAGTTTGTGTTAATTCCAATCACTGTTGTCCGCGTCTTAGCCGCTCAAAGCTAGGTGGTGCCCCCTATTCACTTCACCGTGGCCGGCTCGGCGTGCATCGGCTCCTGGCATTTTGAGGCTGTCGGGGTCCGGTTGCCCTTTGCGCTCGTCATTTGGTTCCCCCACTGAGGAGGGCTTCTTGGAAACCTCCAGTTTACAATGCTGAAAATAACACACATCATCAACCATGGACGAATTGCTGAAAGAATTCTCTAGCTAGAGAATGGAGGAGGAGGAGACTGGAAAAGCATTGACCGCCTTCATCAAAGTGATGCTGCCTGAATACACCGTTGTAAACATCCAAGAGGTAAATTTTCCATCTTGTATTGCTCGTGCTAACCGCAAATTAAGAGCATCAAGTGGGAGGGCTACAAAATGTCGTCATTGTTGTCAACCAAAGAATTTTTGTCAATGAGTGCCGACAGAGGAAGTGAAAAAAGAACGGTGAGTTTTTCTTTTGAGAACCACAAAATTCTCATGACAGACAAATTTTCTATAGCACCCAAGTGTTTTCTCTCTAATGGTCTGAGAGGAGTTGTCAACTACATCAACCACAAAGTCTAAGCCAGAAAGCCTAAAGCATTTGGTGGACGCAAGTGGGCCTACACTCTCTCTAGGCCTAGAGAGTTCAAATGAGGTTCGGCCACCAAGCGTCGCCACCGCATGCAAAATGGAAAGCCGATTGAGGTAGACTCTTCTCACCTAGTCTGTTTTGAACCTAACGTGGAGGATTGTGCGGACTTCTACAAGAGGTAGAGGCATGTGGTGAAGGTGTCACCTGGTCAACACCTGAGGTACGAATCCAAGTTTGTGGATTTGTCAAAGCGATGGGTTGCCTCACTAGAGGAAGGTGAAGGAGAACCTAATTTCCCGAAGAAGGACCTTTTCATTGCTGGCGTGTGGTCGCTGCTTAAAGAGAAGGTGAAGGGGAGGTTCCCTGCAACGTATGAGTTGGCAGTGGAAGTAGCCTTCCTTAAAGACAAGAAGCTGCACATGCAAGCAAGAGTCAATGAGTCAAAGGAATTGATCTTAGTCCTACTAACCCCAGTGACTGCAACAGCCGTTCATAGAACCCAACCACAGGAGGCATCAGAAGAGTAGCAAGACCTATTGAGTCCCATCACTAAACTTGAAAGTTTCTCCGTGCATCTGGTGCAGCAAGGGCATGCACCGGTTAGAAATCCAAAGCAAGGGAGAGGACAACGAAGGCAAAACCAAGAGTACCACTGCTATAATTGCGGGGAAGACGGCCATGGCATGTAATACTGCCCACATCCAAGAAGGCAGAACTTCAATAGAGGAGGAAGGCAGAATCAGATCTCTCCACCAAGGGCGAGACCACCACCACCTAGACAACCAATCCCACCACCAGCCATGCAACAACAGCCAGTCCCACCAGTTTAAGTCCTACAGCCACCGATGCAACCACCGCCACAATCACCACTTACACTCATCCTACGCCCGCCACCAATTGGCAGCCGCACACCAAGTTTCATTGGTCTTACAAAAGAGGTCAAGATTAAGATAACAGAAGAAGGATCAAGCAAGAAGTCTGTTCAAAGGACTGAAGCAGTGGAACAAGAGATTAAAGAATCAAAAGATGCTACCCCAGTAAGGGAGGTAAGTGAAGACAATCATGTTACAAATGTCAGTACATCTCTAACCTTAAATGAAATGGACACCAAAGCAATCAATCGACAGCATTGGGCAGTAAGGGTAAGAAGGTGTAAAGTGTTGATCAGGCCTCGTCAAAGTAAGAGGAATGCAAAGAGCATGGAAGACACAAGAGAAGAGGAAGACCAGCTTGCTAGCAAGGATTTGCAGAAGATGGACAGCATATCAAGCAAAGGGGAGGGCTTTGAAAATAGAAGCCTGTGCACCAGCATGGACCAAGAACAATGTAGCAAGCTGAAGGAATCTTGCATCAAGGAAGTTTCACCAGAGGACCATAACGAAGAGGTAAGTATGAATGAAGGTTTGGAGCTGGACATTATTACAAAGGCTTGGCAGCTTTATTGTGTAGTGTCATAGACTTGGAGATGGGTAATGCATCTAGTCTACTAAAAGGTGTCATAGACTTGGAGATGGGTAATGCCTCTAGTCTACTGAAAGGTGTCATAGACTTGGAGATGGGTAATTCCTCTAGTCTACTAAAAGGTGTCATAGACTTGGAGATGGGTAATTTCTCTAGTGTAATGAAAGGTGAATAAACTTGGAGATGGGTAATGCCTCCAGTTTATGTAAGGATGTTCAGAGTAAGTTTGATGTGATCAATATGTTGCCAACCTTTTAAGGATGTTCCAGAATCCTCCACCACGCAGCATTGTGTTTGCATGGGATGCATCAGACCTATGGTTATGGTTAACCACTAGGACATATAGAAGTAAGATCAGCATGGAGATAAAAGTTAAGGAGCCATGGATAGACAAAAGGCTGATAGAATGCAAGAATGAAGGCCTCATTCCCAATTTGGTGCAATTTTTTTTCAAATAGTGCATCCTCTCTTTGGAGAGAGGTAAGTGGATTATGCTTGTATTTAAGCCGCAAGGTAGGTGGCTTACTATCAACATCGAAAAAGACGGCTGACATGTTTGAGCACACCCAAGAGAAGCATGCTGGTTTTTCCAATCGCGACAATAAGCAAGATCTTGAAGACAAATGGAGCTCACCACACCAACAAGGCGGCCATATATGGTGGATTCTTGGCACACTCTTGGGAATCATAATTTTCAGTTCTGTCTTTGTAGGAGCCAAGATGCTCATTTCTCCTCTTGCTATTGGTGGTTACAAATTTGGTCCCATTTGGCATGCAAATTTTATTGTTCAGACACTCCAGATAATGATCATATTGTTCATTTGGGATCCAGGAGGACACTGGCACAAGGTTCTAGAATCCATGGGCTTCCCATTTAATCAGCCCACACTATTCCAAGGAACATGCTATCACCCAGACCTGTTGTAGATTCATGAATATCCCAAAAATCTCACCAATGGCCAAATGGAATGGCTAGTTCACAAGCCAACTCGATATCGGCTCCTATAGATCAGCTGAAGAATAATCAAAGTCAGGG
This sequence comes from Adiantum capillus-veneris, assembly GCF_014529385.1. Lineage (NCBI taxonomy): Eukaryota > Viridiplantae > Streptophyta > Polypodiopsida > Polypodiales > Pteridaceae > Adiantum > Adiantum capillus-veneris. The sequence continues at coordinate 70,318,075 of NC_140957.1, forward strand.
CTAGAGACATGAATGCCTCTAGCCAAAAGGGGAGAGGGCTGTTGGTAGTCGATTTCGGAAATCAAGAAAAAAAAGGAAAAAAGGTTTATCTTTTCTCTACCCGAAGCATGGCAACACCACCGGAGGGCTCGACAATCCACCGGTCAACCGGTGAGCCACGAATTCTTTTTTTTTCTTTTCCCTGCCCCCGCCATGGCCCATGCAGCCCAGCTCTAGCGGCACCCCTGGCCATGGCCCATCATTAGCCCCGGCTTTCAAATCCACGGTCGCAAGAACCAACCCCAATCAGGGAGGAGCACATTACTAGAAAAAAACGATAAAAAGTTGTTTTTTAACATTCACCACCCCCTTCTATGCTTGGCCACAGCGGACCGCCACCAATTTGGCCACACCCCTCTCCATTATTAGCATAAGACAGAGGTCTCCCTCTCTCTTCTGCTCGGCTCCACCAATCCACCATCTCTCTCTTATCTCTACTCCTGTGTCACACAGCCCAAAGGACGCATAAAAACAAACAGCCACCCCTTTTCTTCCATGGCGGGCCGCCGTGCTTTTATAAAGTCTCCCTCTCTCTCTTTCATTATTTTCCACACTATCTCTCTCTCTCTCTCTCTTACCTCTCTCACTCGTCCATATTCCTATGGCGGGCCGCCATACCTCACCCCTCCCTCTCCCACCTCGTCCACGCTCCCTCGACCTCACTCTCCCCTCCCTCTCTCACGTCCTATTTTTCTTCCACCAACGGGCCACCACGCACCCAAGCTCTCTCTCTCTCTCTCTCTCTCTCTCTCTCTCTCTCTCTCTCTCTCTCTCTCTCTCTCTCTCTCTCTCTCTCTCTCTCTCTCTCTCTCTCTCTCTCTCTCTCTCTGTAAACAGCCCGAAGGCACATAATAATATTCTCTCTCTCATAACCCAACACCCCCTACTCTCCCCACCCTGTCGACCTTACCCCCCTCTCCCTCATTCTGTCGGCCAAACCCCCCGAGCGCTCTCTCTCTCTCGCGTGCTCCTCTCATTCAGGCCATGCGCAGCTAGCAGTTTTCTCTCTCGCTATCTCTCTCACTCCTTATCCACACACTAACCCCCCTCATCCCCCCCTCTCACTCTCTATCATTCAGGCCACGCGAGCCCGCTACCATCTCTCTCCCTCTCTCTCTCTCTCTCATGCTCTCGACAGGCCCATGCGGGTGCGGGTGCAGCATATACAAAGCCATTCTCTCTCTCTCTCTCTCTCTCTCTCTCTCTCTCTCTCTCTCTCTCTCTCTCTCTCTCTCTCTCTCTCTCTCTCTTATTCACATGTGCACACACACACACACTCCCCCTCACACTCACTCACCATCTCTCTCAGACTCTCCGTCTCGCTTTCCGTGTAGCGGCCGAGCGCAGCACAGACAGTTTCTTGCTCTCTCTCTCTCTTATTTACACACACACGCACATACTCCCGAGCCCCTCTTCCCTCCATCACCCGCTCTCTATCCTCACTCACGCTCTCTCTCCCTAGTTCTCTACAGTCGGCCAATTAGCACGTTAAAAATATATATATATATATAAATTAATATGCCTCTTATACCTCCGTTCCCATACACACACTCATGTATACGAACACACATACACACACACACACACCCTCATCTCACGCTCTCTCACCATCTCTCTCTCGACTCAATAATTGACATCTGTCTTTCTTACCATACACAAACACATACACCCACAGATTTACACGCACTCACAAGCACATGCACATATATGCGCACACAAGAAAAAAGAAAACCGAAGGAACTCGACATCAACAAAAAAAAGAAGAAAAGGACAAGTCAACACCAAAACAAGCAAAGATTCCGTCGACACCGAAACAAGAAAAGACGTCGAAGGCATGCCCCGGCCGGCCCCGAGGTTGGCGAACATGCTACATCGACGCACCAGCGAGGCCCACCGTTCATCAGCATCTCGTCCACGACGCCCTCTTCAGTAAAATCCATAGATTGTCATCAATTTTTCCCAGTTTCAAACCAAATCTTGTAAAAAAATCCCAATTTGTAAATTATCACCTCTCTCTAGGTGATGACCACAAAGGCCCACCTAGGAGTTTTCATTTTTAAAATTCTCGAAGACAAAGAAAGGGTCAACCATCTGGGACCCACCGCCTTGCTTTGTCTCTCTTGATTAGGGCCCTAAACCTAATTAGATTACCCCAACCTAGAGCAGCCAACACCTATAAAAAGGCATTGAGAGGTCACTATCGGTGGGGGGGTCGGCACTTGGTAGCATTTTGGTGGGAGGGATTGGTAACACTTGCATCAAGACAGAAGGGATTTAGTGTAGCATATTGGGAATTAGCACTATGTGAAGAAGCCATGTCTACACCTTGACTCCAATGGTCGCCACACACACACACACACTCACGCTAGCAAAAAATCCCCGTGTCTGTGTGTCACCTCTAGAGAACGCACTATTAGGATCACTATCTCTCCCTCTATCTCTCCATCGCCATGGTTGCCACCTCACCGAAAATAAGGTTGCTGTAAATATTGCATAAAAATAGTTTTCCCTCACACCCCGAGGGTTTTCATCACCTGTGTCATTATCTCTCTCTCTCTCTCTCTCTCTCTCTCTCTCTCTCTCTCTCTCTCTCTCTCTCTCTCTCTCTCTCTCTCTCTCTCTCTCTCTCTGTGTGTGTGTGTGTGTGTGTGTGTGTGTGTGTGTCTCTCTAGGTGTGTAGAGTTTGTGTCATTTCCAATCATTGTTGTCCGGGTCCTAGCCGCTCAAAGCTAGGTGGTGCCCCCTATTCACTTCACCGTGGTTGGCTCGGCGTGCATTGGCTCCTAGCGTTTTGAGGTCGTCGGGGTCCGTGTCGCGCTTTGCGCTTGTCTCTCCCAATCATAGAGGTAGAAGAAATAGTGTACACAAGTTCAAAAATTTTGATTCCTAGCTTTGGAGTGGCCAATGTTGTACTCACATTGAGTATTGGGGAGTTCAAGGACACATTCTACTTTCGAGAGTGGTGGAGTTAAAGCAATGGATTTCTTTGAGAATCAAAGTTGAAATTGTTAATTGCCGTTGATGACACCTTCAAAATGCAAAAAAGAAGCGGGAGGTAGAGCTTCCCCATCATCCACACGCTTGGATGGACATCTTCTTTCAACCACAAGGAAAAGCTTCAACAACACCACCACCAAAAGCCCCAGAAGCATCTCAAGCCCATGCAGAGAAGAAACAACCAACCATCAGAGAGCAAGATAAATCTAAAGCAACGGCTGAAGCAGATCAACCTCGTAAGTCAACTTTACCTTCAACGAGTCTCCACCAAACATCCAAAGTATCCTCTACATCAAGAGACACACCATCAACAATGCAACAAAAACCCCCAAAAAAAGTTTATCAACCCAAGTTTCCATCACATCAAAGCCTCTAGAAGAAGCTGAAGAAAATCAACGAAGTGTTAGTATCCAAAGAGCACATCAAAGTCAATGACCTAGTTTGGATACATGAAGCATAAGCTCAACCTCAACAATAAAAGGTGATAGGGTGGGTAGCATCAAATGAGTCAATCACTGCTCAAGGTTGCTTTCAAGGAAACACTAATATTTGGGCCAAAAAACCTAAAGCAACACCTTGGACCTACTCGCCCCAAGCAAAAAATTCTACAAGAAGAAAGCCGAGCTATCAACAAAAGAAAAACACATCAACCAAGAGAAAGAAAAACGGCAACAAGCAAGACCTTCAAAGTAATAACAAATGCGACAAGTTTGGATACCAAAGCTAGATTTCAATCAAGTTACCCAGCAAAAACATGTGGAGCAGCGGATGATTCCAAGTAAGCTACTCAAAGCACAAGGATTCTATAGAGGTAACACTTGAACATGGTTACCAAAAGTAGTAGTTCAACCTGGAACAAGGAAACTCAGTCATGTAGCACCCGACTCAACTCAAAAGCAAGCAATTATAATGAAGAGCCAACAGAAGCCAGCCACAATTGAGGGTGCTACAACCTTCATATGGATACCTCATCATCTACTACAAAAGCGTTTACAATGATAATAGCCAAATATGGATACCCAGACATAGTGTCCATCTTGTTAGAGCACAAGGGAAAATGCAAAAGACGGTCACACAGGGACCAAAGACAAGGTGGGTTCCAAAATTTCTATTGGAATCTCCATCACAGAGAACCCATACACATCGACAACCACTTCTCATGGGAGATAAAGCGAAGGCTTCATCAAACCCAACTATAACCGTAGAGGTTTCACAAAGCGAGATCAATATATTGCAAACAAATCAAGAGGAGCAGAAGTATGCCAACTTACCAAAAAAGTGGTGGCATCCAAAGACCAACGCAATCAAAAAGTCCTAAATCTTAAATACCTATCGTGATTTCGGGTTTAAACAGGTAAGTCCAAGATGCCATTAAAAATATATGGCACATGAGTTAGAGTCGGGCAGCTAAGACACTAAATGAGCGAGGCATTAGTCCCAAAGCTTCATGTAATGTTTTCTATGGTCTAAGCGTCTTAGCTATTCTAGGTATTGCTCAAGCTAGAACAGTTGAGCATATTTATGTTGTGTCTCTCATGTTGTTATAGGTGAGCATAAGAGTCAAAGTATATTTAATTTTAATTATGGTGAAGTGAAGGAGGAAGTCCAAAAGACACTCACGCATTGAGCACAGTGGAGAAGCTTCTACATCAAAAAATCTTCTTGGAAACGTGTATTGAGACACTCCTTGATACCACATGTGCTACATTTGTTCCTTGAAGCACCCATCAACTCTGTCTTTCACACTGCATGCTTTTGTTAGACAAATTTCTCAAATGCATATAGAGTATCCCATAATTGACACTCACACCACATGTGCTACATTTGTTCCTTGAAGCACCCATCCACTCTATCTTTCACACTGCATGCTTTTGTTTGACAAATTTCTCAAATGCATATAGAGTATCCCATAGTTAGGTACTCTTTCTTTGTTTCTTTCAAGAACTCACCTTGCATGAACAGGTACTTCAAGTTCAAATGCTGAACTCCAATAAGAGCATATACCAAAGTCACTTTTTTTCCACCGGGTTTTTTTCCTTTGGTCATCCATGTTTCAAACCCTAATCTAGAAACACTCATCATCATCGTCTTGTATATATTCCTTCTACATTATCAATAAGGAAGTCACTACCCATATCAATCATCAAGGAATCACAGCAACAGTGCACGTATTCACATGCTTGTCAAGAGCAACTCTTCTCTTCAAGGACAACAACACAACTTCAGCAACAATGGCAAGTCAAAGAAAGACATTTAAAGACAAGTGCCAAGCAATGACAAATTCAGAAAGAGAGATACCAGAGCAACAATTGTATGTAGCTCACACAAGGCTTCAAAACTGGTGAAATGTTACAAAGGACTCGCATTAAAGTGGAACCCAAACAAGGTCCGTCACAAAGTCAACCATCCACAGAAGCTGAGTTCCAACAAAGGTAGGTAACAACATAGCTATCTTCACAAACAAAAGTGGCCACAAAGAGGAGATTGTGCAACGAGATATAAATTTGCCTCGATAATCGAAGTTTGACACAACCATCAAAAAGCACCTAGTAGATATTAGTTACTCAAGGAGGGGGGAAGCCATCGCCATGGTATAAAAGAAGTAGTTTTGGCCTTTGTACATAAAAGACCCATAGCCAGGGTATAAAAGGAAGCTTTATAAGGTTTTCTCTGTAAGTTGTGATCTCCTAATTACTATTTAAATTTCATTTGTTTGTACCGCACCACACAGCTATCGTTTGACAAACCAAGAGCATCATCATGTTAGCCTTGAGAAGCTCTTCGTGTCGATATCTACATTGCAAGCGTCTCGCGAGATCTGAGCATCGACTCCCATGACCTTCTAGGTGACATATCTCACTATCCGTGCATTGTTTTGAGATTCTGTCAGTTGCATTATATTTCCAACGCTTAGGAGTACCTAGTAGGTGTGTTCAACACCATTTTCGATGACGTGTAATTTTGTTTCTAGAGAAAATTGTGATTTTTGCAAGTCTGCAAATTTGAGTTTTGTTGGTCTAGGATTGATTCTGACCTAGTCAAGAATGTGCGTTGATTGGAGTTTATTTGCTATTGGTTTTGCATGTGGATGTGTGATTGGATCGGAGAGGTAAAAATTAAGTTCTTCACAGTTAGAGAGTTCAAAGATTGTTTCCACGGAGTATATTGTGTTCAAACAAGAGATTGACAAACTCTTTATGTGTCTCTATGTCTCAGTTGAGTCTTTTGCTCCCTCGGATTGATATTTTAGTCTTGGGATTGTCTCTTTGTGGGATGTGACAGAGCTGTAAATTCCTTCCTTAGACATAAGGACCTCTTCAGTCTCATTAATAGGATTAAAAGCATTTGCACACAATTGGTGTACATAGAGTCTCCACTTGAAGAAGAAGACAAAGTAGTTGTGCTCTTGTAGGCCCTTCCTGAGGAGTATAACCAAATTGTAATTGTGCTTAAGGAAAGGAACTAATACGCTCACCTGAAAGCATCATCAATTCTTTATAAGAAGAAGAAAAGAAGATCACCAAAGTCAATAAGGAATCAACTTCAAATGGAGTGTATGTTGTAATATCTTCCAAGAATAAATGCACACATTGCAACAGAAACAACCACCTTTACAAAGATTGCTACAAAGTAAAACCTTGTAAAACATGTGGTCAAAAGAATCATGCTACCAAATATTGCAGGCTCAATGAAAAACAAGTGAAGTTTTCCAACAACAACAACACCAAAAGAAACTACAAAGAGTGATACAAAGACAAAGGCAAAGGCAAAACCAAAATCAACCTTGCTACACTGAAGATCCCAATGATGAAGATACTGACAATCAAGTTGGCATAGTCTACGGTGATATATTGTGAAAGCATTATCATTTGTACTTCCCTCATTTCTTTGTAGGGAAGGATTTGTGAATCTTACCTTGTGGATTAGGGGATAGTCTGTGTTCCATACCCTAGTATTGTGTTGAAGGAGAGGCTTTGTGACCTTGTGTGCGTAGCTACCCGTATGTGTTTTGATGGGAGGAGTGTGTGAATAGTGCAACAAAACCCACAAGGGGAGGATTGTTGAGGTGCGAGTTTTGTTGCACCACGAGAACTTTCTCTATCCATGTAGACTATCATGTAGATGTGATAGCTCGTGTGATGTCCCAAGAGTCATGTGTAGAGTCAAATAGAAGGATCAAGAGTCAAGAGATATCTTTCCCTTTCATGAAGAGTCAAGTGACCTTTGGACAAGTATAAGAATTGGGTGCTATGCCTATATAATAAGCTTTGTGATCATTTTCTTAAGTTGAATAATCAAGTTGTGTGTGTTTAAATTTAGTCTATTGTGCATTGAGTTAACATCTTAATTAATCTCTCTCTCTATCTTATTATTACAATTACATGATGAATGTCACATTACGTTATCCACCATAGCCCATCACCACACACACACAGAGTATAGACTTGATAGTGAAAGATTGTAAGAGAAGATGATGATGACAAGATTACAGAGTACACAACATAACATAGCATAGCATAACAGATGAGAGAGAGGAATCTTGCAAATCAATTGCCTAAAGATTGTAGCTTCAAACTCTTCGACACGTCTTATGGAGTTTGGTATTTAATATTTTTTATTGCTTATTAGTGCCAAAAATAGGAAGTCCCTCTCTACACTTAGTTCCACTTTAGTCTTTGTGTGGTGGCTACCACTTATTGCATGACCCTCTATAGCATGAGTTCTCACTAATTATTTACAAGCGAGCCATAGTGGCTTATTGAAAAAATAAACTATAAAACTATGCAAATAAAAATGGCTGAAAATAATTCATTATCGATGCCTTCTCCTCAGCTCCCAGAGTTCCAATCTACACAGCATCAACTTACCATTAGTAAAAATAGAAATACTGCACATTAATTAACCATTACATGCCAGCTATCCCAATTGTAGTTAACCACATACAATATGAGGGTGCCCAATCTTGTAACACTCCAAGGATTGCTTTGCTCTATGAGTGCTCTTATTGAATTTGGTTCTTTGTTGCTTTCCAAATTGACAAGATGGACATGGATGTTGCTCCTCCTAGTCTCTTATGCCAAAGAATAAGAGAGCTAGACAAAGAATGTGAGTTGAAATTAGCATGGTGCATAGCATTCAATTTCACCTTGAAAAGTCTTCCATACCTCTCACCATGAGCAATGACCTTATCTTCATCATTCTTTACACAACAAAATTGATTGTTGAACTTCACTTCATAAACTTTCTTCACAATTCGACCTACTAAAATCAATTTTTTTGTTATTTGTGGAATAAGAAGAACATTGGACAAGTCCTTCATTTCATCTCTTGACATCTCCACTGAGATCGTGTCATTTCCTTAAATGGCATGATAGGAATCATTACCCATGAGGACCGAACCTTGTCCTTCAAACAATTGAACTGATTTGAACCAATAATGATGATGAGTCATGGGGTTGGATGCTCTTGAGTCAACATACGACTCATCTTTTGATTCTTCTTAGAGATGAGCCATATAAGTAGACATAAATATTCTTCGTGTTGCTTTGAGCTTGAAGATGCATAATTAGATACCTCATTTTTGGCTGGTCCGTTTGTGATTTGTGATCTACCATTGGTTTGATTCCTCCAACAATCCCTTTATCAATGTCCGGGTAGTCCACAATTGTAGCAATAATCGGGTTTTTTTCCGTTGCCTCTTCCTTTTGTTCCTAGATGGTTGCCTTCTCTTCTCTCAAAGTACGTTGTTTGATGTGTCAGAGCTGAATGTGATGAAGCCATAAACCTTGAGCTGTTGTTGTGGTGGATGCCTCTTCCATGTCTTCCACCGCCTCTACCATTGAATCTTCCTCCTCGATGCATCACAAGGGCTGAAAATTGATTCCTTGAAGTCGAGTTTTCTTCAAAAAATCTCTGCTCTTCTTAGAGCCTCCAATGTTGGGAACTTCTCTCTTGCAAAATAAGAGAAGTGACAAAGTGCTTGTACTCCGTCTTGATACCTTTGAGGATAGCTTGAATCATATCCTTATCCTTGACTTCTTCTCAAATGGCTCCAAGCTCATCTTGAATATTCCTAAGCTTAAACAAGTGCTCATGCACACTTCCACTTGTGTTTTTAGTAGCTTCATTCAGCTTTGCCTTCAAATGCATGACCTTAATGATACTGTTACCTTCAAATCTTCTTGCAAGGATTTTCCAAGCTTCTTTGGCTGATGTAACACTCCTTACGTATCCAACCAAAGTATCCTTGTCGTTGATGTCAATAAAACGTTGAGCTTGAAGTGCTCTTCTATCTCAATCATTCCTTTGATCTCCATGGGTTGGTCTTGGTTCTTAACCTGTCACGGTCTTCCATTGTTCTTGATCATCAAGAGCGTTTTCATCTTGAACTTCCATGAGCCATAGTTGTTTGGGTTCAGCTTGCTCTCATCACCAAGAAAGGTGATATCACTCGAGGCCATTGTGTGTGTGTGTGTGTGTGTGTGTGTGTGTGTGTGTGTGTGTGTGTGTGTGTGTGTGTGTGTGTGATGAACACTCTCCCTTCTCTTGATTATGAAACCTCACACTCAACTAATGTGGTACTTAGGAGAGCTAGGCCGATACCTCTAAACTCTCAACCCAATAGCTTAAGCTCTATTATTAGCCCATTAACCTAGAGCTCTGATACCATGTTAAAAATATCATACACAAGGTCATTGATCAAATGCACTTCTCAAGGTACATTTTAGCACTGTGTAAGTACTACGAGCTAGTATTTATAGTACTATGAGCTAGTACTTAAATTACTTGTGCTAGTTGCAACAAAAATGAGAGTAATTGGGTTCATAAATGAAGTACTTGAATGATATAATCACACACACTAATCAAGAGAATAAGTACACAAACTGATTTGATGAGAAACTATCAATTCTATTATTAATGGTGCAATTGCATGAAGTGCAAGAGGTTGGGATACACTATGTGGGCTTCAGAACTCTGTGATTATCCTCTCTCTCACACATGAGCAGACATCACATAGCTCCACAGATAGGTAGTTAGTAGGTGCCACTATAGAAAAATAACATTGCAGGGCCTATTTGTAGAGAGTATAGTGTGAAGAGGTTAGATCATCTGCCCATGATATTTGGTATGCTATAGATGACGTTACGAGCTACAACTTTTCTTTTGGAAGCTCCTCCAAATTCATCTTAGATTAAGAAAAATCGGCCCTGTAAAACTGTCCAATGAAAAGGTGGCCAAGCTACAATTTTCTTGCTTTAATTATGGGAAAAGTGATTTTCTTTCCACCACTCATGGCATGAATGATTGAGTCACAACTAAAGATGATCAATAAAGGTTATTTTGACTTACAATAATGATTCTAAACTATAATATGAAGTATATGCAACCTATCCTAAGTATGCAAGTGATATTGATTCTTCATCTCTTCTTTCAGATCTACCTCAGTGGCATAGATTTGACAGTGTCATCTTGCACAACGATGGCCCAACATTTCACACCCAACGATTGCTTGATGGCATGGATGATGAAGGCCCTAAGCAAGATGTTGGGCTATCATGACATTAGATCAAGGATTAATATAGGTCAAACTTTTGCTGCTTGCCATGAGAAACCTCCTTAGCTCTATGCTGTTAGGAAACTTGGCAAGGGTCTCGCCATAAGCAAAATTGAGGCTTTGGCTTTTTAACAAAAAATCCCGTGGCAACTACATGAGTAGCATGATTTTTTTGCGAGGGGATTCGATTAGCTATTAGCATGATATAATTCTAACGCATACATGGATCTTGACTACTCTTTGAATTCCAACTGTTGGCCTCATGGTGGACTTCTAGTGCAATCTTTGACAGTGGCTTTTATTGGCACTATCATGAAAGCGAAGTGTAATGCTTTGTTTCACACCCAACGATTGCTTGATGGCATGGATGATGAAGGCCCTAAGCAAGATGTTGGGCTATCATGACATTAGATCAAGGATTAATATGGGTCAAGCTTTTGCTGCTTGCCATGAGAAACCTCCTTACCGTGGCAACTACATGAGTAGCATCATTTTTTTGCGAGGGGATTCGATTAGCTATTAGCATGACATAATTCTGATGCATACATGGATCTTGACTACTCTTTGAATTCCAATTGCTCCTCATGGTGGACTTCTAGTGCAATCTTGGACAATGGCTTTTATTGGCACTATCATGAAAGCGAAGTGTAATGCTTTGTTTCACAAATCCAAAAACATGCCCAAGTTCACCTTTCAAACAAAATGCAAGTGCAAACCATGAATTCATCATAGCTTTCCAATCCTCTACAACCATTGAATCCATCCTGGAAAGTGTGAATTCAGACCTCTACCAGAACCTTGGGCAGTGTTAGATTTTTAGTAAACTTTTTTTGGGGGTACTCCAATGTATTGCAAGATGAATCAACATGTCTTAACTCACCTTGAAACAAAATGCAAGTAATAACCACACATCATAGCCTTCCACAAATCTATATGACCGTCAAGGTCGCTGGTTGGCGGGCAGAGGATCCTGACCCATCATCAGCTGCCATGTCTGGAGCGGAATCACTGCTACAGCTGATGGATTGACAACAGGTCAGCAGCCATAACTAATCCCATCAGCAGCCTCCCAATCATTGCGAATGATTGTAAGCCCAGTCAGAAACCATAATTAATCCATTAACCATTTCTCAATCATTGCCAATGATTGTATGCCCCATCAGCACCCATAATCCATCAACCTCGTCAGCGCGCCCTCAGAAACTGTACATGTTGCAGGTTGTACCCGGCACACATCGAGGCGCATTCGCACGCGCAGCAGCAGTTCAGAGGGAGTGTGCACCTCTGCAGTTGTCTTCAGCAAGAAATCACCTTGGCCCACCTCCCAACGACCCTTGACGGTCGGGAATGGACCATTCTCTCATAATACCAGAGCTCCCCAATGGCTCCCGGCATCCACCAGTCACCAAGGGGTGGACACCCTACCCCATCTACCCCTACAACCAAAATACAGGCTCACTCTTGCGTCATGTGCTTGACGGCACCAATGCCAATAGTGGCTACTGAACACTTTCAACGTCCCCTAATAGGAGTCTTCTACACTAAGTTCCTTCTGCTGTATTCACTCCATATGTATGTACGATGTTTGAAATGGGCCTCTCCAGTCCCCGTTTCGTCTACCCCCTTGGCCGAGCATGAAACGTTTCACTCTAAAACACGGCAGTTCAGACTGATGTTTCCCATTTGCGTTGAAATTTAGCCTGGCAACAAGTCCACATGAAACACAAAAGAGAATGATGAATGAATAAAGGCCCTCACATTTTAGGCTTCAGACTGTTTAAAGATTCAAATACAGTACTTGCAAAAAGTACAGAGATTCTCATTTTTCAGTAATAGCACCCAATGATGCCCATGTACAATCGAGATTGATGAATTGATTAAGTCAAGTAGCATCTTATTTACTTGCGCAGTTGCGCACAGCAATCCTGCCCTGCATGTAATACTTCACTTAACAAACTTTGGTGCTGCTACCCAATCTACAGCACAAGCAAAGGCGGACAAATGAAAAGCTTCAATTGCCAGATTCACTTACAGATGGACTAATCAGAGGCAGTATTTAGAAAACAAAGATTCCAAGCTACAAAATCTGAAGCAATTATTTCATTCACATGCACCAGCATTTCAAATATCTGCCAAAAAAAGAATTACCTCAAATTTTGTGAAATCCTGTTTCGCCTGAGAAAATTTACGAGGACAAATGTCAAAATTGGATTCACTAAAACTGTCACAAAAGATATAGAACCTTTTTTGCACTGTTTCATTTACCAAACAATTGTCCAAAATTGCTTTGATGTAAGCTATGAGAAGTTCTCAACCTAAACAGTACTCTTCAATTGAAGAGAAGAGCATGTCCTACTTTGCCCCTTTATGTACATCTCATTTACCTGAACCTCTGCTACATTTGCAAAATGGCCTAGTATAGACTTAGCCAGCTCAACTTGCTGTAAGAAGACCTAACTGCCGCACTGTAATGGAAATCGAGTCCCAACATGAATGATGATAGCTTCCTTCAAGACCTTGCATCATCATCTCCCTGAGCAATTGAAGCCGCAGGTTTAGAGGTTTCGAATGTCTGATTTGAGCCAGCTGCAAACTCATCTTCCTCAGTAGAAGCTTTCCCCCTATTCGCAGGTACCTCAGAACTGTTCGCATGTACTTCTCCTTCACTGCCAACAAGAGCAGGAACATTGGTTGCCACTGCCTTCTTCTGAGAACCTGTTAACCTTGCCAAACTCACAAATGAATAGCCTCCCAGCACATTGTTGAAAGCACGTATGCAGAACACAGATGCCTTGAATGCAGGCGGCGGTAAGACATTTGCCACTGCGAATTCCATCCCATTGATAAGCTGATATCTAAGATTGCTACTGACTCCCATGTGAATGGCCCATGTGGCGGCATTCAAGAGCGTTGGAGGAGCCTTGTTCTGTGACTCGAACTTCGGATCCATCTTCTTTCTAAGCCCAATCAAACAATTTGACAAGAAAGTGCCAAAAAGACCCGCCCCAAATCCGACAGTAGCAAACACAGCTCCCTTATACACAAATGTACCTAATCTGTCAACAATACTGTATGCCCCTTGCTCAAACATATGCCCTGGGGGACAAGAAGAGAAGATCAAGGGGAGCATGCTTGCCGTAGATGCAGCCACAGATGTAGGGGCTAGCATGTACATGAGAGCAAAATTCAAGATTGATCCAACAACCAGAGTGGAGAACACAAAATCAAGCTCATTCAAGCCAAAATTAGGGCGTGACGCCATGTCTCCGGCGACCGATGCACCTACACCCACAATTTGCTCCATGAGGACCTTGAAAGGAAACTGCGGATCTGCATTCACCCTCTCATTCCATCCCTTCAAAAGTGCAGCAAAGAAGCCTCCCTTCCCTGTAGAGCCTCCATAATCTTCATTCTCTGCATGGCCATCATGCCAGCCGCCACCACCATCACCACCAGTTCCGTTCCCAGACTCATTGCCTCCACCGCCAAATTCACTCAATTCGGCAAATTCCTTACTGTCCGTTGATGTCGTGGAAGTTGGAGATAGAAATGAGGAATAAGCAGAAGTAAAGTAACCATGCTTACCCGCAGATCTGAAAACAGAAACGCTCGGACATATAGAGCCTTTGTTCACAGAAAACCGCTGGGTACGAGTTGATAAAAGTAGTGGAAGAAGAGACGCGTGAGAATGTAAGCAAGGCGACGAAGCTCGCAGCTGTGCCGCCATGAATGCTTCCACTCACAACAATTGCATCGATACAAAGACTCAAGAAGGAACTGAACATATTGGAATTACCGTGATGTACCTACCTAGTGGGTTATTCCAATGTCCTCCTTACTTTTGTGCTTCATTGAGTCTCTTGAACTCCGCACATGGAGCCGTTCGGCTCCACGTTCGGTGAAACACGAGCTGCCACATAAGCCAGGCCCGCCACGCCCCCGTCTCCATGAAACGCTTGCATGAGCGTTGCCACCGCAATCGCCCCCTCGCCCCCTCCCCCCCCCAAACTTAAACGTAGGGACGTTCGGAAGGCGAGAACGAAGCTGCGTGCACAGAACGCCTAATAAAGTTGTAGCAAGCTAAGGTGGCACTCACTGCAGTGCTTTTTCTCCTGCACGCAAGTCGTTAGCTGGATAGTAGCAGCAAACGGCTGGTGCGTTCAACAAGCCATGTGCGCAATTAGACGATCAGTGAGATCTTTTTCTCATGCCACCGAACGCTTGAGCCACCGTGCCATGTGCGCGCTACATCTGATTCGGTTCCATCGAAGTGTGGTGCATCGCCTTGGATCTTGCCACGTATAGTGGACGCACGGGCCGGATTCTTCCACATCCACTTTTTTTTTTTTTTGCCTGCTAAGGAAAGGCCTTAGTGTTGGGCTACATTGGGCGTACTTTCATGGATGGCGTCCACGTGGACGGCCAGCAGTTTTGCAGGATGACGTTTAGGCTTGGAGCCGCGTGCGAAATTCTGCTTGGAGCGGTGTGCGAGTTTGTGCTTAGATTGTCGAGGCCCAAGGGCGACATCATGAGCTGGATTGTAGTAACGCAGAGTCGCACACGACTCTAAGGAGTCTGTCCTAGTCCCCCCCCTCCCCCCCCCCCCGCCTGGGTCCATCTTGCACCTGCAAAGCAGAAGGTCTTGTCTAGATACTATACCTCGATGTTCGTCTTGAGGCTTCTGCGAGTCCTACACAGCACACTTCATGACACGAGTACCCTTCGCACCTCTGCTAGCTGTGTGCCTTAACTTCCTCCTGTAGGGTTGGTACACAGGGTTGGTGATGCGGGCTGAGACAAAGCAACGCTGAGCTATGCTACAGGTACCTGATTGTAGTTATGCAGATGTTATCGGATAAGCACTGAGTTAGTGCCTTCATCTTTTGCACACGCTCAAGAGCTTGGTCTTGTGAGCTAAGCTCGCAAGCATCAATCAGGAGTCGGACGAGTCGATTTCCTGAGAGAGAGAGAGAGAGAGAGAGAGAGAGAGAGAGAGAGAGAGAGAGAGAGAGAGAGAGAGAGAGAGAGAGAGACCATGGTACCGACTACTATCGAGACTGCCTCACACCTGTGAGAGGACAGACAGAGATGTCGTGCATCGTCCAATCCAATGGATCCACTCGCCTATGTGCGTGTGTGTGTGTGTGTGAGAGAGAGAGAGAGAGATGCAGTGTTCGGGAAAAATCATTTCTCCAAACATACAAATTCTCTTTCTTGAAGAGGAAATTTAGAAAATTAGGTTTACTTTTTGGGTTTTTGGCCTATTGAGGAAAGGCCTTAGCGTTGCGTTGGGTTGGGCGTACTTTGAAGGATTCCGTCCACGTGGACGGCCATCATCTTTTGAGGGATTTGGGTGAAAGCGAAGCACAGGACGGAGGTAACGTGCACGCCTTCTCGAACCTCCACACTGCCACAGCATTGTACTGCGTACATGTCCGCCTCGCGAGTCCCATAAGCAGCACTGCAACCGAGATGTGATGGAGCCCAAGTAGTAACACGGAAGCAACGCCACACTAAACCTCTCACGCGCCACAGTTGTGTTGCGGGCTGCATTGCAGAAACGTGCAGGGCAGTGTCCGTGCCCACTTCCTCGAGAGTGTCGTGGCACGAGAAAACTCCTCTCCTCTGCGAGTCTGCGTCATGACTTGAAAGTTGAACCCTGCTTCCCACCGCATGCAGCACGATGTCACCTTTGACACCGCCGCCATGCACAAGCTATAATAATAGCAGTGTTAGGGAAAATTCATTTTTCCACACATACAAAATTCCTTTGCTTGAATTTGCCAAGAGGAAATTTTCAAAAGTTATGTTACTTTTTAAGATTTTTACTCTATTTTCCTCTACTTTGGGGCAAAATTTCTCCTTTTCCCCTTGCGTCCAACCTGCACTTTGGAAATTCAAAACTCCACGATATTGAGCCAAGACACATTTTTCCCGAACACTGAATAATAGAGACAGAGATCCTGCACGAAGCGTAGCCTCGTGGAGCTGACAAGGACAGTCTCAGGCGATGACGTATAAAGGAGTAGAGGTTAGGCTAGAGAGAGACGACCGTCGTTCACATATAGACGTGTATAGACTCATTTGGCTGTGGCACACGCGTGCGCACACGCACACACACACAGTTTCTTTCAAGAATTGTGCACGTAGTCACAGGTACTATTCAGCATGTGCCATTGTGCTATTGCTTAAACAATGTGGATTCCAAGCATACAGAACTTGTTTCCCTTTCAAACTTCCTTTCCTTGATTTTGTCAAGAGGAAATATTTATTGAAATTTAGGCTTTCTTCGTGGCTTTTCAAACTATTTTTGTCGATTTCGGGGCAGGATTTCTCCTTTTGCTCGTGCCCTAGTGTTCGAGAAAAATGTGCCTCAGCTTATTATCATGCCGTTTTCAATCTCAAAAATGTCGGGTGAGGCCAAGGGGAAAGGGGAAAATTCCACTCCAAAATAGAAAAAATAGTGTAAAAGCCCGAAAAATTAACTTGATTTTCTAAAATTTTCTCTTGGCAAATCCAAGGGAGGGAATTTTGTATGTTTGGAAAAGTGATTTTTCGCGAACACTGTCTTGCCCTCAACTAGCATTTTTTGAAGTTGGAATTGACACGCTATTAAGCTGGGAAAACTTCCGCTCCAAAATAGAGAAAGATAGTGTAAAAACCCAAAAAGTTAACTTGATTTTTTGGAAATTTGTATGTTTGGAAAAAAGCTCTATCGTGCCCTCAACCGGCATTTTCGAGATTAAAACCGGCACGATATTAAGATGAGGCACAATTCCCCACGAGCGCTGGTTTTCAAAAATCCTTCTCCTCCAAGTGCTCGGGAAAAATCATCTCCTCGAGCATGCAAACTTCTTTTCGCTGAGTTTGCCGAGAGGAAATTTTAGGCTCGTCCTTTCGTTGTTTCTGTGGTATTCAACGCATGAGCATGGTGGGAACCCTAGACCACCAACACATACTCTTGGATCTAACTCAACTTGGCACCTCAAATTGCATAGTCTATGGACAAGAAGAGTATGAATGGATAAAGTGGGGGTACCCTTTCTGATTGGTGTACCTTTGCTCACTAGTTCATTAATGCCTTTGAATTTGGTGTTCTCTTGCATGTGTCTAAATATATGTCAAATCCATTAAATAGATCTGATAGTAGGTTAGCCTTAAGACTTAGTTAACGTTGAGAAAGAGAAGGGAGGATTGTAGTATATAAGTAGTGTTGCTGTTGTAAAAATTAGTTCAAGACTAACCTTCTCCCTGATTGATCCTAAGAGGGATGCTGCAAAAATTAGTTCAAGACTATCCCTCTCCCTTATTGATCCTAAGATCCCTCTGACTGTGTGAGGTATTGTTTCTATGAGCTTATTTATCCTTTAGCTAAAGAATGTTCTTTTCTCTTTGCTTGTTTTTAACACGTCAAGTAATAGTTGCGTGAACAATATTTACCATCCTCTCTTAATATGGCCGCCTCTTCCTCCTCGCGAAATCCACTCAATGGACATTACGTTGGCTATGATGACAACACAGAACCTATGTGCGATGAATCTAGTGACGTTCGCTCGATGGAGTTTGAAGATGGTGACTTAATAGCTTGATAACTTATAGAAAATGCTTGATGAATGCTTGGCAATAATACGATTTTGCTTTCTATTTTTTCAGAGTTAAACAAGATAGTGCACCGTGATACGGCTGTGTCATTCTTGGAACCCGATAGTAGCCTCATTCTTGATCATGTGCCTCCACTCCGCACGAGGAGCGCTTCGAGTCTGCCTAAGCTTGATGTTTCTTCTTCTCTTGGCGTTGGGCCCAAATCCCTCAAGTGTGTGAATCAAAGTGGTGCGGTGGCACATACACTTTTCAAGACTTGCGAGGCGATAGTGGCACCAAGTAAGGCTTGCTTGCACCCCATAGAGATTATATTTGTTTTGTCCAACCCTTACGAGTTTTGTTTTTTGTTGTGCCAGCCAAACCTTTTCTGGAGGGTCCATCGCCTGCTACAGATGCAAAAACTGAGAGCGTTACAGAGGGTGCCAACCTAGATGAACATACTATTGCTGAGTGTTACCATGAGGATGTGATTCCCGCTAGTTCATCTTCTCTTGTGTCTTATATTCCCACTAAAATCCCTCTATTGCACATTATTGACATCACTGAGACTTGCCCTCGTTTCGCATTCAAGGGGTGCATACTGAACTGATATGGGACTTACAAACAAATCCCAGAAGTCACTAAGTATATGCGCTACCTTAAGGCAGACCTAGTTGACCCACTCAACACTAACACCATCACTTGTGCTGTTAGCGATCAATTTATTGTGCAATTCATTGACACTCTTGCTGTAGGAGACTTTGTGCACATTGAGAATGTGACTGTGAAAAAAAAAACTAAGTTGGATGGTTGCACATCTCCTTATGTACTATTGCTCAACGCCTCCACGGTTGTAGAAAAGACAAAGCCTTTTGAAGTCAACCTTAGTTTCTACCTAAAGAGCAAAGTGCGTCAATATTTAAATGAGGCACAGTCCTTGCATGCACAGGGCACTCGTACGCACTTTGGAATTGTAGCCTTTGTTGTTATACAGGGCCATGCTAGCACTTCAAAATCCGGTCTTTCCCAAGGTGATCTTGTTGTTGCGGATGGGCCAACAGCTGAGGATCGTGCCACTGTAAGACTTCCTTATCTTTGTCCTTCTATAGATTTGTTTATTTCTATTATTTTCCCTCTCTTGCCATCATAGCTTAGCTCTTGAACGCACGCAAATACGATTACCATGCTATCTTTCGTGCTCTTGAGACCGATGTGCATCCTATGTTTGTTGCACAAAACATAGGTTCCTTCACAGTCCAAAGCAATACACTCTCAGTCTTTGATATTTCTATCCTAGCACGCATCAAAAGTTCTCATCTCGAGCATCGTTTGGAGGATGCATATAAGGCCCATATTCTTGATGTTGGTCACAATCAAGAAGTAAGTATTTATCTTGCTTTTCCTTTTTCATCGTAATAGCTCAAGAAAGCTCTAACTTGTCAAGTGGCTATACATAGGTGACTGGCACATTGCACTTTGTGAATGTGAACTCAATTTTGGTGGAATGTTTTTGTAGTCAATGCAAATCTACTAAGATTCATCACCAACAAGAGGCAAACTTTTTCTCTATCTGCTCAAAATCTACAAGTGTTGTTTTGATGCCCAATCTTGAAGGAAAGATTTTGACCAACAAAGCTTTCCAAATTGATGGTTCTATAGCGGGTGACATAGTCGATAAAGTATTGCATCTTGACAAAAACTTTGTTGACTTATATGCTTCTGATGTACTGGATGCACGTGAGATGCTAGCCTCCCTTGTCCAAATTGGCAAATTCACCGTCAACAAGCTAGGCCTTGTCACATCTTTTGTTGAAGAGACAAAGTAGCACTCCTCCTCTACAACATTGAAGCTCCATCACCTCCACGTAGAAAAACACTCTTTATATTATATTGCTTTCATCCATTGCTCATCTTGTAAATTCCCATCTCTCTCTCTCTCTCTCTCTCTCTCTCTCTCTCACACACACACACACACACACACACAGTGTGTGTGTGTTTGTTTCATTTACTTGTCTTCCCCCCTCCTCACAGCCCAAGGGGGGGAAAACTGCATGTATATGGGTTCCTCAAGCAACCAAAATTCATCTTTTGAACAACTCATTCAGAATGATATTGATAGTGCTTTCCTAGCCAGTCACCCATGGAATAATAATGTTTTCCTCGTGCTCAATAAAATAATAAAGTCACGCTCGGCATTGCAAAAAAATAACAATATCATGCTAGATGCGGTGAGAGTATCATTGGAGAAAACGCCAATGATGACACCTCACCTTCACAAATCCTTCCATTGGCAGGCCCTCATGATCCCTCACCTTGTTTTTTTAAGAGTAGGAACTTGAAATTACAACTCACACACCCGACTCTTTGAGGTGGAGCATCCCATCTGCATAAGGTTGGCCATCCCATCATATGGACTAGGGGAACAGCCCCTAAGGGCTACATGTCACACGAGCTGTCAAGGGGGTTTGAACCCAAGACCTTAAACACAAGAGGCTCTTGCTCTATCATCTGAGCTAGCGCTCGTTGACTCCACTTCAATTTTTGAAATCGTGTGTGCTGCTAGATATGTTCTCACTTCACTCTCTGCGCCTTTGTCTAGGCGGGGTATTCTCTGTGTGTGTGTGTGTGTGTGTGTGTGTGTGTGTGTGTGTGTGTGTGTGCGCGCGCGGTTAGGCAACATCACTTCCATGATGGACATTGTTTTCTTTTTGCAACAATTTATGTATTATTCTACTGCAAGACTACCCATCTGTCTGTGTTGTTTTCTCCTTGGCTCCAGACTGTCCATCTACCTATGTTAAGTTGCTTCTTGGCTTGTAGGAGCTGAAGATACATTCTTTTGTTTTGTCAGGACAAGGGTCCTGTAACCTAAGAACTAGGATGGTCATGGACTACGGCCAAGGGTCGGGCTAGACATTGTGGACAGGGGATCCATCTAGGTCAAGGGGCTAGGAGCCCGCCTATATAATGGGAGGTTGGGAGGAGGATCTTCAGTCTACTTTTCCCTAGTTCTTACACTGGTATCAGATCTTAGGTTGGCTAGAAGGTCTCTCTTCCACTCTCTCTCTAGGCGTTCTCACTTTTGGCTCCTAAAAATAGGGCTTTAAGGTGTGAACCGTGGTTTTTTTGAGCTTTTACCAAATTTAGCAAGTGGGCTTGCCTAAATCGGGTACGTTTCCCGTTTTGGAAGGAGAGGTGTGGTGCACGAAATTGCGCGCTCTTGGGCTAGGGAGGAGCGGCCTCGTGAGAAGGTGGTGCTTCCAAGAGCTCGTGGCCTCTTGGTGCCTGAGCAAGCCGCACACAACCACTGTGTAACTCGCGTTACCTGCTCGCGCTGCCTGCATCGTTTTCCTTCAAAAAAATTGCCTTATTTCACATGGCAAGGCCAATTACCATTCGATTTTGAGCCTTGGACCTTCTTGGTGGTCCTTCCCACAAGCAAGGCAATCCCCCCAAGCCTCGACCTCCGTACTCAGTGCAAGAAGCAAGCTGTGTCGCCTTTCCCTCGAGCCTGACGGCTTACAAATCCGCTCAGTTATTGTAGAAAATTCCAGATTTCTGTATATTTTTACATTTGTGACAGTTTCCATTGGAGTTCGTACAACATAATCATTTGCCGATTAATAAAGCTTTCAATAATCAAGATTCTTCACAACGGTGACAATTCGACCATCTCCACTACAAGATTTCAGTCGTCTTGTGAACCACGGGCGATTTTGCGGAGTTCGTTTTTAACGCCGCTTGTGCAAATTCTTCTTTTTTCGACAGCCAGGTGCTACGACACACAAGTGGAGTTACCTATACTTGGCAAGTGCTACCAACATCAGGTATTTTTTTCTGAGTACTTCTTTCACTGCACTGTGTCGCCATGGATTCGGATATCAACATGACATTCGATTTTGAGCAAAGTACTCCTGATCCTACCAATGACGGCTCGCGGCCAGATCCCCTCAAGGAGAGTACCCGCGACGCTACGGCAGGAGAAGATACTTACGAATTACTCGATATTCAAGAATTTCGTGCACTTCAGACATGCATGATAGTCATGGATGAAAATTTTAAAGCTTTAAATAAAAATGTTACTAAACTTTCCACATTAGTCATTCAATTAATGCAACAGCAGTCTAAGAGTCCTGTTGACACCCACATGCATGAACACGTTGGAACACAAGGGCAAGGCCCAATTAATGAAACACTGCATACTCTCACTGCCAAAGAGGTAGATGACTAGTTAAAGAACTTTAAACCACCAGTTTTCAAGGGCGAAGATCGAGACCACAATAAGGATGCAGTGAACATCTTTCTCGGTAAATGGGATGGAATTCATGCCTTACGGCATACTCTGGATGCAGTAAGAGCTCTGCAAACGAGCTTAACTCTGGAAGGCAAGGCCTACGAATGGTGGATGTCTCTCAAGGAGAAAAACATCATATCATAGAGTTGGGCAGCCTTTGAAGCAATGTTTAGCAAGGAATTTTTGCATACAAACGAGGCCGATCGCAATTGGACCGCTTGGGACCCATGTTCCATGCGCCAATATCCATCACTCCTTCAATATATCTCTCACTATCGGGACGTTATCCTCAAGTTGGAAGGCTTGGATACCTTTCAACAAGTACGAGGGTTCATACGAGGTCGGACTCCAGAACTTAAGAAGTATGTCAAGACCCAAGACCCTAAAACACTTGAGGAAGCCATAGTGAAAGCACATATTCATGATGACCTTGATGATAAGAAAACACATAATAGTAATGTGCCTGCTAGTATACATGGTAATACACGCACTCAGTACGGGCACAATAAAAGAAAATTTCTAGCTAATTCAGATGCATCTAAAAAACCTAAGGGGTCCAGGGGTCCTCTCTCTCCTGAGGATTTTGATAAAGCGAAGAAAGAGAATCTATGTTTTCAATGTTTAGGAAGAGACCATGGCAAAAAGGATTGTCCCAAGGGGAAATCTGCTGCTCACGGGAAGGAGAAAGCAGTGCACACGGTGCAACTACCGCCTCTTGAGTCTTCCTCAAAATTCTCCACAGTGGAGGTAACACACACTGAAGTGCTGCATGAATGATGTCTCACAGCTTCCATGTGGCAACAAACCTTTGGACCACATGAGTTAGTACGTATGCATGGATATCTGCAAGGGCACAAGGTGCGCATCTTGGTAGATGACGGTGCTACTCACAATTTCATCAATTATGGATTCGTGAAAAAGCTCAAATTGCATCAAACTCCGAGTACCCACCGCTACAAGGTAGCAATGATGAATGGACATGATACTGAAATATGGGATACTCAATGCCGAGCGGTTCCATTGGAAGTACAAGGGTACTCTACTTGTTTGGATTTTCAGGTTATGAACATGGAAAGTGCTGATGTGGTTCTTGGTAGGGAGTGGTTTCATAGCCTAGGACCATCATTGAAGCGTAGCTATGAGCACAACAGCTTGATGTTTGATTCCCATGGCACACATGTGTTGTTGTTGGGAGAAAAGGATATACCTTCATCACCACTGATTTGTACTACTGAGCTTATGAAGCTCGTTTCTGATAATGAAATAGAACAGGTTTTCTTGTGTTACTCACTGTCTCATTTTCTTTCTAACATTGAGTCTGTTGAACATTCCTCAACACTGCATGCTTCTCTCTCCTCTATTCCACCAATTGCTAATTCTACACAAGCAAACGTTGCTAATCAATTACAAAAATTATTAAAGGAATTTCAAGATGTCTTTCCTAATGATTTTCCATCAGGTTTACTGCCGACACGCTCAGTACAACATGGCATTGACGTGACTGCAGGCTGTAAACCTGTTAGTAAACCACCTTACCGTATGAGTTACTCAAGGGCTGCTGAGGTGGAACGTCAACTTGCTGACTATCTTAGCAGAGGGTTTATACAACCCAGTTCTTCACCATGGGTTTTGCCTATCCTTTTAGTGAAGAAAAAGGACGGTAGTATGCGCATGTGCGTAGACTACCGAGGCTTAAATGCGGTCACAATTAAGAACAAATACCCATTGCCAAGAGTAGAGGAGTTATTTGATAAGCTAACTCATGCTTGCATTTTTACGAAAATCGACTTGCGGTCAGGATATCACCAAGTCCATATTCGGCTTGCCGATATACCTAAGACTGCATTTCGAACACAGTTTGGACACTACGAGTTTTTGGTGATGCCCTTTAGGTTAACCAATGCGCCCACAACATTGATGACACTTATGGATAGTGTCTTCAAGCCATATTTGGGCAAATTTTTCATTGTTTTCCTCGATGAGATTCTAGTTTATAGTGCTTCTGAAGAAGAACACTTACAACATCTCAGGCAGGTATTTGAGTTGTTACGCACAAACAAGTTATATGCCAAGGAATCTAAATGTGATTTTCTCAAGGATGAAATTCATTATTTAGGGCATGTTATTTCAGCTAATGGCCTATACATGGATCAATCCAAAGTGGATACCATCTGGAAATGGTCACCTCCTAAAAATCTGGAAGAATTACAAATTTTTTTAGGCTTTGCAGGTTTTTACCGCAGGTTCGTTAAAAACTATGCTCACATTGATGTTCCTATGACGGATCAACTAAAAGGCAAAGGTAAAGCTTTTCAGTGGGGATCCGCTCAACAGCATAGTTTTGAAACACTCAAAGGTGCATTAGCTACAGCTCCTATACTGGCTATTGTAGATCCTTTGAAACCATTCGTTTTGGAAATGGATGCCAGTGATCGTGCTATTGGAGCAGTCCTATTACAAGAAGAACGACCGATTCCATTTGAAAGTAAGAAGCTTGATGCAGCTCAGTAGAACTATTCTACTTACGAACACAAACTCTATGCAATAGTATCTGCCTTAAAGACATGGCGGCACTATCTGTATGGTTCTCAGTTCGAGATTGTGTTTGACCATGAAAGCATCAAATGGTTTACACAACAAACAGATTTAAAGGGTCAAAAATCCAAGTGGGCCGAGATCCTTCAGGAATATGACGCCAAATTAAGGTATCGCAAAGGCCGATACAATGTAGTGGCAGACACTCTCAGTTGAATGCCAGAGATCAATTCTCTCTTGTTCACGGAACTTCGTAGTGAATTTCTAGATTCTCTTAAGGGCAAATATGAGCATGATGAAACATATTCCAAAGTGTGGAGCCATGTTCAAAAGAGGGATCCTTATCACTCCAATGCAGGTAGTGTACAGTTAACCTCCACACCTAGTTCTCCTTTATCAAGTGATGAACTACAGCGATGGAAGCATTTTACCATCGACAATGGGTACCTACTCCATAAGGGAAGAGTTTGTGTAACGACGGGACACAGACATTCGGCGCCAAATTCTTTATGAATGTCATGATAGTCCAAGTGCAGGGCACCCGAGGATTAGAAAAACTTATTCTCTCGTACGATGACAGTTTTACTGGCCAGGTCTACATAGCTTTGTTCAAGCTTATGTCTTGCATTGCCAAAAATGTCAAGTTAACAAGGCAGAGCACCTGAAAGCAGGAGGACTCTTACACCCTTTGGAAATTCCCAATGGAAAATGGGAAAGTATCTCTATGGATTTCATTGTAGGTTTACCAACTACTATACGAGGTCATGACTCACTATGGGTGGTCGTAAACAGGTTGACTAAACCATGTAAGTTTATTCCAACCAAATCAACGATTAAGACACCAAAACTAGCCAAGTTATTTGTGGACAATCTCTACAAATTGTATGGGTTGCCAAGTAACATTGTTAGTGACCGTGATCCCAAGTTTAACAGCCACTTTTGGAGAGCTGTATTTAAACGATTGGGTACACAACTCAACCTCAGTACAGCTGATCATCCAGAGACAGATGGTCAAACGGAATGGGTTAACAAGGTGCTAGAGGATATGCTAAGAGCATACGTCAGCAAAAAAGAGTCACATTGGGAAGAATACTTACCTATCCTCGAGTTTTCCTACAACAGTTCTAAGCATGTCACAATAGGTTTTAGTCCTTTCATACTCATGTACGGGTTTCAACCTAGGTCACCAGTTACGGTGGGGTTGGCAACCGAAAAACTCCAATAGGTTAAGGATTTTCTCCCAGACCACATGGATATGTTGAAACTTGCTCGTCAGAATGTCCGGCAAGCACAGGATCGGTATAAGAAATACGCTGATGAGAAATGTCAGCAAGTTACCTTCGAAGAAGGGGAGGAAGTATTTTTACGTGTACCAGAACATTCAGAAAGTCTGAAAACTGGACCGACACCTAAATTATCTCCCCGATATTGTGGGCCTTTCAAAATACTCAAGCGAGTCGGTGATCGTGCCTACAAACTATTATTACCATCACATTCTCGCATTCATCCGGTGTTTCATGTAAGCCGTCTACGAAAGCGGTTACATGGGGATGACAATGCCATTGACCAACAGGTTTTGGTTGATTACATTGAACCTCCTACCTTACCACATGAACCTGAACGTGTTATGGATTATCATGAGTTGCGTACACGACATCACGTACGACAACAAGCCTTAATCAAGTGGAAAGACCAACCTAAAGAAGGTGCCACTTGGGAAAACATTAGTGTTCTTAAGAAGAAGTTTCCCACTTTTGTTTTTGAGGACAAAAACTCTTCTTAAGGGGGGAGTAATGTCATGACAAGGGTTCTGTAACCTAAGAACTAGGATGGTCATGGACTACGACCAAGGGTCGGGCTAGATAGTGTGGACACGGGATCCGTCTAGGGCAAGGGGCTAGGAGCCCGCCTATATAATGGGAGGTTGGGAGGAGGATCTTCAGTCTAGTTTTCCCTAGTTCTTACATGTTTCCTTGTTTTTTTTGCCTTTGAACATTTCTTTTCCATGTCTAGTATCTTTGAATCCTCTTCTAGAGCTGAGTGCAGTGTGATACTAAGTACGGCGGGGAAGCAGGCCTTTCAAGATTTGAAACATAGTATGTGAAGTATGTGAAAGTTGTAAACATCACAAAACTGTGTATTGATGCAACCTCTATTAAGACCTTCTATATGATTTTGTAAATGTTTGAACCACTATAATGAATGACAAACAATTTGTAAGTCGTTTGATTCTATGGGATTTGTTGTGATCTATCGAAAACCACAAATGGGTCATGCCATATGAATGCAAAATGTGGATGTCTTTCAAAGATTTACAGTGAAACCCCCATTGGAATTAGATTTGTAGGAAAACACACACAGCTTAGAGAAGCCAAAGGAAGCTCAAGGCACACAACAAAGAGTGTATTGCTTAGTGTGCAATGGAAAGACAAGTTAGCCCTAGAGTGATGGACGTATATATAATGCACGGGGGGAAAAACTCCCTGTGAGGAAAGAATGCCCCGATGGTCCTAAGTGTGTCCACACACATCACTACCACATGTATATGGTAACAAATCCCCCCTGTAAGTGATGCGGTGAATGAGAGCTGGCACATAAGAGTATAGAGAAGTGCCATTCCCTGAGGACATGACCAGTCCACAAAGGGGAGTAAGCTCAGATCTTTGCAAAAAACTTTGAACTTCTCACGAGACAATTTGCAAAAAGATCTGCAAGGTTGTCTTGTGTTGGCACATAAGCCAAGCTGATCTCTCCTGCTGAGAGCCTCTCCTTGACATAGTGGTAATGTGCTTTGTGCGAGCATGAAAAATTGGGTTCCTCGCAACTACCAATCTGCTCTTACTATTAGTATAGATAGTGTTGGTAGTGTCATGTCATCCATAAGGCGTCTAAGCCATACACACTCAATCGTATCTGCTGTGAAGACTGCCATGTACTCAGCCTCACAATTGCAAGTGGCCATAATAGGTTGCTTCTTTCTCAACCATGATATGCATGAGCTGCCAAGCATGAAACAAAAACCACTTGTGGACACTCATGTGTCAAAACAACCAGCCCAATCGGAGTCCAAAAAACCATGTAAATCTTGCAGCAATGATCTCCCCTTGGGTTAAAACAAGCCAAGATGTAAAGTGCCACTCAAATAGCGAAAAATCCTCTTGACAACCTTCCAATGCTTAGACCCTGGGCTATGCATGAATCTGTTGACCATGAGAAATAAGGCATCCAACATCAATTTGGTAAAGAGCGACATCAGCAGGATCACCAGCATCATGAAGACTCAATTTCAAACCTGTTTCCATGGGAGTGGCAATATGTTTGCAATCCTCAAGTCCAAACTTGCATAGCAATGTCTCTATGTAACGTTTTAGACACAAGGAAATACCACCATCACATTGCTCAAACTGTATACCCAAGTAATGAGAAGTACATCACCCTCACGTTTTACATACAATGCTTTTTGTTGGACTGTTACGAAAGCCTCATTTGACCAAATGATTGCCAGCCTTCTCATACCAAGCACAAGGAGATTGCTTCAACCCATAAAAATATTTCTTACATTTGCACACTTTATCCTCTTGTCCTTTCTCGTTGACAAAACCGCAAGGTTGCGTTACATAAACTTTCTCAAATATGTCACAATTCAAGAAAGTAGTAACAATGTCTAACTGGTGTACATCCCAACCAAAATGAGCTGCCAATGCACATAGAAAATGCACAATAGTCATACGACAAGTGGGTGCAAAAGTCTCTTCATAATCTATGCCTTTCTATTATGCATAAACTTTTGCAACAAGTCGAGCCTTATAGCAATCAATCTCACCATTCGGCTTGTGGCAATGGACTTGTTGTCAGGAGGCAAATCATATAACGTCCATGTGTCATTTTCTATAAGTGCATCATATTCTATTTGCATGGCAGCCATCCAATTTTTTAAATTATGTGCTTCACCAAAAGACAGAGATTCCTCAACATCATATAAGCTAGACACATCCAAAGCATAAAAATCTAATGCATAAGATGTCTGGCGAGAACCTGAACGAGTACGACTAGACAAAGGTGCATCCAATTTACTGTCATGCAAAGTATGCACCAGCCATTTTGGCATACCTCTATCCTGCTCATTCTCTGCCCTTTTCTCATCAAGTACATCATGTACATCTGCACTAGTGATAGGCTGATCTGTAACATTTTCAAAAACCCCCATAGGCTGTACATTTGCCTCATTGGAATTTACATTCAAACTTCCACCACTGAAAAGAGGCAACAAAGTGGCATAAATATCATGTGAGCGTACATTACTGTCTCTAGTACATGACAACAAGGGCAAAACAGAATCTTCCACAGACACAACATCCCGTGAGACCAAGATATGCTTTGTTTGCAAATGATACAACCTGTAACCTTTGCTTTCAACATTATAACCAACAAAAATACATATGACAGCCTTATCATCCAATTTTTTTGCATTGTGTTTACGGCACCAAAGCATATGTCAAACAACCAAAAACACGCATGTGCTCAATAGAAGGCTTTCTATCATGCCATGCTTCATACGGAGTGATCGACTGTAAAGCTTTCGTAGGACACCTGTTCAGCACATAAGTGGTAACATGATGGCCTCAAGCCAAAACAAATGCAAAAATTTGGCATGCATGTTTTAAACATTTGAATTTTGCTAGTTTGCTACACTTGCAGAAATCTAATATGGTTGCTTCTTTGCCGCGTCTTGAAGCACCTATGAAACATGTCTGCGAAGGCTGTCATTTTGGGTAAGATGTAGTGTTCTAAGTTTCCAAAGGATGGTTTAGTTCGGGCACATGCAGGATGCAACTAGTGCATAGTGATGTTTGTGGGCCCATGCAAACTCCGTCCTTGGGCAATTACCTGTACTTCGAGACTTTCATCGATGATTACTTCAGGCATGCATGGGTATATTCGCTTAAAGCTAAGTCCGAAGTGTTTATGTTCTTCAAACAGTTTTCTGGCTATGGCTGAAAATGTCTTGAAATGTACTATGGGCACACTCCGTTCAGATCGAGGGGGGAAGTATAGGTCTCACGAAATTAATGGTTTTTGTCTAGTCGTGGGATAAAACACCAATGTACAGTACCTTATATGCCTTAGCAAAATGGTATTGCTGAGAGGAAAAACAGGTCACTTACAAAAATGGCTCAATGTATGGTCCGAAGTCAAGCTTTTCTGCATCTGTAATAGCCTTAGAATCTACAACTGCATTTGCAAATTCTGCCTACACTTATCATACAAAGTGAGCTTATACAACCCACGATATGAAATGCCAAATGCAACAATTTCATCACTGAAACTGAGGTCATGTAACGTGCATTTGTCATCCACAAATTTGACTACAAGACCAAGTCTAGCAAGTGTAGATATAGACAAAAGATTCTTCTTGATCCCAGGTACATACAATGCATCAACAAGTGTGAAAGAACTACCATTTGCAGCAATAAGCACAATATTTCCAACTCCCTTGACTGGATAAGAGGCATTGTTGGCACAAGTGGCCGAATTCCAATGAGGGACATCCTCAAGAGAGGTAAACAAGTCACGATGAGAGGTAATGTGCTTTGTAGATCCACTATCAAAGTACCACACTTGAGCATCTGCAGCAACTGGCAAACAAGCATCATGGATAGAAGGAACATAAGTGCACTCTACACTAGAAGCCCATTCTGCATCAATATCAGTATCATAGTCTCCTTTCACAAAAGACTCAACAATAGCTGCATTTGTAGTGGAACCAGCATTAGTAGTGGAACCATTCTTTTTCTTCTTAGCCTCTTTATCCTTCAACTTAGGAAACTGCTTGATTAAATGATCATTAGCTTTACAATAATGGAAACGCATCTACTTCTTGCCCTTATCACCAGAATTCTCAGACAAATTGGTGCCAACAAAAGCATTAGGAACATGCAATTTACCACTCACAGAAGAACCATGTGAAGTGGCTACATTGCTATTATCACCTTTGAGCAGCAATAAAGTCCTCTTAAATTGCATGCTATCTAGTCCTTTTTTTTTTTTGAAAAGTGATTCTTGCAACTGCAATGTGCATAATGCATCAAACTTGACAACTTGAGGATTTCCTTGGGTCATAAGTCTCCAAGTACTAGCAAAAGTCTGGTAAGAATCTGGCAAGGCATCAAGAACAGTCTTCACAAGGGAACTGTCTGAAATGACTTTACTTGCAAAAATAATCTGCACATTGATATCCTTGACACCAATAAGGAAAGTGTCCATGTCATCTTCCTCATGCATAATCTTCAACCCCAGCTATTTACGCAACAATGCAATTTTTGCCACATTGCGACTTGCAAAAAGACCAACTAGAATATCCCAAGCCTATTTTGCAGATTTCACTGAAGAAAGTAATACTACGCTTCACAGACAATGCAATCAACGCATGAGCATGCACATCTTTTATATCCATCCTCAGAAGGACGTACATTAATGCCCTGCACAATGTTCCAAATTCCCTTTGACACAAGGACATGTTGCATCATGTAAGCCCACATAAGGTAATTGTCCCCATCCAACCTATCCTCAGCAGCAAACATCTTGAACACATCTATGTTATTATCAACCATGGCGAATGCCGCACCTGATGTGAAAACTGCCCGAAAAGAGGAGAAACACAGTCGGAACAACACGTGCTATATAGCACAAACCATAGAAGATTGTATGGGACATGTTATGCAAAAAACGACACTAGAAAAAATTCTACAAAAAATTGACAAAATAGCTTGCACAATACTACTTATAGTGGGAACGGAGGCCGAAATGAGCCCAAATAAAAAATCTGAGCGGACTGAGCTCTACGAACCATCCCAAAATATTTGTTGACTTGCGAACGATTTCCAAAGCTCACAAAAGTTGGAGAAAGTGAGCAAACGTGTGCTAGAGCTGTTGGCGACAAAGCCCGAGAGGATGCAACCTACTCTGATACCAATTGTTGGAATTAGGGTTGTAGGAAAACAACACATCTTGGAGAAGACGAAGGAAGCTCAAGGCACACAACAAAGAGTGTATTACTTAGTGTGCAATGGAAAGATAAGCTAGCCCTAGAGTGATGGGCGTATATACAATGCACAAGGAAAAAAACCTCCTAGTGAGGAAAAAAAATACCCCGGTGGTCCTAAGTGTGTTCACACACATCACTACCACATGTATATGGTAACAACCCAAACACCTTTTGTCAATGGGCGTTGTAGTAGACCAAATTGGTGGACACCATGCTTTTTAGCTGATGTTTGGTCAATGCAACTGATGGGCACCCTCCTAGATAACCACACCTTATGCAAATCACAAATTTTGATGTAGTCCATTTTATTTTTGCGAAAAGCCTTGTAAGAGGGTCTTTATGATTTTTGAGTCGAATATTGTATAGTACAAGTTGTATTCTTTTATCATGAGCCCAAAGCCTCATAAGGGGGGGGTCCATATACGGAGCGAACAAAATCGAGCGACACATTTTTCTGAGCAAATCTTGTTAAAAACTTGATACAAAATGCATACTTGCTTAAATTAGCTAAGCTAACAAAAGCAACTGGCCAATGTATCTTTTTGAGATCCATGGTTGACTATCCAAAAGCATGCCGCACCATCGTGTTAAGGTTTCAAGTAGCAAATGAGGGGAGTTCATTCCTCTCCTCCTTTCCTCATCCTCAACATGAATTGCACCCTCTACACATATTGCGTCTGAAAGTATGCCGCGTCAACAGGATACCATTAAGAGCATCAAGAAAGGGGGTCTCATTCTGCCTTTCACATTGTTGTCCTCATAACACTTGGAGAAGATGGAGTTTTCCACCATGCAAGCGGCTTGCTCGACCCCATCTTTCAATTCATTGCAAGCCGCTTCTAGCTAGTTAAGGTCTGACTGCGAGTTTAGATTTTGTTGCACTTGGGACTCAACCGTTCTAGGAATTCTAAGCATTGCGTGGGACTCAGATCTCTCCTCCTCTTTGCTCACATTCTCTCCAAAAGCATGCCGCGGCGCCACGGAAGGTTTCAAGCAGCGAACAATGGGACTCCTCCTTTGTTGATCCTCAAAATGAATCATTTGCACCTTCTAGTGTATTGCATATCTGAAAGTATGCCGAGTCAACATGGTAACAATAAGAGAATCAAACGAGGGGGCTCGTACTATGTTTGAATGGGGCCACACCGATGCGGTAGGGTTTTGAGCACAAAACGAGGTGGCATTCACGACATCCAGCTGGGAAATAGTACTGCGCACATTCTCTCTGCCACAAACAGAGCCACTAGAGCTAGGTTCTCTTGCATTGCTGAGGGTAGGCAATTTGCTGCCCAGTGCTAATGATATCATGTTGATGACATATTTGTGCACTCACCATTGTCGTACACTATATGTGAAGGCACTTGAAGGCCCATTGATCGCAATGTTGTCATCAATTGAGTTGCCGCCCCGCTGACACTTTGGCACTCCATATCCATATTCAAGCTAGCCTTGAAATACTTTCATCACGTATTATTATTATTACTATAATAATATTAATCATTATTATTACTTGAACATCCTTTGACGATAGTTCACATGACATTACAAACAAACTTGCCAGCCTCAGAGACGGTCATAGACTCACAATAGTCATCTGAGGTTGTCGTTATTGCTATGGGGTTGGGCTATGTCGATTATCAGATAATGTTATAACAACTTTGACAAAAACTCTGCCATTCATTTGTTACTTGTTGACAAATGGCAGTATATGATGAAGCCCAGCTATTGCCGTTGCCGTGAATGCGATCGTGTAGTGACTAGGCTAGTTCAATCGCTGTGATAATATAGCTTCATGACGACATTGACAGACAAGATATAGGATTATGTTCTTTGCATGAGTTAGACCGGGAGAGGATTCAGGAAGCAAGAGCTGAAGTCCCATTGCAGATAGTGCCCTTTGAAACAATCAATCTTCAATTTGACAAGGTGTTGTTGATCATCCGGATAGCACATTACGTCTGGATAAATTAAAGGGAGATACTAGAGTTTTCAGTTGCTTTGAGAATGGAGAATTCATTGTGTCCTTGGCCACATGTCAAAAGGAGGAACAAACATGAGTCCCTCAACTTGAGTCCCTTCCTCAAAAGATGTTCGATGTTGAGGAGGCCCAATCATAGAACTGTGTATTGGAAGGAGGCCATCAAAGAAATGTACACCACTAACAAATATAAAACATTGCCAAGTTTGTGTAATGCGATTAATATAACAAAGTTGTCAGCAATTGCTCTATTGACAAGCATGCATAGCTAATGAACTTATGACTACAAAACTAATTAAAGTAAATCTTTTCATTATGCTCTTTTTTTCAGATTTGATTGTGGCTTTCTAAAGTATGAATACACATGATTTGGCTAGCTATCGCTTGAGAGATGAGCTTGTGAATTATGGAAACATATGTGCAGTTGATCGTGAATATTACCTATGTGCATCACTTGAGGCTGATAAAAAACTCAATAACAAGTTTTGTGAACGAGGCACAAAAGGGGAAGAGCCATGGCATCCTCTTACTAGGATATATCTTGCTCTTAATTGATAAGGGGAAGCAACGGGAAATAGGGGAAGAGCTTGCTCCATGACATGTGTGAGCTTAGAATCCCTCTCCAATATGTATAGTTATTTATCAACGAGTGGTGGTTATTCACTCATAGATTTTGACGGCGATTGTCAAGAGATTGATGTTATATTCAATAATCAATGTATGTGTGTGATCTTAAATAATGTTATTCTTATTATTCTTTTGTGTTCTTTGTAGTGCAATAGTTTGTTGTTGTTTTTCATTCACAAGCACTGTGCAATAGTTTGATGTGTTCTTCATTGATGATACTGATATGTTATTTTGTACTCGACAAAACCCAATGTGTATAGAATGCTTACCTTATCAAGAAAGGGTGTTACTCATCGTTCATTAAAGATGTCTTGTAGTGTTCTCTCATTCTCTAGAAAATATATGCATTCTTCAACCACACAAAACTTTGTGTGTGTGTGTGTGCACGCACACGCGTGCAAGCGTGCATACGTGCTTGTGTGTGTGTCAACGTGTCTCTCTCTTTTGGATGGGGGTCTCGCTCGGGTTTCCCATTTGCTTGGTAAAGTTTGCTCGGTGTATGGTAAGACTCCTAGTAAGTCGGCCATTGACCATATGAAAAGCCCTAGGTATAAAGCTCAAAAAACCCTTAGCTTGAACACATTGTAACATTAGCTCAAAGTTTTGAAGAGCTTTTGTACATACAACTATGAGCGGCTACTCAACAGCAAATTGTAACTGATTTTTCTCATGATCATGTGCTCAAAATTATATTCCGCGAATTGCATTGTGTTCTTTGTCTCTTGATCTTTCATTTAAGTATAATCATTCTCAATTTTGTGGTGGTTTGCGAATGATTTTGTTACCCATTCCGTTTAGACCTTAGTAGTGAAGCAACTAGACACAAAGTTTAATGCTTGGTAGAGGCTAGAAGTCGGGGAGTTGCTAGATCTACTCTTGAGACAAAGAGAGTTGTAAATGAGATCCAAAGGGCATTTCATCCTTCAATTCTCCCAGTGCTTTGGAAGTATTGTTCCATGTTACATTTTGCTTTTAATTTGTACTATTTTGTTTGTTTGTGTTCATAGATTGATTCAGCACTTAGGAGTAGGGTGAGTAGCATCTACCAGCATCAAATTTGGCCTAAAAGATTAGGGGAAAAATTGTCAAAAACCATATTTTGGAAAAAGAGATCATAACTCTGAAATATAGAAAATTTGATGTTCAAAACTTGGAAGTTGATCAAAACTCAAAAAGTTGGTGCCAAAGGTCGAAATATACTCGCAAGAGAAAATTGATAAGTTTCATCCAGTTTTGTGAAGGTACATGGATCACGATCCATGTACCTCTAAGATTCTTTGAGCAAAAATTGATACCAGCAAGCCAAATACTAGCCCCATAAGTGATGGAACATGGATCGCTATGCATGTACCTCTTCTGAGTTTTGAACCAAAAACTGTACCACCCTGTAGTAGAGGTCATTGTAAGCAATACTTCCCAAGAAAAGGTAGACAAATAAGTTAAAAACATGGTTCAAAAGGGCTAAGAACACTGCAAGGCCAAAAACCGCCAAGGCAGACCTAGGGTTTGATTTTTGAAAGACTTAAACTAGTCCAAACCACACAAAAACCATATAGCAAGCCGTGTGACAATTTTCATCATATTTTTCCACAAAGGTACATGGATTTCGATCCATGTTCTTTGTCACAGGCTGAGACCAGATTTGCATCACAGCTAGAGCTAGTCATAAGGAGCCTAGTGGTCTTCTCAAAATTGAATTTGGATTTGATTTAAGGATGGATTTTGTGCCAATAGTGCGATAATTTTTGTCAATTTCAAATTTTGACTATTAGAGTGGCTATAAACTCATAGCCACCGAGTGTTTTTGTACAGATTACAAGAGACAGAGTGTGCGGCTGGAGGTGATTCTGATTTGAGGATTTGGAAGTAACCAAAGAGGTACCATGTCAGGGTTTTGCAATAATGCTTGTCTTGATGTATTTGAGATCAGGTAGATTATATCAAAGTAGAAACCCTACTGTAGGAGACCAGGTCAACCACATTTCCATAGATGCGAGTGAAAATCAGGGGCCATTGCCGACCTTAGAGCCATTTCTAGAGGAAAGTCTATCTGATACTTCTTCATAGAGAACTTACACCTACATGGCTGAGGTATTCAAAAGTGTGAGTTTCAAGGAGACAGCAAGCATGGGAGCAGGACCATCCCAACTTGCATCAACCATGATACTATTGCACTTGAAATGCTACTTCAAAAATGAACAAAGTATAAAAAATTATAAAGATGGTGGTGTAGCTAAACTTGGTCGATGCCATGAAGTGTGTATGATTTTCTTAGCCGTTCTTACAGACTTTGATTGCTTTCCTTTTGGCATTGGATCTTGTGATTTTTCATCAAAGATCTTCATCTTCTTGATCCATACCTGCTATTGGCGAGCTCGCTCTTTGGAATCCAGATTTGTCGAACTTCTAGGCTCTGACTTGTTGCTCTTTCCTTTTGGCCTTCCTTGGCTGTTTACTGAAGTTGTTAGTGATCGTAATGACCTGAGTTTCTTGTAGGGGATGTCATAAGAATCATCACTATCACTACTATCCTCAAAAAGGTTGATTTTTGGAACTTTCCCTTTGTGGTTTGACGGGTTATGGAAAGTTACTGTCTGTTTGCTCTTGGATTGCAGTTTCTAGAATGGCTTTTTGAGACAATTGATTAGACTATTGTTAGCCCAATGACATGGTTGTGTTCTTCTTGACTGAGTCTTTTCTTCATGTATAGGAGCCACATATGAGGATGCGTGTTGCATTTTCATTTCCAGTGAGGATTTTGGAATCCACTTCTAATGGACTTTATTCTTGTAGTGGTGACATTGGTTCCTAGGTCTTTGATCTTGACAATCATAAAACCATGCATTAATTGAGGTTTTGTTCATGTCACCTTTTGGGTTGCGTGGATTTCCATTGTTGGCATCTTCTTGAGGCTCCAACTATTCTACAGAGTCATATTACTCGTCTTCTTCTTCGTCTTTGTTTCCTTGGATTACACTCATTGCAAAGTAAGGAATGACATCATAGCCATCTTTATCACAAAACTTCGTTGTTGGATCATCTTGAATAGCACATACATCCCCAGAGTAGCCAAGATGTGCTCCCATTCTAGTGGCTCTAATGCTTCTTCAATAAAGGGTTTTGGGATATAATCCTTATCTTCAATCACCCTTTCTAAAATACACTCCTCTTGCTTCAAGCTTCCACGTTGTGAAGCTCCACACATCCATAGTTCTTTAGGCTTACCCAACCATGCTGGAAGTTCTGATTTTGCTATGGTAGCAGAGTCAAAATCTTCTACTGGGGTTCTTATCACATCCTTGTAACTATGGTTTGTAAGATTTATTCTCTTTGTGGTGTCTCAGGTAGATATGGTCATAACCCCAGTATTGGACCATTTTCAATCGTCGCATGAATGGTCTTCCTAGAATGATATCATAGTTGTTCTTCTTGCCAAATTCAACAATAGCAAAGGTATGCTCATATTCTATGCCACAAGAAGTAACAACTACTTATCTAGCAGTCCTATGGGCCTTTTAGTGTGTCCGTCTGCAAGCTGCAGTTTCAACCTTGTATCTCTCATTGTTGGTTTTACCCATTTCTTCTAGACCTCTTTTGTTGCGATGGCAACACCAGCTCCGCTGTGAAGGATTTCCATGGTTTTTATACCTTGGAATTCCACAAGAAGAGTGATGTTCCCATCTTCTCCCTCATAATACTCTCTGACCTTGTTTAGTGGCACTGGACAAGTGTTTAGCTGAGGCATTTCAAGCTCTTTGATCCCTTCATCAATTTCAGTCATTATTTTTTTGATGCCAAATTTCTAAAGGCATTTTCCCTCAGTAGCCCACATGTTTGGTCGTATTTTGAGAAACTCGACTAATGTTATTGTATAGGTGACTGGTGTTGACAATGTGTTGGTTGTCTCGTCAAATTGTTGGTCGGTTTGGTGGAAATTACTTTTTCCAATTTTCACAAGAAGTAATAACTACTTTTTCTAGTAGTCCTATGGGCCTTTCCGTGTGTTCGTCTACAAGCTGCAGTTTCAACCTTGTAGCCCTCAATGTTGGTTTTCCCCATTTCTTCCAGACCTCTTTTGTTGTGATGGCAACACCAGATCCACTGTCAAGGATTTCCATGGTTTTTACACCTTGGAATTCCACAAGAAGAGTGACGTTGTCGTGCTGTGACACGTACATAGTGGGAACGCATGCTACAAGATCTATCTTGTATTTTTTAAGATACATAATTATATTTCCTACAATGTACATATGCATATTTAAGTACAATAATAAGCCTTCTATCTCATCCTATTATTTTTCTCAAGGGTAACATATCCTTACTTTACCATCAGAAAATACTATGGGAAAACCATCAATAGCTCCGCCTCTTTAACTTGGGGCAAAAAGCATTGATTCTTTATTTCTACTATTTCATTATCATCTCAAACCCTAGCTAGATCCTATATCTAGGGTAAAATCCAATATATATATATATTCTGTGTATTTTTTATACTTTTCTTATATTTCTTTTTAAATAGCTACTAGGAGAGAATCAAATCCTAGTGGGACACTAGGTGGCATGATTTCAAAGATACACTTATTTTAATGCATTATTGCAAGCATGATTACAAAACTTTGTCAAGGAGCAATGTCATGCTTTCATATGGCATGAGGTGTCCTTTGGAATTAAATGAAAGTCTAGGCTAAGGAGACCACATGAAGACTTTTGCTGCCATAAATGGACCCTATTTTGATGAATTTTTTACACAAGGTTCCAATCCGAATTGGAAAACGATTTTAAAATGAAAATCGTAGCTAATGAGCTGAATTTTTTGCCCATATTTTTACTTTTTTATTTGGAGCCACGGTTGAGGAGATATGATCAAAATACTCGACCCCAGTCTGCCCACATCATGCAGGGACAGCTCATTTCCAACTTTTCCAATTCCTGTTCACACTGGCTCCTCTCTTCTTGTGTAAACCCTTGTGGGTTCCCTTCACCTATAAAAGGGGACCTCTTCTTCCTTGGAAGGAACTCAAGCATTCAAGCCATTGATAAGAGGAATTCTTGAGGGAGTGAGTAGTAATGCCTAATTGTACTTAGCCCCATTAACATAAGCCCAAGCCTACACTTTCTCCTAGAGGAAGACTAGCCATTCTTGTACGCTATCCTTGGAAGATCAACTCTAATCAAAGAAGGTGTTGTACTTGGCGTATCAATCAAAGTGGAGTGCTCCCCTCTTCTTCTCTCTCCATCAATAATGGTGCCGAAGGGTTTGTCAAGTAAGATGTGTTCTACATTAATGTTTTCTTGATTTCTTATTGTTTTCTTTTTCATCTCTAATCCGACATATATATATATATATATATATATATATATATATATATATATATATATATATATATATATATATATGTATCTAATCTCATCTCCTTAACCAAATCTATCTCTCTCACTCTTAGTAATTCATCCTCTCTACAAATTTTAGGTTCTCTTTGCTACAGGTACATCTCTCCCCGCAGTATCCTTATTGTCTACGGGCAAGAATAGGGCTTGGGAGGGAAAATTCTCATCTCTTCACTTCTCTCATATCTACATTTCTCACATACTATCCTAGATGAATAACCCACATGATGATCATTTCTATCGCTTTCACTCTGTACAATCTATTAGAATTAACGTATGGATTAGCCGTAAAATACACTTTCAACAACGTATAGTGTTTCTCTTTGGCCCTGAAAGGCTCAATGAAATACTTCTATCACCGGATCCCATCATACTACCTCTCATAGACTATAATTTTTCTTTTGATGTAAGCGTAGTTATCTTGCTATGAACCAAGAGGATTTGTACACACAATTAATCCCAATCACTAGACAAAATATATATATTATGGTAAGCACAAAACTACAATTCCAAAGAACAATTCGTAGCCTATTTGGTCAGCCAAGATTGAATGCCATTAACTCATCCATTAACCCTTTCATATTACCCATGATACGATATGACCATAGCCTTGATGTTTTCATCTTCTTATTGTTTTGACATTCTCTTTTGCGTTCTTTCTTTGTGTGTGTGAATGCAAGAGAGAAAGAGTGAGTCTTCTTTGATTGCACTTATTTCCAAACCCTAGTCTTCATGGCATCTATGGTTTAACTCCTTCATATAGTTTTTGTTGAGTTCTCTCACAAACTCTCACAGCCATAAGCCCGGTCCTTTTCTGGCAAGACCGCAAATTTCTCGACAACGTTCCCATCTTCTCCCTCATAATACTCTTTGACCTCGTTTAGTGGCACTGGCCGAGTGTTTAGTGGAGGCATTTCAAGCTCTTCAATCCCTTCCTCAATTCAGTCATTGGTTTTTTGATGCCAAATTTCTAAAGGCATTTTTCCTTAGTAGCCCACATGTTTGGTCCTATTCTAAGCAACTCGGCTAACTTCATTGTATAGGTGACTAGTGTTGACAATATGTTGGTTGTCTCGTCAAATTGTTGGTTGGTTTTGGTGGAAACTCTTTGGGAATCCATTGCATGTTTGCTATAGGCAAGGCTTTTTTGCCCTTTTTAGTAGTCTTGGGCATTGATGTCCCTGTTTTTGTGACTTTAGCCAATGGAATTGTTTGACTCTTTGTTTTGTTTTAAATTTGTTTGTGTTGGTTTGGATGATCTTCTGCCACATAAAATTGGTGTGGGTATACGTATTGATTAATCTAAACAAATAAGGTTACCATCCCTAATGTTTTGATCTACTGGTTAATATAGCTCTGCATCTTGTCTGATGTTGTTTGAAGCTCTATGTCTTGACCAATTTGTGTATATAATTGAGGGAAATGACATTTCCTTGGGCTCCTATATCGAGTAGAGTGGTAGTGTCCACTTGATTGCTGCCAATCTTGACCTTGATTACTGGATCCACTCTATCTTTCTCAAACTCTTTTGTGGAAATAACACTGATCCATAATGGTCTCCCTTGTTGTTTTTGTTATCGTAGAAGCCTTCGTTTAGCCATTCATTCCTTAGCTATTGCTTTTATTTTGTTTGTTGTTTTTCTACGTGAATGTGTTGTAGTATCTCCTGGGTTGGTGGTAGATGATACTTCTTGAGCCTGCATCCTCTAATCCAGTTAGACATTTCTTCTCCGTCTAATGTTGCAAGCCTGACAGCCTCACTTAGTACAATTTTTTGATCACAAATGGTCCCATCCCTCGCTTTTTGAGTTTTTTAGCATGTTGTTTTAGGGTGTACACCAAGATGTAATCCCCTGTTTTGAATTATTTTGATCGTACATGTTTGTCAAAGAACTCTTTTTGGTGTCTTTTTTGAGCATAGATAGATACTACCA
This sequence comes from Adiantum capillus-veneris, assembly GCF_014529385.1. Lineage (NCBI taxonomy): Eukaryota > Viridiplantae > Streptophyta > Polypodiopsida > Polypodiales > Pteridaceae > Adiantum > Adiantum capillus-veneris. The sequence continues at coordinate 70,360,048 of NC_140957.1, forward strand.
CTTGAAGGCATAGCTCATCTAGGTTATGTGACTTGATTAACACTAATCAAGGCTTAATTCTCTTTCACTATGCCTCTCTGATACTTCTTATGATTGCTAGTGATGCTTTGATTAGCTAGATAGTAACTAATTAGTGGTTAATCCCGCTCCCTCTATTCTTTGTGTGTACATGTAGGTTTGATTGGAGTGCGGATCATCAATGGAACTATGTGTATGAGCTTGTGATTAGTGTGTTTCATGATAGATTAGTGATGCATGAATCTTTGCAATCATTAGTGTGTGTGCTTGGGTTGATTTGAGGTGAAGAGAAGTGGATGTGAAGATTTTCAGACATCGTGGCTTGGCTCCTCCATAGGCTCAGAAGCCCACTTCATAGAGTTTTCATTCATGTTTCCATGATTAGCTCACTACGTGTTTCCATTTCGTAGCCGGGTAGCTCATCCCTCCAAGTTGACAATTATTGTTGGTCATTGGAGCTATGCTACGATGGTATCCCCAACAGCCATTGGGTAACCTAGAGAGATGATCTACTCTAAGGTGTGTTTTGCCCTTTTTCACCCCAATAGTAAAATCAAACTCAAGCAATATAATGAACTATCAAATGATTCTTCTTGTATTGCAGGGTTTGTTTACCAGATACAAGAGGGCTTGGTGATCTGTGAAGAAGATAAATTGTTAGCTAAAAGATAATGCCTAAATTTGTTTACGGCATATATCATTCATAACCCTTCTCGTTTTGTGGTTGTGTAATTCTTTTTTGCACTGCTCAACTGTCGACTAGCATAGCAGAATGGGAATTCCATTGTTCCTTCTCTTGGTTGAGCTAAGATATAGCCTATTGAAAATGTCGAGGCATCAATGTGAACATGGAATATTTTATCCCAATTTGGTGCCTTGAGTATTGGTGCTGATATAAGTGCATCCTTAAGTTTTGTGAAGGACTCCACACACTCCTTTATCCAGTCAAAGACAACTATAAACCTATACGAGCGTTGAGCAATGACTGCACATACATGTATATGAACCATCGATAGTATTGTAACACTTTGGGACTGCCATGCTAGATCCTTTACCCAACCTCCCTTTATAGCCACCTTGTCTAGGATCCCTTCTCCACTGACACCCAACCCTTGACCTCCAGGGTGGCCCTTGGCCTGACATTACTCCCCCTTGGATAAGTGTTTCCGTCCTCAAAGACAAAAGTGGAAAACTTCTTCTTAAGAACACTAATTTTTCCCTAAGGCGCACCTTCTTAAGGTCAATATTTCCACTTCACTAAAGCTTGTCGACGCACATGATGACATGTACATAAATCATGGTAGTTGAGAACATGTTCAGGCTTACATGGTTGGGTAGGAGGTTCAACAAAATCAACCAAAATTTGGTGGTCAATAAAATTGTCATCCCCATGCAAGGGTTTTTGTAAACGGATTACATGAAATACGGAATGAATACAAGAATGTGCCAGTAATGAGAGTTTGTAAGCTTGATCACCCACTTGCTTGAGTATCTTAAAATGCCCATAATATCTTGGAGATAATTTAGGTGTTGGCCCAGTCTTCAAACTTTATGATACTCTGGCACACGCAAAGATACCTCTTCCCCTTCCGTGAAGGTAAATTGTCGACATTTCTCATCAACGTACGTCTTATACCGATCTTGCGCTTTTCAACATTCTGGAAAGCAAGTTAAGAATATCCATATGGTCTTGGATAAAATATAACATGTTCCAATCCCACTATAACTGGTGACCTAGGTTGAAAACCATACATTAGCATGAAAGGACTAAAACCAATCCTGACATGCTTAGCATTGCTGTAAGCAATCTCAAGAAGAAGTAGATATACTTCCCAATCTATTTGTTTCTTGCTAATGTATGCTTGTAGCATATCGTCTAGCACTTGGTTAATTCATTCAGTTTGACCATTTGTTTCAAGATGATATGTTGTATTGAATTTAGTTGTGTACCTAGTCTGTTAAACACAACCCTCCAAAAATAAGTGTTAAACTTGGGACACGATCACTCACAATGTTACTTGGCAATCAATACAACATGTACAGATTTTTCACAAGTAATAATTATGGATTCTTTATTGTCGACTTGGTTGGAATAAACTTGCATAGTTTAATCAATCGGTCTATGACCACCCATATCGAGTCATGACCTCGTACAGTGGTTGGTAAACCCACAATGAAATACATAGAGATACTTTCTCATTCACCATTAGGAAACTCCAAAGAATGTAAGAGTCGTTCTGCCTTCAAGTGCTCTACTTTTTTAACTTGATATTTTTGGCAATGCAAGACATAGTCTTGAACAATGCCGTGTAAACCTGGCCATTAAATTTGTCGACTTACAAGAGCATAAGACTGGGGAATTCACCATGGAAAACTTACTACACCACATAAGTACAGGGGAGGGTTTTTTTTTAACAAGTTACGTAAGCGTATAAGTTAGGCGCAAGCCCCCAATAATTTATTTCCCAATCTTAAAAGTAAGGGAGGGGGGTATCATATTTATTTGGGGGGGGAGAAGTGAGAAAAGGGGAAAATGAGAGGAATCTTTTGTGTTTCAAAATCATGGCTTCCCAAAAGAGTCTGCCCTTGAACTTGTGAGTCAATAGGTACAAAGACACATGCAAGAACTAACACTACTTTGAGGGTGCATCTAAATTTATCAACAAAAGTGGCTCCTTGGTATGTTTCTAGTCACTATGCTACACACTCTTTGAATAGTTTTACTCAGTTCATGTGAGACCTATATTTTATATGTAAGATAGGGGTATAATAGTTTTCTTCATTGAATCTCGTATAAGCATAGAAAGGGGGGTCATATTCCCTAATATGAGTCATTTATAGGGGGTTTATCAAAGTTGTCCGCCCGCAACTGGCATCTTGTTTTGTATATAGAGTGAATCCCTCAAGAGCATAAGTCTTCTTAATGCCTAGGTGCCCTGCACTCGGACTATCATGACATTCATAAAGAATGTGGCACCGAATTTCCGTGTCTATCGGCACACAAACTCTCCCCTTGTCGAGTAGGTACCCATTATTGATGGAGAAATTCTTCCATCTCTGTAGTTCATCACTCGATAGAGAAGAACTGGGTGTGAAATTTAACAAAACACTACCTTCATTGGAGTGATAAGGATCCCTCATTTGCACATAGATCCACACTTTGGAGTATGGATCATCATGCTCATATTTTTTAATGGAAATGGCCTATGAAATTGGAGAGTAGAGAAATTAGGAAATTAGGTGAAGCAATTTTGTGAGATTACTTTGTGAGCATAGCTGGTGAACTTAATTGATGGTAGCAACATAAACATGAACAATAATTTTGCGAGAGAGAGAGAGAGAGAGAGAGAGAGAGAGAGAGAGAGAGAGAGAGAGAGAGAGAGAGAGAGAGAGAGAGAGAGAGAGCATGACAATAGTTGAGGACAGGATTCATACGGAGCCGGTCTCCCCTCCAGGAGACTTGATACAATACAATCTTTGTGTTCCTTGTGACCTAGCTGATGCAATGAAGATGGAAAGCTTCATGCATCACAAGCATAACATAAACTTTGTAGAAAGCATTAACTATCCCAAGCCTCAGTCCCAAGGCCTCAAACACCTTCGAAGGTGGAGAGAGCTAGCGGGGAATGAGGATAGGGAAGAGGAAGAAGAAACATTTCATAGGAGAAAGAAATAGTTCCTCACTTATCATCACTCTTTTTGCTAGCATACATAATAGCAAAGCAATGAAGATGGAGAAGATGGTAAGCTTCAGCATTGAAGCATGGCCCTTCGTTGGATTTGCATTCCATAGCCAAGAGTGTTGGTGTAGGCTCTCACTTCTCACAATCTTGGAGAAGGAGGTGGAGTTCCTTAACTTTCACCAAGTAAGAATGAATCCACAAAATGAGAGAGAGAGAGAGAGTGTCTGTGTGTGTGTTTGTGTGTGGTGTATATCCCCACAACACCCCCCTTGCTTGCTTGGGGTGAGTTGTAGCTTTAGAAATGTTTCAATCTCATTGGACCCCTCTCCCCCTAGCCAACCACATGGAGCATGCATTCAAGTGCATGGGTAGTCTTTGGACAAGTGTCCTCCTTACCTCTTAGAGAGAGAGAGAGAGAGAGAGAGAGAGAGAGAGAGAGAGATTGAAAATATCTAGATATTTGTTGGATGGAACTAGAAGCTCATTGGACCCCTCTTTAGCCCAACCAATAGCATTCAAGCACACCATGTGGTTAAGCATAGGGAGGGTCTGACATGTGTCCCATGTGCCCTTTGAGATGCCCTTTGGGTGAGTGGAAGGTTAAGTCAAAGATTCCCCTAACTTTGGGACTTTCATGCATAGGAATCTTCTCAAGCACCTTCCTCATTAAGGTTGTAGGGTCTCTTTTTGACTCAAGCACCTTACCCCCCCCCCCCCCCCCCATGCATGGGAAGCTTCTCAAGCACCTTCCTCATTAAGTATGACAAGCACCTCAAGTACCTTAGTCATCAAGCATGACAAGCACCTCAAGCACCTTAGTCATCAAGCATGACAAGCACCTCAAGATTAGGTTGGGTTCCCACCTCAAGCTCAACCCTAGCTTGCCTAAGGTCAAAGGAATTTTAACACTAACCATTGGAGATCTTTAATGAAGCTAACCCTAAGGTATTTTAAGCTCCATTAGATGCACATTTCTCTTTTGATAGACTGCCTCCTTTTGGACCCCTATTGATATGTAACCATCTCTCCTCTTGGTTCCCTACTGAGGTAAGTCTAGAAGCACTTATTGCACATTGCTCTTTGATAGACCATCTCCTTTTGGACCCCTATTGAGATGCAACCATCTCTCCTTTTGGTCCCGTGTTGAGATAGGTCTAGAAGCACATTTCTCTATTCTAACTCTTGTTCCCATTTATTCTCCCACATTAAATGATCAATTTAATATGAGAAAATCATTTGGGTTAGTTAGGTATTAGATTTTATGACATTACCTCTCTCTTGAAATCATAGCCGTCCTCGACTATAAGGTAGAGAAGATAAATCCTATAGTCATTAGTCCACGTTTCTTAGCGGGTAGAGGATCCCTTTTTACCCTACAACATCATTCAAAGATGGATGACTAGTCCATTTGGTGCTTGGGAGATGTAGCTGCTACAAGCGAGATGTAGCTGCTACAAGCATGTCTGCTCTTTAGTCCATATCATACTTCCAAAGTAGAGTGACAAGTTCTACTTGGTGTTTGGGAGACGTCATCACCACAAACATGATTCTAAGCATGCATATTATTTAAATTTGTGCACAATAAAAAAAGAACTAGGCTCGAAAGGTGCTTTCCCCATAGAAGTATGTACAATGTCATTTCATGCATACTCTATAAGAGGTAGATACTTCTATCATTGAGAACGTTGATCTACTTCCATGACATAGGCTTTTAGCAGATTCAAGATTCAATAGATTAGTTATTTTACTTTGGTAATCCGTTTGTGGATGACAAGCCGAAAGAGAAATTTAATCTACTTCTTAGATTCCAAAACAGACCCTTCTAGAAATTACTGGTCATTCTAGGATCTTTGTCCGACACTATGGATGTTGGAAAGCCATGATGCTTAAAAATTTGAGATCTAAAGAGGGTTTCCATTTGATGTGGTCTTTTTGACAGGCATAGAGTGTGTTTTCTTGTTAAGCCCGTCGATTGAAACAATTCAAGTTGCTTCCCTCGATCAAATTTCAACTTTTGGTATTCCACTCATTTTGGAACATACTCTTGTAAGTTTACTTTTCATGGTAGACCAACAGAAATACATTTCTACTCCTTGAAGAGTAGATTATGGATTCCCTCTTTGCCCCGCATAAGGAGAAGTATGGGATTCATACATGACTTTCTTATTGTATGGGTGAGTAACACATAGCCTATTTCCGTTTGGAAGATAACCATCCTTCAAGGTGAATGGTTATTTTTTCTTCCCTAATGCAAAGGCTCTAATTACATACTTAAAGTCTTGATCAATAATATACTCATGTATCATAAAAGATAGATCATTGTGAGTTGCTATGAACACCATATTTACCCTTGGTCGTTGTGAAAGTGCATCGATCACTTGATTGTGCTTGCCAACAATGTGAGCAATATGAAATTTAAATTGCAAAAGAAAATTTGCCCACCTCATTTGTTTGTCGGAGAGCTTGGTTTGCATCATGAAGTTCTTGAGGCTTTGTGATCCATTTGTAGGATGAATGGAGTTCCCAAGAGATAGTGTTTCCACGTGTTTAAGGCATATATAATAGCTAGTAGCTCTTTTTCATATCTGCCCAATACTCACTTATCGAAGTTGAGTCTTTGACTCTCATATGTTATGGCATGCCCTTCTTAAAGCAAAATAGCTCCAAGTCAATTACCACAAGCACACATTGAGAGATAAGATTCTCCTTAAGATTCTTCAAAAGCTTCTTGCACTTTTGTAGTCCATGAATACTTAACGTTCTTTTTTGTTAAGTCATGTAATGGGCTTGCTATTAGCGAGAATTGTTTTAATGAAACATCTATAGTATGCACACATACCTATGAAGCTTCGTACCTCCTGTAGATTCCTTGGCTTAGGCCATCCTTTTATTATCTCTAACTTTGTTGGATCCATACGGGTGCCATCTTTAGAGATAATGTGACCTAAATATTGAATCTCTTGTAGGAAAAATTCACTTTTCTTTTGATTAGTGAAAAGCTTATTCTCTCTCAAAACTTGAAAGATTACCTGGAGGTCTCGCTTGTACTCCTCAAGAGAATTTGAATGGCCTGAAGATTTTTGTCCATCATGAGTTTGAATGCGTCTGGAGAATTTGTCAGGCCAAAACTTGTAACGTATCAAATATATCTTCTATACGCGGCATGGAAAATCTATTTTTGATAGTGATTTTATTTAGTGCTCTATAGTCGACACACATGTGATATGTGTCGTCTTTCTTTTGCACTAAAATAAATGGTGAACAAAATGGGAGGAGCTAGACTTCACCATCCCTTTTTCCACCAATTCATGCACTTGCCTCATGATCTCCTCTTGTTGAGCTTGTGAAACTCGATAAGAAGGCTTGTTAGGCACTGAGCTTCCTGGTAGGAGCTCAATTGCATGGTCATCATCCCTCATTTTAGAGGTATCTCACTAGGGATGTCATCAATGAAAACATCTTGGGATCCATTTAGGAAATTAGAAAACTCTAATACCTCTTGATTCCCTTTATTGCAAGGATACGGTGTTCCCCAACTCATTAGCATCTATGTACATGCTCTTTTCCCTGTAGGTGAAGTAGATTCCCTTTCAAGGGACTTCATGTTGGAATCCATGCGGTTAAACCATGGTGCCCCAATGATAACATTCTCATGTTTGAGAGGGAGATGAAGAAATCTTTTTTGTCCACATAGCTTTGGACATGAAGCTTCAATTTTCTAATTAAGGGAGTAACTGAGATGTCTTGTTCCTTGATAGATCCATCGGCTTTTAATGTATCTCCCATCTCGTGGGCTTGTATGCCTAGCTTGGTGGTCAACTCCGTGGATATGAAGTTATGAGTTGAACCAAGGTCAAACAAAAAAAGGCATCATTCTCTTGCATCTTTCCCCAAGCATAGGAAATGAGAAATCCTTGGCAATGAGCATCCTCTTTTGGAGCTTCAAACATAGAGGCTCTAGAAGTCTCATTGTGGGTAATTCTCTTGGGGGCAAGGACGATAACCATGGACTTTCTCCCCACACTTAAAACATTTGTGGTCCTAAAAATGAAACTTCTAGCTCTTTAGAAGAGAGCTTATATTTACCTTTGTAAACTCCCTTCTCCTTGGATCGATTGTTGTTGTTGTTGTTGGAATAGCCTTGGTAAGAATTTTGGGCATTGGTTTTCCTCTTGGCATCACTTTTGTCTTTATTTTCCAAGGGCTTGACATTCCTTCTAGCCCCTTGTTGGAAATTGATGCGCGAAGCAACCATGGTGTGGTGGATTACTTCAGTGATAGAACCAGGCCATTGAGAGTTGACACTCGGCCATCTCTTTGGGTAATCCCACACAAAATTGTTGCTTTTACTCGGAAAAGTCTATCTTTTGAAAGATAGTAGCCTTGAGATGTAAATCCCAAAATTTGTCCACATATTTGTGGATAGACTCATGAGAGAGAAGACTAAAATCCGCCATTCGGTGAGCACTTTGTCCTTTGCATCACTTGCAAGGAATTTTTTCATGATGGAAACTCGTAGAGTTTTCCATGTCTTTGGGGCTTTGCCATTGCCCCACGAAGGCTAGCCCACCATTGACGAGTCGATTTTTGGAAGTGCATAGCTACATAGTGTAGCTTGGAGGATTCCGTGAAGCCCTCGTCTCCAAAGGACACATCAAATTGTTGGATGAAGGCCAATACTTTGTCGGTAGCACCAAAGGTGCCATCATAGGTGAGAAAAGAGATACTCTTTCCTCCCTCTTTGAACTTCTTGAGCTTTTGTGACCTTCGCCATCCAGGGTAAGATTTGCGATGTCCTCCTCTCTTGTATTCTCTAGGAGAATAGCCATAGCTTTCATCGGAAGAGGAGGAAGGTGAAGAAGAAGGAGAAGAGGGTGACCTCTTTCTTGCCCTCTTATTCCTTTGTTTCCTCTCTTCCCTTTTGGAGTGACGAGGAGAAGGACTATGGGTAAACCATTTCTCTTGGGAGGAGTTGATGATCATTTAGCCCGCCATCTTTGTGGAGCCACATCTTCGGAGGAACTTAGGGATTCATTACTTTCTTGTTCTTTGGATTCCTCCTCTCATATGGGAGAGAGTCTTCTTTTGGGGTTCTCATCAAGAGGCCTCCTAAGCTCTCTCTCCTCTTGGAGAGTAAAGGAAATCCCATAAGCACAAAATTGTTGAGTAACTTCGGCTTGCAAAGCGGGGTTGCCCATAGCTTGTTGCAACCTAGTAACAAGATAATTAACAAACATGGGGGCATCACCATTAGCACCTTCATGTGCAAAATCAAAGTTATCAATGTTCATTCTACTCTCTTGGTTATTTTCAGCCATGTTAATTAAACTTATGTGTTTACTTAGTGTATGCTTTGGAAATTCAAAAGTTGCTACTCCTCTTAGCCTTTGAAAATAGGCATTTAAGTATCTACACCCATGGCTCGAATTAGTTAATTATAGAGAGTAGTGGAGTGAGTCTAACATAGCGAAGTTGCCGAGGGATAGCTCGTTTTAGACTTCTTATGGCTCAATAATGGTAAAGCCGTAGGCAAAAAGCCGTAGGCAAGTCTAAAAACACTCCATTATTAAGACCAAAGCTCTTGAGGTGTGCACCATATCCCACATAGTGGGCTTAATAAAACCGATAATAGATTCCAGTCCCACTTACCGTAATATAATTAACAAAATCAACCATTAATAGGCTACTTAAGGACCTCTCTTCTTAAGCAAGAAAAGAGAAACCAAATGCTCTGATACCAATGTAATGGAATTGGCCTATGAACTTTGAGAGTAGTGGAATTACGAAATTAGGTGAAGCACTTTTGTGAGATTACTTTGTGAGCATAGCGGGTGAACTTAATTGATGGTAGCAACATAAACGTGGTACTTAGTTAACTTGGCATGAACAATACTTTTGCAAGAGAGAAAGAGTTTAGAGAACATGACAATAGTTGAGGATCGGATTCATACGAAGCCGGTCCCCCCTCCAATAGGCATTTGTATTATAGTTTCTCCCATCAGGAGAGACTTGGTACAATACAATCTTTGTGTTTCTTGTGACCTAGGTGATGCAATGAAGATGGAAAGATTCATGCATCACAAGCATAACATAAACTTTGTAGAAAGCATTAACTATCCCAAGCCTCAGTCCCAAGGCCTCAAAAACCTTCAAAGGCGGAGAGAGCTAGCGGGGAATGAGGATAGGAAAGAGGAAGAAGAAACATTCCATAGGAGAAAGAAATAATTCCTCACTTATCATCACTCTTCTTGCTAGCATACATAATAGCATAGTAATGAAGATGGAGAAGATGGAAAGATTAAGCATTGAAGCATGGCCCTTGGTTGGACTTGCATTCCATAGCCAAGAGTGTTGGTGTAGGCTCTCACTTCTCACAAGCTTGGAGAAGGAGGTGGAGTTCCTCAACTTTCACCAAGTAAGAATGAATCCACAAAATGAGTGTGTGTGTGTGTGGTGTATATCCCCCCAACACCCCCCTTCCTTGCATGGGGTGAGTTGTAGCTTTTACACATGTTTCAAGCTCATTCGACCCCTCTCCCTCTTAGCCAATCACATGCAGCATGCATTCAAGTACATGGGTGGTCATTGGACAAGTGTCCTCCTTACCCCTTAGAGTGAGAGAGCTTGAAAATATCTAGATATTTGTTAGATGGAACTAGAAGCTCATTGGACCCCTCTTTAGCCCAACCAATAGCATTCAAGCACACCATGTGGTTAAGCATAGGGAGAGTCTCACATGTATCCCATGTGCCCTTTGGGTGAGTGGAAGGTTAAGTCAAAGATTCCCCTAACTTTGGGAATTTCATGCATAGGAAGCTTCTGAAGCACCTTCCTCATTAAGTTTGTAGGGTCTCTTTTTGACTCAAGCACCTTACCCCCCCCATGCATGGGAAGCTTCTCAAGCACCTTCCTCATTAAGTATGACAAGCACCTAAAGTACCTTAGATTTTAAGCATGACAAGCAGCTCAAGCACCTTAGTTATCAAGCACACACCTTAGTCATTAAGAACGACAAGCACCTCAAGGACCTTAGTCATCAAGCACACACCTTAGTCATCAAGCACGACAAGAACCTCAAGATTAGGTTGGGTTCCCACACCTAAAGCTCAGCCCTAGCTTTGCCTAAGGTCAAAGGACTTTTAACAATAACCATTGGAGGTCTTTAATGAAGCTAACCCTAAGGTCTTTTAAGCTCCATTAGATGCACATTCTCTTTGAGAAACTACCTCCTTTTGGACCCCTATTGAGATGTAACCATCTCTACTCTTGGTCCCCTTCTAAGGTAAGTCTAGAAGCACTTATGGCACATTGCTCTTTGATAGACCATCTCCTTTTGGACCCCTATTGAGATGCAAATATCTCTCCTTTTGGTCCCGTGTTGAGATAGGTCTAGAAGCACATGTCCCTATATTAACTCTTATTCCCGTTTACTCTCCCACATGTAATGGTGAGTTTAATATGAGAAAATCATTTGGGTTAGTCAGGTATTAGATTTTATGACATATTTTCCCTTCAGAGAATCCAAAACTCACTTTGAGTTTTTGTGAAAAAAAGAGAGTTGATCTGAGGCATACAACTAAGAGGATCAGCCACCACATTGTATCATCCTTTATGATAACGGAGCTTTGTGTCACTCTTGAAGAATCTCAGTCTACCTGGCCTTTTAGCCCTTCAAATCAGTGCATTGTGTAAACCATTTTATGCTTTCATAGTCAAACACAATCTCAAACTGAGCTCCATACAAATAATCCCACTATGTCTTCAAGGTAGACACTATTTCATAGAGTTCACGTTCAGAAGCAGAATAATTCTATTGTGTTGAATCAATAAAATTGCTTTCAAATGCAATTGGCCTCCTCTCTGTAGAAGGACTGCTCCAATAGCACGTCCACTGGCATTTGTTTCCAAAACAAATGGCTTCAAAGGATCCACAATATTTAGAATAGGAGCTATAGCAATGAATCCTCGAGCGTATCAAAACTTTGCTATTGAATGACACCCCATTGAAAGTTTTTCCCTTGGATTTCAACTGATGCGTCATTGGTACAACAATATGAGTATAGTTTTTAACGAACTTTTGATAAAAACTTGCAAATCCCAAGAAAATATGTAAATCTCCTAGATTTCTGGGAGAAGGCCACCTCCAAATGGCATCCACTTTGGATTTGATCCATGTGTAGACCATTAGGTACGATAACATGCCCTAGATAGTGAATTTTGTTAGGAAATAAGACGTAGCTAAATAGATAATTGAGTAGATTACTTAATGGAGAGAGACAAATTTATATACATGAGATTATAGAGTAGAGAGAGAGAGAGAGAGAGAGTACACACGATATACGTGGTTCACCCAATGTGGGCTACGTCCACGGGAAAACAGCCACTCAATGGCTTTAGTACTTCAAAACAAGAAGTACTTTACAAAGGGATTATACCCTTAATGGAGCTCCCGCCTTGCTTCACTCTCACCACCTCACACTCACCTTGTTGCATCAACTTCACACTATGAAATGTGTGTAGAAATGGCCTCCTTTTATAGGCCAAAAGGGCTGCCTTCTCTTATGAGAGACAGCCATGTGTAGCCGCCCTTGTGCGAATAAGTCCAAATCGGACCCTCCAATCTGCCCATGTGTGGCCGCCCTTGAGAAGACAAGTCCGCTTTTGAATTCGGCCACCGGCCATTGACTTCCGACCACCGGCCACCGGCCATTGACTTCCGACCACCGGCCATCGGCCATTGACTACCGGCCACCGGCCAACCGACCGGTTGTTTTCCGACCACTTTCCGGCCGCCGTCCGGCCATAATATCCGACGAAAAAGAATATTCCGGCGAAAAAAAAGTCTCGGGGGCCTCCGCCCCCGAGGCCTTTAAAGTTGCCCCTGATTCTTGTCTGTGAAAATTTTGGTTTCGGGTGAGTGATTTTCCTTCACGCACGATGGCTTCTCCTCATAATGGGGGCCTTACAAATGTGCGCTTTTACCACAGAAAATTACAAGGGTAAATCAGGCTCCATACTTAACAATCTCCCACTTGGTGACTGATCTCCAAACCAAACGTGTGACTGCTTTCCATTCTGGCTTCTTATCCTTGAATGCCGATTGAAGATGAGCAAAAGCTCAACTTCTCCTTGTTGACCACCTTTGTAAACATGTCTGCAGGATTTTCACTTGTATGCACCTTTCCTAGCTTTAGTTGTCCCTCTTCCAAAAGAGTGCGTATGAAGTGATATCTCTCCTCAATGTGCTTTGTCCTTGAATGAAAGGCTGAGTTCTTCGCAAGATGGATAGCGCTTTGGCTATCACTGTACAAGACACAATTGTCTTGTTTGAATCCAAGCTCTTCTAAGAATCTGTGAAGCCACGGAATCTCTTTGCTTGCCTCCGTCATTGCTACATACTCTGCTTCCGTGGTAGAAAGTGAAACCACTTTCTGCAGCTTTGAAGCCCAGCTTACTGCTGTGCCTCCAACCGTGAACACATAGCCAGTAGTGCTCCTTTGAGTATCTTTGTCACCTGCCATATCTGCATCAGCATACCCTTCTAGAAAAATATCAGTTCCTCCAAAATACAAAGCATTTGTTGTTGTCCCTTTTAGATACCTAAGTATCCACTTCACGGCTTGCCAATGCTCTTTACCTGGGTTGTCCATGAACCTACTCACAACTCCCACTACATGTGCAATGTCTGGCCTTGTCCAGACCATAGCATACATTAGAGAACCTACCGCTGCAGCATATGGAACTTTAGACATATAGGCTATCTCCTCTTGTGTCTTTGGACACATATCCTTCGTTAGTTTAAAATGACCAGCCAAAGGTGTAGAAACTGGTTTTGCATTTTGCATTGCAAACCTTTCTAGTACCTTCTTGATGTAATCTTCTTGAGATAGCTTTATTGTCTTCTTCGTCCTGTCCCTTGATATTTTCATACCAAGTATCCTCTTTGCAGCACCTAAATCTTTCATTGAAAAAGATTTGGACAGCTCCTCTTTTAGGTCTTTGATGTCCTGCATGTTAGCACTTGCAATCAACATGTCATCAACATACAACATTAGGATGATGAATTTCCCATCTCCCAAATTCTCTGTGTAGACGCAGTGATCCGAGTTGCATCTTGTGAATCCATGATCCAACATCCATCGATCAAAATTCAAATACCATTGTCTTGATGCTTTCTTTAAACCATACAAGCTCTTCTTTAATCTGCAAACCATTTTCTCCTTACCTTTTACTTCATACCCCTTTGGTTGAAGCATGTAGATTTCCTCCTCTAAGTCACCGTGAGGGAATGCCGGATTTACATCCATTTGCTCGAGATTTAGATCATGAGCAGCCACAAGGCTTAAGGCAAGCCTAATTGAGTTCATTTTTACAACAGGAGAAAATATTTCATTGAAGTCAATACCTTTCTTTTGAGAAAAACCTTTTACCACAAGCCTAGACTTGTACCTTTTCTTCCCACCTTCTTCTTCCTTTAGCTTGTACACCCATTTGTTTTGAAGTGCCCGCTTACCTTTAGGCAACTCAACCAACTCCCATGTTTGGTTGCGATGTAGTGAGTCCATCTCCACTTGCATGCTCTTCGTCCATTCTTCTTTGGATTCATGTTGCATAGCTTCTTCATATGATTCCGGCTCTCCAGAATCTGAGATCAAGAGATGGTTGAAGGAAGGAACAAATCTTTCTGGAGGTCTACTTGCTCTTGTAGATCTTCGGGGAATAGGTTGAGGCTCCTCATTTGGTTGACGTTGTTGCACATTGTCACCGTTTGCAGTCCTTGAGTCTTCACCGTCCTCAAGCTGCATGTACTCATCACCTGTTTCTTTTGTTTGTTTTCTTTCCAAGTAATCTTTGTACATATTTTGTTCGTTAAAAATTACATCCCTACTCGTTAAGATTTTACCATCTTCAGGATTCCATAGGCGATACCCAAAGTCTCCTTCTCGATAGCCAATGAAGAAACACTTTTTGGACTTTGCATCTAACTTTGATCTTAGGCTTCTATCTATGTGCATGAAAGCCTCACACCCAAACACTTTGAGAAATGCATAATTCACCGGTTTACCTATCCATGCCTCTTCTGGAACTCCCCCATCCAATGCCGTTGAGGGTGACTGATTGATTAAGTACACAGACGTACTTACAGCTTCCGCCCAAAGCTCAAGCGGTAGGCCTGTATGTAGCCGCATGCTTCGTGCTCGTTCCATGATTGTCCTGTTCATCCTTTCCGTAATCCCATTTTGTTGAGGTGTCCTTGGGGTTGTCCTTTGCCTCCGAATGCCATTGCTAGCACAAAAGCTTTCAAAAGCTTGGCTGCAATATTCGCCTCCATTGTCGGATCTGAGGCATTTAACCTTGGTACCCGTTTCATTCTCCACAAAGGCTTTCCACCTTTGGAATATGGAAAATACATCGGATTTATTCTTCATGACATAAACCCATGTTTTTCTAGTCGCATCGTCTATGAATGTTACATAGTACAATGAGGCACCAAGTGATGGTGTACTTGCAGGACCCCAAACATCAGAATGAACCAACTCAAGTTTTTTATTTTTTCTTTCATTTCCTGATTTTTGAAATTTTACCCTCTTTTGTTTACCATAAACACAATCTTCACAGAACTCTAAGTCCACTTCTTTCAAACCTGGTAGAAGCTTCTTTGTTTGAAGGATTTGCATTCCTTTGGCACTCATATGCCCAAGTCGGTAGTGCCACACCGCACTGTCAACTTCTGTAGTTGCTGCACAAGCTGAAGGTTGTCTGCTAACAGTACACAAGTAAAGTGTACCGACTTTTTCAACCTTGGCAACCACCAAAGATCCCTTTGAGATCTTCCACAGTTTGTTTCCGAATGCAATGTTGTGACCTTCATCGTCCAATTGTCCTGTAGAGATCAAATTTTTGCGAAGAGAAGGAACATGCCTAACATCTTTAAGCTTCCATTCATTTCTGTTAGCAGTTTTGACAGAAACTGTACCTTTGCCGACAATCTCACAAGCTTCATCATCTCCCAAGTATACATACCCAAAATTACCTTTGGTGTAGTCTTGGAAATGTTGCTTGTGTGGTGTCGCATGGAATGAAGCCCGGGAATCTACTATCCAGGAATTAGACACATTGTCTAATGAGAGAATTAGAGCATCTTGCTCTACTTTACCTGCCACATTGGCCTCCGATGTTGGCTTGTTGTCTTGAGACTCTGTCTCCTTCTTCTTCTTGGACCAGCAATCCTTCTTGACGTGGCCCTTCTTGCCGCAATTCCAACATTTAAGAACTGACTTTGTGCGTGACTTGCTCCGCCTTGAGCGATCACGACCCTTTTGGTTTTTGAACCTCTCCTTAAGCCTTCCTCTTGTTTCCACTGATAGTGCAGCACTTGATGATTCTCATGTGCTTCTCCTTCGCATTTCCTCGCTTAGGAGAACACCCACAACATCATCAAACTTAAGAGTATTTGTGCCAGAGATAGAATTACTTACAGCCATCACAAGGCTGTCCCAACTATCCGGTAGAGATGATAGTATAAGGAGAGCTCGCAATTCGTCATCGAAATTGATTTTCACTGATCGAAGTTGACTTATGTTTGTGTTAAAGTCATTTAGGTGTTCTGCAACTGAACCATTCTCTGCCATCTTTAGATTGAACAAGCGCTTCATAAGAAATACCTTATTGGATGCTGATGGTTTCTCGTAGAAGTCGTCAAGTGACTTCATCAAGTCCTCCGTGGTCTTCATCTCCGAAACATTGAAGGCCACCGTTGACGCCAAGCTTAACCGGATTGTTCCCAGTGCCTTTCGATCAAGGACAATCCATGCTTCATCTGCCATTGTTGCGGGCTTCTTCGCAAGACCGCCTAGTGGCAAATAGAGGTCCTTCTGGTAGAGATAGTCTTCAATCTACATCTTCCAATGTTGGTAGTTTTTGCCGTTGAACTTCTCAATCTTGAGCTTCCCTTCCTCCGCCATAACTCCCACTCAATTCAAGGAATCCTTTCCTTGAGATAATTTAGCTACGAGCAAACCTTGCTCTGATACCAGTTGCTAGGAAATGAGACGTAGCTAAATAGATAATTGAGTAGAGACAAATTTATATACACGAGATTATAGAGTAGAGAGAGAGAGAGAGAGAGAGTACACACGATATACGTGGTTCACCCAATGTGGGCTACGTCCACGGGAAAGCAGCCACTCAATGGCTTTAGTACTTCAAAACAAGAAGTAGTTTACAAAGGGATTATACCCTTAATGGAACTCCCGCTTTGCTTCACTCTCACCACCTCACACTCACCTTGTTGCATCAACTTCACACTATGAAATGTGTGTAGAAATGGCCTCCTTTTATAGCCCAAAAGGGCTGCCCTCTCTTATGAGAGACAGCCATGTGTAGCCGCCCTTGTGCGAATAAGTCCAAATCGGACCCTCCAATCTGCCCATGTGTGGCCACCCTTGAGAAGACAAGTCCGCTTTTGAATTCGGCCACCGGCCACCGGCCATTGACTTCCGACCACCGGCCACCAGCCATTGACTTCCGAGCACCGGCCACCGGCCAACCGACCGGTTGTTTTTCGACCACTTTCCGGCCGCCGTCCGGCCATAATATCCGACGAAAAAGAATATTCCGGCGAAAAAAAAGTCTCGGGGGCCTCCGTCCCCGAGGCCTTTAAAGTTGCCCCTGATTCTTGTCCGTGAAAATTTTGGTTTCCGGTGAGTGATTTTCCTTCACGCACGATGGCTTCTCCTCATAATGGGGGCCTTACAAATGTGCGCTTTTACCACAGAAAATTACAAGGGTAAATCTGGCTCCATACTTAACAAATTTCCTTCTTGAGAAAATCACACTTCGACTCTTTGGCATATAACTTCTTTGCTCGTAGCAATTCAAACACCTACCTCAGATGTTGCAAGTGTTCTTTCTCATAAGCACTATACACAAGAATATCATCGAGAAGAATGATAACAAACTTGCCTCAATACGGTCTCAAGACACTATCCATGAGTGTCATGAAAGTTGCAGGCGCATTGGTTAACCCAAAAGACATGACCAAAAATTCATAATATTCAAACCTTGTTCGGAATGCAATTTTAGGTATATCAGCAATTCAAATGTATACTTGGTGATATCCTGACCGCAAGTCTATCTTTGTGTAAACACGAGCATGAGTGAGCTTGTCAAACAACTCATCCACTCGTGGTCGGGTACTTATTCTTAGCAGTTATCACATTCAAACGACGGTAGTCAACGCACATCTGCATGCTACAATCCTTTTTCTTCACCAATAGGATAGGAGAAGCCCATGGTGAAGAACTTGGTTGATAAAACCTCTCTTGAGATGGTCAGCAAGCTAACATTCCACCTCAACAGCCTCAAAATGACTCATTCTTTAGGGTGGTTTACTAACCGGTTTACTGCCTGCAATCACGTCTATGCCATGTTGCACAGATTGTCTAGACGATAATCTTGATAGTAAATCATTAGGAAAAACATCTTGAAATCCCATTAATAAATATTTTAACTGACTAGAAACTTTTGCTTGTTGAGAAGAGAGAGTAATAGCCATTGCTGGAAGCGAAGAGAGAGAAGCATGCGGCATTGAGGAATTTTCCACAGATACAACATTTGAAAGAAAATGGCACAATGAGTAACACAAGAAATTTCTTCTATTTCATTATCAAAAGTGAGATTCATAAGCTTTGTTGCACATATCAGTGGTGAGGAAGGCACATCCTTCTCTCCTAACAAAAACAGATGTGCACCATGGAATTAAAAAATCAGACTATTGTGCTCGTAGCTACACTTCCGTCATGATCCTAGTCTATGAAACCATTCTTGAACAAGTACCACATCTGCCTTCCTCATGTTTATAACCTGAAAATCCAAGGATGTTGAATACCCTTGAATTTCCAATGGTACATCTCTTACTTTAGTGTCTCAAACCTTGGCATCATAGCCGTTCATCATCGCTACCTTGTAATGGTGAGAACTCGGATTTTGGGGCAATTTGAGCCGTTTCACTAACCCATAATATTAATGAAATTATGAGTAGCACCATCATATACCAAAATACGCACCTTGTGCCATTGAATAGATCCGTGCATATACACTAGCTCATGTGGACCGAAGGTCTGTTGTTGCCACATGGAAGATGTTATACAAAAGTCATGCACCACCTTGGAGAACGTGAGAAAGAATCAAGAGGAAACAGTTGCACCATGTGCAATGATTTCTTCTTGCCCTGGTAGCAGGTTTCTCCTTGGGACAATCCTTTTTGCCATGGCCACTTCCTAAACATTGAAAACATAATTTTTCCTTTTTGCCTTCTCAAATTCTTCTTTAGAGAGAGGCCCTCAAGACCCCTTGGGTTTCTTGGCCGCCCCTCTGAGCTGGTTACTAAAAACTTTCTTTTATAGTGCCCATGTTGTGTGCATGTATTACCATGTATATTATCAGGCACGTGAGTATTGTGTGGTTTCTTATCATCTAATCAACATGGATGTGAGCTTGCACTATTTACTCCTCAAGTGTTTTGGGGTCTGTTAGCGAACTGACCAAAGGGATGCTCACCTAGCCAGACATGTAGCCAAACACCATATTTGTACTCTATTATTTTTCTGAGTTAGTTTAGTGATACTCTGTGTAAATCCTACTTCTAGAGTAGTAGGTCAATTCCTTGGGTTATAACTCTCTCATGATAATTGTAAAGATCCAAGTGAGGCGGCCGCTGGCCATTTAGAAAGCCCTAGGTAGTATAAAGGTCAACAACTTTAATATGAAAGGAGGGTTATCTTTTGAGGAAGAGGGAGCTCTACAAAACGTACGCTCAAGCTACGAAGCTACTCCAACTTGTAATCAACTTTTCTAATGATTGGGTAATCTATTTTTAGTTTTTAAACTTCCATTATGTTCCTCTCTCTTTGCTCTTTCATTCAAGTGTAAGCATTGTCAGTTTTGCTGAGGTTCGTGACTACGCGTTAGTGAGCCTAATCATTAGATTTGAGTGCTTAAATCACCGTTTTTTGACGTTTTGACAATAGGAGAGTGTTTTTAGACCTTGGGGGTTTCACCTTTGAGACATGTAAGTTACCACATGAATTCAAATGATTGGGTTTTATAATTGCCAAAAATTTAAAATTTTAATAGGATTATATTAACAAAAAGGGTTTTTTAAATGATTTTAGAGAAAACCTGTAATTTTTTGAAGAAAAAGGAGTCATTTTATTACCTTAATCATGTAAGTAAAGAGATTTTTTTAATACCCTTTGAATACATGTTATATGTATAGTTTCTTAAAGGTGCACCCCTCGAGTCTTAGACCATAGTGCAACATTTCTCGTATGTTCTGTTGTAGTTTTCAAGACCTTTTTCATGATGGATCGTGATTTTGGAACCTTATCATATTGTGACCAGAGTTGATAGGATAGTGCCTCTAGGTGTGCTAGACCTCCTCCTAAAGTTTCATTGCATTTTGAGTCCGTTCAAGTGCCAAAATGGTGTGATGACTAGACTGGTGAGAAAGGCATAGGCAAATTTCCTTGATCATTGAGTAGTGATTTTCTTGTTGAGTTTGCGTGTTTTCTTGTTAGGTTCTGTGTTTTCTTGTTAGGTTCACTTCTTGACATTGACAACCTCAAAGAGTCTTTGTGCCCCATTCAAGTCACTTCCTTGAATATTGACATTATGTTAGTGCCAGATAGTTATGCTATAGATGTCCATCACAGCGACCCGCTAACATTGGCACCATTTTTGAGGATATGATCCTTAGATGGTGAGTGACCTGTTGCGTATTTAGAGCGTTCTTTTTTGAATATTTGTCTCCCATTCCATTTACATCTTAGCAGTGAAGCAGTTAGACACGAGGTTAAGTACTTGATAGAGTTTAGAAGTCAAGGACTTGCTAGATCTATTCTTGAGAGGTAAAAAGGGTAGTGAGATAGCCAAAAGAATTTCATTCTCCAATTTTCTTGATACGTTCAGAGTGTTGTATCATTTTTTGTTACGACTTTATTTTGTACCGTTTTGCTTGTTTTTCTTCTTAGTTTCATTTTTGTACTTAGGAGTAGGGTAAGTAGAAACTACCACCATCAAATTTGGCCTAAAAGATTGAGGGAAAAAATGGTGAAAACCATATTTTGGCCAAAATGACCATAACTTTGAAATTTTGAAAATTTGATGGTAGAGACCTCAAAAGTGATCCAAATTCAAAAAGTTGTGGATCAAAGATATCAACATACTCTCTAGTAGAAATCTAGAAAGTTTGGTCAGATTCTATGGAGGAACATGGATTGCGATCCATGACCCCAGAGACCATTTTGGTAGAAAAGTAATCAGTGACACTGTGCATTAGTGAGATATTTCTCTGATCAAGTTTGCTTGAAAAAACTCAAAAATCACATCAAAATTAGCTGAAAGGGCAGAAAAAGTAAAACAGACATTGTAGACACAAAATTTGGGGGTTTTTAACTTTTTGGGATCCAAATCGAAAAAGGGGTAAGATTTGACTTCTACATAGAGTACAGAACCAGCATAATAAAATTCAAAACAAAATGCTTCCAAACATGGATCACGATTCATGTATCTTTTTGACATTTAAGATTGATATTTGACAAGTACAACTTTGCCAAAAGGGACCATAGCAAAAAATTACAAAAAGTTCATCAAAACACCAAAAACCGCAAAGAAAACACAAAATTTTACTTTTGTTTGAGAAAAAGTGATTCAAATTCAAAAAGATTTGGGAAAGACTGTCACCACCATAACATGGACTATAAGTTGACCAAGTCTCATGTGAAAATGAGGTCATCCATGTTTGATGATTACTCCAGGCATGCATGAATGTATCATGCTAAAGCTAAGTCCAAAGTGTTTATGTGCTTCAAACAATTTTTGGCTATGGCTAAAAATGTCTCTAAATGTACTATGGACACCCTATGTTCAGATCAAGGGGGGGAATATATGTCTCATGAATTTAATGTATAGAAGGCTAGTCATGGGCTGATCCTAATGGTACCAATAAAAGTCAATTTGGCTTCCAAACATGGATCGCCATCCATGTACCTTTTTTGAAATTCTACACAAGAACTAGACCAGTAGATAGCTAGTACCATTTGGAACAACTTTTCCCAAAAGGCACCATATCCAAAACCTGAGAAAAATGGGGTCAAAATAGCCAAACACAAAAAATAATAAAAAATCATAGGGCAGATATAAAAACTCACTTTTGACAAGGAAAAAGTTGTCTAAATGTAAAAAGAAGTGATGGAGTAGACTTTTGATATTGCTAGTAATTAGCAGGCCAAATTTGGTGTCCAAATCTGGTGGAACATGGATTGCAATCAATGACCCCTCGAGGAATTTGTGGAAAAAAAGTATATTAGCCTATAGCAGAGATCATTGTGAACAAAAGTCTCCAAAGGTGTTTTGTCCAAAAAAGTTCAAAAAGTGGGTCAAAAGGGCAAGAAACAGTTCCAGGTGAGAAATCTTCAAAACAGCCTTAGGGATTGACCCAATCAAGTCCAAATCACAAAAAAACCATATAGCAGGATCACTGGACTAAGGGGAAGCTGTATGACAAGTTTTAGTGCAATCTGACCCAAGGGTACATGGATCGCGATCCATGTCCCCCTGTCAAACACTGATACCAAACTTGCACCATAGCTAGAGCACATCACAAGGAGTCTAGGGATCTTTTCAAAGCGAATATGTATATCAAAAACCAAGTCAAAAGCCAAAACTGCCAAGTACTCTGATAAAGTGCCAAAACTGACCTAATTTTCAATGTAGAGGTCTATTTTAAAAAATTTCTGATGCCATAGGACCTACTAGTCATGCTGATTTTGATGGTACTAAGAAAAGTCAGTTTGGCCTCCAAACATGGATCACGATCCATGACTCCACAGTGACAGCTTGACCTAAAATTTTCCATATCAGCAGTGCATACACAAGGGAATATATCGCCAAGTCCAATTTTGAAAAAAAAACCAACAAATTTGGGTCAAAAGAGAGCAAAACAGGTGATACACTAAAAACCACAGTGCAGACCTAGTATTGGGCATTTGACCTAGCAAAACAAGTCCAAATTCAAAAAGATTTGAGATTTAGCTTGTGAACATAGAGTGCAACAAGCTGCAAAGAGATCAAGTCCAGATGTGGTTGAACATGGATCGCGATCCATGTCCCCCAACCTCAAATTTTGATAAAAATTGATACAAAGCATACAAAGCTTGCATATGACCTTGCCTACATACTGTCAAATTTCAAATAAACATTTGGCAGGGGGTCATGGATCACAATCCATGTACCTCTTTATAGTGGGGGTATCTGACTTAATGATCTTGTAGACATACTTGAGGACATCCCAAATCTCAAGTTTGAGCTAAAAATACCTTTTGGAGACCAAGATACAAGCCAAAGTTCTTGTGTCCTGGTCCAGAGAATGTTTTGAGTCTTGTTTCAAGTGCATTCACCAAAATTTGCTCTAACTTTTGATAGACAACTCCAAATTGAGGCAGGTAGCTAGGAAGATAGCTTGGGGTTTTGGTTTTAGAGCTGAATTCTTCTAGGATCCCTAAATCCAAAGTTTTAGGGTACCCCAAGACTAGTTTCCAATGACCAAAGGACCACAAATTCCTGACTTATGAGAGACCTAATCAAGGGCAAAAAGGGATAAGTTGTAGTAAGCCAAAGTGGGCTTGTAAAGGACTATCTTGAGAGTTTTGTGTGAGCCTTAACCATGAGGATCATCCACCACCAGGGTTTTCTACTTTACTCACAGACATGAAAAACGCAAGAAATGCTGCAATGCGCCAACAATGGGATTGGGAAAATACCTAGAGAAGAGGCATCCTCTGATCAACAAACCAAATGTGAGATTTATCAGAACCAATGAAGCCATGAGAGTTCTAATGGATTACACTCATGAGGGCTTATATAGGTTCACAAACGGGGATCCATACATCTTCTACAAGTGTGTAGAACCCAATGCAAGAGAGTTGACCACCCATAAGAACCTGTATGCATTCACATATATATAGATGTCCACAGAGTGCAAGTTTTGATGGTAGATAAGTATGGACATGAGTACAACTTTGTTGATCCAATTGACTTAGGAAGATACACATACAAGGGTACTCCAATATCTACTTACTTTCCATTAAAAACGATGCCATATGATATATCAAAGAGGATTCCATCGGGATTTTCTCCAAGATGAGAGGAGAGAACAAGAGACGTTTTTCCAAGAGACCACGAATTGGTTAGATTGGTGACTAAACCACAACGATTAAGACCATATCAAGTGGCCCAATGTGTCAAGACAAAGTACAATGGGTTGGGGGATCCATATGCTCATGTCTCACTCTTCAAATAAGTTTTGAGAGCTGAACAAATAGCAAATTTTCATACACAATATGAGGGATTTGGGTTGACATTGGAAGGAACAGCCTTGACTTGGTTCCAACCACTAAAGGTGACAATTGCAAGGCCTATGGAGAGGTGACGTACGACGTAGAAAGCGTGACTAGTAGTGACTCTTCTCGGAAGAGCAAATCCACAACAAAGCTAGATGTTCAAACTCCTATGGTGTAGAGCTTTGATCAACTGGTCGAGGAGGTGATTAAAACAATAAATCAAGGCTATGGTCAGAACCTAAATGTACGACAACTGCAATTGAGGAGATGTGAGACTTGTGTCCAGGAGATCATCCCACCCAATGGTCTAACGCTCAGCCTAAACCGCAATGTGTGCTAGGTTAAGAACCGCCTCTTTTGCATGATGGTAGAGGGATAGCCAACTACACTCAACCATCATATGTGCCATAATCCGTGAAAAACCGATACTCCATGGGCATAAATATGATCATGCTCATAGCCAATCAAGAGCATGGTTCAAAGACCATTCTTGCCAAGCAAGAAAAACCATTGGCCATACCACCAGTTACGCAACAAGTAGGACCATGCTATGAGTGTTGAGGTAATCATTGGCCAGTATATTGTCCTCGTTGGGTTACAAATGTGGAGATATTTCAATATTATCTAAAATATGTTGCTACACACCTAATTCATAATTGTCTTGAACACCCAAACAACAAGGGGAAAGCAACAATGAACATTGTAAGAGTGATGCCTTTGTCACGTATATCCGAGGGGTAGAACTTACAATTTCTTTAAAAGTGATGACTCAAGCTCAAGCTCAATAAGCTGCCAAAAATGCAATCATTGATGAGGAACCCACATTGCCACCTCAAAAAGAATTTGAGAACATATCGGTGAGAATTGGAAGAAAATCAATGAGAAAAAATGAAAGCGAAGAGGTTGAAGGAGAAAACAACATTGGAATCAAAACTATACCAAACCAAAGAACTACTTAGACGAGAGAAAGAGAACAAGAAAAATGCAAAGGGATATGAAGAGTGGTGGAGAAAGTGAATGAGCACTTAGACGCAATATTTGAAGCCTATGAAGCTAGGTTAAAACCCAATCACCCACCAATGACTTTTATCACAATAAGATAAGACTACATCCAAAGCTTCCCACACTTTTGCCTTTTGATTTCTTGCTCGGCCATCAACTCCATGGTCCTTCACATCCTTATGCAGGGCCTTCCATTGGTTGTACTCGACTTTGAATACAGCCCTACCCAATTTTCCATAGAATCCAAGGTTTGTCTTGGCCTTTATCCCACAAATAGAAGTCTTTGAACATTGTTTCCACCAAGTGATCTCTTGGGGTCTGTCTCAATCACCACATCCCACC
The DNA here is from genome assembly GCF_014529385.1 of Adiantum capillus-veneris. Classification (NCBI taxonomy): domain Eukaryota; kingdom Viridiplantae; phylum Streptophyta; class Polypodiopsida; order Polypodiales; family Pteridaceae; genus Adiantum; species Adiantum capillus-veneris. The sequence goes on from NC_140957.1 coordinate 70,385,495, forward strand.
CCCCCCATGAAGTCCAATATCACACAATTACCATTTCTACACTTTTAATGTAAGTCTCCATAGGTGATAAAGGTAGCAATTTCCATGTAAACCCTATGTAAAGGTGCATAATCTTCTCAGTGATTCTTCTTTGATTGGGCACTACAACTTTTAGTGTTTTTTTCCCTCTTTGAGCACTCTCTCAAGTTTTCTTCCCTTTACAATTTCACTCTCGTCTAATTAATCACAAAATTGGCTTTCCCATTCATCTCAGTATGCTAAAGATCATAGAATTTTATCATTGCTCTTTATGAAGTCCTTAAGTCAAAGAGAAATTTGTTGAAACAATTAAACTTGAGGTCTTTCTTCTCAGCAAGATACATGTCATTGATATGAAAAGACTCCCCAAGCATCTCCATGACCCCAAAATTAAAAGCAAGCCTTACATGTTGACGGATTTGGTAGCAAGGAGCCCTTCACACGTGAGTGCTTCAAGGTTTTATTCATGATCTTGAACAATTACCAGTCGTCCCTACTAATTCCAACTTTGTACATGGTAGCTTGAACATCATCCTTGTCCAAGGTACAACTTTGCAAGAATCCATTAATGCATTTCTTCCTAGCCTTCTTGAACCTTCTCGCATTCAGAAGTTCATATCAAAAAATCATGGAATCAGTTCACAAAATGATTGTGATGAAGCTCTCATGTTTCCTTGTAAATAGTTTGACTGAACTAAGGACCGAGGTGAACACAAAAAAAGACTATAACACCTAAGAAATCTAAAGATAGCAACTTGAAAAATAAACTAGTCTAAGCCTCACAACTTTGATTCTTTTGTTATAAGCTCCACCTCTTCGCTGAAGGATCTCAATATTATTCAACTCCCTTTGTCTTTATCCAATATCAAGCCCTGTCTTCATTCTCCTGATTGTATTCAGCAATGGTTACAGGTCCTTTATCTTCTCTTTGATTCTTTTAAGGTGATCAATAAGAGAATCCTTGAAGTACTGTAGCAACAAATGGTTTTTCAACTCAAGAATGTCCCTCTTTGCTGCAAGGTTTTGTGTACACCCTAACAACCCTTTTATGCCATCTCCCACAAACCTCATAAATAAAGAACATGTGAAGAATGCCAAGGTTCTTTTGGTGATGTGGCCTACAGGATACACTCTACCATGTGTCCATAAGATAATGTGCTTGTTTCTCTTTGATCTCATTGCTTCAATGGTAGCTCAAGTATGGGCAAGTACTCGCTTCCTATAGCACAAACTCTTAAGTTATCATCCATCCCCCTCCAATAAAGTTGGTTTCTAATTATAGTATAATTTTTGGCCTCGTGTTGAATTAATCTTCTTCTGGCTCTACTCAGGTTTTCTAGTAGAACTCCTTGTTCTAAGTACTCCACTAGGTACTTCGCCCATTTGGGTGCTATTGCTATCCTGAACAATGTAGCATGTTGGATTGACTTTTTGAGTGTGTAAACATTACATGAGCGAACATAGTCATATACGTTTTTTTTGCATGTTGGGCTAATATACCCCAAGTAGCATCATTCTCTGACATGTTTTCATGTTGGCATTATGTATGCCCTTAATTTACACATAAGATTATTATAGATATAGCTCTTTTTTGCACGACTTGATGCATAACCTGAGTATGCCATCTTATTCGCATTTTATATAACCATCCTACAATTAGCACTAGGTCGTGAGATTGCTCAATGATTGACGGCTATTTCTTGATCTACAATGAACCTATTGTGAGAAAAGGTATGACTTGTTTGCTCCACCTTGGTACCATCTAGATTTTGAAGAGATAAGAGTCTGGCAAATCATCTTCAATCCCTATAGGATCTTCCCCATGTAGCATTCACAACAAATGGTCTGCTCTCTAATGTCTAGTTCCTATTTTGACCAGCACCGTGAAATCAAACTCAAGAAATATTAGGAACCACCGAACGATGGGACAATGCTTAATGGTCCACAAAGAACACAAATTTGTTTGTGAGGTAATGTCTAAGCTTTTTTATAGAGTACATCATTTCCAAGCCCTCTCTTTTTTGGTAGTGTAATTTCGTTCTTCACTGGTCAGCTGTCTGCTCGAGTAACAGATTGGAGAATCCATGTTGTTTTCTCTAGGTTGAGCCAAGATACAGCCAATAGTGTAAGCCGATGCATCAACATGGACATGAAAGATGTTGTTCCAATCAAGAGCTTTCAAGATTGGAGCAAAAATAAGTATGTGCTTCATTTGTTGAAATGCTTTCTCACACTTTTCATTCCACTCAAACTTAGTGATGAGTATGTAGAGAGGTTTTACAATGATTGTGTATATGTAAATGATTCTACAATAATACCCAAAATGGTCCACGAAGGCTTGTACCTATCTTACTTTTGCTGGAGGTGAAAGAGTAACAATCACTTGTATCTTTTCAAGATCAGTAGAAATGTCATTTTTGGACATAATATGCCCTAGAATCTTGCCTTGTCTTACCATGAAAACACACTTTTAGGGTTTAGATAGATACGATATGTCTTGCATTTCTCAAAAACTTTCTTTAGGTGCTTGACATGATCACTTCTGTGAAGAGAATGCACACACATGGCATCCATATAAATTTCTAAGAATTGTCTTAGATATTCCTTGAATGCATGACTCATCAACCTTGGAATGTGGTAGGCGTATTTGTGAGACCAAATGTTATTACTTGATACACAAAAATGCGCCATTATGTAGCAAAGACAATTTTGTGCTGATCTTTCAGCTTGATCGTGAGTTGGTTATAGCCTAGAAAGCCATCTAGAAAGCTGTAGGCTTTCTTTCCACCCACTCTTTCAATCACATGATTTGTGATAGGTAAGGAGTAGTTGTCTCTGGTTGTGACATCATTTACTTATTTAAGATTTACACATACTCATAGTTTTTTGTAGGCACCCACAACAATTGGTGACACCCATTCTGCATGTTCAATCTCATGGATGAATTTTGCCTCTTTCAATTTGTCTATCTTTTCCTTATTTTTCTTTGCAAAAGTATCATTGTATGTGTATGGAAATTGTTAGTGTGGTTCTTCATTGTTTTTTAGAGGTATCATGTGTTGGAAAATACTCGGATCTACCCCTTTAAGATCCTTGTATGACCATGCAAATACATTTTTGTATTGTTTTAGGGTAGTTATCAATAGCTATTCTTGTTCCTCTTCCTTAGTAAGATTTGTAGCTATGTAAGCCTATTTTGGTTCTTCTCTTGGTTCTACCAAATCTATATTTTTTGCATTTTCAAGTCCATTGTATGATGGTCTCGGTTCTTTTGGCTCTCTCTTCGGTTGTTGTATGACAATTCATCGATCTTGAATTGTATATTTCTTGTTGAGAGAGGGTGCATTGAATTTTTCTGAGTTAGTCCCCCTCAGTTTTCACTTCCATAGTCCAAACCTCCTTTAATGTTCATTTTAATTTTTGGTAATTCATTATTTGGTTCCGTTTTGAATATTTTTGGTGATTTTTGGTTGTTTCTTGCTCTGTTTTTTGACTTTGTCCAAAAACTTGTCAATTTCAATGGTTTTTGCATTGTCTCAAACATAATTATCAGCTACCACAAGCATAAGGTATTGCGTTCTGGTCATCAACTTTGGTAGTTTTTTGTTGTTTCTTTGTTTGTTTTCTTTGATATTTGTCTTGTCTAGGTGTTTTTTGGTAAGAAAACTCATAGAAAATCGGTTCATCCCCCTTTTTTGCAATCTCGTGTTTAGAATCACTTGAGAGTTTGTCTACTGCATTGTTTCCTAATTCCTTGCTCCTCAAATTGTGGTATTTGTCTTCATCATCATGTGAAAGGTCACATATAGAAACCTCATTCACTATCTATTTACAGTCGCTTACCAATTTTGTTCAAGTAGCTTCCGAAAGGTTTTTAGCTTCTTAGACCGTCAAAACCACTAGAAAGGGTCTTATATCATAGCCATCTTTGTCGCAAAATATGGTGTTAGTTACCTCATTTACGTAGACGTTAAGAGTCGCGAGTACTTGATCCCATTCAAAGGGTTAAAATAACTCCTATGGGAATGGTTCCTTCATGTAGTGCTCGTCTTCTACTGCACGCTCTAGGATACAATCTTCCTTTTTAAGACTCCCATATTTTGATGCTCCGTAGATCCAAATGTGAACATCCTTCACTAGCCAAGTAGGTAATTGTGTTCCATCATCTATAGTTATAACAAAGTCTTCTATTGAAGTTTGGTTGACATCCCTGTAACTATGGTGTTCACTTTGGTTATGACTCCTTTGTGCCACAAATAGAGATGGTCAGAGCCCCAATCTTGAATCATTTTGAGTTGACGCCTAAACGATCGCTCCAAAATAATTTCAAAGTTGTTGTCTTTTCCAGAATCTACCACTGTAAATGTGTGTTTGTATTCTATCCCACATGAGGATACTATCAATTGTTCCAACATTCCCAAGGGTCTCTCCACATACCTGTTAGCTGATTGTAAGTTTATGTGCATTTTTCTAAAATTTGGCCTTCCCCATTTCTCCCATATTCCTTTTGTAGCAATGGCTATTCCTGCCCCACTATTGAGTATCGCAACAGTGGTCACTCCATTATATTCTAAAGGTAAGGTGGTGTTTTTTTCTTTACCTTCACAATAATCACCTACCTTGTGTACTAGTACAGGTTCCACGTTTGGTTTCTTAGGATGGTTTTTTTCCTTGGTTTCTTCCATGAGTTTTTCTATTGGTTGGACTTTTATCCCCATTTTCTCTAAGTTTTTTCTTATTTTCCTTCACAGATATGGTTTGATTTTGAACAGTTCCAACAGTGATAGTGCGCCTGATAGAGAAGACAATAGATTGTGCAAGCTCTTTGTATCCATCATCTATGGAATCAAATTCCACTTGGATGGCACAACCTTAATATTGGATTTAGTCTCATATTCCCCTACAAAGGGTGGTAAGGTTCTTATGGATGCCAGTTTTCTCTCTATCGTGACCTCCGTTCCTGCTTCTTCGTACAATGACTAAATATCTCCTCAATAGATTTCATGATCCATATTTATTTCAGGGATTGGTGCTCATATTGAAATGGCACTCCTGTTTTTTGTGTTTTTGATCGTTTCCCATAATGATTGTGGCCATGCTTCGTCTACTTCCAGAATTGGTTGCATCTCTAAAAATCTGTCCTCGTGTATTGTGTCTGTAACCCATAGTAAGTGGCCCCTCATTGTCTGTTTCCATAGGTTTTATTTTATTATCTTGATTCTGAGTACAATTCACAAGTAAGTGATCTTTTTCGCATCGGTCACAAAATCCTTGAATTTTGTCTTCTTCGCTTGTGCTGGTTTCTCCTTGTTTTCCTATGTTTTCTTTTTGCATCTCTTGCGTTACCAGCTAAGAAGTTTTTGAAACTTCAGTCTATAGTATGGCTTGAGCAGCTTTGACAAGTCTCTTGTATACTTCCATTCTCTTGGTTTCATCTTAGGTCATATGTATTTTCTCCAGAGTTTGGTTGTTATTGAGCCTTGCAACATATGCTTGCAATATGAAGCCTTGCAACATATGATTGCAATATTTCATCCAAGTGCTTGTTAAATTTCTCTACCAAGATCAAACCACCTGAGTCAGTATTTCACTACAAGGCTGCTTTGTAAGTAGGAATGCCTAGGAAACTTATGGGTGTCGCTTAAGCAACACCAAAATATTTTCCCCAAAAATTTAATATAGTGTCGCTAACAGCGTCTCTAATTGCATGTCTTACTGCATCACTATGAGCATCGAAATTTGCAATGTGCATAGTGATGCTTGCTAACTATATTGCATTGCATAAGCGCCGCCATCTCATAAGCGAGGCAAGAAACTTTAAAAAATCCCCAAATTTGTTGGGGGAGTGATTTTTGCTCCTGTGACATTTTGTAGAGCAGCAAGCAACGTGCTCGTGCCACCCACGCCACGCATCCCCCTCTTCCCCTTCATCGTCCCCCGAGAGAGAGAGAGAGAGAGAGAGAGAGAGAGAGAGAGAGAGAGAGAGAGAGAGAGAGAGAGAGAGAGAGAGAGAGAGAGAGAGAGAGAGAGAGAGAGAGAGAGAGAGAGAGAGAGAGAGAGAGAGAGAGAGAGAGAGAGAGAGAGATGAAATGGAATGATATATTAACGTCTTCAAAAGGTCAAAATGACCTATGAGACCAATCTACTACAAATTGTTGAATATGATATCATGTTTGACTACAAAAAATGAGATACTAAATTGAATCTTGAAGTGTTACTAGCTAGAACTGTGTGGGGTATGTGTGATCACTAATACAATGGGTGCCCAATACAAGAGAGAGATACAATGGATGATGAATCCATCCTCATCAATACTCTGGATGTCAAGATAGTGATGTTGTGAAGCTCCCCACCTCATTCATGGATGCCTTGATCTCCCTAGCTCCAATACAATGAGAGTAGCACGAGTGTGAGTGTGAACTAAGATTTACAGTGGTGGATGATCCTCTATCTATCCAGTGTCTAGTGTGAAGAAATCAGTATTCCGTCTGTAGGATTCTCTCTCCCTAGATCTCCTCAATAAACTATCTCTGTGTCTGTGTAGCTCATGTAGATATTCTAAGACATCTCTGGTCCTGATAGCTCATGACTCTAGAGAAGGGTCCAAAGCCTTATCTAAATAGACAGTGGAAGCGAGCTAGCACTATAGCACTAATACACTATGCACTGACATGTATAATGCATCTCCGTCTCTGGTGCTATATGGCATAGGTGGCATATCCTAATAGCTGCTGGTATCACCAGTCTCAATCTCAAGCTAGTGTGAAGATGTCTCTGAGAGATACAAATGAAATGAGATACTATATTAAACGTCTTCAAAAAGGCCAAAATGACCTATAGCTATGATACCAAACTGATACAATCTTGGTGGACCTAATCCAATGTCTGGGTACAAAATAAAAATAAAATAAAAGTAAGTGAAGTAACATGAAAGACTAAAATCATCATCACGACCTTCATCATCAATGCCCGAGGATGCCCGACATCCCATGTTGTCTGAGAAAGTATTGCATGGGACACTGAAGAGCTTCGTCAATGTCCACCTCTATAAATAGTTGCACTAGGTGTCATAATAATCAATATCTAATTCTCCTAAATGATTTTCTCATGTTAAACTGATCATTTAATATGGGGAAGTGCCAGGGGAGAATAAGCTAGAATATTGGTTAAGCTAGCAGACCGGCCACAATAGGGATCCAAAGAATGGAAAATAGGGATCCAAATGGGGGGCCCATTTGCAAAAGAACAATATGCAACAATGGGCTTAAAAGACCCAAAGTTTCAGCCCATTAAGACTTCCAAAATGCTAAGGCTCCAAAATTCAAAGGTTGTGTCCAAAGGTCAAAAGCCTAGGGAAATTGGATGCTTTGTGTGTGTCCCAAAAGTCTTTCTCAAGCCCTACAAAGGAGGGGGAAAGCTCAATAAGTAGGGGATGAGAGAGAAACCCATACATACACACACACACAAGCTTCCTTTGTACACAAGGGGAAAGAGGGACACATGTCAGCTCCCTAGCCCAGATGTACTCAAATCCTGTTGGATGGCCTTGGAGGTGGACCAATGAGAATTAGGCTAAAGTAAGCCTAGTTTAATTAGTTTAAAAACACTTAATAAAAGAACCAATAAGAATTAAGCTCTCTAGAAGACTATTGGACAGTCTCCCTAGGGGTCCATTGAGCATTCAGCAGTCCAATGGCTTGCCTGATTCCTATTGGCCGAGAGACAAAGGGGTCCAATGAGATTTTAGTTGCATTAATTAATTAGCAAAATCTCTCAAAAAAGGGGAAATGGGGACACATGCCAGAAGGCTATCACTTATGCTTCTTAATTTCCATTGGTTGAGCCTGGTGAGGTCCAATAGGGAGTGAGCATGAGCAAATAGCAAGAGGGTCGACCAAGAGAGAGAGGGGGATGATTTTTCAAAGGCATTATTCACTTACACACTCACAAAATCTATGTGTGGAGCAAGAAGACTCTCTCTCCTTCTCAAGCTTTAATGCGAAGCTTACCACCTACTCCAAACTTGTGAGAAGGGAGGCCTACACCAACAATTCTTGGCTTTGTGATGCAAATCCAACCAAGAGCCAAGCTTCAATGAATGCTCATCTCCTCTACCATGCCAATTACTAATCTAAGCTATGCTAATATAAGTGATTATGTGAGGGGATGTACATCTTTCTCGTACGAATACTCCTTTTTCTCTCAATCTACTCTCATACCCCGCTAGCTCTCACCATCTTAGAAGGTGTGTGAGGTCTTGGATCTGAGACCATGAAGGAATTGATGTTGTGTTTGATAAGTGTTTTTCTTAGTGCTTGAAGTTTCCATCTTCATTGCACTAGCTAGTATTGAAGGAACACAAAGAATTGTATTGTAAAATGTCTCTCTGGAAAACCATAATACAAAGCCTTTTGGAGGGGGGACCAACTCCATGAAAATCCGGTCCTCAACTATTGTCAATTGCTTAATTTCTCTCTCTTTTGAAGTATTTTTCATGCTATCTAACTAGGTGTTATACTTTTTGTTGCTCTCTCCACCCAAGCACTCTTGTTGTTCTCATTAGGAATCTATTCTAATGAAATGCTCACTATGTTCATGCTATTTTCTGCTACACACAAGTTACTAGACCATTAGATGTTATATTGGTATCAGAGCACAAGGTTTCTCTTTTCTTGCTCAAGAAGGGAGGTCCTCAAGCTAGCTATAAATGGTTGGTATTATTGATTGCATGTGAGTAAGTAGAATAGGGATTTTTCAGCCCTGCAGTGCGCTTGCCTTTATGCAATTAATGGGGCATCACCGTCGAGAGCTATGGTCTTAACACTAGGTTGGTAACCTAACAAGACATAAAGTGTCCTTTCAGGGTTTTGAAAAAAACCTCCAAAACCATAGTAGATCCACTCATTTTGTAAAATCCTTTCATGAGGTTATAGTTCAAGGCCTACTACACATGGATAAAATAAGAAACTTGTAAAATTTCTCATCTTTTGGTCACACCAAGCCTCCAAAGTTGATGGACCAGTACATTTTCATCAAAACAGTCATTTCTTACATTTTGTTGCATAAAAATAAGATTAGGGATTTTTGTAGGACTTGAGATAAATTCCCTAGTTAACTTCAATGGGTTGGTGATCAAAACATATGATTGCTTCTCACTCACTATTTTTTGTTTTGCCAAAAGAAATAGGTACAAAAAAGTTGAATTTTTACCATTCTGCAAACCTATCATCAAAGTTTCTATAGCCACCCGCAATACAAATAATATATTCATGTTTTCTTAGTTCCCTATTGTCCCTTAGGTTCATAAGGAGCCATGGAGCATGTCAAAAGAATAATACATATGTTACCAAGGGGAATCTTGGGGACAAAGATGAAGTGCTAAATACAGCAAACATGAAAAAACTGGGTTCAACATTATGAATTGTAGAATCCCATAGAAACTATTCAATATCTAGCCAAATTTGATCCTTATGACTAGATATGGTTACTACCTACAAAATGCATGTAGTTGTCACAAGAAACTAACAATATTGAAAAAGCTATACTTGATATACTAGAATGTTTCGTTTTCTTCTATAATTGAAAAAATCAACCATCGTTGTCTATTATGCAAAATAGGGTATTAGGTGCCCCAAAACTCAAGGAATATTAGCTTTGTGTTACAATATGCGACATAGAAAATCAAAACTACATTTGGATATCATGAAAGCCACCAAAAAAATCATAGAAGAGCTAAAATTGGCTAAAAAACAGGATTTGACAATTTTTGTAATTTGGTCATAACTTACAACTTTAACATTTATTCCTCCCTAGAAGCATCAGGACATGTTGAGGGCTACTAAAGATAGTTCTCTAGCATTATAGACCTCACAAACATGAATTCTAGAGTGGTATAGTTGCAAAAAGTTGAAAAAAGACAAAAATATGACCCGTTTTTTCACACAGTTTAGGTTGTTAAACGATGTGCAAGGACAATGTTAAAGATGGAATTGATATTCCAAAAAAATGTCAAGTTTTTTTCAGCTCATGAGACAACTTTCTAGATAGACAGCACCTCAAAATCCATTCTGAAACTCTTGACATAATTCAAGGAAAATGGTCACTTAAGCGGACATAAAAATGTCCCAGGACATAGAAGTGTCCCATTACCAACCTAGTGTTAATAGTGGAGTCCTATGGGGCTTGCTTATGGCTTATTAACCACTTTTGAGCTATTAGAATCTTGACAGGAGGAGGTGGTGTTTTGGTGTTGAACGACTCTCTCTTCTATTCCTTGCAATTAATGGTATTTGAGCCATGGCTACAGTAGCTTGAGTGCTTTTTCTAAAGGGGTAAAAAGGAGTAGCAACTAGGGCTTGAAGTGTGAAAGTACACCTAAAAGTTTTTAGAATGGCTGACAATAGTAAAGAGAGTGAAATTAATGTTGATAAATTTGATTTTGATAATGAGCAGGCTACTAATGATGCCCCGATGCTTGTTAACTATCTTGTTTCTAGGCTTCAACAAGCCATGGGCAATCCATCCCTCCAAAGTGAAGTGCAACAGCAGCGTCGTGCTCATGGGATTCTCCAAGCTCCCCAACATGACAAGAGAGCACCTAGGAAGCCTCCTTGCGAGACTTCCAAAAGAGGCCTCTCTCCAATTCGGGAAGAAGAAGAGGATGTATATGAAGGGCTCAAAAATTTTCTCCTTGATGATGCATCTCCTTCTCAAAGGAGAATTCAAGAGCCTCTACCGAAGTAACGAGAAAGAAGTGAGTCTCCTGCCACCTCCTTGGAGATGGCTCCACGAAGACGACGGGCTAAACACTCTCCATCACCTCCAAAATGGAGAAGACCATCGCATACTTCCCCACACCATACTTCAAAGAGGGATGACAAAAAGCAAGAGAAGAAAAAGGTGAGAAATAGGATACCCTCTTCTCCATCTTCTTCATCCTTTTCCTCTTATGAAAGTGATGGTGAAGAAAAAGAAGATCAAGGCAAGAAAGAGATCACCCTCTTCTCCATCTTCCTCAAATTCATCACCTTCTAAAGAAAGAGATGGTGCAACCTTTGAACCATCAAAAAGAAGGGGCCATAGGAAATCCTATGCCACATGGAAGACGTCATCCAAGCTCAAGAAGTTCAAAGAGGGAGGGAAGAGCATCTCTTTCCTTACCTACGATGGCACCTTTGGTGCTACGGACAAAGTCTTGGCCTTTATCCAACAGTTCGATGCGGCATTTGGAGATGAGGGCTTCATGGAGTCCTCTAACACTAGGTTGGTAATGAGACACTTTTATGTCCTGGGACACTTTTATGTCCTGTTAAGTGACCATTTTCCTTGAATTATGTCAAGAGTTTCAAAATGTATTTTGAGGTGCTATGTATCTAGAAAGTTGTCTCATGAGCTGAAAAAAACTCGACATTTTTTTGGAATATCAATTCCATCTTTAACCTTGTCCTTGCACAACATTTCACAACCTAAACTGTGTGAAAAAACGGGTCTTGTTTTTGGCTTTTTAAAACTTTTTGCTACTATACCACTCTAGAATTCATGTTTGTGAGGTCTATAATGCTAGAGAACTATCTTTAGTAGTCCTCAACATGTCCTAATGCTTGTCGGAAGAAATAAATGTTAAAGTTGTAAGTTATGACCAAATTACAAAAATTGTCAAAACCTGTTTTTTAGCCAATTTTAGCTCTTCTATGATTTTTTTGGTGGCTTTCATGATATCCAAATGCAATTTTGATTTTCTATGTCGCATATTGTAACATAAAGCTAATATTCCTTGAGTTTTGGGGCACCTAATACCCTATTTTTCATAGTACACAACGATGGTTGATTTTTTCAATTATAGAAGAAAACGAAACATTCTAGTATATCAAGTATAGCTTTTTCAATATGGCTAGTTTCTTGTGACAACTATATGCATTTTGTAGGTAGTAACTATATCTAGTCATAAGGATCAAATTTGGCTAGATATTGAATAGTTTCTATGGGATTCTACAACTCATAATGTTGAACCCAGTTTTTTGATGTTTACTGTATTTAGCATTTCATCTTTGTCCCCAAGATTCCCCTTGGTAAGAAATGTATTATTATTTTGACATACTCCATGGCTCCTTACGAACCTAAAGGACAAAAGGGAACTAAGAAAACATGCATATATTATTTGTATTGAGCGTGGCTCTAGAAACTTTGATGATAGGTTTGCAAAATGGTAAAAATTCAATTTCTTTGTAGCTATTTCTTTTGGCAAAACAAAAAATAGTGAGTGAGAAGCAATCATATGTTCTGATCACCAACCCATTGAAGTTAACTAGGGAATTTATCTCAAGTCCTACAAAAATCCATAATCTTATTTTTATGGAACAAAACATAAGGAATGCCTGTATTAATGAAAATGTACTGGTCCATCAACTTTGGAGACTTGGTGTGACAAAAGATGAGAAATTTTACAAGTTTCTTATTTTTTCCATGTGTAGTAGGCCTTGAACTATAACCTCATGAAAGGATTTTACAAAATGAGTGGATCTACTATGGTTTTGGAGGTTTTTTCCAAAACCTTGAAAGGACACTTTTATGTCCTGTTAGGTTACCAACCTAGTGCTAAGCTACGCCATGTAGCTATGCACTTTCAAAAGTCCACCCGAAAATGGTGGTCTAGCCTATGGGCCAACGGTGAAGCTCCACAAACATGGAAAGCTTTAAGAGATTCCATTATGAAGCAGTTTTTGGCCACACCGATGGCAAAGACAAAGTACTTACCAAATGGCGAAGCTTGAAGCTCTCTCCCTACGAATCCATTCACAAATAAGTAGACAAGTTTTGGGACTTACAACTTAAAGACACTATCTTCAATAAGTTGGATTTTGGAGAGCAAAAGCAACAATTTTGTGCAAGCTTAACTGAAGAAATGTCTGTATGTCAACTCCCAAAGGCCACACACCATATCGGCGGTTATACACCTTACTCTCGAATCAATTTCCAAACGGGGGCTAAGAGAAATTCTAAGCCCACGGAAAACAAGGGTTCCAATGATCCTAAGGGGAAGGACAATGTCCAAAAGTATCCTAAGGGCAACTCCAACAAAGTTAAAGAGAAGGGAGTTTACAAAGGCAAAAATAAACTCTCTCCTGAAGATCTTCAGCATTATTGCAAGGATAACCATTGTTTCAAGTGCGGCGAGCAAGGGCATGTGTACCACGCTTGTCTCCAAAAGAACACCCGCCATGAGTCTCCTAGAGCTACCTTGGTCAAAATCCAAGAGGAGGAAACTCACCACAAAGGATCTCCTCTATGCCGTGCTTGGGGAAAGGTAAGAGAACATGATGCTTTTATTCTCTTTGACCCTGGTTCTACTCACAATTTCATATCCACAGAGTTGGCCACCAAGCTAGGCATACAAGCTTACAAGATGGGACATTTCATACCCACGGATGGTGCTTTCAAGGGGAAAGAAGCTTTAGTCACTCCCTTAATCGTGAAATTGAGGCTCCATGTTCAAAGCTATTTGAACAAAGAGGACTTCTTTATCTCTCATCTCAAGCATGAGGATGTGCTCCTAGGGGCACCATGGTTTGATCGCATGGCTACCAATGTTAAATTCTCTGACAGAAGAATCTCCTTTAAGTTCAGGGAAAAAGATATGTACATAGATGCTAAGGAAATGGGTAACACCATACCCATTGTACATACACAAGTTTTCAACAAGTCAATAAAGAGCTCTATTTCCGTGTACATGATTTTTGTTAAAGATTCTCAAAATGAACCTAATGTTTTAGCAAAAGAAAATATACACAATCAAAAGGAATTAGAGTTATCCAATTTTCTCAAGGGGTTTCAAGATGTCTTTATTGACGACATCCCTTGTGAGCTACCTCCTAAACGAGGTAATGATGACCATGCAACTGAACTTCTTCTAGGAAGTTCACCGCCTAACAAACCTCCTTATAGAGTTTCTCAAGCTCAACAAGAGGAGATTAAGCGGCAAGTGCATGACTTAGTTGAGAAGGGCGTGGTTAGGCCTATCTCATCTCCATTTTGCTCACCTGTGCTACTAGTGCAAGATAAAGACGGCACATATCGTATGTGTGTTGACTATAGAGCATTAAATAGGATCACTATCAAGAATATGTTTCCCGTTCCATGGGTAGAAGACCTATTTGATAAGCTACAAGGGTCCACCTACTTCAGTAGGATTGACCTAAAAAGTGTCTATTATCAAATAAGGATAGTTGATCAAGACACTGTAAATACCGCATTCCGCACTATGTTTGGTCTTTACAAATATATGGTGATGCCTTTTGGCCTGACCAATGCACCAACCACATTCAACCGCTTGATGGAGAAGCTATTCAAGCCTCACCGAATCTTTACGGGAGTGTCTTTGATGATATCATCACCTACTCTAATTCATTAGACGAACACTAGCAACACCTCCAGGTAATATTTCAAGTTTTAATAGAGAATAAACTTTATGTTAATCGAAAGAAAAGTGAATTTTTCTTGCAAGAGATTCAGTATTTAGGTCACATTATCTCACAAGATGGCATCCAAATGGATCCATCAAAGTTAGAGGTAATAAAAGGATGGCCTAAACGAAGGAATCTTCATGAACTAAGAAGATTTATAGGTATGGGTGCATATTATAGACGCTTCATAGAAAAATTCTCACTAATAGCAGGACCATTACATGACCTAACAAAGAAAAACGTTAGGTATACTTGGTCTGCCAAGGAGAACAATGCTTTCAAAAAGCTTATCTCTCAACATGTGCTTACACTACCGGATCTCTCAAAGCCATTTGAGGTCCAATGTGATGTTTGTGGTGATTGCCTTGGAGCTGTTTTGCTCCAAGAAGGGCTCACCATAGGCTATAAAAGTCGAAGGCTTGACCCTGTTGAGCAAGCTCTAGGAATATATGAAAAGGAACTCCTCGCAGTTCTACATGCCTTAGACTCATGGAAGCACTATTTATTGGGGACTCCTTTCATTCTTCCAACAGATCACCAAAGTCATAAGTACTTCATGACGTAGACCAAGCTCCCGACAAAAAAATGAGGTGGGCAAAATTTCTTTTGAAATTCCATTTTCATATTGCTCATGTTGCTGGCAAGCATAATCAAGTAGCCGATGCACACTCAAGACGATCGAGAGTGAATGTGGTTTCCATAGCAACTCACAATGATCTATCTTCTATGATAGATGAGTATGCTATTGATCCCAATTTTAGAGATGTGATTTCAGCCCTTGGATTAGGGAATAAAGAGGAACTGTTTATCTTACAAGATGGTTATCTTCTCTATGGAAATAGACTATGCGTTGCTAACTCACTACGTGAGAAAGTAATGTATGAATCTCATGCTCCTCCTTATGCGGGGCATAGAGGGATTCAGTCTACCCTAAAGGGAATTGAAACATATTTCTATTGGCCTACCATGAAAGAAAACATACAAGAGTATGTTTCTAAATGTGTGGTATGCCAAAAGATGAAGTTTGATAGAGGGAAGCAACCTGGATTGCTTCAACCCTTGCCAATCCCTAATTCACCATGGGAAAGCATATCCATGGATTTTATCTTTGGATTGCCTAAGTCTATCCATGGAATGCGGGAATATGGATGATCGTAGACAGGTTTGGTAAACAAGCTCATTTTATACCTGTCAAAATCCCTAGCATATATAAAAATGCTCCACTACTAGACCATCATGATCACATGCCCTCTTGGTCCTCATCCTATCAATAGATCTCTTTACCATCTCAGTTGGTAAAGAAGGTAGCTAGGCATGGCTTTGTAGGATCTGAAAGGGGATCCTATCCTGGAACCATATATAATGGTGTCACATATTGGCCCCATACATCAAGAGAAGTAATCACTGGGGGAGGGTAGTGCTCATGAAAGTGTTGCCATGCCTCTCCCAAGTCCCTACTCAAGAACAACTGATACAAGTCTCTCTCCATCTGGGCTAGGTAAGCTCGCTTCTTTTGTTGCACAAGGCGATCCGAGACTGTCTGTAAGTGATGACTCCTAAAAGAAGATCTCTTTGAATCTATGCTCTCATCTCTCTGCACTAATCATCATACCAACTACTCTAGGGCATGCTCCCAGAATGTCTCTTTCGATCTGCGTGATTGTGTGGGTATGCATCTGATGCAACACCATGTAGTGTCTTGATCAGTAAAGTGGTGCACTCCTCCACTAATAGGCCTAGACCAACTGTGCATAGACGATCCCAAATATCCTCTATATAAATCGGGTCACTCTCTAGTGTAAATGTATAATGAGTATGTGACTTGCCTTCTGATGTTTGGGATGTACTATACAAAAATGAGACATACATTGTCAAGAGATCATAGATATCTGCTACAAGTATTTTAGGCACTATAACAATATTGGTTGGTCATAAATGCAAAAAAGAGCAAGTTTAGTTTGCAAGAGATACACTTTTTGGGACACATTGTCTCTTCAGAAGGTGTGAAAATGGATCCAACCAAACTTGAGAATATTCATGATTGGCCTGACTAAAAGAATCTTCATGAAGTGCGCATTTTTTTTGGTTTGTGCTCATATTATTGGTGGGTCATAAGAAAGTTTGCGGCGATATCTTCTCCTTTGCATATGTTGACAGAGAAAGGGGTTCCTTTCTCATAGGAGCAATCCTAACGCAGGAAGGCCATGTGATATCTTATGAGAGAAAGATGTTTCACATCCTTAGTGTTGCACAGATTTACAAGAAAGAACTTTTGGCAATGATCCACGCTCTAACTCAGTGGCACCATTTTCTACTAGGAGCTGACTTTACGGTTTTAACTGACCACTAGAGTTTACACTACTTCTTATCACAGAAGCAGCTAATGGAAAAGCAAATGAGATGGGAAAATACTCTATCATAGTTTCAATTTTAGATAACCCATGTACATGGATAGAAAAATGTGGTGAAAGACGTGTTATCACGCAAGCCATTGGTTTTAGCTATTTTTGCAATATAGCATAGAAGCTTCAAGGATATAGTAAACCAGTATGCCACAGACTCATAATTCTCAAATATCTTCTCCTAACTACAGAGTGGGGAGACAGTTGTAGGCTATTCCATACAAGACGTCTAATTGAGGTGGAAAACAATGTTGCAAAAAAGGTTATGATGACAAAGTGCCATTGTCCCCCTTTCTCGGGTCACTGTGGAATTGATACCACCTTGAAAGTTGCCTATCACAATCCGGTACGCAGGTAGACCATCGAGCCTCACCTTGGCCATTCCCCCGCCGACATCAAGTGCTCCATTGCTATCCATCATTGGCATTGTCAAGATCAGTCCTTCCTCCCTTTCACATTGAGAGTGCATTCTAGCCCATGGTGCCATCTGCATTGCCCACACTAAGGAGGATCTTAGGTGCATCAAATCAGCCTCAAAGGTGCCTCTTTTGGAGGAGTTACCATGGCTACCATCATCCATCATGTCCATAGAGTCTGCATTGAGGTATTGCATTGTGTGTAGTGTTTGTTCACCATTAATATTCTATTGCACTTGACATTGGTATAAGAGCTCTGTGTGTGTTTCACGTGACATTGGTATCAGAGCTCTATGCGTGCTCCAGCTTCGCACACTCAAGGGTGAAAAACTAGGAAAAAAGGAATCATGCTGAATCATGTTGGGTGCTAATGGTTGTGTAATTAGAGGGTATGCAATTACACTAAGTGCTTGTACATGCACAACTTGGGAACAAGCTCACAAGGGTGCTAGAACACTTCCAAAGCTGTCCTAAACCCTAGAATTAGAATACTCTAGAGGTCCACATTCACATAAGGTTAGATGTGCACGTGACATGCAATGTTTTTACAGCAGGCCTATTCCAGTGGTTGTACTTGCTCGCAAGGAAAAGTCAACATGAAGGCTGCAGCGTCTTTTGCTATATGAGTAAGGCAATCAAGTAGCTTGGTTGGTCGGTGTTTACAACACAATCTGTACACATCCTTGGTAGCACATCGATTCCACACCATCTTATCTTCTTTGCATCGATTGCCATCAATCCAAAGCAGGGGACACATATCTTTCGCTCTCTCATTCCCTCTCTTCACAAAAAGTAAAAAGAACCATCATCGTTCATACTAAAAGCAATCATTGAAGCAAGAAAAGAAGGAAAGATTTGTAACAGTATAAAGTCTCTCTCTTTTTCTTTGATAAGAAACAAAACGCCTTTATAGAAGCTCTATGGATCGTTTTACCTTTGACTAAAACCTAAAATTATCAAACATACCATTTTGATCACTCCCACCTCAAATCGAGTAGGGCTACTACTCGTGCTGAAGAGCGTGTTACAAGCTACTGGCATTTTGAGGGAGCAGATAGTAGAGGACATCCTAGAGTACAATCAGATCGTTGACAAGGAGTTGGAGGCTACCAAACACTGACTATAGGAGGTCTTGCGATCGGTATGCCTAGATGAGGGATCTTCTTAAGACACTTTAGCAGGAGCAGCACATAGGCTGAATATTTTTTTATATAATTTGACTAAAGTACTAGTGTGTGTAAACAGGTACATACATACTCAGATGCATATATACATGTATACATACACATATAAACAAATACATATATACATACAAACATACATTGTTTCCTCTTGTTGTGAACACAGACATGAGATATGCTATTTTCCTTGAAAATAAGAGACCTCCGAGATTCCATGAGGAGTCATGGGCCCACTTTCAACGGGAGATGCGATCAAGGGTAGCATTCTCGCATCAAAAAGTATGTTAATTTACAATTTAAATGTTTAATTAAATTACTTACGTATTCATCGATAATGTAACTATAATATCATTTTATTTTCAATGAATGTAATGTAGGAGGTAGCATAGGCTAGAGTTGCGAGCGGCTACACGTCCCACTTGGGTCGCATTGGCAAGACCGGCTTTATATCCACTTTGGTAAGTATATATTTATAGATTTTCATACCATAGTTTTTAGAATGATGTGAATACACATAATCCTAAACTTTGGATGTGTTTTGTATAGACCAAAGATTAGGTCGACCTCCAACTCCAACAAAGATTGAGATGGTGACATACCAAGGATACAGAGCCTTGGAGTGTATCCTTTCACCAACACACCCTTTTGTGAGTAATATTTGTAACTTTGAAGTATCTTTTTATGGTAAAATGATTTTCAAATTAGTTTTAATTGTCAAGCAATTTAATTTAACTTTTACGAATGCAGGAGGTTTATGATGAGATATCTCGAGCTTGTTGCAAGAGAGGAGGAGGAGGGTAGGAGGATAGATGAGCAGCGAGCATGCACTGCATCACCTTCACATGCTGGGAGACAGTAGGATTGTTTGGACGAGTCTGATACGTCAAATACATACCCATAATGTCATTTACATAGATGATTATTTTTTAGTATTGACATTGTATACATACATACATTGACGATTTATATATTCAGTCTGCTTTAGTCAATTCTAATCTACTTGTATAGTATTGTTAAGTTTCTTCATTCATATTTATTTTGTTTCAATCGTTTTTTTTAATATTGTCAAGCATTTTTTTCATATTTAAATTATTTTAATCATTTTTGTTTAATTGCAAATGTCAAGGAAGAAAAGACCATACCGTGATCATTCATACTTTTGACTTTGTGTTCGCATAATTTCACCGATTGTATTTTCTTTATATTGTATGTAGAATTCTTTTGAGTGTACACTTTTTGCTTCAAATCTTATTGTTTAGTGTAGATAAGTGAAAGAGAGAGAGAGAGAGAGAGAGAGAGAGAGAGAGAGAGAGAGAGAGAGAGAGAGAGAGAGAGAGAGAGAGAGAGAGAGAGAGAGAGAGAGAGAGAGAGAGAGGTCCTTTTTAACCTAATAATGATCAAAAATCAATAACCAAATTCCCAAGAATCTTGGCTTCGAGTTCTAAAAGAAAACTCCAAATCTACAAAGCAAGAGCTTTGAGCATGTCAAATATGGAAGGATTTGGCACAAATCAAATTTTGGGCTAACTTCAAACTAATCAAAATTGCAAAATCAAGACCCAATCAGGACCATATTTCCAATTGATGAGCCATCAAAGTCGCAGGTGGTATTACGTGAAAAATGTGGGCAAATAAGGTAAGTATGAAAATTGCATTTAGAACAAGCCAGGCACATATAGGAAATTAGGGCAAGGTATACCTCATTGTTAGCCAGACATTGGGGAGAGAGAGAGAGAGAGAGAGAGAGAGAGAGAGAGAGAGAGAGAGAGAGAGAGAGAGAGAGAGAGAGCTTTGTGACCTAGAGCTCCCTGTTGAATTTTTGCTTGCTACAGCTACTCGAGACACTCATACCACATAGGATTTCACAGATATTCTTCTTATCAATACAAGAATAGTTGTGTATGATCCAAAATGCACAAAAATGATCACAAAAATAAAATCAATCAAAACCAAGTCAAAAATTGAGGGAAGTGTCAAGGACTTTTGGAAAGTCAAATGAGGTCCAAATTCAATAAGTTTTTCACCCAGGGACTCCACTCAATGGGTAGAATCAAGCTATGCAATCACATTTGACAAGGTTGGTGGAACATGCTGTAAACCTGAAACTAAAAAGTTTGACCATGCCTTGGGGAGTGTCCCTTGCAAATTTAGGATAAAATGGTCATGGAAATCACCAAAATCCAAGAAAATTTGGGATTTGATTCTCCAAAGCGTCATGATCAGCCACAACAAGGAAATTTGACCTGAATTCAATAAAAGGACCATGAGCTTATGAAACATGTCAAAAGACTAAGCTTAAAGTTTGGTCCAAAATGGTGTCAAAATCAAAACATGGATCGCGATCCATGACCCCTTGGAACAAATTTGGCAAAGACTGGGTTCAAAATGTATGCAATGGTCAATGATTGGGAAATATGGCATCTTTTTAGTGTTTGGACATGTCAATTGGTTTGATTGTTAGAATTAGCAATTTTAGAGTTTTAAGTGCAGAAATTGTGCTCTTGAACAGAGTTTTGAAATCTAATGGAATTATGAACTTGTTGTAACATAAAGAACGCTAAGAAATGCTTGTTAAAAAAGTCGAACTTATCAAAAGGTTTGGAAAGTCCACACAGATGTCAATCAAGATGAAATGCAACCGGCAGCTTGGATTTGAGAACTTCCTCAACCTTAAATCATCAAATGGGAAAAAATTCAAATAGATTGATCAAGCAGACAAACTTTGCGGTCATAAAAACTTTAACAAAGTAGAAACCCAAGCATTAGAGACCAAGTAAACCATATTTCCATCGAGGGTAGTGTCAACCAAGAGACTATACCCAGTTAGAGCCAAAGTCGAAAGAGAGTCTTTCTGACAATTCGTCGGAGAGATCATATCACTATATGGTTGATGGAACCAAAACTGTGAGTTTTAAAGAAGAGACCAAAATGGGAGCAGGACCATCTAATCTTGCAGCACTAGCTCAAAATATTTTGCACTTGAAATATCGATTTGAGAATGAGCAAGTGCTCAAATCTATCAAGACGGTATGGATTGATACTGTGTGAAAATTGAAGAGAGGCCAAGTGAGCTTATGTTCATACTGCCAATAGATTACAATGGCAACCAATACTTTGATGAAGAGGAAAATGTGTATATTTTTGTGCTTAATCTTTTCATTGTGGAAATATGGGGATTAACATGAAACAAAGAGAAAGTTGACACATAGCCTGAAGAGAAGCCGGCAATGTTGGACATTCCAAATGCCAAGCTTAGGCGAGTAAACCTGGCTACACATGTCAGCACTGATAACACCCATGTGGGCTTATACAAGTATGACAATGGAGACAAAATGCTCTAGTATAGATGTAAGGAGCCCAATGTCAGGGAGTTAACTAAGTAGAAATGCTTGTATGTGTTTACATTTGAAATCCAGAGAGACATGCCAAGTTATCATGTTGGACAAGTACGATTGAAAGTATTCTTCAGTGTGTCATAATAATGATCTTGAGGGCTATACGTACTTTGGACGACCACTCCATAAGTACTACTTCACCCCTAGCTTGCACAAACCTATTGTTTTAGAAACAACAAAACCAAAAACTACGAGAGTGAGCCCCTTGAAATCTCATGTGAAAGACTCACTCAATTGACCTCATATGTTTGCACTTAAACCAATGGGATCCCTGGATTCTTGGCTTCATATGTCGACACATCAAGGTAGTGTCATTGCAAACACTATATTTAGTACAAGAACGTCAAATATAAAAGCAAAAAGTTGAGACATAAGACCTAAGGGAAGGGTGCCCGAACGAGTCCCGTCTAGAATACCTATCACTGGTTATGAAATGAGAGATGCTATGGGAGGAGAACCTAAAGAGATCAGGATGGTTGCAAAAACTTAAAGAATGTGACCTTCCTATGTGGCTAAATTCATACCAAACAAGTACAATGGATTAGGAGATCTATGAGTGCGCATCTGCGCATGTACGCAGATGCGCACTCGCACGATGCGATGTAGTGCGTGCAAGGAAGGGGAGGAGCACGAGATGGTGTGGGTGGATCAACCTATGGAAGTGTGAAGTGAGGAGCTCCTTATTATTCATATAGAAAGAATAAGGGTATGTAAACACAATGGGCGGGTGGCCAGACACCATACGTCCGGCCCCCAGCAAAGACGTATCACCTTTACCCCAACAAACTCCCACTTAAAGGTGATGTGCCAATAAGTGAGACCTACTAGCTAAACTGCAAGTATGTACAAGAAAGTAGGTGAGAGACTCTCTCAACCTATGCCCACTGGCTCACTCTGCCAATCTACACGCAATCGTATCGGCTCTAGTGGTAGGTAAGCATGCATACCCATGCTAGAGCTTGCATGTAAATCTTGTAGGCAACTCTATATGGTCTACAAAGCTCCACAAAGTGTCAGTCATTGTATGACTCACAATCCCTGCTACAAATTCTTCCATTGTAGCTGCTAGGTTGAGCTTCAACACTAGTAAGTCAAACATGAGATGCTCAAATGCTGATAAAATATGCACAAACCTAGCTGTACTCGCCTCCCTTGTGCTATTTGCAATTAGTGTATATGGATAGCTATGTGTCAACATCGACACTGGGATAGCTATGTCACTGTCACCCATAGGCAAAACTATGTATCCTGGCACCAACTCATCATCCTCTAACATGAGCATATTAAAGAACTCCATGTTTGTCATCTTTGGCTGTGTCTTTGGGGAGAAAATTTTCTCTACCTTCGCCTACACAAACTCTGACAACAACTCTTGTGTCTCACTAGAGCGGTGCCACTCTATCTTTGTCTCTATAGAGTCTACTATCACGTTGTGCATAGCTAAATTCTCTATCTCGTGAGTATGGTGGAGCTCGCCCGCGAAGGAGACATGTGTCATCTCTCACTCAAAGCATGCCAGCAACAAAATCAAGACTACACCGTTTCAAACCTCAGACACATGCATAGGATATACGAGGCCATTTCGGGCTCCTCTGGCAATCACTAATGAGCCACAATTGTATATAGAGTGAATCCCTTGGAGTTCATAACCACCTGAGAGTTTGTCTTCTGTATCATTTTCTAATTTCTTGCTCCTCAAATTGTGGTATTTTTCTTCATCATCATGTGAAAGGTCACATAAAGAAACCTCGTTCACTATCTATTTACAGTCGCTTACCAGTTCTGTTCCAGTAGCTTCAAAAAGGTGATCAATTTCTTGGACTATCAGAACGGTCTTATATCATAGCCATCCGTCGAGTTAGTTACCTCATTCACGCAGACATCAAGAGTCACCAGTATTTGATTCCATCCAAAGGGTTCAAATAACTCCTTTGAGAATAGTTTCTTCATGTAGTGCTTGTATTCTATTGCATGCTCTAGGATACAATCTTCCTTTTCAAGACTCCTCCATTCTGATGATTTGCAGATCCAAATGTGAACATCCATCACTAGACAAGTAGGTAATTGTGTTCCATCATCCGTAGCTATATCAAAGTCTTCTATTGGAGTTTGGTTGACATTGGTGTAACCAAAGTCAGCCTGTGCACGGAAGTGCTCTATACCAAGTTATGGATGCTAGCCGGTGCAGGACAAGGGGCCAAGGCCAATGTGAAGGACCTAGGTAGGCAAATGTTAGTGGAAGTGTATGTGTAATGTAGTTTTTTTGGTCAAAAAGGCCTTAAAATGGTCCAGCGGGGGTGACAAATAAAGGTTCTCAAGATGTAGATTCGATGCTCTAGAATATGATCTTTGAGATGCTCTGCAAGTTGGTCCAAACGGTTCCTCAAACGGAGTCCCGATGTGAAAGTTATGATTGTCCAAAGATGTAATGCTTTTGCAGATCCCCAATGAGCAGGGCAGGTACAGACAGGTGGCCAAAACTAGAATCAATGGATATGCGTGTAAGGCTCAAGTTGTGGAGCATGCTGGTCTTTTTGGATTCTCAATTGGGCTTTGAACAGGCAGGTTATGGCCAGTTGAAAATTAGCCCGGGGTCGAGTGTGTGCCCACTTGGGAGCATCAAAAAACACGCCATCCGATGGGTTTTGAGCTTTGACCATGTTCTAGAGGGTGGATCATGTTACGTGAAGTTGGAAAAAAAAATTAACAGCTCGACAATCGGAGTTGCAATAATCGAGTTTCGCTAGGTGGGAATTTTACGACAATTGTCGGCAAGGCAGCACCAATGATTTTCTTGGTTTTTGCAGCCTCGGCAAGGTTCAAGTGTGGCGTAGGTTGGCAAGTTTGAACTCCAGGTCGACGATCTTCAGTATCTTTTTGTAGCTCAAGAATCGGTGCACAAAGCACCGTTAATATGGGGAACGGGGGTTTAAAAAACTCCTTGGTTATTATTTGTAAAGGCTAAAAATAAGGGGGCTGGGGCTCCAAAGTTAGAAAGGGCAAGGAAATAAAAGAAGCTCAAGTGAGTTCACAAAGATATGTAACCCAGATGTCGTTGCTATGAAAGTCTCTTTGGAAAAAAAAAAAGTTGAAGGCTTGATATTAAGGAGTTTCTTTTAGAAAAAAGATCACATCTTTTAGCCAAAGGAAGAAAGGGAGCAACAATGGTGCCGGGGAGCAACAACGGCACCGTTGTTGCCCCTTTTGGAAAAAGAAGAGGCATAGGAAAAAAAGAAAAAGGTGACTTGGGTTTTCTTTTAGGGCTCTCAAGCGTCTTCGGCTCATTGAGGAGGGAAGAAAAATTTGAGGAGAGGAAGCTCTTACTTGTGTGTGGCGAGAGGAAGCTCTCGCCTGTGTGTGGCGGCAAGGAAGCAAAGAAAGAATCTCCACCATCAGGATGGCACCAATGAAGGCTGTTCATTGTTTTTGTCCATTCTTGTAGGAATTTTGTGATAATGTTTTTGTTTATTCTTGTAGGAATTTTATCCGAGAGCTGTGTGGTGGCCACACCCAGGAGGATCGCATCCATTTGTTAAGTTTGTGCCTCAAGAAATCAGATGTCGTAGCCCTTTTACAAGCACCGAATGCAGAACATTTAAACAATGCTTTCACAAAGGAGGTGATGCGAAATTTTTCAGATCTTGTGAGCAATGTTGATGTACAAAAGGCTTGTGATAAAGTTGGAATTAGTACTAAGGGATACATTGCCTTATATGGTCTCCTTAAGGATGCTTTAAGGGAAAGAGGAGTTACTGAGAATGTTTTTACTATACCACTTAAGGTCAATCTTGCTAAGAAGGCCTCAAACGAAGAAGTGTACTTTCAAATAGGAGGCTATTTGCACATAGAGGAGATAATGCCTTCATCCATATTTACCAAGCAGTCCAAAGGATTTAAGAAACATACCAATGCAAGCGTAGGTGCAGACAGGGTGGACAAGGGATTTCCTTACTCAATAAAATAGTATTTTTGTTGATTTGAGAAGACTTCCAATGGCAATGATACATTTTTATGGTGTACCATCTAATGGTGAGGCTACAATAATGCAGTATTTTTTTTCAATTATGGTTTTACTTATGTTATTTTGGACATTTTTTAGTTCTAGGCTCAAAGTTGGTGTTTGTGCTCAAGCTAGATGAGTGTCAGATTGTGAAAAAACAAAGATTAGAAAGGATAAGTATTACTCTCATGAATGAGGCATTATTTCATGCAAAACGTATAGCTATGAACGAGGATTGTGCACCATCTTTTAGTGTGAAGTCAGAGAAAGAAATCTGGTGGCTTGGTGCTATTGAGGTTCCCAAGGACACCCATGGAGTGCTTGCTTGGATTTTTGAACACATTCCTGGATAACAGATGTCATTAAGGCACAGCTAGCTGGGGAAAAACTCCAAGTAGATGGCATAGGGGAGTTTGAAGTTGACTGGTGGCGATTTGAAAACAATCAAGTGCATTCTAGGGTGCAAACAAGGGGCGGGAGCTCTGTATCCTTGTCCATTTTTCATTAAGGGCTATAAGGGGAATGCACGCAAGATCGCAATGGTCGACGAAACAAAGGAAGATGACAATTCACAAATTACACGTGTGTGGGAGCATTTGGTTCTACAATGTCCTATGCTAGAGGAGCCCAATCGTGCCAAAAAAGATAGTGAATGGAACCCTCTAATTAACTTCCCTCTTAAAAATGTACATTTTTGCACACTTCATGCTTTTATGCGCATCTTTGATC
Organism: Adiantum capillus-veneris; assembly: GCF_014529385.1. Taxonomy (NCBI): domain Eukaryota; kingdom Viridiplantae; phylum Streptophyta; class Polypodiopsida; order Polypodiales; family Pteridaceae; genus Adiantum; species Adiantum capillus-veneris. The sequence continues at coordinate 70,412,095 of NC_140957.1, forward strand.
GTTTATTAAAACTTCATATTGATTATGCCTTTACAATGAAGCCTGGAGAGAGGTCGTTTGATGCTATCTCAAAAGTGAAAGGGCTCTTAAATTCAATAGGTTTTCATTGTACCAACACCTCCATTGTTGCACAGAAGAACAATGCAAGCACTCAGGAAGTGGCCCACCGAGTGTTCATGAGTGGACTAAAGGCAAGGCATTTTATGAAGAGGGTTTGGTCCAAGGAAAGGGGTGCTGCTGCCGGAACAACAACATCTGAAGGTGGATGGGAGTTGTCGAAGGATCTCTACAAGTATACAACGGACAATGATAGCAATGCAAGTGTTGTGCTTAGCCAAAGGGCGGTATTCGACAAGATGATGAAGATGCATACTTGAGTATATGCGCATGCATATACTCTATGATGTCGTGCAAAGTGTCATTGTGGAGTTGCATGGTCTTTTGTAAGTCCACTATGCGGGTAAAGAAGCCGTGAAGATCACTGCTTTCAACATATTCGGTGTCCTCTAAGAAAAGAAGAAACCACGAAAGGGGTGTGTGTGTTTCTTTCAATGATGCTGCTGCGTGGGAGGAGGATGCGCTAGCATGTGTTTCCATGGCTCTCTCTCTCTCTCTCTCTCTCTCTCTCTCTCTCTCTCTCTCTCTGTGTGTGTGTGTGTGTGTGTGTGTGTGTGTGTGTGTGTGTGTGTGTGTGTCTTCTTTCTGTCTCTCTCAAGTGTTGATAGAAAAATAAGAAGCCCCCTCCCCTTTATACACCCCCCCCCGCTGCAAAGAAAGACACCATTCCAAAGCTCTTTGATATACATACGAACACACATGGGTGTGCACACAAACACCCAAACAAAATAAAAAAAACTTAATCAATGAAGGTGATACTATAATGACAAAAAAGTTTTGAATTTCCATTAAATAGAAGGCTTTACAACGTGGCATTAGAGCCGGTTACATTGATCTATCAGATCGACTTAAAGACAGTGCACCGCCAACCCTCCACTCCTCTTGCAGTTTCATGGCTGCCTCCATCCACCTACCAATCTAAAACAACAAAAATGCTTTTAATAAGACTAACAATTGGCACATGTAGACAACATATAAACTAAATTGACCTTTTGCCGATTGAGACAAAAGTAAGCATCTTTGATTTCTTTGTAGCCCAAGATAATCAAGTGTTCCCATATGTTGGTGAGTGTCTAGTGTTCACTGACTTACACAATCTCAGAAACACCATTTGGCAAAGTAACGGGCATGTCAAATGTCACAAAATCAACAACACTAGATTGTAAGGGTATCCACTTTCCACTCTTACACATCCAAGACACATAGTGAAAATGTAAGTACAAAGTAGTGTGCACTTTCAAATATCGTATCCCTATATCTAAAGCGCCCACCTTACACTTGTGTTTATCTCCTTGGTGCACTCCCTCAACCATTTCCCAATTATCTCCAAATACCAGTTTTAGTGCTTCATACATGACATTCTTGCTACAAAACATAGTAGGTGTGACATAGAATGGCAATATCTTGAACAGGTGTACAAAAACATGCACGGGGCAGCACCAACTAAGCCCTACTGATTTGGAAGCCTTCCCAAATTTTAATGAGGAGCAAATATTGGAAAGCATCTTCTCCTTCACTGAGAAAAGCGACCACGCATCAGGTTGTGGCCATTCCGGTCTCAGTAATGAAGGTTTGTCAACAGCAATGATCTTACCATATCCATCCTTCGAAGCCGGCACTACATACGTGTGTGAGTAGAAGAAGATTCTGCATTGCAGAAAAATTGAAGGTGGTGAGTTGGGAAGCATCATAACAACAATGTCCACATGAAGAGCATTGAAGGTTCCTGTGAGACTCTTGAGTGGTTGTTCCTCAACAAGGTCGGATGGGAATATATCTATGACAACACCAAAAACTATTAGATAAAAAACAAATAACAAGGGTTTACAATCAACAACCAACAATGTTTTACGACTTACAATGTATTGGGAAATCTCTTGAACTTCCATTCCTCAAGCGCATGGAACGCCAAGAGTACATGTGTTGAACAATGGCAACTATGCCATTGACTTTATGGTTTTTGAAACCAAGAATTCTCTCCTTCCAATGTTCGTCAAGGTTGCCACGGTTTCGAACTCGATGAGGCCTGATAGACCTGCATGTGCATGAAGATCCAAGATCCTTTAGAAAACACATGTGGCATGCATTCCCCATCAGAATCGCTAGTGTAATGCAAGCAAACTACCTCTATCTCATTGTTAACCCTCACGGCTCACGGACACCCCATCACCTACGACGGACGTGTATTATGTATTTGGTAGAGTCAGGTACCGGGCTTGTCAGACCAATAGGAAAAGGGTAAGAGTGATCGCCGATGAGAGGCGCACTCTAACTGGGACATTCAAGGGATTAGTTGGCTAAGCATGGGCGCCCAAGTGTGAATGGGGTGAGCTCATATAAAAGCCAACTAAACCTAAAATTCACTCATTCTCTCATTTGTGCAATAGAAGAGTGCTCTTGCTCCATCTCCATCTCCATCTTCTTCTTCTTCACCTCCTTGTGTGTGTGTGTGTGTATGTGAGAGAGAGAGAGAGAGAGAGAGAGAGAGAGAGAGAGAGAGAGAGAGAGAGAGAGAGTGTGATCGAGCATTGCTATGAAGGCACGGCGGCGGCGAAGCGGTTGAGCGCGGCACGACTGCAGCTTCTTCTTCATCGCGGCGAGGCATCCACCACGAAGGCGAGCGTAGAGCGGTGAGTGACACACGCTTTGCTCTCTTGAGCTTGCTAAATTAGTCTTGTTGTGTGCTTGGAGCCATTTGTGGCTCGCACACGGTGTATCGGCAAGTCCCTTGCTTCGACAGTGCGGCAAGGAGCGCACATTTTTGGCGCCGTTGCCGGGGAAATGCCCTACACTAAGCTCGGTTAAGCACTTTACGCTTTCTTGTGATGCAATTTCAATTGAAGGATTTGTGAAGAAGGAAGGTGTGTGGTTGTGTGGAGAAGATTTTTGTTACACTGTACTGTCTTTTTTGTTTTCTGTAAAGAAGGAGTTACAATTTTTTTGCAATGTATTGTTAGAATTAAGGTATTAGCTATGGAATGTTAGTTCTATAAGGTTCAATGTTAGTTCTGTAAGGTTAGTTTTGTAGATCTGTTAGCTACTGTAGTACTGTGTAAACAGTGTTAGAGTGTGTGTGGCAGTATCTCTATTAGCTGTAAGTAGATAAGTTAGGTGTAGGTTAAGTGTGTGTGTGTGTGCGCGCGCGGCGCGGCCGCGTTGACTTAAAATATATATATATATATATATATATTTTAAAAAGAAGGATCGGGCTGGGGATCATTCCCCAAGCTCAAGCCCAAACCCAGACCTCAGTCCTCAATTTTAAAATATAGTTTATACACCTTTTTATATTTAAAAACTATTTTTAGGATTTCGAGGACTATAAAGACTATTTTTAGGATTTCGAGGGCTTCACATAGCCGAATAGGGAGTTGTAAAGCACGACACGTTCCTTTAGCCAAAACGCTCATCTTGAGCTATTACACGCCATATCTTGTGGCTCGGTTACAAAGAATAACCAAGAATAACAAAAAACTTGGGTTATAAACACCTAAAAAAAAAAAAAAAAAAAACTAAGTGAGCGGCCTTCACGGGCACTCACCAACGCGTTTAGAGTGTGAAGGTCACATGTACCTACGCTCTGGACGAGTGTTAGAGCACGAGCATATTGGTAGTGCCTCCATTTATGCGGGCACCCATTATTCCTCCACCCTAGGTTCTGGACCTTCGGCTGGGACTCAAGGTAGCGCGAACCAAGATCCTCATATCGCGTCTAGTGATTCTTCCTCTGACTACGAAGTCATGGAGGGGTATCCTACACCAAACCCTGATAGTTCAAGTCAAGACATGCATGCCATGGGCCCACGGCCCGGGTCCAGCGTGTTTAGCCGCTTAAAAGAGACCCTTAGTAGAGCTACTCGCTCCGAACATGCGGTTAATGAAATAAATGAAGGGAGTGGGGAAGTAAATTCGTCATTCATGCCTAAAATAGGCCCTATGCTTCTTGAGATTGTGCATGTGAATGTTCCATCCACTGCACCTCCTGATCCTTTAGGACTATCTCCCTCTGAGGTTCTACTACCCGATGGTAGGAGTCTTGCCGAAGTGCAAGAGATCGAACGCTATATGCAAGCAACAAGGGAGAGGGAAATTGAGAACCTACGAAGGCTAGAACAAAGTTGAGCCCTGAAAGCAAAGGCTCCTATGACAAAAATCATGCCAGCCGAGCAACCGAGTGCTCCCAAGGTAGCAGTCACGGAGGGGCAAGCTATGGGGAGCAATAATGCTTCCACTTCAAGGGAAACCTCCAGCACGCCAGGCCTAGATGGGATATTCCTAAACAAAAATTGGGAGTATGACCTACAAGCAGAAGCTTTAACTGATCGGTACACAGGTCACACCTATCATGTGGGTTGGTTAGATGTTCTACAATCCACATCGGGTGCTACTAGCATAGATGAGCAACAACAGAAAGTCTGTGATGTCCTCCATAGGATTGTCGAGTTAGAAAGACAGAACACAGGGATCAACATGCCTTCAACAGGCCTAATGAGATTCTTGGATACGGGAAAGGCCAACCAACCAACCCTATCACAAATGGAGACTCCCTCAGTGAGCCCCATTGATCCTCCATATGTTGTTTCGCCGGGAGCCTCAGCACAATCTGAGCCCACAAGTGGTAGCTTTACCTTCCCAGATCTAGCTCATCTTTCTCTTAATGACACTACGGCTACCATGCATATCCTAGTGGTGAGCATGACAAGAAGTACACCATGGAGTTCATTTGTTAATACTGCACCGATGCCTAGTAGCACAGTGCCCCCAACTATACCTACATGTATGTTTCAATCATGTGCACCTGTCGTACCTCAGCCTCATGTAGCTCCTACACCTCCGATTATTCCAAGAGCTTACAATCCACAATGGAATTATCCAAGCTCTTATACAAGTGGAGCCATGCCATTTAATAATAACATGCCATATCAGGCACCCCCTACGCCTAGGGCCACGCCTGTAAACTTTGGACCACCGTCTGGTACACCACCATACGAAATATGGGACCCAAGAGCCGCGCGTATGCCAAGGCCAAGGCCAACTCCCATCTCACATGTGGTTCCAGGAGCACATACACCCATTATACCTGCTCAAATAGGAGATTTGGCAACATTTGCTCAAACTATTGGTCACTCTATTGCGGAAAACATGCGTAGTGCACCTGATAGAGAGCCTAGGAGCAAGGCAGTTCAAGTAGCTAAGCTCACACTGAAATTTAGTGGAGACGGAGATGCTAGAAAGCATATGGAAGTCTTTGAACATGTGTGCGATTCCTTGGAAGAGCACAATGAGCTACATAAGTGTAAGGCTTTGAGTTTGACCCTAAGCGGAAAGGCTGGAGATTGGTATAGAACCTTAAGAGTAGAAGAGAAAACGATCTACTCTTCTCTTAGGAGACTATTCTTAAAAGAATACATACGAGAGGGAGTACTTTGGGGTGTAGCCTCTCAGCTCCAGAAAGCCCAACGAGAAGAAGGTGAATCCGTGAGAGACTTCATTATTCGCCTAAAGAATTTGAATTCTTGATGCAATCCAAACGAGCGATTCAACAACAACCAATTGCTTGATAGATTCATTAGGGGACTACGACATGAAAGTATCTATAATGGCCTATTCATTAGAGGTATCACTACTTGGGAAGCAGTCACCATGAATGCAATCCAATTGGAGGATAATTTAATGATTGCAGGAGAAAGAGTGTCCGCCGAGCCGAAGTCTAGTAGCTCGCAAGCGTCAGGGCATGAGCCAATGAAGATAAAGCCAATCGTGAAAGAGCAAACGATATCTGAGATGACTTTGGCAGATCTCACCAAGGCCATCCAAGAAAGTCTTAGGGGTAATCGTGCTCCACAAAACACTCATATGTATCCAAGAAGGGAGCAACAATGGTGCTCATTTTGCTTGGGCCCACATACTACGAGTGAATGCCCTACTTTCATAGTAAAGTTTAACGGGACTTGTAACGCGTGTGGTAGGTATGGCCATCAAGAGAAGTATTGCCTAATGCTTAAACGCATCATGGAAAATAGACCGCCTATAGCTTGGGTAGACTCACCTCGAGTTCCTGCATTGATGCCTACCCCACCCATGGAGCAACAGTTGCCATTACAGCACATGGTCCCTAGAACCCAAAATGTGGTCCAAACCACACCGTTGCCACCTCCATTGCTAGGACCGCAACCCCCTCATCCAAGAGTTACACCTATGAACCAAATAGGTTGCGAGTCATCTAGTACTTATGTATATTGCAAAGAGGACATAGACTCTAGTATCACCTATGGAGTCGACATGCTTGAGGAGTGTCCCATGTACTATATGGAAGACCATTGGGGACAAATCAAACCGGTATATCAAGCTACTGTGCTAGTAGCAAGAGGCCAAAACATTAATAGTTTTGCTAGGAGACCACCTCTTTAGTGCTACGCATGTGGTGGACCACATCGAGTAGCTGAGTGCCCCATTAGAATGCAAAAGAATGTTGCACTAATGCAAACAAGTCACTGAGGGAGTGCATTGGCAATGCCAATACTCACTTGTAATCGTTGTGGCATAGATCATTTGATCGCACAGTGTCCTAACAATCCAAACGCACCGAAAATCACACCATTGAACTTAATAGAGATTTTTGATGGGACACCACCAACTATAAACATAGCACCAGTGAATGCACTCACACGGTCCATGCTCCAAAAGCAAAATTACATCCTCGAAGAGAGAGATGCTGCATCCATTGGCCGAGCGAGAAAGAAGAAAACACGAAGAAAGAAATCCCTTAATGCTTCTCGCTCAAAACCTAGTTCAAAGACTAACATAGGGACAAGAGAGGATCCCGTGTATATGAATGACCCTGAGGATGACTCAGATTCGATAGAGACCATGGAGACCAAAATTGTTACTACAAAGGAAAAAGCCAGTGAGGAGGATCACGAGAGGGAATTATGACGAACACCAAAAGAGTATTCAAAGTTAAACCACCCAGTTGCGAACCCCCAAGATAAGCCACGAGAGACAAAAAATGAGGATTGCAAGAGAAAGATTGGAACCTATCCAAACCCAACAGTGGAAATTGAATGAGTCCAACAACTGAGGGGTTTGGTGGAAGAAACTCAACGAACATTAGAACCTGAACCCAAACATATCCAGATGTCGGACACAGTGTTTCCCACACAAGTTTAACCTCACAAGAACTACAGGCCGTTAGCTATACCCAGTATCATTCGGGAAGAGAGTGAGGGTAGGACATCTGAAAGTGGACACACACCTTTCCTACTAGAGAGAATGTTTGGTGAGGGAATGCCCGACCCCCTTGAGGAAGTGGAGATTCCATCTTCACCATTCTCTTTTCAGGGTCCTACGTCCCACAAGATGCCATTAAATGTTGCCAAATTGATGGATTTCATGTCTTCAAAAGTTAGAACCACCATCATGTCCAGACTATATAAAGACCCCGAGCTAGTCTCAGCTCTTTGAGCCTTCCTCAATGGAGAATTACAGGCCGGATTACCACAGTTTGCACATATGAACAAACCTGACTCGGTAATGAATGATGAGGAACATTTAGCACCACCATCTGACCTAGCGGGACATGAATCTTTAATTGAAGTACCCGTTAACAAGTTGGGGCAATACTTTGAAGGTGATGAATCTAATGCTACTCTACCAATCAATACTAAAGGATTAACTATAAAGGGGGTCCTTGACGGTGGTGCGGGAGTCAGCATGGTGACAAAGAGTTATTGGGAGTCTATGGGGCGACCTCACCTTGAAGCCACAAGCGTAGTGGTAAAAATGGCTAATGGATCTATTGTTACGCCTATTGGAATGCTAAAGGATCTCAGGATCAAGGTCTTGGGACACAAGGTAAGGCAGACTTTCATTGTTATGGATTTTTCCAAGCATCCTATGTCATTTGAGATGATCTTAGGGCGTCCATTCATGAGGGAAGCAAAAATGGTGCATGACTGGTCCAAAAACCACGTCTACTTACAGTTCCAAGACTCTGTCATTCGAGTTGATCTTTTAAGTGGTCGAACGCATCCTCTAGGAAATAAATTCATCATTGATAATCGATCAGACACAACAATTCACTCAGCTCCATTACAGTATTGTTACACATGTAACGAAGACACAGATATTGGGGAGAACTCTCCTTATATGGATATCCTACCCGGAATGGCTGAGTCAGACAATGTCGATTGGGTGCACCTAGCGGCAACTATAGATACATGGGGAGTTAGAGGAACAACCTGGGTAACACCAGATGGGGAAGAGATACCACACATTGCACCAGTAAACATGTTAGGTGTAGCGCATGTAACATTCGATGATAAGAAAGAGGCACACCTACCTGAGAGTGAAACTGATGATTCCTCAAAGGCTTCAGGCCAATACACATCGGAAATGGAATCTCAGGAAGAAATGGATTCAGAACCTGAAGAAACATCGAGTGAACCAAGTATAGAAACTGAACACTCAAGGCCTAGTACGACCATCTATGGTAATTCATATGAGAGTGAACAAGATACAAGCGAAGACCTATCAGGCGAGTCGAGTTCAAACATTTACCAAAATCAAAACCTTAACAAGAAACAAAGGTCATATAAGAGACGACGATATCGAGCAAATGTGAGAGCTAGGATAAAAAAGGAAAGATCTACTGCAGAATGGCTTAGTTATCTAGGGGCATGTGATGCTCATCGAAAGCTAGTAGACAATTGGGGTGAACATCTCCAGAGTGCCATGTGGTGCAGCCCGCGACCCATTGACCTCGCTCAATTGGAGGTTACAGAGCCGAAATTGAGTCGAACTATAAGAAGACGTCAAAACCGAGAGTTAGCTCAACAACAAAAGGAGGAAGAACTAAAAGAAAGGTCTCTGTCAGGACAAGAGCCTGCTGACTTACATACGGCTCCTAAACATTTTAAATCTTATACCACGGGGGAGCGAAAGGTTGTTTATGCCAAAGCCCAATGAATACCTACCGATGGAAGCAGTGGAGTCTATGATGGTCCAGCGGTAGTTAAAGAGATAGAATTAGCAGAACCAGGTGAGGAGTCTAAACCAGTCTTTATTGCTCAAGACCTTACCGAAACTGAAGAGGCTATACTTAAGGAGCTCCTCAAGGAATACAAGGATATCTTTGCTTGGACATATCATGACATGAAGGGCGTTCCACCTTCTGTGGTGCAACATACAATTCCCATGATCAAAACTGCTAAACCCGTCCAGCAACGACCCTATCCAATGAATCCTAAGTACGCCAAAATTGTACAAGAGGATATTGAAAAACTTATCCAATGTGGATTCATATACCCTATTGAGCACTCAGAATGGGTTTCTCCAATAGTCATTGTGCCAAAAAAGAATGGGAAACTAAGAGTGTGCATGGACCTCAAGAAAGATAATGCAGCCACTAGGAGAGATCATTATCCCTTGCCATATTCAGAACATGTGCTTGAAAGAGTTGCGGGCAAGGAAGCTTATAGCTTTTTAGATGGGTACTCTGGTTACAATCAAATCACAATTGCATTAGAGGACCAAGCTAAAACTGCTTTTATCACAGAGTTTGGAGTGTTTGCATTTCGTGTTATGGCTTTTGGCTTAACGAATGCCCCTGCTACATTCCAACGATTAATAAACATTGCGTTTAAAGAATTTCTAAGGGAGTTTTGTGAAGCTTTCCTAGACGACCTTTGTGTTTATTCTTCTTGGGAGAAGCATTTGTTATATCTACGAAAAATATTTGAAAGGTGCAGATTTTATCGCATCTCATTGAACCCTTTCAAATGCCAATTTTGGGTTAAGCATGGAGTCATTCTAGGGCATATAGTGTCCAAGAACGGGATATCCACAGATGAGAGTAAGATTAAAGCCATTGCCGATTTGCCACCACCTACTAACTATAAAGGAGTTCAAAGATTTATGGGCCATGTTGGTTATTATCGAAGATTTATTTTAAACTTTGCCGAGATAGTACGTCCATTGTACAAGCTTCTTATCGAGTTTCACTGGACGGAAGAATGTCATCAATCTTATGAGTTATTAAAGAAGGCCCTAACAAGTGCTCCAATCCTGCAAACACCTGATTGGAATGTACCTTTTCATGTGCATATTGATGCATCAAATTTTGCTATTGGGTGTGTTCTAACTCAACCAGGAGAACATAAATTGGACTACCCTATTAGCTTTGCAAGTCGCCAATTAAATGATGCCGAGATGAACTACACTACTACAGAGCGCGAAGGTCTAGCTATGATTTACGCAGTACAGAAATTTCGCTATTACCTTCTTGCTACCAAGTTTGTGTTTTATGTTGATCATCAAGCATTGCTATATTTGGTAAACAAGCCGTGTTCCACAGGCCGAATTACACGATGGTTGTTAATTCTTCTTGAGTTTGACTTCACCGTTGTTGTGAGGCCTGGGAGGAAACATGTCATGGCGAATCATTTATCTCGTAGCCCTAATGGCGAAGCTCCTACGGGGGTTGATGATGAATTGCATGATACTCCTTTGTTCATTGTTGAGACAATGCCTGAATGGAGTGAAAAGATTGTTAACTTCTTAATTAATGGTTTTTCCACCCAAAGAATTGCGAAAAGATATAGCTCGAAAATTAATCAAGGAATGCGAACCCTATTGCTTACTGGCTGGAACTCTCTATAAGAGAGGAAAAGATGATGTTCTTAGACGCTGTGCCCGCGAGGATGAGTATTTATATATTCTACAAGAGGCACACATGGGCTTAGCTGGTGGTCACTTTTCAGGAAAGTTGACTGCCCAAAAGATCTTACAGTCAGGCTATTGGTGGCCCACTCTGTTTAAGGATGCATCACTTTTTGCAAAGGGATGTGATGAATGCCAACGCTTCAAGAAGCCAGAAAGAAGTGATAGGATGCCTCTACATCCCATCAAGGTAACCCAACCATTTGAAAAGTGGGGCTTAGACTTTGTAGGACCGATTAGTCCGGCTGCACGTAACACGCAATCACAATATATCATTGTGGCTACCGACTATGTAACCAAATGGGCTGAAGCAAAAGCAACACGAAAGGCGGATGCAAAAACAACAGCTAAGTTCCTCTTTGAGAACATTATCACATGTTTTGGATGCCCCTTTGAACTTGTGAGTGACAATGGAACTCATTTTATAAATGAAGTAATAAAAGAACTCACATCAAACTTCATGATATCTCACCACAAGTCTACACCCTATTATCCCCAAGCAAATGGCCAAGCTGAGAGTACCAACAAAACTCTCATCTCCATTTTGACAAAGACAGTTGAGGCTCATCGCACTGATTGGGACCTAAAGCTTACATCAGCTTTATGGGCTTATTGTACTGCGTAGAAAGTTTCTATTAATTTCACACCGTTTAAGATGGTGTATGGCCAAGAAGCAGTTATGCCATGGGAGTTTGTCATTCCTAGTCTTCGAGTAGCTTCTCAAGAAGGTTGGGATGGTAACCCCTTAGTGGAGCGATTATATATCCTGGAAAGGCTAGATGAAGAAAGGCAATTAGCTGTGCGAAATGCTCTAGTGGAGAAGGATAGGAGAAAGAAGTGGTTTGATAGCCATTTAAAGGATAAAGACATCAAGGTTGGTGATAAAGTTCTTATGTACGGGGTGCGTAATGAAAAGAATAAATTGAAATACGCTGGTAAGGGACCATATCGAGTGTGTGAAATTACCCCGCAAGGGACCATTCGTGTGGAGACTCTAGATGGAGTTGAAACATTGGATTCCTTAATGGGAGTAAATTCAAAAGATATTATGATCCTCTAAGCCAGGAAGAGTTGCAAGCCATCCATCAAAAGAAGGCTGCCAAGGAACAAGCAGAGCTTTAAAAAATCCAAGCAAGAGTTGAGGCTCGAGAACGACAACAACGTCTTAGACGCCAACGAGAGGCTAATCTAGGAATCACGCAAGCATTTTTCGAGGACACAGATGACGACTCATTAGAATCTGAGCCACCCCTACGATACCCAATTGAGCTAAGTAGCCCCTATGGGAAAGTACTATACAATGCCTTATTAGATACGGGAGCTAAACACAATTTGTTGTCCTATGGAGTTTGGTGTCAATTAGGGAAACCGACCCTATCCCCGAGTAGGATGCAAGTCAAGGGCATTAATAAAAAGAAAACTACTATTCTTGGAGTCCTTCAGACCCCTGTTGTCTATGACAATGGAAGCATAGTGCAGAGGTTTCTAGTCATGCCCGCGGGAGCTATGGAAGGCAACGTAAACCTGGGACGCACGTGGATGTTGGCAACCAAATGCACTATTGATTGGGATACTGGTAGTGTCACGACGCGATCACCGACTCTTACCCCTATCATTCAAGCAAAGTCACCTACGTTGCAAACTCTAGCAAAGTTGAAGGATAGCCAACATTCACAAGCCAAGGTAGTTAACTCGTCTTTGCCAGCTACCCATGAACCTAGCACTTCAACACTTGTAGTTGCAGCAAGCAGTAATATTGCAAGTACTCAACCTGCACGACCTAAGAGTACATATCAATGGGTCCCCAAGGACTTACTTCCAACTACCTCAACCCTCCCATCCATTCCAAGAAAAAATTTCCCCGGAAAACCAAGAGCGCGCCCTAGGAGAGTCAAGACGAAATCACGATGGATTCCAAAACAACTATTAGAAGCCCAAGGCTACTATGATGGAAATGAGCAAATTTGGATACCTAAACGTAAAATGTGTCCTTCCCTATCGACAACAAACCCATATGAGTCAAACAGTGTAACGCTAAAGCCAATGGCAGACCGTGGGAAGGGAAAGATCACAGAATCCTACACACCTAGTCCAAAGCTAGTTTGGGCTCCAAGGCAAAACCAATTTATTCCACCTAGCTCAGGAAGGGGGGAGTTCCATGAAGCTTCTAGCTCCTCGTGTAATACATCCATAGAGGTAAAAGCTTCTACACAGCCTCCATCTATAGTAGTGGACCTCCATGAAGCTACAAAAGAATCCACACCTCCCAGTGTTCAAGAATCACTTGATGAACCACTTCAAGTTCAATCCTGGGAGAGTACCTTACCACCCTTGCAACTTGACGAGGCACCTAGGGTAATAGAAAACTACTGGCAAAAATCCTCACCTATTACCAACTAGAACAATTGGTTTCAAAGGGTGACGACATCATTTCAAACGGTATGATCTACCCAAGGAAGGGGGGAGTGTTTGTGGACATCCATCATTCACTTGCTTCCCTCTCAACCTTTCTCCCTGACCTCTTAATCTAAAATCTTAGGGAATGTATATATAAAGCCTTATACTCACAAAAACAAGATAAAAAATTAAAAGAGCAAGAGCCATAACACAAATCATAAAAACAAATTATGCACAAGAACACGACCCTTGTAATATTTGCACTCTAACCATCATCTATTTGCGTGTACAGATATCACTAGTACACTAGAGTCATCCACTCCTGCCTTGGGTGAGAGGTACCCTCGTTACTTTTCACAAATATTTCACATGGTCTTTCCAGTGCTTACATGTGAATGGGATTTGATAGGTACGCTAGCATGTGAGAGGAATTTTGAGGAGTTAGAATGGCTGATATGTCTCTTGACCACGTCTGATCCATACTTAGTAGAGAGCGTTTCTCCCATTGCACAAGACTAGCCTTTTGACCAAGATGACTATAGGCGTCTAGTGACCTTCTTAGTAAACATGGGCACCTATGATGAAGAAGAAAATTTATAGGACTACACGGATGGCACATATGGTCTCATGGATGATGACTTTGTTTATCTCGACGACGAGGATAGGGGTTTAGCCTTAGGGTTTCCCCCCAACCTCTACAATATCCTATTCCCTTGACTCTCTAGGGGGAGTGCAAATAATTAGGTTAGGGTTCCTTATGTTTTTTGTTGTGTACAATAAGTGTTGGTACCTTTTCCCACTAATGTGCCTCCTGGAGGTATTCCTTTTGTTTCCTCGTGTGTACAGGAGCGTGTTGCTATTGATAGGATTTGGACCTTCATGGAATCTTTATCTCGACTCACTCTTCAAATCAAGCGCGACCATCGACACAAACAGGTGTTTCTTGTCCATTAGCATTGCCCCTTATCTTTTTTGCATCTATGATTGTCTGCTTTAATTGTGATTGGTAGGATAATATCCAGCACATTTTCTTAGTAACAAACATTTAATTCAATGTAATTTTTTGTCATAATCACTTGTCTAGGTTTAAAAATCAAGCAGTCCAACTAAGCTAGTTTGACCAAGTTAGGTGTTAGAGATCTTCTCTTAATACCATGGGGAATGCCTTCCTAATAATCAATGGTTACTTAAGTTCTTAATCCGATTTAGGCAGCATTGTGTGAAATGTACTAGGGCTTTCTAGTGGGCTTGACCCTATTGACCTTTAGCTTAAGTATTATAAAGGGAGTTTACTAGTGTGATGAGCCTGGGGAGGTGCATCAGTGTTATATGACCCCCCAAAGTTACAAAATTAAAATGCTGAAAATGAACAAACAAAAAATCAAAGTGCCACACTGTAAAATCTTAAGCTGGAAGAGAAATCTCAGCTTGATTTGGTACTTCACTCACATGTATTGCCTATGGTACTAGAGCCCTAGAGGTTCCTAGTGTGGGCGCTTTTCCTTGAAAAGCAAAAAACCCAAGGCATACAAAATAATCACACATCAAATTGAATCACTGTGAAAAGACTTTGGGGGGTCAAAGAAAAAGTAATCAGTTAGGCGATGATTTCATGAGAAATTCCTTTTATGGTAGCTTAACTACAAGGTCTTCTAGATATAGCCTCTAGTCAGCCCTCGAACATGAATACTTGGCTCTCGCGATTAAACAACTTAATTGACCACAGAAAATTAAGAAGCTTACCCATGGTATTAATATTCGATCTCTAGTGCCTTTTGACCGTCAAATTAGCAACCCCATACTTGTTTAATTTTTTACCTTTACATCTGTTTATGCATTTCATTACATTGCAATTTAATGTTCATTGCTGACAAATTGTTTGAAATTCTTTTACCAATCAATTTGTCTACCTAAAACTGCATATGCTTTTTAATCACTTATGAGAATGCAATTACTGTGCCAATGTTGTTTGATTTTGCAGTGACTGAAGAAGGCTAAGGACATTCATCTCAAATGCTCTTCCACCTCGACGAACGAGCTTCAATTCAATAGCTTTCGAGGATGGAATCTACATCAGGAAGGGGGGCATGTTAACCCTCACGGCTCACGGACACCCCATCACCTACGACGGACGTGTATTATGTATTTGGTAGAGTCAGGTACCGGGCTTATCGGACCAATAGGAAAAGGGTAAGAGTGATCGCCGATGAGAGGCGCACTCTAACTGGGACATTCAAGGGATTAGTTGGCTAAGCATGGGCGCCCAAGTGTAAATGGGATGAGCTCATATAAAAGCCAACTAAACCTAAAATTCACTCATTCTCTCGTTTGTGCAGTAGAAGAGTGCTCTTGCTCCATCTCCATCTCCATCTTCTTCTTCTTCACCTCCTTGTGTGTGTGTGTATGTGTGTGTGTGTGTGAGAGAGAGAGAGAGAGTGTGTGATCGAGCATTGCTACGAAGGCACGGCGGCAGCGAAGCGGTTGAGCGTGGCACGACTACAGCTTCTTCTTCATCGCGGCGAGGAATCCACCACGAAGGCGAGCGTAGAGCGGTGAGTGACACACCCTTTGCTCTCTTGAGCTTGCTAGATTAGTCTTGTTGTGTGCTTGGAGCCATTTGTGTCTCGCACACGGTGTATCGGCAAGTCCCTTGCTTCGACAGTGCGGCAAGGAGCGCACACTCATCCTTTGGCTTCCTTGAAGTGGAGGGGTTTGACATGGTAGCACTGGAAGAAGAAGAGTTGTGGTATTAGAGAGAGAGGCATGTTGTTTCAGGAATGAAATGAGAAGGAATGGTTGAAAGGGAAACAAAGAGGAGAAGAATTAGTTCAAATGGATGGTGTGGATGAAAGGGGGAGACAGATCATGATAGATATATTATTTTTCTACTACTAATTCACAAGAGGTAAGAAAGTTTGGGGGTAGATAGTTGGTTATTGTATGCTTACTTTTATTTACAAAGCAAAAAAGAAAAGGGTGGTAATATAAATATATGACTAAGGTGACATTTTTGGGAAGAGTACAATATATGTGTCGCCACAAAGGTTAAACGAAGAGGGGGTATTTACTCTAGATAACTTAATAACGTAGAAAAATATATACACATATGAGGAAGAGGACGTTGAGTAGGCTGAAAAATGTTGCAAAAAGATGGTTACCATTTTATGCCACTCAATGGCTAATAATTTGTTGCTTGAAGTGGTGTTACACTTAAAAACAGGGAAGTGGATCATGAAATGGGTAATAGGGTTGCAGGAGTTTGAGTTTCAGTTCAAGATCGACCATACAAGCCGATCCCATTTGGCGGACATTTTTGGTCAGCAAGGCCGTGGATTTACCAATCTATCCAAGAGTGGTACGAGATGAATCGAGCGAGGAGCCAGACCTGGTGGGAGATTTTACCATGTGGTTTGATGGTGCATATAGGAGGGCGATAAAGAAAGCTGGTGGAGGTGTGGTGATACACAATCCACACGACAACGTAATATTCTCAAAAGCCTATGATTTGAAGGACATCCATACCAACAATGAAGCAGAATATATGGCCCTCCATCTAGGTTTGAAACAGTGGGTTACGTTTGACATTTACAAGTTAGTGGTCAAAGGTGATGCGTTATTGGTCATCAAGAAACTATTAGTCCAATGGCAGGCAAAGCAAGATTCTTTAAAGCATTGGTTCTTTGCCATCAAAAAGCTGTTGAAGTTCTTTGGGGAAATCCAGTTCAAGCATGTGAAGGGAGAGCACAACCAAGAGCCAGATCGGCTAGCAAGCAGTAAGGTGCAGGTACATATCATAGGTATATATGTGACCCCAGCCACATACAGAGGCAGGGAGTTTGAAGGAAGTGGAAGATTTTTTGAATATAGGGCAGTGTCCTCAAGGTTTGTCTAAACTGCAAAGGAGGAGGATAGTTCAAAAAGCTCACAAATTTACATTAGTAGGTGAAGACCTAATGACCTACGACAGAGACGGGGTGCTGAGAAGATTACTCTATAAAGAAGATATTAACTTGGTGCTGGAGCAATGTCATGAGGAGAGCAGACACCAAGGGAAAGGTCAAGTACTGTTTCAAGTGTTGAGGGCGGGTTTTTGGTGGCCGTCAATAGTGAAGGATGTGCACTATTGGTGAAAGACCTGCCATGAATGTCAGACTATAGGAGAGAGGCATCTAGTAGCCAAATCATAGGGAGCCATTTTTGCTCAGAATGCTTTTGAGAAGTGAGGTTTGGATGCCATTGGTCCACTCCTAAAATCTACAAGTGGTAAGAAGTATGTTGTGGTAGCCATCGACTACCTTACCAGGTGGGTTGAGGCCAAAGCTGTGAAGGAGGTAAATGCAAAGATTGTAGCCCACTTTGCTTTTTATAACATTTGCTGCCGTTTTAGAGTGCCGTGGGTACTCATTTTTTATAGAGGCCAAGGTTTTAGAAGCAAGCTTATGTAGGCATTGGTCGAAAAACTAAAGATTCAGCATCGATTTTCCTTGCCTTATCATCCCCAGTGCAATGGTCTTGTGGAGAGTTCCAATGGACAAATCATTAAGATGCTAACAAAGTATGTTCATAAGCAGGAGACAAAATGGGAGATCAATCTAGAGAAGTGTCTATGGGCCTACAAGGCGTCCTACAAAGTGGCAACCAACTTTACTCCATTTGAGCTAGTTTATGGTAAGGAGGCAGTGCTGCTAGTGCATGCACAATTGGGTGCTTTGAAAGGTATGTGGCGCATCAATGACACTCCACAAGCTATCTTACGGGATAGGATCGTCAACCTTGAGGCATTACAGATGGATAGAGAAGCAGCAGCAGACGTCTATGTGAAGCAGCGGGAAAGACGAGTGGCCAAAGTCAGTAAGAGTCTGCCAGACAAGAAGATAGAGGAAGGAGACCTAGTAATGAAATAGAAGAGCTACTTGGACTTCACCTTCTAGAAGAAGTTCAAGAATAAATGGACGGGCCCGTACAAAGTGCAAAAGTCATTTTTGAATGGGATCTATGAGTTGGTGAGAGTTAATGGTAAGCTTCTCAGGCATAGGCTAAATGGTGTACATCTCAAGTTGTGGCTTGATAGAGGAGTGGTGCAATATGTGAATCGGATTGCGACCAGGGAGTTGGGCAACCCACCTGAAGGGTCTCGGGAGTAGCAGATATATAATTTTGTACATATTGTGCATATAGTTGTGCGCTTTCCAATGTGCTTGGGTGTTTGCAAAGTGCTGCAAGTTTCAAGTTTAATAAGGCTACTTTTGGTTGAATATGAATGTTCAACAAGGAGGTGGGCAATGATGGTGCAACCAAAGTTGGTCTATGCAGGCAAGTGCTCTATGCCAAGCTAAGGATGCTAGTGGGTGCAGGACAAGGGGCCAAGGCCAATGTGGAGGACCTAGGTAGGCAAATGCTAGTGGAAGTGTATGTGTAATACAAATTTTTTGGTCAAAAAGGCCCCAAAATGGTCCAGTGGAGGTGACAGATAAAGGTGGTCGAGATGTAGATTCAATGCTCTAGATGTGGTCTTTGAGATGCTCTACAAATTGGTCCAGACGGCTCCTCAAATGGAGTCTCGGTGTGAAAGTTATGATTGTCCGAAGATGGAATGCTTTTGCAGATCCTCGACGAGTAGGGTAGGTACAAATAGGTGGCCAAAACTGGAATTAGTGGATGCATGTGTAAGGCTTGAGCTGTCGAGCATGTCGGTCTTTTCGGATTGTTAATTGGGCTTCAAACGGGCAAGTTATGGCCAGTTGAAAATTAGCCGAGTGTCGAATGTGTGCCCATTTGGCAGCATCAAAAGACACGCCATCCGCTGGTTTTTGAGCTTTGACTAGGTTCGAGAGGGTGGATCATGTTACATGAAGTTGACAAAAAATTAATGGTTCCACAATCGGAGTTGCGATGATCGAGTTTTGCTAGGTGGGAATTTGACGACAATTGCCGACAAGGCAGCACCAGGCGATTTTCTTGGTTTTTGCAGCCCTGGTTTGCAACCTCGCAAGGTTCAAGTGTGGCATAGGTTGGCAAGTTCAGACTCCGGATCGGAGACCTTTAGTATCTTTTTGCAGCTCAAGAATTGGTGCACAGAGCACCGGCAATATGGGAAACGGGGGTTTTAAAAACCCCTTGGTTATGATTTGTAAAGGCTAAAAATAAGGGGGGTGCGGCTCCAAAGTTAAAAAGGGCAAGGAAATAAAAGAAGCTCAAGTGAGTTCACAAAGATATGTAACCTAGTAGTCTCTGCTGTGAAAGCCTCTTTCGAAAAAAAAAAAGTTGAAGGCTTGATCTTTAGGAGTTTTTTTATAAAAAAGATCACATCTTTTATCCAAAGGAAGAAAGGGAGCAACAGCGCCGTTGTTGCCCCTTTTGGAAAAAGAAGAGGGATAGGAAAGAAAGAACTAGAGTGCTTCGGTAGCTGCATTTGTATTGAATTGAAGTTACTCCGAGGGTAAGAGAAAACAAAATTTTTGAATCTCGCTATGTACTAACGAGGTAATTAGAACCTAGAAGGGAAAAGCTATGATGGAGAAAGAGACACTAGGGGAGGGAGAGAGAGAGAGAGAGAGAGAGGGAGAGAGAGCTTGATACCTTTCACGCATGCAAGCTTGGCATGCAATGGTTCTTGATTAATTTGTGGATAGTAGTTTTTGCAGACTCCACCCAAAGCTACTTCATACGATGATCTTGTCATGAATTCTCTTAACCATGTTGATTTCTTGCGTAAGGCAACAAGGTTAGAAGGTGCAAGTATAGGCGATTTGAATTTGAAGACATATCTTCCCTTCCCATCCACGAGTGACATTGTCCAAGAGATGACATTTCAAATTTACATGTCCATGAGCGCATCACCCAACACAATATGGCTTTGCAAAAGCCGCTGCCTTAGAATCTCATCATGAATCATCCTCGTAGCTTTGATTGTGGCACAATCTACAATGCGTAAGCGTATGTCACTGCATTTGGCGAAACACACTCACATTGTATCTGCTCAAAGACAATCTAGAGCAAATCGACCTTATCTTTCAGAGGTTTACCTCGCAAAAAACCACAAGGAGGGTTAGAGTTTTATCAAGCTCGATATTTGTAATCATACAAGATGTTACTGTTATTAATTGCTTGTTGTCTCATTTTTATAATTCGAAAAAAAAAAAAGAAAACATGCAAGTCTCCTTGCATGGGAGAGTTTGCACAGTCCTTCCCAATTTTTATAATATGAGGGAACGTGCCATTCCCACGGCAACGTGCCATTTTCAGCGAGTTCAGTAACTGCGTTCTCAGTGTCAAGAATCAAGAAAAGGTAATGGTTACTCACAGTATGATAGATTGACTATCCTCGAAGCACGCAGGTTGCATTTAAGCTGCCGTATAACAACATTGCTCGAAACAAACATGATAGTGGAGGCGGAGTGGACATTTGCAAAGTCTAAAGCTGCATTACCAAGCTTTGGTATGGAAGCACCAAGAGGGCTCTTTTTTACAGTGGTAGAGGACCATTTGAGTGCGTAGGTGCATACTGGTTTTGAGCACAATAGGTGCATACTAGAGGCGGGGTCGGCTTTCCCTTCGTATTTGGTTAAAACACCCCATAGCTTTTTGCATCCATTGAAAACAATTGAGAGGGTTTCTATCTTGCTCCCGTCGCGTGTATCCCGCAGTCAATGGACTCCAAGAGAAGCATTCAAGACTGGAAGCACAAAACGTATCGACCAAGGCATTGCCAAGCAAGACAATTTTTTGCAACAACCCTTGACTAACAATATCAGAGTGAATTTTAAAGCCCATATTGGCATCTTGCGTATAACCACATACCATCAAGATGCATGCGTATGTGATTGCAGCTGGAGAGAGGCCGTCACTTTGAGTCCGTTGAAAACAGCCTAGAGCTTTCTAACCCTGCTCTTGTTGTGTGTGAGGCCCTCGCTTCGCATCTGCTGAAAACAGCCTAGAGTTTTCGAGCCCAGCTCTCATTGCGCACTTCCCACAATCAATGCTGGCATTCCAAACACAAAGCTCTTGAAGCAATGTTTTTGCTTCCTCAAGCACACAACATTAGGCATACATATCGACCAAGACAGTGTCAAGCACGACATATTTTTTGACAATGTAATTTTTGTGCCCATATCAGCATCTTGCATAGAGCGACATGCCTTCAAGATGCCTGTGTAGTTAATTGGACTTTGAGATTTCTGGCCCTGCTCTTGTTGCGCAATCCCGCAATTAGTGCATTCCTTGGAAGAGGTGACATTCCGGACAGGAAGCTCCTCTTGCACTTTTTGTGCTTTCTCAAGCACAAAAAGTGCTTGAGAAAGCACATATCAACCAAGACAATGCCAAGCATGACATCTTTTTTCAACAGCCTCTGACTATAACAATATATTCCCACAATCAGTGCCTTACAAGAGGCGACATTCCGGACAGCAATATCAGCATCTTGAGTAGAGCCACATGCCTTCAAGAGGCATGTGTAGGTGATTGCACCCGGAGAGAGGCCCTCGCTTTGCATCTCTACTGAAAATAGCCTAGAGCTTTTTAGCCATGCTCTCATGAGCACATCCTGCAAACAATGCATTCCAAGAGGCGAAGTTTTGGATAGGAAGCTCCTCAAGCACTTTTTGTGCTTTCTCAAGCGCACCACATTTGACATACATATTGACCAAGACAGTGCCAAGCACGACTTCTATTTTCAACAGCCTCTGATTAGCAATATAATTTTGAATTTATGTGCCCTGCCAGCGCCTTGCATAGATCCTCATGCCTTCAGTATCCTGCATAGGTGATTGCATCTGGAGAGAGACCCTCGCTTTGTATCTGCTAAGTGGCACACATATCGACCAAGACAAAACCAAGCACGCCTTCTTTTTTCAACAACTTCTGAAATAACAATATAATTGTGAATTTCTATTCCCATTTCAGCACCTTGCATAGAACCACATGCCACATGCATTCAAGATGCAAGCATAGGTGATTGCACACCTGGAGAGAGACGCTCACTTCATATCGACTGAAAACAACCGAGAGTGTTCTATGTTAAGCATATCCCGCAATCAGTGCGTTCTAAGAGTTGACATTCAGGTCAGAAAGCTCCTCAAGCACTCTTTGGTGCTTTCCCAAGAACAACACATTTCGCATACGTGATCTTTGCTCCTACGTAGTGCCACATGATTTCAAGATGCAAGCATTGGTGATTACATCAGGAGAAATGTCCTTGCTTTGCATCTTGAAAATAGCAACCCAGCCAAAAGTCCTTGGTCTTGTCACTATTGGGCATATCCCGCAATCAAATGCACTTGAAGAGACGACATTTTAGACATCAAGGCAGTGTCACATGCCTTCAGGACGAAAGCATAGGTGATTGCATCTGGAGAGGTGCCCTCACTTTGCATCTGTAGAAACAGCCCAGGGCTCCAAGGAGTCCCACATTTGGCATACATGTTGACCAAGGGCACCGCATCATACATATGAGCCGAAAAATTGGCAAGCACAACATGTTTTTGAGAGCCGCTAAGCAACAATCCATGCAATGAGAACACTAATAAAGACAGTTGTTGTGGGGAGTTGCCTTCGTGTTTCATCCCAACAAAAACAGTTCTGAGCTTCCTCGGTCAACCCCTTGCTGGGCATATCCTCTTATAAGAGCACTCCAAGAGACCTCATTAGCGAGAAACCTCAATTCGCATCCAACTAAAACAACTGAAGAGACGCCCTCGCTTCGCCTCTGCTAAAAGCAGATTAGAGCTTTCTGACCCTGCCCCTTTGTGAGAATCTTGCAATCAGTGCATTCAAGAATCCAAACTCCGGACAAGAAGCTCCTCGAGCCCTTGCATAGAGCCACATACCTTTAAGATGTAAGCATAGCCTTCAAGGCAAAAGTATAGGCGACTGAATTTGGAGAGATACACTTGCTTTGCATCAGTTGGATAATGGCTTAGAAATTTTTTTCCTTCTCTTGTTGTGCACATCTTGCAATCAGTGTATTCCAAGAGGCAACATTTCGGACAGGAAGCTCCTTAAGCACTTTTTGTGTTCTCAACTGCACCACATTTGGCATTCATAACGAGTAGGACAATACCAAGCACGACATGCTTGGTAGCGACGGACGACATGCTACAATTTCGACTGCCTCTTGCAATTAAAATAAAGCTAGCTCTAAAAAGCAAGCACTGCCTGCGATTAAAAAAGCTTGCAAAAGTCAATAAAATCGATGGAGCCGTTACAAAATTCCAGCCACGTGGACGAAGGTGCTTCCAGATTTTCAAAAGAAGCTCCTAGGCTAACGAAGTAAAAAGGTGACTTTGGTTTTCTTCTTAGGACGTTCAAGGGTTTTCGATTCATTGAGGTGGGAAGAAAAGTTCGAGGAGAGGAAGTGTTGGGGTATAAAGCCCAATGTGGTCGCCCAGGTAAGTGGGCGGGCCGCCAGGTATGTACACATATTCTTTTGTAAAAACCTAATAAGAACTCACTATGCTCTACACATTACAGTAGAGCGAGTTCACCATATCGTCGTGCTCTTCTTCTCGCACTCTCTCTCGCGTCGCACTTCCGCTCGTACTCCTTCAACTGGTATCAGAGCTCAGATCGAGGCTCGGGGCAGCACTGCAAGAGGCTAGAGTCACCAGCTCAGATTGGAGTGAAATTCCACAGGCGAAGACACGGCCCCAAATCTCGTGGGTGAGCCCAAAGGGCTCGGTGTTGTTAAAATTTTATTATGAGGTCATCTCGGCCACCGTTCGGCTTCGACAAAGGTCTGCGCAGGCCATTTTCGACTACGTGGTCTAGAAGGGTGCAGATCCGACTCTGCAAATTTGGGGTTTTTGGCCTATGACTGCAGGTGCTGAGGATATCGACACTCCCAGAGTGTTGATTTGTGGCTGTCTACACATCGAAGGACGGCTCACAGTTCTTGGAGGCGTGTCACATACGACAAGGGCACATCTACACACAGACTGTAGGCGACATTCACTAGTTCATCAGGTAGCTTGTGTTTGCTGCTTCATATTCCAGATTTCATCCTGACATTGCAGGTACTTCCACATGGGATGTATTGTCAGAGATGATGTATGTCTGTTGAGGGTTTGCTGGCTATGAGTCACGCAGCAAACAACCGCCACAGCGGTTACAGCATACAGTGGGAAATTTGTGGATGTATGACTTTGTGGGAAGTCTATGTACTGTCAGATTTATTGCAGCCTTTGTTGAGGGTCGAGTGAGGTTTTATTGAGCTGGGGGATTCTCGAATGTTGAGATCCTTTCGGTGATACAGGTCTTGGAGCGATCCCTCGAGCACCCTTAGATAGGCAGCTAGGATGTATTGACTGTGAGTTAGACAGTTGGGATTGCATCTTTGCTTTACTGCCGTTGAGGCATTGTCACAGTCTATGCTTACAGGACAGTGACAGGACAGTTAGAGACAGTACAGGTGCAGGACAGGTTTACCCGCAACTTACAGTGTCAGAGAGACAATGTGTTTTTGAGCTGTTTTTGGTCTGTTTTTGAGTACACCAGAGCCATTTTACAAAGGAGACTCTGCCAAAATTTCTGCAGAATCTAAAGCTTTCTTGGTTCATTTGACAGGTTGATATTGGTTCAGAGGTCAGTTTACAGGGGAAACTCTGCCGAATTTTTCCCAGAAAAGTAAACTACTGTGAAGCATAGCTATGGCTGGATCACAAGACACTGCTCTTTACAATATCAAGAAGCTGGATGGAACCAATTTCCCATTGTGGAAGAAGCAGATTTGGCACGTGTTGGTACAAAAGAAGCAGATAAAACCTATAAAGCTCAAGGGGATAAAACCAGAAGATATGGACGAAGATGAATGGAGCGAAATGGATGAATTGGCACTTTCTACCATTATGCTGACTTTGGCAGAAAGCGTTTACTTCAATGTAGCAGACGAGATTTCGGCTTATCAAGCATGGTTAAAGCTGAGTGATCTTTATGAGAAGCAGAGTGCAGCTTCACAGGTATACTGGCTTAAGAAGCTTGTTGACTTGAAGATGAAAGAAGGGACACCTGTGTCCAATCATCTGAATGAATTCAACAAAATCTATAGTCAGTTGTCAGCTCAAGGTGTCAAGTTTGATGAACCTGTTAGAGCTATGTTCCTGTTGATCACATTGCCGGAAAGTTGGGACACTTTTCGCACAGCTTTGAGTAATTCTGCACCTCCAGATGGTTTGAACATAGCAGGTGTAGAAGGAAGTCTGCTTACTGAAGAAACCAATAGAAAGACAATGCACAAAGGCAAAGGAACAGCCTTAGTTGTCAGGGGAAGGACCAAAGAAAAGTACAAAGGTGGAAAGAGGAATCAGTCTCGTAGCAAGTCCCGCAGTGCTAAAGGCAAGAGTGACATAGAATGCTACCATTGTGGCAAGAAGGGTCACATGAAAAGAGACTGCAGAGAATGGAAAGCAGAAAAAGGCAAAGAGAAAGCTGAAGACCATGGTGAGAAGAACAAGTCCTCAGTGAAGATTCAAGAAATAAATGTGACAAACACTCTTGCAGAGGATGACAGTCTAGTGTCAGGAGACATCTACTTCTTGAAGAATACAATGGACTCAGCTCTTCTTACAGCATCTGTTGGAAATGCACTGAGTGACTTGATTATAGACTCAGGGGCATCACTTCATGTGTCTCCAAACAAGGAGTGGTTTACCTCTTATGTGACCACTAAAGATCATGTTCGGCTAGGCAATGGGCAGACATGTGAGATCTTAGGTGTTGGAGATGTTCAATTGAAGTTTCAGAATGGCTCTTCTTTCACGCTGAAGAATGTGAGACATGTTCCCGCAATTACAAAGAGCTTGATCAGCACAGGTTTACTTGATGATGCTGGCTACGTCACCACTTTTGGACAGAACATGTGGAAGATATCCAAGGGTTCTATGACAATAGCACATGGAGTAAAGTCTGGAGGACTTTACATGATTTATGTATCAAATGTCTCTAAAAATGTAATCAATGTAACCGAGTAGCCGAACGTTTCTTTGTGGCATAGCCGGTTAGGACACATGTCCAAGAAGGGAATGGAAATCTTGTCTCGTTCTGGTTATTTTTCTGGCTTTTCATTTAATGATTTTGAATTCTGTGAACATTGTCTGTATGGTAAGCAAACACAGCAGCCACATAAGCATAGAAACAGTAGAAGAGATACACAGTTGGCACTTGTTCATAGTGATTTGTGTGGACCTATGCCTAACCTATCTCTAGGGGGAGCTTCTTACTTTATGACATTTATAGATGATTACTCGAGGAAAGTATGGGTTTACTTTCTCAAGCACAAGGATGAAGCATTTAGTGTTTTCAAAACGTTTGTGACACTTGTGGAGAATCAGAGTGGCAAGAAGCTTAAATGCTTACGCACTGACAATGGTGGAGAGTATGTTTCAAAGGCCTTTCAGGACTTTTGTGAGTCAAAAGGTATAAAATGTGAACTTACTGCTCCTTACAATCCTCCTCAAAATGGTGTTGCTGAGAGGATGAATAGGACCATACAAGAGAAGGTCAGAAGTATGTTGTCTAATGCACAGCTGCCAAATGGGTTTTGGGCTGAAGCTGTATCAATAGTTGTTCATCTTGTAAATAGATCTCCTAGCAAGGTTTTGCAGAAGGATTCAGTGTCAGAGATGGTATGGTTAGGCAAAATGCCCTCATACAAGCATCTCAAAGTCTTTGGTTGTGAGGCATATACTCACGTTCCAAAGGAATTTAGGAACAAACTTGAGCCAAAGAGTAGAAAGTGCATCTTTCTAGGCTATGGTAATTCTGGTGAGATGGGGTACAGACTTTGGGATCCCGAATCCAGAAAGGTTGTCCGCAGCAATGATGTTCACTTTAATGAATCCAAATATCATTCTAAACCAGAGAGGGTTGAGGAGATTAGAAGAGTTGTCTTCCAAGAAGATGGACCTGCACGTGCAAGACAAAATGTCAGGGCTCAAGAGGAGCAAGGACAGGATAGAGTGGAACCACAGGTTGTGGCTGTGCCTGAGCCACCTATTGTGCGTAGATCTGGACGTGTCACGCGACCTCCTGATAGGTTTGTTCCATCTATGAACTATGTCATGTTGACTGATTGCAATGAGCCTTCATGTTACAAGGAAGCAGTGCAAATGAAGGACTCCGGGAATTGGCAATTGGCCATGCAGTCAGAGATAACAACTCTGCATAAAAACAAGACATGGAAGCTAGTTAAATTACCACAGGGCAAAAAGGCTCTACCCTGTAAATGGGTTTACAGGTATAAGATCACCGCTCATGATAGTCAGCCAAATTACAAAGCAAGGCTTGTTGCCAAGGGCTTTAAGCAAGAACAAGGCATTGACTTTGATGAAGTCTTCTCTCCGGTGGTCAAGATGACTACATTGAGATGCTTTCTTGCATTGGTTGCCATATTAGATTTGGTGTTGCACCAAATGGATGTCAAGACAGCGTTCTTGCATGGTGATTTAGATGTGGAAATTTACATGCACCAGCCAGAAGGTTTTGTTGAGAAAGGCAAGGAAGATTGGGTATGCCAGTTGTTAAAGAGTCTTTATGGCTTAAAACAATCACCGAGGGCATGGTACCATAAATTCCACAAGTTTATGCTTTCTCAAGGCTACAAACGTAGTGAGTTCGATCACTGTCTATATACAAAGAAGGCTAAGGATGGCAGTTGGCTGATCCTTATTTTGTATGTGGATGACATGTTGATTGCTGGCAAGCACTTGGAAGAAATTTCAGCTTTGAAGTCAAAGATGGCAAAATCGTTTGACATGAAAGACATGGGTGAGGCAAGTCATATACTTGGTATGCGCATTGAGAGAGACAGATCAAAGAAGTTGATTTGGTTATCTCAAACAGAGTATATTGACAAGGTTTTGCAACGTTTCAATATGGAGAAGGGAAAGGCACTGAGTGTTCCATTGCCACCATATGTGAAACTTAGCAAACAAGATTGTCCTGTGTCTGAGGAAGAACAGGATGAAATGGATAAGATTCCATATGCGTCTACAGTGGGTAGTTTGATGTATGTAATGATTGCTACTCGCCCAGACATTGCATTTGCAGTGGGAGTAGTAAGTCGATACATGTCAAACCCAGGCAAGAAATATTGGGAGGCAGTGAAAGGAATATTGAGATACCTGAAAGCTACAAAGAGTATGCGTATATGCTATGGGAGTCAGGAGCTAAGTGTAAAGGGTTTTACAGACTCAGATTATGTAGGTGACTTAGACAACCGAAGTTCTACGTCAGGGTATGTCTTTACATTGGCTGGTGGAGCAATATCATGGCGTTCTAGATTACAACATTGTGTTACTCAGTCTACTATAGAGGTTGAATATGTTGCAGCATCAGAGGCATGCAAAGAATCAATTTGGCTTAATCGACTAGTAACAGATTTGGGAATCAAAGAAGAGATGCCTGTGTTATATTGTGATAGTCAAAGTGCTATACAATTGGCTCGCAATCCAGTTTATCACTCAAAGACAAAGCATGTGGATGTGAAGTATCATTTCATTAGGGAAATGCTCGAGGATAAGCAACTTCAGCTTGTCAAAGTTCACACCACAGAAAATCCTATTGATCTACTTACAAAAGGACTTCCCTCAGAGAGCTTTGCACATTTTCGCAAGCAATTAGGTGTAGGGTAGTACATCACTTCTCTATATCTCTTGTATATTAGCTTGTATAGTAGCTCCTCTCACACTTAAAGTACCACATTGGACTTTAAGTGGGAGGTTGTTGGGGTATAAAGCCCAATGTGGTCGCCCAGGTAAGTGGGCGGGCCGCCAGGTATGTACACATATTCTTTTGTAAAAACCTAATAAGAACTCACTATGCTCTACACATTACAGTAGAGCGAGTTCACCATATCGTCGTGCTCTTCTTCTCGCACTCTCTCTCGCGTCGCACTTCCGCTCGTACTCCTTCAGGAAGCTCTCACCTCTATGTGGCGGCAAGGAAGCAAAGGAAGAATCTCCACCATCAGGACGGCACCAACAAAGGCCGTCAAGGTTTGGTTTTCTTGGGTGCTTGTTGAGGTTGTGCCGATGGAGCCGGTTGTACTAGATCATCTTGAGTAAAGTGAAGGAACATTTCCCGCTTGTTGGTGTTGATTCCCCCTTCCCCCCTGCTCTCGTCTTGTGCTCTTGTGCAATTCGTGGTGTCACGTACGAGTGTGTGCGCACCTCGAGCCATCGGTGTATGAATTTGCAGAGAGAGAGAGAGAGAGAGAGAGAGAGAGAGAGAGAGAGAGAGAGAGAGAGAGAGAGAGAGAGAGAGAGAGAGAGAGAGAGAGAGAGGTGTCGTATGTGCTGAAGGGCAAGGATTGAGCATTGTGGCATGGGTATGATCGATTGTGGTACTACCAAAGGTGGGTGTTATTAGGTGATGTGCAGGTGGAGATCTGCTAGAAAGCCATGCGTGTTTTGAAGGTGTGTTTGAGAGGATAGGGGTGCTGTGAGTGCCTTGAGCTATAGGGAGGCCTTTATTTGTGTGCAATAAGATAAGAATGAGGTTAGAAACCCGTCCCACAGTGGGTATTTCCCAGTTCTCCCAGATTCCTTTTGTAGTGATGGCTATTCCTGCCCCACTATGGGACGGGTTTCTAACCTCATTCTTATCTTATTGCAGACATAGAAAGAATCATGAACATAGTTGTCAATCCATGGGAAGAAGCTAACTTGACTAATGCATAGAGGCTACAAGAGGTTGTCAATCTCTTGGAAGACAACAGACAACTCGCATCTAACTCAAGCTATACTCAAATGGCCAAAATCACCAAAAGCTAGTCGCTAATCGATAAACAAATCATAACCGTTACAGCATCAAACGACATCCAAACGTTACTAAACTTCTAGGAAATGTTTATAAGACCTAAGCACACAAACCTTATGGTCTCAAATATCACTTTGAAAACTGGTATTTCCCAGTTCTCCCAGATTCTTTTTGTAGTGATGGCTATTCTTGCCCCACTGTGGGACGGGTTTCTAACCTCATTCTTATCTTATTGCAGACATAGAAAGAATCAGGAACATAGTTGTCAATCCATGGGAAGAAGCTGACTTGACTAGTGCATAGAGGCTACAAGAGGTTGTCAATCTCTTGGAAGACAACAGACAACTCGCATCTAACTCAAGCTATACTCAAATGGCCAAAATCACCAAAAGCTAGTCGCTAATCGATAAACAAATCATAACCGTTACAGCATCAAACGACATCCAAACGTTACTAAACTTCTAGGACATGTTTATAAGACCTAATCACACAAATCTTATGGTCTCAAATCTCACTTTAGGTCAAGTGCAAAAATTGCGATTATTAACAATAGTCAGTTTTTGACCTAGTTGTTTTCGACCCAAAATGTGTATGAATGCTTAACAATGATGCCCCAATACCCCGCCTATACTTATTTTATAGTTTTCTTGCTTAAATTTCTACTTATGATGAAATTAGGCCACGGGTCGGCGATGCCAAAGGCTACAGATTACCATGAAATGTTTACGTCAACGTGTAGAGCTCTTACCTGCGGTTGCAACTTGACAGACGTCACTGCAATGTGACAACCGGGGAGGGAGTAGGAAGCACGAGAAGGAGAGAAGTGAGCACCATTAGCTCATGATGTGTTCTATTATCCAAAAACTTACAAAATAATTACAAAAATTAGCTTTTATATCTTAGCCAAGGTTTCTTTGGTCAAAACTAATAATTTGGGAGCTCTAACTAAAGATAAGTTGATACAATCTGGAAGCTTGTAGCCTCGGCTCATCAATTACACTGTTTATCTAGACAGTAGGAGTTACAACAATCTTGATTTATCAAAAAAATGAGTTTTTTTATAATAAAAGTTTTGAAAAATGTTACCCGAATTAGCTTGCTGCTAATATCCCACCCCCCCCTCGACTGTGTTGTCCATTGACACAGCTTTATGGACTAAAGTAGTCTTCAGGTTGATAGTTGATGGCGAGGCGTCCTTTAAGCGCATGTAGGGCTTTTTCATATCTAATTCGTCTTTATTTGTCAGGGACTTGCAAAAACTTCATAATGACTCTGTTTTAAAGGTCAATGGCTGAATAGCCAACAAACCTTGATGTGAGGTTTCTAATCACTGGCCCAAATATCTTGGTCCGCCAAGTGAAGAATTCTATATAGAATGCCTCCTCAAATGCCAACATATTGCTTGATGGCAAAAACATACATCTGGCATAGAAGCTATAGAGGACTTCTTCTGAAAGGCCGTCCACTCAAATCATAGCATAGACCTTTGTTTCCTTCTAGAAAAGACATCCATGGTGCAGTGGCTTGTTCAGGCTCATGAAATGTTTGAATGCATGTAAGCAGCATTCTGCATATTTTACAAAGCATTGCACATGAGAGGACAGGGAGGTTCTTAAAGAAGTTCATGGCGCTCGTTAGGATTTTCACCATGTATTCTTCCGTTGTTGGTCCCTGCTCTGAAGCTGGTAGTCTTGGGTAATTTAGCCATGTTGGACTCTTCTTGTTCAATGCATCGTGTGCCTGCCATGTCCTTAATCTTGGTACATGATAGAATGTAGGGTCCTTCTGTATGGCTGCAGGTGCTCTTGTGAACAAAATAAAGTACCTAGAGTTCTTGTTCAACCAGTTCTTTCTTCATTTGGGGTGGATATTATCTGAGCCTTTTGCCTGCATACCCTTGTAAAGTCTTTCCTTAACCTGCAGTAGCTCCACCTTTATCAATGGGTAGGGTAGTGATTGTTGATGCCATTGAGCATTGATTTGGTTGGGAATGAGCTGAGTTACATTTACTGAGTGGAGAACTCTCAACTCTCAATCCATTGTTGATTTCCATTCAGCATGTGCTTCTTGGACAATCTTCTCTTTCAGTGCATCTTCTCGGCTTTAGAAAGCTGGACCATTCAGTGATTGGTACTTGAAACTCTGATTCTCCTACTAGCCCTTCTGACGGTTGTGTTTCCATATCAACAAAAGAGATTGATGGTATGTCTATGGTTGGCTATTCAGAGGTTCTTGCCTCCTCCTGAGTTTTTGTATGTCCCTCTCTTAGTAGCTGATTGGCTCTCTTCAATTTCTCTATTTCCTTGAGCAATTTCTCTTCTCTTTGTACCCACATCAATGCAAGGTCTCATCTTTCTGTTTGTTCCAGCTTTAGATCAAGTTCAAGGTCTTTGATCCTCTTTTCTAAAGTCTTATAGCCTTCATTTGTTCCCTTGATTGAGGCTACAACGGGGTTTTCTCTTATCTATCTTAGAAATCCCGCTTGATCATTGATTCCTTTCTCGGAGTACTACAAGGAGGCATTAGCTACATCTAGCTACACTTGGATCTTTTGTACTGATAGAGTAGTGGTTAAAAGTTCTTTGATTACTTCTGTCAGTTGTTGATCTTTGCTTTTGCATGCATCAGATAACTTTTTCAGAAGCTCTCTCAACTCTTCCATTTCTTTTTGCTGCTTCTCCCTGGCAATCTGGTGTTGTTCTGCTTTATTTTTCAGCTCTTTAATCTGCCTTTGAAGATCTTCAATGATGTTCATTCTGTCGTTTAGCTCTCCTTGTAGAGCATCAATGACTTGTTCCAGCTCTTTAGCCTTGGCACTGCGGCTAAGTGTTGTTGTTCTCATCTTGTCTGTAATCAATTCCATTTGCTTTGCATACTCATTTACCTGCATGATGACTTCATCATTGGTTTCCTAGTCTTCAATTTCTACCTGGGGTTGTTTAGAAGTTTCTATCGTTTTGGTTTGTGGCTCATTTGTTGGTGCAGTGGTTTTTGCTTGAGGCCGTGAAGGTGGTTCTACTGTTGTTGTAGAGGAAGGTCCTACTTTCGTTGTTTCAGCTTCCTTGGTTTGTTTGAAACTAGATTCTTCATGTTGCTTAGGTTCTTTCTCCTTTGCTATGTTGCCTTCATTAAATTATCTGTTGGTGAAGGCCTTGGACTCGGCATGGGCTGATCTTCTTGTTTTGTAGTTGGTGAAGAGGGTCTTGGAGACATCTCTCCTTGATCAGGATGTGACTCCCTTTGTTGTGCAGCTTGTGCTTATCTTTGTTGCTCAACGGCTTCTTCCGTTGCCTTTCTTTGAGCTTCTAGAGCTTCTTTAATCTTTAAAGCTTCAGCTTCCGCATCCATCCGCTTGAGTAAATCTTTGGGATTCTCTAGAACCTTCTTTGCAAAGTTCTTGGTTCTTGGTCTCTTTACCTCCCTTGGACTCCATTTTTTGGGGTCTTCACCTGCAGCTTGGCGGCTCCTTTTGTATTTTTGCTTTTCTCTTTCAAATCTAGCCCTTTTTTTATCGAGTTCTTTAGGTAAGCTGCCACTGATTTCTTTTTCATTGCTTCCCTCCTTGCCTTGGTTTCTTTGTTTTCAGAGCTTTCACTACTGTGGGCTTCATGGGAACTTTCTGCAGATTCCTCATTTAATTTATATACTCTTTTGTTGATCTAGTGGTCCGCGGAGAAGGTTGAGCTAAAATGATCCATGTGTTCTGATCTGAAGCTGGCTGCAAGTTGTCGGCCATTCCAATAGCAGCATATGCTATTCTTGTTAGCACTTTTGGAGCGCCCAGATATGTGATCTTTCCATCTTTCTTCATGTCCTTCAGCGCGTTGTAAGCACGTACTACGCATGATCTATTGCTTGCCTGGTTGTTGACTTCAATACTTGGGTGAAAGTAGTCGCAATTGCATGGTTTGGAGTTGTGTATCATGGCGGTCTCTTTGAGAGAAAGTGGAAATGTTGATGGAAGAGGCAAGATGGATCCTCCACTTCTCGTAGGATGAGATAAAAAAAATTGACAGTAGCAGTATCCTTGGTAAAAGTACCTGCTGTCTTTCTATCCCTGGTCCGCATTGTCATTCCTTCTGCTGGTAGCTTCAGTGCCTCGGCCACTATATCTTTAGTGATCACCACTTCAACCTTTTGCCCCTATTGATCCGTGATTTGGGCCGATCCATCTTCTTTGATCGTGGATAGCAATTCATATGCTTGTTGGAAATCCAGTCAGCATGGTTAATGGTCGTAAAAATCTCAAAGACCCAGTCTTTTGTTGGTTTCTTTGGTGTCTCGCTTTGCAGCTACATCATAAACCTCCTTAGGTAGCATTTGCAATTCTACCTGGTGTCCTTCTTCACTCTTAAATCTTCCAGTCAAGGCCATGGTGTTTTTTTCTTTGAGCTGCTCTTTAGACAAGTAACTTGCCTTTGCCGTCTTCACAGAGCTCGGATCTAACTGGTACGGTGGTAATTCTTGCAGCTTATCTTTTTGAGACATCCTTTTCCTTGCCTTCTAAGTCGCTTGCATTGCACCTATTAGGTGAATACAGTGTCATTTGCTATGAAATGCCCTAAGCTTGAATAGCTGGCACATAATGTCCATTTTGCTTCAAATCAATTTTGGAGCATGCATAGATGCATAAAAACATGTAGAGATCAAAATCATGCTATCCAAGAAAAAATTGCAATAAAAGTAAATAATCACGATTATTTGCAGATGGGGATTATTTCCAACTTTTTGCATTTTTGACATCAAAGGCTTGAAACATATGGCATTTAGGTACTCTGAGTGAAGTGTGGGCTCATTTGAGTGCACTGGGTGGAAATGGTGCTAGATTTAGGCTTTTAGACACTGAAACAATAGATATAAAGAGATTTTAGTTTTGAGTTCCAAACTTGCTCAAACTTGATTAGTGGGCTTGGGACGTCATGTTCTTTGGTCTCGTAAGGTCAAAGTTGCAAATTGCATCCATTTTGGTAAAAAAGTAAATAATCACGATTATTAATTTTTTATCAATTTGTACATTTTTTGTTGCAACTTGGTTCTAGGCATGATGTAGAGTCTATGTGTGAGATATGGGGTGATTTGGATTAAAAAATATGACAGTTAACTCAAAATTTGGATTGAAAAGACTTTGGTGCATTTTTTGATAAATTCAGAGTTTTTCTTGATCATTTTGGCTCATACTTGACATGTGGCATGTAATAGATGTGTACAAGTGATAGGTGAAGTGAAGAGATCAATTTCAAGACAAACAAGCATAAAAGTAAATAACCACGATTATTTACAGCAGTCACTTTTTTTGCAAGAATTGACAATTTAATGACCTAAACATCTTTAATACATCTAAAACAAGTCCTAAAGTGAATTTGGTAAAGTTTGATCTTGTTGGCATCACTTCGTGCACTTGTCAACTCTGAAATCATAGACTTTTTTTACTACTTGGCATGTAGAGTTGGTTAGTCACTTTTTGAAGCTATGGACTTGTCCGCTACATTGTCTTGATGCTTCTCATCTAGTTTTGGCCCATTCGGAGTCAATTCGACTTCATGTGTCAAATTTGATGCTTTGTAATATTCGAGCTATTTTCTGTTGTTTGAGGCTTGCCTTGACTGTTTCCATGAAACCATCTAGGTACATTGGGTATAAACCTCGTCTATAAGCTACCCGTGGAGTCAGAATCCAGTTCAGGGATATGGCAAAAACCTAGATTATTTACTTGGGACCCGCTCGACCCTGCCAAATGGTCATCTAGTGATATGAAAGTGTTCTAGTATATAGGGGCAAGCTACAGTTCAAGTCTCATCTAATTCGGTTGAGCTGACACGCTGCTATGGTCAATTTTGTCTCGTAGGACTTTGTGCACAGTTGGGTTTCTAGGGGTTTTTCCTGAGCCTATACTTGATACCCGACCATATAGAAATGTTCATTGATAAGTTTAGAACTTACCCCTCATGTCTCGTGTGAGACGGTGCTGTAAATAGACGACCGTAGACTCCGGAAATCGAGCGCGAAGAAGGCAGAAAGCTCTAAAAAATTCAATCGGATTTTGTTAGCTCATTCTGCAAGAATTTGCGAAAGTAGGCCTTGGACGCTTAATTTAGGCTTCCCGCTTCCATTTCTAGACTCGATTGAAATTTTTTGTTCCTATCCGCCTTGTTTTTTTTATCATCAGTGTATCTTCAGTTCCTTTATCTAAGCTCATTTGCTGTAACATTTAATGGCCTAGTAACTTGTGTGTAGCGGAAAATAGCATGAACATAGTGAGCATTTCATTAGAATAGATTCCTAATGAGATTAACAAGAGTGCTTGGGTGGAGAGAGCAACAAAAATCATAATACCAAGTTAGATAGCATGAACAATACTTCAAAAGAGAGAGAAAATAAACAATTGACAACAGTTGAGGACCGGATTTGCATGGAGCCGGTCCCCCCTCCAAAAGGCTTTGTATTATGGTTTCTCCCATCAAGACAAACATTTTACAATACAATTTCTTGTGTTCCTTCAATGCTAGATAGTGCAATGAAGATGTAAACTTCATGCACTATGCAAAATACTTATCAAACACAACATCAATTCCCTCACGGTCTCAGACCCAAGACCTCACACACCTTCGAAGATGGTGAGAACTAGAGGGCTATGAGAGTAGATTGAGAGGAAGAAGGAGTATTCTTACGAGAAAGATGTACATATCCTCACATACTCACTCATATTAGCATAGATTAGCTTAGTAATTAGCATGGTAGAGGAGATGAGCATGCAATGAAGCTTGTCTCTTGGTTGGATTTGCATCACAAAGCCAAGAGTTGTTGGTGTAGGCCTTCCTTCTCACAAGCTTGGAGTCGGTGATAAGCTTAAGAAGGAGAGGAGTCTTCTTTAATTCACACATGAGATTGTGTGAGTGTGTGTGTGATAATGCCTTGCAAAAATCAGCCCCCTCTCTCTCTTGGTCAACCCCCCTTGCTATTTGCTCTTGCTAGCATCCTATTGGACCTCCTCGGGCTTAGCCAATGGGAATTAAGCAATATAAGTGATAGCCTTCTGACATGTGTCACCCTTTCCCCTTTTGTGAGAGCTTTAGGTAATTATTTAATTCAACTAAACTCTCATTGGACCCCTTTGCCTCCTGGCCAATAGGTTCATCAGGCAAGCCATTGGGCTGTTGAATGCTCATTGGTCCCCTTGGGAGACTGTCCAATAGTCTTCTAGAGAGCTTAATTCTTATTGGTTCTTTTATTAAGTGTTTTCAAATTAATTAAACTAGATTTACTCTAGCCTAATTCTCATTGGTCCACCTCCAAGGCCATCCAAGAGGAATTAGGTACACCTTGTGGGCATCTGGGCTAGGGAGCTGACATGTGTCCCTCATTCCCTTTGTGTAAAGGGAGCTTGTGTGTGTGTGTGTGTGTGTGTGTGTGTGTGTGTGTGTGTGTGTGTGTGTGTGTGTGTGTGTGAGTTTCTCTCTCATCCCCTACTTGCAAGGCTCGCCCCCCTCCTATGTAGGTATTGCCAAATACTTTTGGGACACACACAAAGCATCCAATTCCCCCAATGTTTGACCTTTGGACACAACCTTTGAATTTTGGAACCTTAGCATTTTTGAAGTTTTAATGGGCTGAACCTTAGGATCGTTTAAGCCCATTGTTGCACTTGGCTCTTTTACAGATGGCCCCCCCTTTGGATCCCTATTTTCCCTCCTTTGGATCCCTATTGTGGCCGCTCTGCTAGCTTAACCAATATTCTAGCTTTTTCTCCCCAGGCACTTCCCCATATTAAATGATTAGTTTAACATGATAAAGTCATTTAGGAGAATTAGATATTGATTATTATGAAATTACCTCTCTCTTGAAATCATAGTCGTCCTCGACTATGGGATAGAGAAGATAAAGCATATTCATTAGTCCTTTTCTTAGCAGGTAGAGGATCCCTATGTTACCCTACGACATCATTCCACAACAGATGACTAGTCCATTTGGTGCTTGAGAGCCTACGGCTACCGTAAGCATGTCTGCACATTAGTCCTATCATCTTCCATAGCAGAGTGACAAGCTCTACTTGGTGTTGGGAGATGTCGTCTCCGAAAACTTGATCTAAGCATGCATACTACTTCATTTTTGTGCACAATAAAGAAAAAGAGAGTCTTATAAAACAAAAACTTTGTTCATTTTTAACATT
This sequence comes from Adiantum capillus-veneris, assembly GCF_014529385.1. Lineage (NCBI taxonomy): Eukaryota > Viridiplantae > Streptophyta > Polypodiopsida > Polypodiales > Pteridaceae > Adiantum > Adiantum capillus-veneris. Next base: position 70,450,247 of record NC_140957.1, read on the forward strand.
TGTACATTTGCTTACTCTTGGGAAGCATTGTAAGTATTGACAAGGTTTAGGTTATCCTTTAATTGTATGCCTTGCATCCATCTAGCATCTTCAAAAGGATAATTCTTAAACTTATTAAGATATCGTCGGCGGATAGTCTTACCGCCTCTTAGTACCTTGTCTTCATGTCGGAGAATGGCCTCGGGCTGCATCACCTCTTCTTGGTCTTCGATCTCCGGTGGGTCTTCAATAGTTGGTTCTTGAGGTGGATCTCCTTTGTAAGGCTTTAGTAGACTCACATGGAAAGCATTGTGTATGAGCCAATGGTTGGGCAACTTGAGTTGATAGGCCATCTCATTGATTGGCCTAAGAATCTGGAAGGGACCATTGTACCTTTTTGCTAACTGAGCATAGTACTTTTGGTGTCCCGTAGGATTCTTGCTCGTCATGTGCCTTAATCGAGCCTTGGGAAATTTGAGTAAGACCCAATCATTTTCTTTAAAGGCTTGGGCTCTTTTGTGCTTGTCAGCAGCAACCTTTTGCCTTTGCTATGAGATAGAGATAGCATCCTTAATCTTTTGGAAAGATTCTTGTAGGTCTCGGCTATACTCATCTACAGCGAAGATCTTCCCGTGTACCTTAAGTAGCAAGGGACTTTTTGATCTTCCCTCAATTACCTCAAAAGGTGCTTTTCCCGTGCAAGTATGTACAGTGTTATTGCAGGCATACTCCACTAAGGGTAAGTACTTCTCCCATTTGGATCTTTGATCTACTTCCGTTACATAGGCTTTTAGGAGATTGAGGATTGTTAGGTTATCTATTTCACTTTGGCCATCCATTTGCGGGTGATAGGCCGAAGAGAAGTTTAGCCTTGTTCCTAATTTCTCAAAGAGACCCTTCCAGAAATTACTGGTCATTCTAGGATCTCTACCCGACACTATGGACATTGGCAAGCCATGGTACTTGAAAATTTGTGAAATGAAGAGGGTTTCCATTTGATGGGCTTTGATAGTCTTTTTGACAGGTATAAAATGAGCTTGTTTACTAAATCTATCTACTATCGTCCATATTCCCGTATTCCCATGGATAGACTTAGGAAATCCAAAGATAAAATCCATGGATATGCTCTCCCATGGTGAATTAGGGATTGGCAAGGGTTGAATCAATCCAGGTTTCTTCCCTCTATCAAATTTTGTCTTTTGGCATACCACACATTTAGAAAAAAACTCTTGTATGTTTGCTTTCATGGTAGGCCAATAGAAATATGTTTCAATTCCCTTTCAGGTAGACTGAATCCCTCTATGCCCCGCATAAGGAGGAGCAAGAGATTCATACATTATTTTCTCACGTAGTGAGCTAGTAACGCATAGTCTATTGCCGTAGAGAAGATAACCATCTTGTAAAGTAAATGGTTCCTTTTTCTTCCCTAGTGCAAGGGCTGAAATCACATCTCTAAAATCGGGATCAATAGCATACTCATCTATCATAGAAGATAGATCATTGTGAGTTGCTATGGAAACTGCATTCACTCTCGGCCGTCTTGAGAGTGCATCGGCTACTTGATTATGCTTGCCAGCAATATGAGCAATATGAAAATGAAATTGCAAAACGAAATTTTCCCACCTCATTTGTTTGTCGGAGAGCTTGGTCTACGTCATGAAGTACTTAACACTTTGGTGATCCGTTTGCAGAATGAAAGGAGTCCCCAATAAATAGTGCTTCCATGAGTCTAAAGCATGTAGAACTGCAAGGAGTTCCTTTTCATATGTGCCTAGATCTTGCTCAACAGGGTCGAGCCTTTGACTTTCATAGCCTATGGTGTGCCCTTCTTGAAGCTGATGGGGGCTTTTCACAAGCCAAGCTCCCATACCCCTCTTCTCTCGTCCCCACCCCATGGAAACCTCCTCTTAGGGAGGGAGTGATAAAAGGCATTGGAAAAGTAAGAAAAAAAATAAAGTATGATTATGTAAATATATAAGAAAGGTAAAATAGGCCACCTCATGCCTGCGGGGTAGCCCATCCCCACCTTGCCTCCTTTTTCTTCACTGTTGCCCCGCCGGGTGTCCCTTTTCCTCTCCTCCACTCAAAAGGTCAACCCCCTCTCTCTTCCCCTTGTCCTTTCTCCTTTCTCTCTCCCCTCAAGCTACCCCACCTCTCACCAATAATGCACCCTAACTCACATGCAACTTACCATATCTTCCAAAATAGTATACCCCACCCCCTCTTTCTCTCTCCTATCATATCCCATGACCCAAATACCCCCCTCTCTCTCTAAAGGGCGCCATGTCTCTTGTCTTGTAGCTAAATAACCTCCCCCACACTCACACACACTCAGTTTCACTGAAAAAGGTGTCCACACACCCATCCCCACCCGGTGGTTACCTGATTTTTCTTGTGTTCACACACATCTGCACACAGATTCACCTCTGAACACACTCCCCTCTCTCCCCTCTTGTAATTACTTTATTCTCCATGTCACCTCTCACTTTTTTTCATCAACCCATCTTTCTCTCTTAGTCTCTCTCTCATGAGATTGTTGTTCTGGCACATATACACACAGCCAGACAAGTGGGGCCCACAGTCACATGGCCTATGTAGATAATGATTTCTTCATTTCTAAATTCTAGAATTTCTCCCCCCTCCTCCCCTATATAAAGAGGGGTCACCATCACACTAAACACACACACAACATCACCAAAGAACACACTATGCATTGTGTGTGCCTAGTGCACACACACACACACCCACACCATCACCATCACCGCAATCACCATGCTTGTCTTGAGCATGACCTCTACACCCTTGGCTATGGAAGATGAAGGGAAACTAAATGAAGGATGATGGCCATAACCCTCGTGCGAGTCTTCGCCATCAACTCCCACCTGTCCGCCATGTGCTCTACCACTCTCTCCCTTCTCATTCCCCTACCCTATGCTCCCCATTTCATCGCCTTATTCTCTAAATAAAGCTTGAGGTTTTGTGAGTATGTTTTCTTAAAATGTTTTGCCCATGTGAGGTGTGCGGAATCGCCACCTAGTCTTGTGTTTGGAGTGAGCTTGTGTATGTGTGAAGGGTGTGCGGATTCGCCATCCTTTTGTGGTGCCTAAGTACTAAGCCGCTATACCCTCTCTCTCTCTCTCTCTCTCTCTCTCTCTCTCTCTCTCTCTCTCTCTCTCTCTCTCTCTCTCGATCTCATTCCCTTTCCTCTTCATCATTACTCCCAAGCATCCATCTCTCTTGGATGAAAAATTTGTTATGGTGGTGTGTTGTTTGCGTCCTAGCCGCTGAAGCTAGGTGGTGCCCCCTGTTTGCTTTACCATGACAGGCTCATGGCGCGCCATTCGGTCCCCGGTGTTTTAGAGGCCGTCGGGGTTCGGGGTTCACTTTGCTCCCGTCATTTGGTGCCCCCACGGAGGATCTTTTCATGAAACCCTTCAGTTTACAAGACTGAAACCCTTAAACTATTGTGAATGGATGAATGGCTAGCAGGCTTTGCTAATTGGACGACAGAAGAAGAAGAGCTCCAAGCACAACTAGACGAACTCCGCATCTCCATCGAAGCTCAGTGCCAGGCGTAACGGTAATCGATTTGCAATGGGAGAGTCAACCAACACGCCAAACCCAGTGGATATACATAGGCCAAGTGCCAAGAAGAAGAAGGAGAAGGTCGAAACCATGTCCGCAACCTACAACCAACCCACAACAACAAAATGGAAGGAGCTCTACACAATAGAGAATCAACACTATTCTACTTTGAGAATCGGGTAACTCAAGTCACCGAGGTAATTATCACAGTCAGTTTTCAAGTCGCACCTGATGCTGCAGCACAGATAACGGAAGCATTGGCTCACACTCTCACTAGAGAAACTAGGGATCTACTGAGTTTGTTTCAGGAAAGAACACCACCCTCTCCCACAAGCTTGGACAATGACTAAGCACCTATAAGCTTCACATGAATCAGTACAACCTACCTCAAGACAGATCACACATACCAACACGTGTACGCTCAATCAAGGTAATACTGTATTTGAAGGCTCACTACCAGCACGTCATTGACACCATGCCGGGTGGGGAGTGGTTTTTGGAGGTTCTGGCATCAGATCAACCATTTGTCTTACCTTTGGTACAAGGCAATGTACCGTTTGAAGTTTTAATCTATGTCCTAGTATAAGAGGGTATACACGCCTCCTTGTAAAGAAGAAAAAACTTTTGCAAGTTAAGCAGTGTGTCTTTCTAGCTCTCTCTCAGTAATCATGGCAAGTGTAGCATTTCCAACATTTAAAGGAAAGAAGGGGGAGGATTTGGCAACAGACGTCCTAGATGACTTTGAAGTAGCATGCGTAGTGAGCAACAAAGATACGGATGAATCCCGGGTTAGAATCTTTAAGCATCTCATGAAGCCAGAAGCTAGATCATGGTACAATGCACTTCCACAAGCAACCAAGGATGACTGGGAACCCTTAAAAACCGCTTTTAAGAGGCGCTTTGGGGGAGGTACCACTTCAGAAAAGTTGTGGGACAAGTTGAGAGACTTGAAGCAGGAGGGTCTTTTAGAATATGCCACCTATGAGTCCAAATTTGTGGATTTGTGGGAACGGTGGGTTGAGTCACTGGCTAGGGGGGAAGCTGCACCCGATTTCCTAAAAAAAGATCGGTTCACGCATGGCTTATGGCCACTTCTCAAGGAGAAGGTGAAAGGTAGATTCCCGGCTACGTACGAGTTAGCCGTTGAGATTGCTCGCCTTAAAGACAAGAAGCTGCGAATGAAAGCCAAAGAAACCGAGTCAACAGAATCAGGAGCATCGCGTCGACCAGCAACTATGACAACCACCATTCCACCACCACCACCGGATCTTGGGGTAAGAGATGACCAACAAGATATGTTGGCCCATATTATTGACCAACTGCAGAATTTGTCTGTCCACTTAATACAGCAAGGGAGGAGTCAAGAAAGAGATCAAGACCCTGGAAGAGCACGACGACAAAACAGGGAGTATCACTGCTACAACTGCGGAGAAGATGGTCACGGTATGTACTACTGTCCCAAACCACAACAAAACTATAATAGAGGAGGTAGGAGGAACCAATTGTCACCCCCTAGAGAAAGAACACCCCCACCCCGAGCACCACCCCCACCAACACAAATTCTACGTCCGCCACAATCACCACTTACAATCATCCTACGTCCACCACCAATTGGTACCCACACACCAAGTATCATTGGTCTTGCAGAAGAGGTCAAGATGAGTGTAACAGAAGAAGGATCAAGTAAGAAGACTATTCAAAGAACTCATGCAGTGGAACAAGAGGTTAAAGAATCAAAAGATGCTACCCAGGTGGGGGAGGTAAGTCAAGAAAATTGTGTTACAAATGTGAGTACATCTTTAACCTTGAATGAAATAGGCACCAAAGCGATGAATCGACAACATTGGGCAGTAAGGATAAGAAGGTGTAAAGTGTTGATTAGGCCTCGACAGAGTAAGAGGAATGCAAAGGGCATGAAAGATACAAGAGAAGAGGAAGACCAGCCTGCTAGCAAGGCTTTGCAGAAGGTGGGCAACATATCAAGCAAAGGGGAGGGCTTTGAAAACGGAAGCCTGTGCACCAGCATGGACCCAGGACAGTGTAGCAAGCTAAAGGAATCTTGCATCAAGGCAGTTTCACATGAGGACCATAACGAAGAGGTAAGTATGATTGAAGGTTTGGAGTTGGATATTTCTCCAGAGGCTTGGCAGCCGAGCAAGACTTTATTGTGTAGTGTTATAGACTTAGAGATGGGTAATGCCTCTAGTCTACTGAAGGGTGTTATAAACTTGGAGATGGATAATGCCTCCAGTTTATGTGAGGGTGTTCAGAGTAAGTTTGATGATCAATATGCTGCCAACCTTTTAAGGATGTTCCAAACTCCTCCACAACACAGCATTGTGTTTGCATGGGATGCATCAGACCTATCCCTATGGCTAGCCGCTATAACATATAGAGAGAAGATCATCATGGAGATAAGAGCAAAGGAGCCATGGATAGACAAAAGCCTGATAGAATTCAAGAATAAAGACCTCATTCACAATTTGGTACAATTTTTTACAAATAGTGCATCCTCTCTTTGGAGAAAGGTAAGTGGATTACGCATGTATTTAAGCCGCAAGGTAGGTGGCTTGCTATTAGCATCAGTAAAGGAAGCTGACATGTTTGAGCACACCCAAAAGAAGCATGATATGCTTGCAGTTTCTTCTAATGGCAGTAAGTAGGACTCTAAAGACAACTTGAGCTCACCACACCAACAACGCGGCCATATATGGTGGATTCTTGGTACACTCTTGGGAATCATAATTTTCAGTTCTGTCTTTGCAGGAGCCAAGATGCTCATTTCCCCTCTCACTACTAGTGGTTACAAATTTGATCCAATTTGGCATGCAAATTTTATTGTTCGGACACTGCAAACAATGATCCTATTTTTCACTTGGGATCCAGGAGGACATTGGCACAAAGTTCTGGAATCCATGGGCTTCCCCTTTAATCAATCGACACTATTCCAAGGAACAAGTTATCACTCGGACCTGTTACAGATTCATGAATATCCCAGAAATCTCACCAATGGCCAAATGGAATGGCTAGTTCAGAAGGCAACTCGATATCGGATCCTACAGCTAAGCGGAAGAAGAAATAGATCTAGAGACTTGAATGTCTCTAGCCAAAAGGGGAGGGCTAATGATGGGGGCTTTTCACAAGCCAAGCTCCCATACCCCTCTTCTCTCGTCCCCACCCCATGGAAACCTCCTCTTAGGGAGGGAGTGATAAAAGGCATTGGAAAAGTAAGAAAAAAAATAAAGTATGATTATGTAAATATATAAGAAAGGTAAACTAGGCCACCTCATGCCTGCGGGGTAGCCCATCCCCACCTTGCCTCCTTTTTCTTCACTGTTGCCCCGCCGGGTGTCCCTTTTCCTCTCCTCCACTCAAAAGGTCAACCCCCTCTCTCTTCCCCTTGTCCTTTCTCCTTTCTCTCTCCCCTCAAGCTACCCCACCTCTCACCAATAATGCACCCTAACTCACATGCAACTTACCCTATCTTCCAAAATAGTATACCCCACCCCCTCTTTCTCTCTCCTATCATATCCCATGACCCAAATACCCCCCTCTCTCTCTAAACCTTGCCATGTCTCTTGTCTTGTAGCTAAATAACCTCCCCCACACTCACACACATTCAGTTTCACTGAAAAAGGTGCCCACAGACCCATCCCCACCCGAAACCCATCCCCACCCGGTGGTTACCTGATTTTTCTTGTGTTCACACACATCTGCACACAGATTCACCTCTGAACACACTCCCCTCTCTCCCCTCTTGTAATTACTTTATTCTCCATGTCACCTCTCACTTTTTTTCATCAACCCATCTCTCTCTCTTAGTCTCTCTCTCATGAGACTGTTGTTCTGGCACATATACACACAGCCAGACAAGTGGGGCCCACAGTCACATGGCCTATGTAGATAATGATTTCTTCATTTCTAAATTCTAGAATTTCTCCCCCCTCCTCCCCTATATAAAGAGGGGTCACCATCACACTAAACACACACACAACATCACCAACGAACACACTATGCACTGTGTGTGCCTAGTGCACACACACACACACCCACACCATCGCCATCACCGCAATCACCATGCTTGTCTTGAGCATGACCTTTACACCCTTGGCTATGGAAGATGAAGGGAAACTAAATGAAGGATGATGGCCATAACCCTCGTGCGAGTCTTTGCCATCAACTCCCACCTGTCCGCCATGTACTCTACCACTCTCTCCCTTCTCATTCCCCTACCCTATGCTCCCCATTTCATCGCCTTATTCTCTAAATAAATCTTGAGGTTTTGTGAGTATGTTTTCTTGAAATGTTTTGCCCATGTGAGGTGTGCGGAATCGCCACCTAGTCTTGTGTTTGGAGTGAGCTTGTGTATGTGTGAAGGGTGTGCGGATTCGCCATCCTTTTGTGGTGCCTAAGTACTAAGCCGCTATACCCCCTCCCTCTCTCTCTCTCTCTCTCTCTCTCTCTCTCTCTCTCTCTCTCTCTCTCTCTCTCTCTCTCTATCTCATTCCCTTTCCTCTTCATCATTACTCCCAAGCATCCATCTCTCTTGGATGAAAAATTTGTTATGGTGGTGTGTTGTTTGCGTCCTAGCCGCTGAAGCTAGGTTGTGCCCCCTGTTTGCTTTACCATGACAGGCTCGAGGCGCGCCATTCGGTCCCCGGTGTTTTAGAGGCCGTCGGGGTTCGGGGTTCGCTTTGCTCCCGTCAAAGAAAAACAACTCCAAGACAATCACCACAAGCATCACATTGGACCTCAAATGGCTTTGAGAGATCCGATAGTGTAAGCACAGGTTCAGAGATAAGCTTTTTGAAAGCATTGTTCTCCTTGGCAGACCATGTGTACCTAACGTTTTTCTTTGTTAGGTCATGTAATGGTCTTGCTATTAGTGAGAACTTTTCTATGAAGCGTCTATAGGTATGCGCACATACCTATAAAGCTTCTTAACTCATGAAGATTCCTTGGTTTACGCCATCCTTTTATTACCTCTAACTTTGATGGATCCATTTGGATGCCATCTTGAGAGATAATGTGACCTAAATACTGAATCTCTTGTAAGAAAAAATCACTTTTCTTTTGATGAATATAAAGTTTATTCTCTCTTAGAACTTGAAATACTACCTGGAGGTGCTACTTGTATTCGTCTAGTGAATTAGAGTAGATGATAATATCATCAAAGAACACTCCATTAAAGGTTCGGCGAGGCCTGAATAGCTTCTCCATCAAGCGGTTGAATGTGGGTGGTGTATTGGTCAAGCCAAAAGGTATGACAATGTATTCATAAAGACCAAACGTAGTGCAAAATGTGGTCTTTACAATGTCTTGATCAATTGTCCTTATTTGATGATAGCCACTTTTTAGGTCAATCCTACTAAAGTAGGTGGAGCCTTGTAGCTTATCAAACAGGTCTTCTACCCGTGGAACGGGAAAACTATTTTTGATAGTGATCCTATTTAGTGCTCTATAGTCGACACACATACGATATGTGCCGTCTTTCTTTTGCACTAGTAGCACAGGAGAACAAAATGGAGATGAGCTAGGCCTAACCATGCCCTTCTCAACTAACTCATGCACTTGCCACATAACCTCCTCTTGTTGAGCTTGAGAAACTCTATAAGGAGGTTTGGTAGGCGGTGAACTTCCTGGAAGAAGTTCAATTGCATGGTCATCATTGCCTTGTCTAGGAGGTAGCTCACAAGGGATGTCGTCAATAAAGACATCTTGAAAACCCTTGAGAAAATTGGATAACTCTAATTCCTTTTGATTGTGTTTATTTTCTTTTGTTAAAACATTAGGTTCATTTTGACAATCTTTAACAAAAATCAAGTACACGGAAATAGAGCTCTTTATTGACTTGTTGAAAGCTTGTGTATGTACAATGGGTATAGTGTTACCCATTTCCTTAGCATCTATATACATATCTTTTTCCTTGAACTTAAAGGAGATTCTCCTTTCAGGGAATTTAACATTGTCATCCATGCGATCAAACCATGGTGCCCCTAGGATTACATCCTCATGCTTGAGAGGAGAGATAAAGAAGTCCTCTTTGTCCACATAGCTTTGGACATGGAGCCTCAATTTCCCTATTAGGGGAGTGACTGAAGCTTCTTGCCCCTTGAAAGCACCATCTACGGGTAGGACATCTCCCATCTCGTAGGCTTGTATGCCTAGCTTGGTGGCCAACTCTATAGATATAAAATTGTGAGTAGAAGCGGGGTCAAAGAGAATAAAAGCATCATGTTCTCTTACCTTTCCCCAAGCATGGCATAGAGGAGATCCTTTGTGGTGAGTTTCCTCCTCTTGGATTTCGACCAAGGTAGCACTAGGAGGATCATGGTGGTTGTTCTTTTGGGGACAAGCGCGGTGCTCATGCCCTTGTTCGCCGCACTTGAGACACCGGTTATCCTTGCGATAACACTCAAGTTCTTCAGGAGAGAGTTTATTTTTGCCTTTATAAACTCCCTTCTCTTTAGCTTTGCTGGAGTTGCCCTTAGGAGACTTTTGGACATTGTCCTTCCCCTTAGGCTCATTGGAACCCTTGTTTTCAGGGGGCTTAGAATTCCTCTTAGCCTCTGTTTGGAAATTGATTCGAGAGGCCACCATAGTATGATGTATTACCGCCGATATGGTCCGTGGCCTTTGGGAGTTAAGCCATTTCTTCGGTTAAGCCCGCACAAAATTGTTGCTTTTGCTCTCCAAAATCCAACTTTTTGAAGACAGTGGCTTTGAGTTGTAGGTTGCAAAACTTGTCTACATATTTGTGGATGGATTCATAGGGAGAGAGCTTCAAGCTTCGCCATTCGGTGAGTACTTTGTCTTTGGCATCGGTGGCCAAAAACTACTTCATAATGGAAGCTCTTAAAGCTTTCCATGTTTGTGGAGCTTCACCATTGGCCCGTAGGCTAGACCACCATTGTCTGGCGGACTTTTGAAAGTGCATAGCTACATGGCATAGCTTAGAGGACTCCATGAAGCCCTCATCTCCGAACGCCGCATCGAATTGTTGGATAAAGGCCAAGACTTTGTCCGTAGCACCAAAAGTGCCATCTTAGGTAAGAAAAGAGATGCTCTTCCCTCCCTCTTTGAACTTCTTGAGCTTGGATGACCTTGTTTGGAGGTGATAACAACATACAAGTGCCCACCTAGCCAAGGCGCCGTTGAGTCAGCCGCCCAAAGTTTTGATGTGGTCACATTATTTTTCCGATGTTTAATACATCAAACCTTGTAAAAGTCTAATGACAATCGCCTATGTCAAGTCTGAGTCAAAGATGTAATTTTTCCAATGATGTATGTAAAGGTCCATGAGAAGTTGGTCGCCGGCCACTTTAGAAAGCCCTAGGTATATAATACACTAAGGTTAGTGGGAAAGGGGAGATTATTTTTTTGAAGATAAGGACTACTGCGTTACGTACAGAGAGCTACCTCTTTGCTCAAACTTGTAATCATCGCTTCTGTGGCTACCGTAATCCAAATTCAGTTTTGTTTCTTGCATTGTGTTCCTCTTACTCTGCTCTTCCCTTCAAGTGTAAGCATTCAAGATTCGGTGAAGGTTTCAGACGCATCCGTTTAGGCATTAAATTGCTGTTTTGAGTGTTTATATGCGTATTTTATGTTGTTTTGACCCTAGGAGAGGCTTTAGGGACCTAAAAATGACCCTTTAGGATCATTCGTTTACTGTTTTTGCGTACTGTGGGACGAACGATCGCGATCGTTGTACCTTCCCAGAATGCTGTGACAGTGATAGGATATGTTCCTGATAGTCCCCTGTAGCTTCCCTTCAAGTTTCATGCAATTCCGATATGATTTGCATGGTGAACGGGCGTGATGACTGTAGAGCTGTGTAGAAGGACATAGGCAGATTACTTGGCTTTAGTGCGATCGATTTGCTTGTAGAGTTAGTAGTTGCATCTCTTCGAGTTCACTTCATTAGGATTGACACCCTAGTGAGTTTCCATGCCTCATCCGAGTCGCTTCCCCTGTATCGATAAATTTATGTTGATGCTTGAGAGCTATGCTATGGACATCCGTCGCGGCGACCCGCAAACATTGGCGCCGCTTCTTTTTTATGGTTCAAAGATTGCACCATCACTTTCTTCAAAAGATGAATAATTTGAGGAAGATGGAGAAGAGGGTGACCTCTTTCTCTCCTTTTTCTTGCCTTGATCTTCATTGTTTTGACCATCACTTTCATAAGAGGAAGAGGATGAAGAAGATGGAGAAGAGGGTGTCCTCTTTCTCGCATTTTTCTTCTCTTGATTTTTGTCATCCCTCTTTGAAGTATGGTGTGGAGAAGTATACGATGGTCTTCTCTGTTTTGGAGGTGATGGAGAGCGTTTAGCCCGCCGTCTTCGTGGAGCCATCTCCGCCGAGGTGGCGGGAGACTCACTTCTTTCTCGTTCCTTCGGTGGAGGCTCTTGAATTCTGCTTTGAGAAGGAGATGCGTCATCAAGGAGAAAATTTTTGAGCCCTTCATAGGGATCCTCTTCTTCTTCCCCAATCGGAGAGAGACCTCTTTGGGAGGTCTCACAAGGAGGCTTCCTAGATGTTCTCTCGTCATGGTGGGGAGCTTGAAGAATCCCATGAGCACGAAGCTACGGTTGCACTTCACTTTGAAGGGATGGATTTCCCATGGCTTGTTGAAGCCTAGAAACAAGTTAGTTAACAAGCATCGGGGCATCATTAGTAGCTTGCTCATTAGTCATTAATTTCAACATTAATTTCACTCTCTTTACTATTGTCAGCCATTCTAACAACTTTTAGGTGTAAACTTTTTAGGTGTACTTTGGCACTTCAAGCCCTAGTTGCTACTTCTCTTTACCCCTTTAGAAAAAGCACTCAAGCTACTATACCTATGGCTCGAATACCATTAATTGCAAGGAATAGAAGAGAGGGTTGTTCAACACCAAAACAGCACCGGCTCCTATCAAGCTTCTAATAGCTCAATAGTGGTTAAGCCATATGCAAGCCCCGTAGGACTCCACTATATATTAAGACCATAGCTCTCGACGGTGATGCCCCGTTAACTGCAAAAAGGCAGGCGCACTGTAAGGCTAAAAAATCCCTATTCTACTAACTCACATGCAATTAATAGTACCAACCATTTATAGCTAGCTTCAGGACCTCCCTTCCTGAGCAAGAAAAGAGAAACCTTGTGCTCTATTACCAATGTAACATTTAATGGCCTAGTAACTTGTGCGTACCGGAAAATAGCATGAACATAGTGAGCATTTCATTAGAATAGATTCCTAATGAGATTAACAAGAGTGCTTGGGTGGAGAGAGCAACAAAAAGCATAACACCAAGTTAGATAGCATGAACAATAATTCAAAAGAGAGAGAAATTAAGCAATTGACAACAGTTGAGGACTAGATTTGCATGAAGCCGGTCCCCCCTCCAAAAGGCTTTGTATTATGGTTTCTCCCATCAAGAGAGACATTTTACAATACAATTTCTTGTGTTCCTTCAATACTAGATAGTGCAATGAAGATGGAAACTTCATGCACTATGCAAAACACTTATCAAACACAACATCAATTCCCTCACGGTCTCAGACCCAAGACCTCACACACCTTCAAAGATGGTGAGAACTAGCGGGGTATGAGAGTAGATTGAGAGGAAGAAGGAGTATTCTTACGAGAAAGATGTACACCTCCTCACATAATCACTCATATTAGCATAGCTTAGCTTAGTAATTAGCATGGTAGAGGAGATGAGCATGCAATGAAGATTGGCTCTTGGTTGGATTGCATCACAAAGCCAAGAGTTGTTGGTGTAGGCCTTCCTTCTCACAAGCTTGGAGTAGGTGATAAGCTTTCCATTAAATCTTGAGAAGGAGAGAGAGTCTTCTTTACTTCACACATGAGATTGTGTGAGTGTGTGTGTGATAATGCCTTGCAAAAAGCATCCCCCTCTCTCTCTTGGTCGACCCCCCTTGCTATTTGCTCTTGCTAGCATCCTATTGGACCTCCCCAGGCTTAGCCAATGGGAATTAAGCAGTATAAGTGATAGTCTTCAGACATGTGTCCCCCTTTCCCCTTTTGTGAGAGCTTTAGGTAATTATTTAATTCAACTAGACTCTCATTGGACCCCTTTGCCTCCTGGCCAATAGGAATCAGGCAAGCCATTGGGCTGCTGAATGCTCATTGGTCCCCTTAGGAGACTGTCCAATAGTCTTCTAGAGAGCTTAATTCTTATGGTTCTTTTATTAAGTGTTTTCAAATTAATTAAACTAGATTTACTCTAGCCTAATTCTCATTGGTCCACCTCCAAGCCCATCCAATAGGAATTGGGTACACCTTGTGGGCATCTGGGCTAGGGAGCTGACATGTGTCCCTCATTCCCTTTGTGTAAAGGGAGCTGTGTGTGTGTGTGTGTGTGTGTGTGTGTGTGTGTGTGTGTGTGTGTGTGTGTGTGTGTGTGTGTGTGTGTGTGTGTGTGTGTGTGTGTGTGTGTGTGTGTGTGTGTGTGTGTGTTTCTCTCTCATCCCCTACTTGCAAGGCTCTCCCCCTCCTATGTAGGGATTGCCAAATACTTTTGGGACACACACAAAGCATCCAATTCCCCCAATGTTTGACCTTTCGACACAACCTTTGAATTTTGGAACCTTAGCATTTTGGAAGTCGTAATGGGCTGAACCTTAGGGTCTTTTAAGCCCATTGTTGCACTTGGCTCTTTTACATATGGGCCCCCCTTTGGATCCCTATTTTCCCTCCTTTGGATCCCTACTGTGGCCGGTCTGCTAGCTTAACCAATATTCTAGCTTTTTCTCCCCTAGCACTTCCCCATATCAAATGATCAATTTAACATGAGAAAATCATTTAGGAGAATTAGATATTGATTATTATGACATTTTCTATTTATTATTAATGTTTAACCTGTTATTAAAAAAATCAAAGAAAATAATAAAATGCACTAAAAAAGCAAAGTGAAAAATCAACAATTAAGAAAATCCATTGAGAGACACTGCTTTATTGTTTTTTGGTCGATTACTCTATTTTAAGTCCTAGTATCAAGAAAAATGATAAAAATAAGCAAAAAGGCTATTTTTGGGGGTTTTTTATAGTATATACACTATTTACACTCATCGGGGAGATGTTATCAGTTAAAATTCTCCTGTTGATGAATTCTTAAGGGCATTATTAGGTAATTTTGCAAAAAATCACATGTTAACATCCAAGTTTTTCCTCCCTCTTCAAACATTGTCCTCAATTACTTGGTTCCCTTCCACCCCTCCTAGATAGCGTACTCCAGGAGGACTGTGTGCATGGGTTGAACAATCGTGTCTATGCATAGCCTTGTTCGGCTCTACCATGCTTCGAAGATCAATGCAATTCAAACCATTATGTTGTGCAAGAGTTGGGTCTTGAGTAATTAACTCAAGGGTTTCTATGGTCGAGGTTTCCGGTTGCTGTTTCCCAAAGAGAAAATCTTGTAGCTTGTGTGCTCTTTGCTTTATTGTACTATCAAGATGCTTTGGTATGTTGGTTTCCTGAGCTATCGGTATCAATGATGATGGTTATTGAGCTTTAACTTGCCATGGTATCTTAGTTTTTCATTGATGAATTGTTGTGGCTGGGTGTTTTGAGACTTAACTCTCCACTGCTTCATCGATTTTACAGTTTGCGGAGAAGATAAGTGCTGCTTTTTCCTCCAGATCCATCTTGTGTTAGGTTTCCTACTCGAAGATGACTTTTTTGTGTCTTTCAATTTGGAACCTTCTTTGGTACGGTAGATGACGTCTTGGGCACCCAAATTTGAGACGACTTGTCCTTGAGTTGTGCTTTTGGTACCCAAATATGCGTGACTCCTTGCATGCTACTTGTAGCATTTGCTTATCTAGAGGATGAAGTAGACTGATTGCTTCGTGGTTTCTTTTGCTAGTAACCTCTTTTCCATTCCTCTTTGCTTGGTGCAATTGGAGCTATGAGTTGTCCTCCTTTAGGTGATAGCTTGAGTTGATTGGTATCCCAATCTTGTACTGCCTTGTACGTCCGCATCCATGAGATTCCAAGAATCATTGTTTCATTCATGTGTTCATCTAATAAGCATATAAACTGATGAGGGAATAACTATCACACTTAAGTTGACTACTCCCAATGCCGGTGTTGGGTTCTTGATGCATCCTTTGATAGTGGATATTCGTGATGTCAAAGACTGATTCGTTCTTGTACGTGGAATAACTGATTGCATTTACTCAAGCTCCTGTGTCAACCAATGCATTTGTGCTATGATGTTCAACTGTACTTTGATGTGAAGGTCCATTCCATCTAACCATTCATCATCTGTTGGCACTGCATCCTTCTGTAATTCCCAAGTCTTTCATCTAATTTCAAGGTGTTGATGGGAATAGGAGTTTGTTGATTTCTGAAAACAACTTCCTTATTGAGTACTCAAAGTCGAGCTTCCTCTTGGGCTTCATCAATGACCTGCTGTCATTTCATCTTTCTCTGCTTTGTTGCATGCATCTTCTCTAGCAGTTCAGTGGTTAGTGGAAAAGTGTACCTCTTTAAATGACATCCACTAATCCAATTGGCCATTGGTTCACCATCTAGAGTGGACAACTCAACTGCTCCACTTGGAGACACATGTCTTCAATGATAAACGGTCCATTTCCCTTTTTCTTGGACTTCGAAATGTGTTGCTTAAGGGAATAGACTAAAACTAGGTCCCCTTTTTTGAAGATTTTAGTGACTAGATGTGAATCAAAAAACTGTTTTTGTTTTTGTTTTTGTGCATAGATGTGAGCTACATCTATTAGCCTTTTCTCATCAACATTTTCTAAATCTTCAAGCCTCTCTGACAATTCATGTCCGCTCCACTCCAGATCCTTAGCTACCCTTAGTGTCGGCAATAGAAATTCTATCGGCAGTATGGCATCAAGACCATAGACAAGGTTGAAGGGTGTAGCATTTAAAGTTTTCTTGAATGAAACTCTATAAGCCCATAAATTGGCATGTAGATTCATTTTCCAATCATTTCGTCCTAAACTAACCACTTTAATCAATATTGTGCGAAGAATTTTATTCGTGTGCTCAGCTTGTCCATTTGCTTGTGGATGATAGGGAGCAGATTTGTTATGGATGACCATAAATTCATTCAGCAGATACTCAATTACCTCATTAAGGAAATGAGTTTCCCTATCACTAACAATTTCTATTGAAATTCCATATCATCTTGTGAATATATTCTCATGCAAGAATGCGGCTGTGGTTTTGGCATCATTCCTTCCTGGTTGCCTTAGCCTCTGCCCACTTGGTCAAATAGTCTGTATAGCTACAATGATATATTGATCTTGACTTCTATAAGCCGGTGGTTGTATTGGCCCAACAAAATCTATGCCCCATTTTGCAAAAGCTCTAGCCCCCATCATTGGTCTTAAAGGCATTTTTTCTCATTGACATGCATCACACCTTCGAACATATTCTTTGGCATCTGCAAAAAGTGTTGGCCACCATATGCTTGCCATTAAGATTGCTCTAGTAGTGGTTTCACTTGAAAAGTGACCTCCAGCTAATCGAGCATGTGCTTGTTCTATAATGAGAATATATTTGTCTTCATTTGCACAAAGACACAAATTTTGATCCTTTCCTCTTTGATACAATTGGTTTCTAATAAGAGCATAGTCTCTTGCTTTAGTTTCAATTGCTCTTTGGTGGCATTTACTCATATCCTCAGGAAATGTGCTTGATAAGTAAGTAACTAGATAGTTACTCCACTTAGGAACGAGTGGTATTTGGAACAATGTCACATGAGATATGGGTGCTTGTTTCTAGCACTAAGGACATTTTTTAACAAATTAGTGAATATCACTCCTCATGGTGTTGGCCAAAATATTCCAAGTCTCAAGATCCACTGCATAGTTTGACCTTCCGCAAAGTGAAGTCCTACTATGGTAATATATGTTTGACTTAGGTATTGGATTTCCTCCTCGGGATTAACACACAAAAGCAATATTCCATCTCGATTCCTTTTGTATAGCCTTCCATCTAGTAATTGATACATGGCCGATTGCTCAATTAATCCGGGTGTAATAGAGAGTGGTGTTTGCAAATCCACTTGAGCAATGGTCATCAATGAAACCATATTTTCCGACCATCGAGGTATCATTTCCACAAAGAACATATATGCATCTGGTAGACCATCGTCTATCCCTTTTGGTGGTTCTCCTGAAATAATTCTTGACAAATGACCTTCTCTTTGGTGGTGCCCTTTTTTACAACCATAGTGAAATCAAATTCCAAAAGAATGATGAACCATCTCACTATTCTTCCTGTGTTGCTTGGCTTGTTGACCAAGTACAATAAGGCTTGGTGGTCCACAAAGAACACAAACTTGTTAGCTAATAGGTAATGTCTATACTTTTTTATGACATTGATCATTCCTAACCCTTCCCTTTTGGTGGTTTTATAGTTTTTCTCTGCCACATTCAACTGTCTACTAGCATAAGAAATGCGAAAATCAATTTTTTCGTCTCCTGGTTGAGCTAGTATACACCCAATTGCAAAATTAGAAGCATCTACATGTATGTGAAACATCTTATTTCCAATTTGGTGCTTTTAATATTGGGGCTGAATTGAGAGCTTGTTTAAGCTTCATGAAGGATTCTTCACACTCATCAGTCCATTCAAGGAGTGTAATCAAGTTGTACATGGGTTTTGCAATTATAGCATACATGTAAATGAATCATCTGTAATATCCACAATGTCCCATGAAAGGGTGAACCCCTTTGACAGTTGCTGGTCTAAACAATTCAGCAATAACATGAATTTTATCCACATCATTAGATAAACCAGTTTTAGACACTATATGTCCAAGAATTTACCTTGTCTGCCCACAAAAGTGCACTTTTCAAGATTTAAGCAAATCCTATAAAGTCTACATTTTTCGAATACCATTTTCAGGTGTTCAAAATGATCAGCGTGGATTGTGAATGTACACATAGATCATCCATATATACTTCCAAGAAATTTTGATGATATTCTTTAAAAGCATGGATCATCAATCTTTGAAAGGTGGTAGGAGAATTAGTTAACCCAAAAGGCATAACCCGATAGGCAAAAATAACCCATTCAATTGCAAAGGCAATTTTATGATGATCTTTGGGATCAACCAAATGTTGATTGTATCTCAAAAAGCCATCTAAAAAGTTGTAAGCGTCTTGTCCTGCAACTCGTTCTAAAACATGCTTAGTGATTAGAAGAGGAAAGTTGTCTCTAATGGTAGCTGCATTCACTTTCTTGAGATTGACACACTCTCTTAATTTTTCATTTTTCTTGGGTACTACCACAATTGGAGACACCCAATCTGTGTGTGCAATTTCATAAATGAATTTGACTTCCTTTCGCTTTTTTATCTCTTCTTTGATCTCTTTGGCAAATGTTTCATTATAAGTATAATGGCCTTTGTCTACTTGGTTTCGCATCATCTCTCATAGGTATGGTATGTTGACAGATTTCTGGATCAACACCCTTGAGATCCTTATAAGACCAAGCAAGATATCCCAGTATTCTTTCAATAAGCTTAACAAAATCTCTTCTTCTTCTTCAAAAAGGTCGTTTGCAATGTAGCAGGTCTAGGCTCTTCTCTTGGTTCAGCCAGATCTATCTTTTTTGCATTTTTTGGTCCTTCATAGGACTCGCCCCGTTTATTTAGTTCCTTGAAAAGTTGTTCGACTATAATCTTTCGGTCTTGAAGAGTATATTTCTTATAATGGGATGGAACACTCATTACATCTTTACCCTCTTCCTCATTTGTTTCCATTTCAGTAGTATACATCTCCTTTAAAGCTTTCTTCAACTCTTGATACCTTTTTTTGTTCAACTCGTGTCATGGTTGAATCCTTGTCCTGGTATTTAAGTTTTTCTTGAGTTTCCTTTTTTGTTTTTCTTGATTTTTTTGATATTTCTTGCTTTTTGTTTGAAGGATACTCGTGATTTTGTCTTTAACAAAATCATGTACATCAATCTGCATTTGAAACTATGTTCTACTAGAGACTGATGGCATGGGTTTAGATTTCAAGTTTCTGGTGTCTCTTTTTTTTCTATACCATTTCTATCCTCTCGATTCTTGGTTTGGAAAGTTAAAAAACTCCCCCCCCCCCCTCTCCTTTCATGAGTAGTTTAGCTCTCACATGTTCTTTTTTTGACCCCAAATCATTAGAGGTAGTTGAATCTTCTTCTAGCTTGTCTGTTGCATCATAGTAGAGGCCTAAAAATACTCGTTGAGCTTTCATTAAATCCTTGGGCTCTTGAATTTTTTCTTCAATGTGAAGGGTTGAAATCATTTGTATGGGAATTAAGTCATAGCCATCCTCATTGCAAAATTGAGTAGGCATAGATGTATTCACACATACGTCCATTGTTGCCAAAATTTGAGTCCACTCAAATGGCTCAAACAATTGCTCTAGAAAGGGTTCAGGTATATAGGCTTCATCTGTGCAATCCCTTTCTAAGATACATTCTTCTCGTTTTAAGCTCTCATTTTTTGAGGCTCCACACATTTAAATAGGTGTGTCTTTGTTTAACCAAGATGGAAGCTTCGTTTTAGCCAAAGAGACTGAGTCAAATTCTTGTATGGACATCTCTATAAATGTGATCTTTTAGATTAACCCTTGTTATTGATCCCACTTTTTTCAAGTATAGGTAATTGTTGCCCCAATCCTGAATGAGTTGTACTTGTCGCATGAAAGGTCTTCCGAAGACAATTTCGTAATTGAGTTTCTTTCCAAAGTCCACTATTTGTTTTTCTTCTAGAAAAAGATCCTTCTATTAGTTACTGAAACTGCCCATAGGGATACAACCACCTCTTCAAGAGAGGGCTACAACAACCATGGTGGGAGACTCTCCCAATGAAAAAACCAGCATATATACAATGGGGCTAAATCAAGAAATGGGGGGAGGAAAAGGCCACACAGGTGGTCGGTAGTGCCATCGGAGTACACCCTGGACCATGGTGTAGAAAGGCCCAGGACACCAGAGTCAAAGGAAAGCCTCTCTGCGCTCCCACATGCGGTCGGAGCTACCATGTAGTCCCTCAGTTGTCCTCTGAGAGTGTGGATCAACTCTAGCCAAAAATCGCGAACAGTCTCTGCTGGTGGCACAGGGCGAGCCTCAAAGATGCGGAAGCAACGAGCCCGCCAGATGAACCAGAGTGGCAGGCCGCTGATGACCCAATACTCCTCTCTCTCACTGCACCACTCTGTGGAGTAAGCTCTGTAGCAAGCTCGAGTGTAGGTCGCCTCTCCTGCATCATTATCATCCTGCTGGTGGAAGATAGCTCAAACTGAAGTGTCAGGCCCGTGAGGGTGGACCAAGCCGCTGCTCCCCAAGTGCATTGTCGAGCCGTGGATAGAGTAGGCATCAGCCAAAGAACAGGTAGCCACACCTGCTGGGCCAAGGGACAGTCCCAAAGACAGTGACACTGACTCTCCACAAGATGGTCACAAGCTGCACATGCGGTCGAGAGCCCACTATGCACTAGCCAGATCCCAACTGTTGTAGCTCTATGTGCAACCAGCCACTAAAACAAGGTGACTCGCCTCGGCTGTCTGGAGTCCCACAACCTCTCCCAGAAGGCTGCCAAGAACTCTGTTATGAGACCCTTCTCCTGCCAATGAGGTGTTGCAGTGGGGCGGGCCTCTCTCTGTGCTTCTAGTATATGGCGTCCCAATCGAACAGTGTACTGAAAGAACGGGACACCTGGGTGGTCTGCAGAAGAGAAGGGGTCCTTCCAGAGCCACTCACCAGGATCCCATTGTACTCGTGCCAGTGGACAACACTCTCAAGCCCACAGTCTCCAGTGTCCAGTCTCAAGAGCTACTGGGTCAGGATCTATGACACAAGTCTGCCCACAGATGCCCACTACTCGGATCCTCTGAAAGCAGCACTATGCCACCTGCGGGGCCTCTACTGCAACTCGTTGTAGGTGTCCCCCACCCTGAAGCTCGAAGAAAAGGGATGGAATGGTCTCTGAGTAGGCCCTGACTGAGATGAGAACCTCCAGTCGTGTGAAGGCTCCCATCCACCTGGGTGCGACTGGCTCGAGAGGAGTAAGCCACTCACCTAGAACTGCCTCTGAGATTTCCTGGCACATAATATGCACCCCTCTCATGCCCTGTAGCTAGAAACCATGCACCTCCTCTAAAAAACCTGTGAACTCTAACCAGTCACCAAGAGAGCGTGTTGGACCCACTACCATGGGACCCCAGGAAACATAAGTTCGACTACCAACCAAGTGGCCTCTTTGAGTGCTAACCATGGGGTTCCAGACAAGGGGCTGCCATAAGTGCTCCTCCGTACAAGTAGGTTGTCTTTGCTCCAGGCCTCGCCGCAAGAGCTCCCAAGATCGAAGAAAACTCACAGCGAAGCGGTCCTAAAGTCTCCTGCTCAAGCCAACTCTGCACATCTCTGTGAAGATCCATCTAGTCGAAGGTTGCCAGGGGCCTCCTGCCTAAGGCACCCTAGCACAAAGCCATTGTAGCAAGAACTCCTTCCAGGGCTCCTCACATGGAAGAAGTCCTCTGATGATGAACTCTCCAAGAAGGGCTCTGCTCTGCTATGCTGGGTCAATGATCCCAAGCCCTCCCTGTGAACAAGGAAGAGTGATGACCTGCCAAGCCACTTTGGCTCGGGCTATCTGAGGGTCATGTCCTTACCAAAGGAAGTTCCTGATCATCCACTCTACCTGGATGATACAAGAACTCGAGAAGATCCAACAAGAAGTGATGTACCACATAGTTGCCAACAACACCTGGTTGGCCACTACTACTCTGTCAGCCAAAGAAAGTCGTGTTGAGCTCCAATGTAACAACTTTCTCCTGATAGACAGGAGAAGGGGAGCAATCTCCTGCTCGGGAGACAAGTCCAAACCAACCTGACAGCCCAAGTACCGAACTGCAGCCCTTGGGGGAATCCACCTAAAACCCTCTTCTGGCATCCAATCGGGCACAGAAGCACTACCAACCGAGAAATCCATTGTCTTTCTCCAGTTGATCAGTGCGCCCGATGCACAACAGAAGGTCTCTAGAGCCTGCTCACACCTGTGAAGGTTGGCCTCCTAGCCATCTAAGTACAAGGCTGAGTCGTCGGCAAACTCAGCGTCCAGTAGCTCATCTCCCCGAATAGGGAGTGCTAAGCCCCGTAGACCAACCTGCTGCGACACCAAAAACCTGCTCATCGCCTTCGCATAGAACAGAAAGAGGAAGGGGGCAAGAGGACAGCCCTGTCTGACCGAACGTGTGAGCATGAAGCGATCACCTCTACCTGGTGCCAAAAGTACCTGACTGTGAGCCTATCTGTATAAAGCTGACACCCCTCTTATCCAAGCATCTGAGAAGCCCATCCTGTGTAGAGTGCCCTCTAGAAAGTCCCAGTCGACTCTATCATATGCCTTCTCAAAATCGAGAAGAAGAATCATTAGGTCCTCACGACGGAGCCGTGCTAGGACAGAAGCCTCCCAAAAAGTAAAGATGTTGTCAAAGATACTGTGTTCCTTGACAAAACCTGTCTGATGCCCATGTATAAGGCTCTGTAGAAGTGGCTGAATCCTCAAACTCAGAGCCTTAGCAAGAATTTTGTAGGCTGAGTTGAGGATGGTGATGAGGCGCCACTGTCAAATCTCATCCAAGGAGACACCCTCCTTGGGAATGAGGTAGATCATGCCCTCACTCATGCTGTCAGGCATCACTCCTATGTGCAAAATGTACAAAAAGCACTACAGAGATCTGGGCCAAGCAGGTCCCAGTACTCCAAGAAAAAACTGGGAGTCAGCCCATCCTCACCTTGACAACTAGCATGGGAGAGGGCCCTAAGAGCCGTGTGCAGCTCCTCAAGCTGAAGTGGCAGCTCAAGCCTCTGACGCATCTCGTCAGTCACAAGACAAGGCATCTGTACCCAAACCTGCTCCCTGCATGCATCCTGATGCTCTGACTAGGGCTCTGTAGCCAGTAGCTAACAGTAAAATTCAGTAGCAACTGCATGCATATCCTCGGGTTCAGAAGCAACTAACCCGTTGGGCCTCCTCAACTGACTGACCTTAACATGCAAATGCCGAGGTCCCACTGCCTCAAAGAAAGCACCAATCACTGTGTCGCCCACCTGGGTCCACTGAGATTCCTGTCAGTGGAAAGCAAACTCATGTCGCCTCTCCTCTGTGCTAACAAGCTCCTATCTAGCTTGTTGTAGCTGCTCCTCCAACCAAGGACTGTTTGAATGCTGCTCTTGCATCCTATGTAACGAATCAATGCCCCGTCAGAGACGCTGCTCCTCCTCTCTCGCTGCAGTGCGACGAGCCAGAGACTCTTGGAGAAAGAAACGACTAATCTGATCTAGGCTTGAGGCCACTCTGTCAGCAGGAGAATCCTGCCTGTCCAAGCTCTCTATCCAGAGAGCCTCTACCCACTCTCTGAGTGCCGAGTCCAACAACACCCTCTCTGGGATGTGAAGCATCGTGCTCCCACTCCTCTACCTGTCTGCCACGGTGAGGATCATTGGTGCATGGTCCGAGAAGGAAGTCCCTGCCAGAATGCCCACTGTCCCTCCCAAGTCACTGAAATGGTCACTAGTGTAGAAGCAATCTATCCGTGATAGATTCACTCCTCCCACTCTACGGTCCAAATGAGAGAAGGCGAGGCTGTCTGGGGGCCTCACAAAACTAGAGTGATGCCAAACATCCGAGACCCTCAGAGTCATACAAAACCTCTCCCAAGCTGCCAGCTCAACTCCATGCACAGTAGCATGGCTACCACCAATCCTCTTAGAAGGGTCCTCCAACATATTGAAGTCCCCTCCTATACACCAGTGTTCTGCCTGTGGTAGAGACTCAACTATCTGTGACCAAAACTCTACTCGATCACTCGCCACATTGGGCGCATAGATGTTCAGGAAGCCCACTAGGCAACCATGAACCTGCATAGTAATCCACTGAGCCCTGCCTGGCACAATAATCCCTCTACCCACAATGGCCTACTGCAAAGAGTCCACAATAGTCATACATACCCCACCCTGGATGCCTCCAGGTCCAAAAGTAGCTGACACAAAAATTATCATATCGTCCACGCAAGAGCTGACCACAATGTCTAATGTGGCTCTCACACAGATGGTGCTCCTGAAGCATAAGGAGATCAATCTCTCCTCCCATAAGGCAGGGCTGAAGCTCCTGACGCAGTCGGCCTCGCTGACGCTGAAACTGGGGCCCACCTAGTACCTGCACGTTCCATGAGACGATCCTCATGGGGAGCGAGAGAGAACAGATGCTGCCACAGACAGGCTATCTTCAAGGCTGGCTTGGATGGGGAGTAATCTGCATCTGAGCGTCCTCTAGATAGGCGTGACTGCAATGAGTGCCTGGCCCAAGCTCAAGTAGAGCGATCCGTACGTAAAGCAGCCTCCTCTGTCCAGGAGTCCTCATGAATGTATACATAGCATGGCAAGCATTGTGTATCGGCAAAGAAGTAAACCACAATGTGTCTACATCCTGCTGAATCTGGAGGTGTCACCGCAAACTTGGCTAATGGCCACAAAGTCTGAAGCATGTATGTAACTCCGAGTTCTCCCATGTGGTCAAAGATCTCTAGGACCTGTGTGTGCAACCTTCCCAACACTGAGTTCAGAGTCCACTCTGTCTGGTCCCTGCCGCAAAGGGGAAAGGAGAAGCCAACTGTTGAGTCCAAGGCCTCTGTCCCCGTAGCTGTAAGGAACAAAACATGGACCCTGAAGCAGACTGCCTCATGGTCTGTTGAGGGGTCGTCGAGAAAACGAGTGAGGTCATAGTCGAAGAAGTCCCATCGGTGCCGGATGTCAATGCTCGTCAAACCACGAGGGATAGCTGCAAGGGGAGACGTCTGTACCTGTAGAGGGGGCTGCAAGAAAGGTTGTCCCTCTCTTGCCAAGCAACTCGAGGCAAAGGCGCTACCAAGAGATCTCCTAGCAGCCAGGGGACAGGGGGAAGAGGCGTCGGGAGCAGAGGGGGGGGGAGGATGAGGAAGAGGGGGGGAACTCTGGGGGGGGAGGGGCTGTCGAGGGTGCATCTGGGGTGGGGGCTGGAGCAGGGACCCATCCTGCTCAACAATACCAAACCAGTTCCCCGTGGGAACCCACTGCTGTTGAGTAGGCACGTGAGGACCACTCTGAGTGCCAGGCTGTCGTTGTGGCCCCTGTCGTCGTCAACCATGGACTTGCTGCCAACCCTCCTTTGCTGGAGCCCCAGGCTAAGAGGGTGGCTCTGCATGTGTGCGATGTGTCTCTATCTGTATCTGCTGACCAGCCCTTGCAGGCTAGGGCTGAGGCTGTGATGTAGGTCGAGGCCTCCTCCGTGGACAGGCCTTCGCTACATGGCCCATCTATCGACAAATGAAGCACTAGTTTGGGAGGCCCGAATACTCCACACTCTGTCTAAACCAACCCCCACTCACCCGAGGCAGAAGAATAACCTTCAGGAGCGTGTGAGTGTCTCTAATCAAAACACGAACTGAGGGAATTCCAGCCGCCTTGGCAGCTACTGAGGCTGCCGGTGCGAGGTGTCTCTAGGACCGTCCCAATGGCTGAGCCGATCCAGGACAAAAGTGGTAAGTACTCCCTCCGCAAACCCGAAAAGCAAATGGAGATGGGGATGTCTGCCTCCTCTACTAGAACATCCAAAGCAGGGTCAAAACCATGTTTCCACTGTCGAAAGTGGGCTCGGGCTGCTCGAATGGTCAGTGGACTCATGGTGATGACCTTGGATGCCATCTCAGAGGTCTCAGACTCGATCTGATAGAAACCTCGTCCGAGTATCTGTACGTCCAAGATCTTGCCCACCTCTACGAGAAGGCGGGCCTGGAGAAGGTCACGCAACTCTCTTCTGCTAGGTCGGGCACCGAGAATCTTGCAGATGACAGAAGTTGCCTGCAAAGCGCTCTACCTCTACGGCTAGGCTGGCTTGCTTTATCGGTGAGAGAGCAAGTCGAATGGTGGGCTCAGCGGGGTTGGGCGAGGGGGCTTCAAACGAGCCCCTCTGTGGCGGAGCTTGAGCCTCCATCTGTGTCTACTACTATGGGGAAGAAGCGGATTGTGAAGAGAATCTGCAACCAAGCACGCCGAGCACGTCTAAAGAAGAAGTGCTGCCAAAGCCAATTGCACGAATCTTGGGAAACGAAGAAGACGGGGGGGGGGGGGGGAAGGGGGGGGGAAACGGGCAGCGGGCGGACTGCGGGGCAGCACGAGCAGGGGGCAACGAGCGGGAACGCGCAGCAGGGGACGGGCGGGCTGGGCTGCCACGCGCAATGGCAGGCGGGGGTGGGGCGCAGCGCAAGGGCAGCGAGGGCAGCGAGGGCAGGCGAGGGCGGAGAGCAGCGCGAGGTAGAGAGGGGGGGGGTAGCGATGGCGCAGCAGGGAGGGGCGTTCAATAGTAGCGTCCAACAGCGATTCTTTCAAATAACTATGTCTTATGCATCTCCAAAGTCCACTATTGCAAAAGTATGTTGATAATCAATTCCACAGGAACTAACTATCACTTTTTCAAACAGTCCTAAGGGTCTTTTGATGTGTCCATTAGCCAATTGCAATTTCATTTGAGTTTTTCTAATGGCTGGTTTTCCCCATGATTCCCATAGTGCTTTTGTGGCTATGGTTATGTTTGCCTCACTATCCAGTATTTCCATGGTTTCTATATCATTATATTTGGAAGGGTTGTGTTTCCTTCTTCCCCTTCATAGTATTCCGTAACTTTGTTCATTGGGACGGATCTAATCTCTTTGTTATCCAATTTGTGTTTCAATTTTCCCAAAAATTTTGCGATTAGCCCTGTTATCCCCACCTTTTCTAGAGTTTTTTTGGAGATCATTCCATAAATATGGTATGATCTTAGTTCTCCTAAAGTAAGGGTGCATTGAATGGGTGTCGACATGATTGAATGGATATTGTCTACCTCTAGGGTCTGTTCCGCTCCTTTTATCTGATTGATTTTGTACACTATGGATTCATCTTCGTTATCTCCCAAGTAAGAGGGTAGTGTTTTCACAGTCATAACATTCCTGAAGCTTCAGAGCCGCAACCCCCATACAAGGATTGTACATCCATGTCCATATTAGGAGGTAGATTGTCTAACCAAACTTTCTCTATAGGAGCTACTTCAAAGTTAGGCTCCTATCATTAATCTCTCTCACTTTTTTTCATAATTGTCCTGGCCAGTCTTGAGTCTACGAAGGAAATTCCATCTAAGGCATCTTCACTGTTAGGCACTATGAGTTCTGGCTCTTTAGTTTCAAGGTGGGGTTCTTCCACCTCTTTAGAATTCTCTTTACAAGTTACTATCATAGGCTCCTCAGGTTTTGCTATACTCTCGAGCTTGGGTTTTTGTTTTTCCAGCATCTCTTGAGTAATTCTTACCAGATTTTGATAAGCTTCATGCTTAGCTGCTTCCATAACTGGAAAGGATAGTTTTTCCATTTGTTTTTCATGTTTTGGCCTGCTTTAAGTCTCACTTGGTAAGCTTCCAAGGCTGCATTGATTGTCTCAAAAAAATTATCTACCAAAATTGATCCTCCAGATTTCACCATGGTTTTATTTATTTCACTTCCAGTTTCTTTCACTTTTTCCTTGAAATAGTTTCTTGGCTTTTTCCTCGATTTCAGCCCTTTGTTTTTGTTTTCTTATCTCATACCTCTGGCTTCTTCTTCTCTTGGTCTTTTGAGAGGAAATTTTAGTATTCTCTGAGTCATCAGAGGAGTTATGTTTCTTTTTCTTAGCCTGGGCTGTAGTGATTACCTTGATTGGAACAATAGATTCACTCTCCAATGAGCTACTAGGTATCACTTGGACTACGTTCACTACTGATTTACCCTTGTTTAAAGGTTTTTTTAGACAATCTTCAAGAAAGTGTCCTCCCTTTTTGCAACATTGTATTGTAGAAAAAACGCTTCAACTAGCTTAATGTTCTTGTCTGGCTCTGGGCATTTATTTTTCCAGTGATCATCTGCGCCACAGTTATGGAAGTTTCCAGTTCTTGGCTTAATCATGGGTCTTACCATTGGAGGTCTAACACCTTGATTAGCTATCTAGTACATCGATGCAATCTCTGGTGTAGCATATGAAAATAGTGACTCATGTAGCTCTGGACTGGCTTTAGTGTCACGTGGTTTTCTTTGCGATGAGGTAGGTTCGGGTTTTTTAACATTACTCCCAAAAGATCTCTCGCGGAGTTCCTCTCTTGGAATAGTTTTTGGTCCTTGGCCCAATATCCAATCTCTTATGGAGTACCCTTGGTATTTGGTTTGTTCCACCTCCTCAGGACTGTTAGTAGCAAGCTAACACGGACACCATTTTTCGGAGTTCTCTTTGTAAAACATTTATTATTTTGATAAATCCGGAATATTGTAACTCCTATTTTCTTGGATAAACTCTGTAATTAATGAGCCGGGGCTACAAGCTTCCAGATTGTATCAGCCAGCCATTACCCAGCTTTGGTAGAACTCCAGATTATTAGTTTTGACCACCCAAAAACCTTGGCTAAGGTATAAAAGCCATTTTTTGTAGGTTTTTTATAAGTTTTTTGGATAAGAAATACACAACGTGTGCTAACGGCGCTCACTTCTCTCCTTCTCGCGCTTCCTATTCCTCCCCGGTTATCACATTGCGATAGCGTTTGTTGCATTGCAACCACGGGTAAGAGCTCTACGCATGGACGTAAGCGATTCACAATATTTCGTAGCTTTTGGCGTCGCCGATCCACGGCCTAATTTTTTCATAACTAGGAATTTACATGTTCAAATCAAAAACTAAGCGTAGGCGGGGTATGGGGGCATCATTGCTAAGCATTTAGATGCATTCTGGGTCAAAAACGACTAGGTCAAAAATCCACTGCTGTTAATAATCGCGATTTTGGAACTTGACCTAAAGTGGGGTTTGAGACCATAACATGTGTGTTTAGGTCATATAAACTTGTCCTAGAAGTTTTGTTACGTTTGGATGTCATTTGATACTATAACGGATGTGATTTGTTTGTCGATGAGCGATTGGCTTTTGGGGATTTCATTCACTTGAGTGTAGCCTGAGTTAGATGCGAGTTGTTAGTTGTTTTTTGAGAGATTGACACCCTCTTGTAACCTGTATGCACTAGTCGAGTCAGCTTCGTCCCATGGTTTGACAAATTAATCGTGGTTCTCGCTAATACTGCAATAAGATAGGATGGTGAGGTTAGACATGCGTCCCATATTTGGCGTCGTTGTCAGGGATGGAAAAGACCTAAACTAGGGAAAAACACAAGCGTCTTATGTAGTTATCCCTTAACTTCCTCTAGGTTCGCCTAGAGTTCACCTAGAGTTCAAAACTTTCTTTTAGAGAAACCGCATAGCTTAAGATCACCGTCTTTTGCTGTGTAGAGGTAGCTTGGAAGTAATCGTACTTGCTGAGTGCCTTTAGGATTGTAGGATTGTAGAATTAGATTAGGATTTTGAGAATGATTGGTAGACGAGACAAGTCTTAAGATTAGTGCTAAAAAAAACATGAAAAACACAAGAAAACGAGTGTTTGTGGACACTTTCCACAACCCCATTGCATGAGAATTTAGGAGTAGGGTAAGTAGGATCCGAGGTGGATTTCAGAACATTGCTCTCTCTAAAAGAATCAACTGTGAGTTGTTATTGGAAGTTGCAAAATTTCAGGTCTACGGCTAGAAATAGCTCGAAAATACTCGAAATCACTCAATCCGACTAGAGAGTAAGCCTAAGAGTTGTCTGAACCAGTTGGTAAGCTCAAAGACACTTCGAGGTAAAATTTTCAAGAGTTGGCCAAAACTTAGATTATTTACTTTTTCTTGACATTTTAGGCCAAGTTAAGTTTTGACTTGATTCATAGGCTTAAAATAGCTCATATAACGATTGTCTTTGAAAAAATTGCAAAAAAGTGCTCATTTCAAGCCTAAAGTTAATAATCATGATTATTAACTTTCTGCTCTAAATTGACCAAGGTTCATACCATTGACTCATTGCATGTGTACAAACAACTTTTGTAAAGGCCCAAGAGATTTGGATCACTAAACTGGCAAAAACCTGGGTAAAAACTAAAGTTTGTACTGACTTTTTGAATCTTGAGTCTAAATTGGGAAAAACTTGTCCAAACTTGTTGAAAATTGATTCATAAGCTTATGTTGATGTGATAAACATGTGTACATGCTCAGTTGATCAAAAATTTGCAAAAATTTATCAAATGTAAATAATCGCGATTATTTACATCTGTCCCATTTTTCAACTTTTTTGACCAAGTCAATATAAACTAGCTTTAACATGTTGTAATAAGCCCACAAACCAAATTTGGTAAGATTTGGATCAGTGGATAGAAAATTGTGACTAAAATTGCAAAGTTAGTCTGCGGACAGATAATTGATGACCATTTAACCAAAAATTGTCCAAACTTTATGAAACTTGGCTTGTGACCTTAACTTAAGGTGCTTAACAGATATGTGTCAAAGTTGGGGCAAAAAGCTACAAAATTATAGTTGGAGTAAATAATCGCGATTATTTACATCTGCTTCAAAACTTGATGATTTTTCAAATTTGAGTAGGCCACAAGGTTAAGCATACCAAGTGGACCTCACAAATCAATTTTGGTGAAATTTGGATCCCAAAAGTGAGACTTAAGCCAGATTCTTGAAATCTAAGTCTGCGGACACAAAACAGTTGATAAACTTGATCAAATTTTGTCAAAACTTGTTGAAACTTGTCCAGAGACTTTAACAAGTTCTATACTTGCCAAACCCATCAAAAAAGTGCAAAAAATGGACAAAAGTAAATAATCGTGATTATTTACTTCTGCTATCTAGAGACATCAATTTTGACTTTTGAACTTACAGTGTTAGACCAACATAATATAAAGCCATATGGAAATTTTAGGTTCAATCGGATTAAAATTGATACATGTACACTCAGTTTCCACGTTGCAGATCAAAACTTTGAATTTTTGCTAAAGTCGAATCTGAAAGTCAAATTTTTTACTCTCATAGTTCGATTTGAAGTGATATACAGAGACCAATCACGAGAGTAGCAAAAACTCTACTGTCCTTATAGAAGAATAGCTAACTTGATCAAATTTGTACAAGAATCAGGTTGCAGACGAGGAATCAGTGGCTTGACAGAAAGTTGCAATTGAATCAAGTGGAAATTGACGACAAGTCAATCCAAAGGTGAGTACTCTATCCAGGGCTTCATAAGTCTATATGAACCTTAGATCTGGTTGTGTACTAGGAAATCAGGGCATACTCGGAGAAACCTCCAGTAGAGTATCTACCGAAGAAAGCATGAATCAAGGCAATTCCTTGCACACAATTCTTGAAGAAGTCTCAGACACTTTTTCAGATTCAACATCCGAAATGTCATCTTACTCGAATCACTCGAAAACTAGAACGACAATGCGCTATCAGCATATACTATCTTTTTACAAGACTAACCATCATGGAGCCCAAGTTTACTTGGACCCTAACGAGGAGTATGTTATTCGCATTAATGACCATGGTATTGAGTTCAAAGAAGAGGTTAGGGCAAAAAAACAAGGAAAAATTTACATGGATCGAAACGGAACTCAGTACTTACAAGTCGAAAACCTTGACGTGATAGACAAATGGGGGTTAGAAGCAAACACCATAATCCCAGATATGTCAACAAAAGAAGGACCACCAGCTTTAAAATTCTAGGGATACGATCAAGTAGACTTGAAGCCTTTGAAATGGCTTCATACGGATAATCTGAGGATCGGGGTCTATTGTTGGAAGATAGAAATATAAAATATCGTGTGTGGAATTCTCATGCCAAACCAGGATAACTAACGGCCATGAAGATCATCTATATCTTCAAGATCAAAGATAAGGGATCAGTGGACCTACCAACCTACCTGTTTAGGGATTTTTATAACAACAACTTTGTTATGATGACTCTTGAGGAGGTAGAACAAATCAAATACCAAGGGTATTCCATCCAAGATTGGATGTTAGGACAAGTACCACAAACAATTCCCAGAGATGAACAACGTGAGCGATCATTTGAGAGTAATGTAAAGAAACCAGAAACCACCTCATCACGTAGAAAACCGGGTGACACTAATACAAGTCCAGAGCTACATGAGTCACTATTTCCAACAAACTTGTTTGAAGGACTCAGAACAGGACCAACTATCAGAAGATCGGGAGTTGAACCAAACAGACACGTCAAACCAGCTGATTTTCAAAAATGGGTCAGAAAATACAGTGGATCAGGGGATCCATACGACCACTTAGCAAGCTTTAAACAAGTGCTAAGATCAGAGCGTATATTCAATTTTCATACTCAATTCGAGGGGTTTGGAATGACATTAGAAGGAAAAGCATTGGCATGGTTCCAAAACATTCCACCAAGGTCAATCATGGACTTGAACACATTAGCTCAAGGATTTGTAGTTGCTTGTTCCAAAACGGGGATCAAACATAATACGGTAGCTCAAATCTACAGCTTTAAACAAAAACATGGTGAGTATGTTAGGAATTGTGTAACTCAAATGAAACAATACATTGCCATATGCCCAGAGCTAGAGATACCTGCAGAAGAACGACTTGTATCTTTGTTTTTGAAGGGACTGCTAAACAAAGAACTTCATGTTATACTCTATAGCAAAAAGCATACAACCCTAGAAGCGTGTGTGTTGGATGCTATTGACTTAGGAGGCAATTGCAAAATTTTCAATGAAGAAGATGTCCCTAAGGATAACCAAAGCGAGAAAACAACATCCACCAAACCAGCACAAGTGGGAACGGCTACTGCATCACCACTCTCAGCCATAGAAGATATGCTAAAAAGGATGAACAAAATGATGAACAACATGCAAAAAGCACCCATGAGGGGACTAGTACAAGGGATACCTCCACAAGGACAACCAGTTAGGCCACAAAAACGGTGTGCAATCGAGGAAAAATGGACCAACCATGAGACCCACGAGTGTTACTTCAAACCAAAGTATGATGGGAATGTTCAGTACATGCCCATGAGGCCACAAGGACAACCCATGTACAGATATCAGCCTAATATGGCCCAAACTCAAAGACCACCAATGGGTATGGAAAGACCTCAACCTATGTTGGGACAACAACCACCGTATCCAAGACATAGTGCAGTGCCTGTAAAGTACATGCACTCTGAAGGAGTCATAGATGAACAAGCATTAGTGCATGTTACACCCTATGCAGAGCCTAGTCCATCTATAGTAATGGTAGAAGGAGATTGGTATAATCCATATCCACCACCAATGGAAGAAACGGTGACTTATGCTCCACCAGAGCTCTCACCAAAGTATTATGTAGCTAATCAAGGTGTTAGACCTCCCATGGTAAGACCCATGATGAAGCCAAGAACATGAAACTATCATAACTATGGTGTTGATGATCATTGGAAAAATGAATGTCCAGAGCCTGACAAAAACCTCAAATCGATTGAAGCCTATTGCATAGAATGTTGCAAAAAGGGAGGACACTTTTCGGAAGATTGTCCTAAAAATCCTTTGAACAAGAGTAAAACGATAGTAAACATAGTCCAAGTGATACCTAGTAGCTCATCATAGAGTGAACCGATTGTTCCAATCAAGGTAATCACCAGAACCCAGGACAAGAAAAAGAAACACAACTCCTCTGATGATTCGAAAAATACTAAAGTTTCTTCTCAAAGAATTAAAAGGAGCAGAAGCAAAAGATATGAGATGAGAAAACAAAAACAGCGGGCAGAAATCGAGGAGAAAGCAAAGAAGCTAGTCTAGGAAAAGTTGAAAGAAATTGGAAGTGAATTCAAGGAAACAACTGTGAAATCTGGGGGATCCATTCTGGTTGATAAAAATTTTGAGCCTATTAATGCCGCCTTGGAAGCCTACCAAGCAAGACTTAAAGCAGGCCAAAACATGGAAGACAAATGGAAAAACTAGCCATCTCTAGACATGGAAGCAGCTGAGCTGGAAGCTTATCAAAATTTGGTAAGAATCACGCAGAAAATGCTAGAAAAACAAAAACCCAAGCTTGAAAGTATTACAAAACCTGAGAGCTTGTGGTAAAAGAAACGAACAAAAAATTTCGATGTGGTGGTAGAACCCCACCTTGACACAAAAGAACCAGAGCTTATAGTGCCGAACAGTGAAGATGCTTTAGACGGAATTCCATTTGTAGAGGAAGATTTGCCAGGACACTTATGGGAAAAAGTGAGAGAGATTAATGATGGGAGCCTAATTCTAAAGTCAGCTCCTATAGAGGAAGTATGGTTGGATAACCTACCTTCTGATGTGAACATGAATGTACAATCCTTGTACGGGGATTTGGATCGGAAGCTTCAGGAATGTTGAAACCATTGACCTTGAAAACATTACCTTCTTACTTGGGAGATAGCAAAGATGAATCCATAGTGTGCAAGACCACTCAAGTAAAAAGAGCTGAACAGACCCTCTAAACATGCCAGCAGCCCGTCGATTGAGAACGAGGAGCGCCACGGGTGCACGTTCATGAGTCTACATGGCTGAACTCCAAGAGGAAGTCGAGGTCTCTGCGTGGAGTACCTAAACGTTCAAAACGGGCAAGCCGTCCGCGTGTAGCGTCGAGCCGACGCTCGCCGAAATAAACCGACTATGAATCTGCTGCAGCCTTCGTCTGCAAATGAGAAGCATCGCGGGTGCGCGTTCGTGAATGTAGATGGCTGAGCTCAAAGAGGAAGTCAAGAACTCCGCGTGGAGTACTTGAACCTCTAAAATGTGCAACCCGTCCACGTGTAGCGCCTTGCCGATGCTCGCCAATGAGACCTGCCGGCTACGAGCCGACGGCCCTAAAACTGGGTCATGGAGTCCACGTGCATGGCGGACTCCCCCGATTACCTCCATATGATGAAGTGGAGGGGGACACTCCCATTACCGGGCACTTTCAAACCCCCGCACGCATCCGTAGTACCTAGAACGGTGAGGTGAGGAGAAAATCAAGGTCAGGACTATGTCCCATCGTCCGTCGTCCCCAACCGGGTCCATTGCACATCACCGAGCCGTGGTTTGCCAAGATTGGGTGTTCACTGTCCACCGTCACCCCGGAGACCTCCAAATCAACCAGAGTCTAACATACACCCCCCCTTAGAAAACTCTCATCTCGAGAGTAGCATTGTTAGGGCAGGAAACTTCCTGGTTAATGCTTTGGAGGGTGTAGAGCTACGTGCGTCTACGAAATCCAAAATGGGCTGCATGAGCCGTCTTATGAAGAAGGCAGTGTCTATCTCAAATAGCCATGCTTGCTGAAAGGTAGAAAAGTTGTGGGTACCAAGTCTGCTTGGCACTTTTGTTGGGGCTTAGCTTATAGGAGCTATATACGTTGAGTGGCATAGACCACGTTGCTGTGTTGATCCATGTTGAGGAACCTGTTTGTTCCGAATATTATACATGTTGCTGCAGTGACGATGCAGCTCTCGTCTTGAGGGTGAGAACCAAGTCACGTTGTTTCCCACTGCTTCTTGAAAGCTGATTTGACTGACTTCGTGTTGATTCCTTCCTAAATGGCGACGAAGGTCCACTTCGCGTTTAGCTGAGTTGATTGCATGGTGTAGAGTTGCATCCTGTGCACCAAAAAGATTTGCTTGCTTCGCGTTCCATGGAGAGTAAGTTACTCTGCCGAATTGGATCCTTGGGCTTGATTGCCGAGGTGTGTGATGAGTCCTCCTAAAGATTTGGCCTTTGGATTTTCCTTCTTGAAGCACTTACTGAGTGCTCCTATAGACCTGGAAGTCTTGATATGAGCTTACCTGCTCGTTGAAGTATGTTACGTTGCAGAAGATATCTTCTAGGCTTATTGAGCATCGGTCCATCCCTGAACCAAAAGAGATGAAGCCTATCTGATTGCTTCCTTGGCATATAAACCAAGGTTTTCCTGAGATTGACAGAGAGTCAATCCCATTGATAGCTTTGGCATACTTAGGACTCGATTGAACCTGAATGTTCTGATGTGAGTCTCGCAAACTTGAGGGCAAGACTTGAAGTAGGTAACTTGTAGAGAAGAAGATTGGCCGATCCGCTTATGTTCCTTGATATTTGCTTGAAGCTTGTTGCTTGAGTTGAGCCTGAATGCTCACATATATCTATTTAGATTTGGAAGAACTTTGACTTGTTCTTAACAAACCCGCCTTCGTTGGCCGACAAAAACAAACCTGAGAATCACTCATCTTGGGTCTTCTTGTTTTATCTTGCTTAGATCCGCTACGATCTAGATGAAGGGTTGAAAGTGTGGTTGGAAGAAAGAGGGTTAATGGTGGGGCTCATCCTCTTGAGCCCGATGTTGTCGCACCACATACCTTTTCTTGTGTGCTCTTGAGGCTCCATGTTGAGCTGAATGTGGGGCTTGATTGCATGTGTACATGTAGGGGCTCCTGTCTGAGCCGAGTTTAGGTGTACACTGCATGGTACCTGTATGGGCTCCTTGTGAGCCGGATGTAGGCATACTCGCTGTCTTTACCTTGGAGGGGCTTCTGTCTGAGCCCAAATGTAGGTGGCTTTGCTTGCTTTCCTATCTTCTGTTGAAGATGTGCCCACTCTGATTGGACCGATGTTGGCTTAAGTGTATGAGCAGTGCTATCTCATAGACCATCACTGCGGGAGGCATCACTCAACCTCCGGCCTTCTTAAGAGGGGGCCTTCCTCATGTGGCTCTTGCGTTGAGCCGTCTTTGTGGGGGACTATCCTTGAATCTGTGTGCTAAGGAAAAAAAATGCATGGTCCACCCGCTTGCAGGCCTCCAGCTTCGCTGTGGTGCTCGGTCCACCACTTCTAGGTCATTCGGCTTTGATGAAGATGTGCACGGTCCACCCAAATCAATTTGGGTCCCCAGCTTGGCTTTGGTGCTCGTGTCTACCCGCTCGTGCAGGTACCCGGCTTCGATGAAGAGGCTCGGTCCACCACTTAAGGGTCATCCGGCTTTGTTGTGTCTTTTTGCTCGGTCCACCCAAGTCGAATTGGGTCCCTGGCTTTGCTGTTGTATCCAGGTGCACGGTCCACCCGAGTCAAAATCGGGTCCCCGGCTTTGCTGCTGCTAAATGGCCCTTACATAGCCTGATGGTCTACAAGCACATGGTTCTGCTTGTGAAGATCCTGTCTCTTTGAATGTTGAGGCTCTAGTATAGCCTGATGTTCGGCAGGCACTCGGTCCTACTTTTGAAGTTCACTTCACTGCTTTGAGGCTCTGGCTATAGCCTGATAGTCTGCAGGCACTCAATCCTGCTTTTGATGATCTATTTGCTGGTTGTTGCTTGTGTCTTGATTGAGTTTGGGTATTTTTGCCTTGCTTGGCTCACCCGCCGAAGCTAGGGGCTAGGATCCATTCGTCTTGCCTTCACCTGCCGATTGAATTCTCCTCAAGAGGTACTCTCGACTTCACGCTGATAGAGCACGGCCTTTTCCTGCCGGCTTGTCTTTGCCGATGCTGAGGAGGGCCTTCCTTGGCACCTACCTCGCTGCTACTGGTGCTGCTGAAATGGAGGGGCTATCGAGAGAGCCCCACTGGACTACATGCTGGGGTGACATCTCGTTGTCCCCGCACGGTGAAGAATCCTTGGCTCTACTCCTTTGCTTTGACTGCATCAAAGCAAGCCTTGGGCATCTTAGGATAAATGATGGCTGGCGGTTGGCTGTTGAATGTTGTCTTACGTCAAGTCACCGCGTCTCTAAAGTGCGCCCAACACAATCCAAGAGATACTTAGAAGGATGAGCGACCCCGTCCCATCCCGGGTGCTTTATAGCTCGTGGCTTCGTTGTGTCCTTTGATGTTTGATACATTTTGTGGTAGCATCCTTGTACCTGTTCCTACTTCCTCTGAAGTGGTCGCTTTACAGTCATCCGGGACCCGAAGCCATTAGGGTGGAGTATTCCTAACACGCCCTCCATCCATGGCGTTGTTGTTCTACTTTCCCATGGGGGGTTGCCTCTCGATGCTGGAGAGCTCCACTGCTATGACGACCCAGGTTCCCAGGCCTAGGCCGTTGAACTGCTTCGCTTTTCTTTCCACCTGTGATTTCTTGAGCTGGAGATTCTGTCCAAGCTTGTTTTCTATTCGGGTTCAAAACCCTTGTAGACAATATGCACTTGTCGTCAATATTCGTGTCAAGGATCACACTCCCTGTACATTCTTCATTCTTTGTACCCTTTAGCTCGATGATGCTCGGTTTGCATGTTCTGAACGAGGGATAGCCCGTCATGCTGCCCGTGACCCTGCCACAGGGGTCTATGTGCATATGCTTGCATTATGATGATGAGCCACTGCCACTGTGACTTTGAGCTTGTGCCACCAGGCTTGAAGCACCAATGCTAAAGTCACCTCGCCGTCCTTGTTGACAGCGGAAGCTGTATCTGAATGAGTCGGTCCCTTACCTTGGGCCGCTCTACCAAGCCATACCAATACCAGGTTGATGCTCAATGGATGATAGTCACGATTGACTCCGGGTCCGCTTACCTCTTCACAAGGGTTTTAAGCAAGAATACGGAATAGATTTTGATGAATTCTTTTCACCAGTTGTCAAGATGACAACATTGAGAAGTGTACTTGCTTTGGTTGCCAAACATGATCTCCATTTACATCATATGGATGTGAAAATGGCATTTCTTCATGGAGATTTGCATGAGTAGGTTTATATGTAGCAGCCAAAAGGGTATGTTGAGAAAGGCAAAGAGAAATTGGTATGTTGTTTGAGAAAGAGTCTCTATGGAGAATGGTACAAGAAGTTTCACCAATTTATGCTTTCTCAGGGATACAAGAGAAGTGAGCCAAATCATTTCCTGTATACTCGACAAGCTAAGGATGGTAGCTTGATAATCCTCATCTTGTATGTGGATGACATGTTACTTGCTGGTAGACAAATGGTAGAAATTTCAGCTCTTAAGTCAAAAATGGCAAAGGTCTTTGACATGAAAGACATGGGTGAGGCAAGTCATATACTGGGTATGCGTATCCAGCGAGATAGGTCAAAGAAGATTCTTTACTTATCCCACGAGTATATTGACAAGGTGTTGCAACGTTTCCATATGGACAAGGGAAAGGCATTGATGACACCATTGCCGTCATATGTGAAACTAAGCAACCAAGATTGCCCACAGTCTGAGGTGGAAAAGGTTGAAATGGATACGATGCCGTATGCATTTGCATGTGGGACTTTGATGTATGCAATGATTGCTACACATCCGGATATTGCATTTGCGGTGGGAGTGGTTAGCAGATATATGTCAAATCCCGGCAAGAAACATTGGGAGGAAATGAAAGGTATCATGAGATACTTAAAACATACAAAGAGTAATCGCATATGCTATGGTAGTCAGGATTTGAGTGTCAGAGGATACACTGAGTCAGATTATGCAGGAGACTTGGATAAGAGGAGATCTACATCAGGCTATGTCTTTACATTGGCTGGAGGTACCATATCATGGCGATCTCAATTACAAGATTGTACTACGCAGTCTACTACAGAAGCTGAGTATGTTGCAGCAAATGAGGCATGCAAAGAAGCTATTTGGCTTGGTAGATTGGTAGCAGACTTGGGAATCAAAGTAGATATGCCAGAGTTATATTGTGATAGTCAAAGTTCTATACAATTGGCAAAGAATCCAGTGTTCCATTCAAAGACTAAGCATATTGATGTGAAATATCACTTCATTAGGGAAGTACTTGAAGGCAAGCAGATACAACTGCTGAAGATCCACACCAAGGACAATCCTGTTGATCTACTCACAAAGGGACTTCTAGGAGAGGGCTTTGTGCATTGTCGTGAGTTATTGGGCATTGGATAGATGGCAGCCATGTAAATATTTGTACATTTATGTTCATAGATTTACAGTTACTTAAAGTGCCACATTGGACTTTAAGTGGGAGGCTGTTGGGATTAAAGCCCAAGTGGCCTCTTGTACGGATATGGCCGCCCGCCCGCCTAACTCGCTTATCACTAATTCTTTGAATAAGATTTGGGAGATAACCCTTCAAAGAATTAGTGACAAGCGAGTTAGTAGGCGGCCGGCCGGCCATATCCGTATAAGAGGCCACTTGGGATTTTTTAATCCCAACAAATCCATCTAAAAATGAGTAGTCTTGTTTGACAACCACTCATTCAAGCACATGTTTTGTGATTGGTAAGGGATAGTTATCCCTTATTGTTGCAATGTCCACTTTCTTGAGATTCACACATACACGTTGTTGGGCAAAAGAAAAAGTGGGACACCTCTATAGCTTTATAGCCCAAGAGCGTTAAAACTTCAACCTCAGCACCAAAAAGTATCCCAAAACAACTCTAAGTAAACCCAGCCAAAAGGCCTATGTTCCCTTGGGAATTTACAAGCACACGCCCACCCAAAGGACCATAGCACATAAGAGCAAAACCCTATCAAAGCACGGATCTACAGCACACACCAACCAATGCATATGAAGACAAGGGACTTTCCTTTCACCATTGAAAATCACAAACCCATAATGTCAACATCAATTCCACAATTCATAGATACATGGCCTCCCAATCTGTCTGCACACAATTTGCCACTAGGCTACCATAGCCATAACCTTGCAGAGAACTAGTCGTAACCTGAAGAGAACAACTCCAATTGGGACACTTTAAATCTCAAAAGAAAGCTTGAAAATGAATAACAAGAAATCTGAAGATGAAAAAAATTGAATCTACATGCTGCCACATGAAAAATTGACACAAGCAGAGAGCTGTTTCGGTACGACTACACGTAAAGAAGGCAAGGCGAGGGCAAAAACTGCATCAGAAACCATCAAGGAGGCAGAACGAGCTAAAACCTAAAATTTTCTCACCTTTGACTGAAGTTTTTTAAGTTTTTACATGAGTTTTAGTTATAAACAAGTCTCACTTCAAAAAAACTCACCAACAGGCACTTACAGAAAACGCTATGTGAGTGACTTGCCCTGCATGTAAATGTGCTTGCTAAAGCAATCATAAAAACCCAAAAGAACATGTCCAAACACTCTAATGAAATTTCATATCAATCCCATATGTACAAGTTTTACAGAAAAAGGGGATCTCAAAATGTGCACAACAACGTAATTTTCCATTTTTCTTGGGGACTATTACGATGGGTGACACCCAATCAGTGTGTTCAATTCATAAATGAATTCTCTTCCTTAAGCTTATTAATCTCCTCTTTAATTTTTTTGGCAAATGTGTCATTATAGGTATAAGGATGTTGTCTGCAAGGTTTGGCATCAGGTTTCAAGGAAATTGTGTGTTGACATATCAATGGATCCACCCCCTTGAGGTCTTTACATGACCAAGCAAAAAAATCTATATACTCTTGAGGAGTTGGATGAGCAGCTCCTCTTCTTTTGTTCTCACATCCGTTGCTATGTAGACCTGTCTTACAACCTCTCTAGGTTCCGCTAGGTCTATTTGTTTTGTGTTTTTTGGGCCATTATAAAATTCATTTCCTTTTTTGTCCTTATTGATTGAGTCATCACAATTTTCTTGTCCTCGATAGTGAATTTCTAATAGTGGGAAGGGACATCCATATTTTCCTTTTGGTGCTCTCTCCTTCCTCACTTTTGATCTCCGTTGTCCATACTTCTTCTAATGTTCTCTTGAGTTCTTGGTATTTCTTGTTGTTGGGTGTCAAGCCCAAATGGGAACATACTCTTAACGCATGCAAAGGCTACTGGACATTGCATGTATAAAGGATGGTCGAAACCAATCTAGACTCCTATATATGTAAGGCTTTACAAAAGAAGAATATAGCGTCTTTTTTTTGTATGTCTTCTCAGAGTGTCGAATCTCTGCTCTCTCTCTCTCTCTCTCTCTTTCTCGCATCTACTGCTCAGCACCACACCATGGCTATACTACGCCTTCACCCCCCATAGGCCGCAGTCACAACAACTGGTATCAGAGCCAGTGCTCTCGGCTTGAGTCGGTGCGCGGGAACCACTACCTGCATAGGGAATAAGCTTACTGTCGGCCTGCATCAAAATAAGCAAGCTCAGCATCAATCAGGTCGCTCAGGGATGCTGATAACATTTCTTCACTGCAACTCAAGCCAACTCGGCCTCTACAAGCGCCTCAGACACAAGTTCGCCATCGCACAGTTCTGCTCGACGCTGCAACAGGAAAAACTCCTTTTTCTTTATAATTGTTCACACCTTTTAAAATTGACCACTCCTTTGGCCACTCCTTTACCTTGTCAAGTGGGTATTCCCACCTCGAGCATCCTCGACCCTGCAATACGGCACTCAGCATTTACAACCGGATGCTCGTCAATGCTCATAGTCTCTTAGCAGATCGAATTTCCAAATTGTGGAAGGCAAGCTACCTGCGTATGAAAAAAAATGCAGCTATTGGAGATTTTGTTGGTGACAACCGAGAAGTTAAACAAAGCTTTGCAAAAGGGCCTTGTCAACCATGGTGGTTATCAAGAGCTATATGGTACTGGAGAACTAGATCGGACAGAGAATAGCTCGATGGAGATTGATCCAATACTACATGTTGATTTGGAGAAGATGACAAACATCCATAAACCAACAGTTTGCTTCGAGAACCAAGAGGTACTTCAACTAATGATGAACATCAAGATCTCCTTCGAGATTGCAGTACAAGTTTTCACAAATTATTTTACCACTTTAGTGTCATAGATTTGCCAGATTTTGTCTATTGTTCAAACAAACATGCGTTTTTTAGTCAAAGCCTTGTTTTCAGTTATTGTCATGCTTGTCAGTTTTCATCATATCAAAATTGTACGGGCTCTAGACACTGCCACACAAATAAGTGGTAAGACCTCCCAATTTATCATTTTTGTTCTCAAGTACCATTTTGTCCGCTTCTCATGAGGTTACTGGGTACACCTTAAACCCAAGGTTTGGCAGTGAACCAAAAACTCCACTTTTGGTAGCTAATGTTTTGACCTACACCCTATTTGTTCAAGGGGGGGTTTACTGATCTAGCACCAGGTTATGGATAAACCAAAAATCCTTGGTTGTGAGAAAACCTAAAACTCACGGTTGACGGGTATACCAAAAACTCCAAGGTATCATGAGTTGCTTGTCCAGTTCGGGCTTGAGGGGGGGATTGTTGGGTGTCAAGCCCAAATGGGAACATACTCTTAGCGCATGCAAAGGCTACTGGACATTGCATGTATAAAGGATGGTCGAAACCAATCTAGACTCCTATATATGTAAGGCTTTACAAAAGAAGAATATAGCGTCTTTTTTTTTGTCTGTCTTCTCAGAGTGTCGAATCTCTACTCTCTCTCTCTCTCTTTCTCGCATCTGCTGCTCAGCACCACACCATGGCTATACTACGCCTTCACCCCCCATAGGCCGCAGTCACAAAACTTGTTACGGTTGACCTTAGTCCATTTTGGTTCCCCGAACTCATCCATCCCCCTTGGTTCCTTTGGTTTCCTTTGTTTTGTTTCATTTTTAGCCTTTTGATCTCCCTTCCTCAAGCTCCTAATACCCTCTTTTGTTTTTATGTCTTGCGTTTTTGTGAACTGACCTGAGATTTTGTCTTTTACAAATCTTCTACCTTTACAAGCATCAAGAGTTATGTTTATCTTTAACTTTTTGCATTGGATTTTCTTTAGCCATGTTTAAGGCTCTTTTGTTTGTGTAATGTTGTTGCCGCCTAATTTTTGATTTGGAAAGTCATAAAATATGACATCCATTATGGTTTCTCCTTGGTCTCTTGGGTTCTTGGAGCATTCATCATCTACGTCATCATCATTATCACATTTGAAATGC
This sequence comes from Adiantum capillus-veneris, assembly GCF_014529385.1. Lineage (NCBI taxonomy): Eukaryota > Viridiplantae > Streptophyta > Polypodiopsida > Polypodiales > Pteridaceae > Adiantum > Adiantum capillus-veneris. Next base: position 70,494,521 of record NC_140957.1, read on the forward strand.
TTCAGAGAGTCATAAAACAACTCTTCCTCTCCATCCTTATCATGTATTTGCATTTTTGGTTCATTCAAGGCTTGATTCTCACCACGGTTCCTCAACTACATTGACCATGTAATATGTAATCACGTCATAGCCATCCTTGTCACAAAAATTTGTTGTGGGACCGTTGGCCATTGCACCCACATCCAAAGTTTCCAAAATGTGTTCCCATCCTAAAGCTTTAGTGCTTCTTCTAGAAAGGGCTCTGGGATGTAGTCTTTGTCTTCTAAAAACATCTCTAGGATACACTCCTCACACTAGTTCTGGTTCGCTATGAACATGAGTGTCTTTTCATCCATTGTGAATCGATTTCTAGATGTTTAAGCCACATACGAGGGTTCAAGAGTTTCCTCAGCACTAGCCCAATATGGTCTTTCTTCTGGAGCATAAGCTACTCCCTCTATCTCTCTCACATGACTTTTGACTGGCTCTTTATAATAGACAGTTGGTGGCATCATCGATTGATTTATAAATAACTTTGCAGGCTGCACATAAGGCACAATGGATTGATTATCCTGCGGTAAAGGCAGTTGTTGCCCCAATAATCGTTGCGGTTTGTCCTCTCCATCTATCGTGTTGTTTCATCCCATTTGGTACCTTAGAGGCGGCTGCAATTTTTGCACTACAGGTGGTCCATATGGCCTTTCCCTCACGTAGTTACGGATAAAGAAACACTCACTAGTGTCATGGTTTGTGTTTTTTTGGTCTATGGCACACCACTTCAACATTCGTGGAGCATTAACTACTTGTGGCTGCTGCTGTCTAAGATTAGGATTTTGCATGTAGGTCTAATTCATCCTGCAAACCACTTCTTTGACTAATTGTTTCACATTTTGTGTGGTTGCAATTGGAGCACTCTGCTTTGTAGTAATTTGACTGGATGTAGAAGATACACTGATAGGATTGGTCTCTATGTCTTCCGTTATCTCTCCATAAGTCTTGCAATTGGCAACCAAGTACAAGGCTTCCCTAGTGACTTGTTCAAATGCGGTACACAACTTTAGGTGGGGAAAAAATGTTTACTTTTGTCATTGCTAAAAATATGTGAAGTAACAGTCCCAAAATCTAATAGGGGGTCATGGATCGCGATCCATGTTCCTCCATGTTTGGAGCCAGAACTTGGTCAGATGATTACTTGAAGTATATGGGGTTCACATATCCATTTATTCTTGGATTTGAATCTCTTTCTCCTTGACAAGGTCAAGTTTTGTGTGTGCTTGCGGTTTTTGACTTACAACTTGTTTTTGGGTGTTTTGGTCAACTTTTTGTGGTTTTTGCAATGAAGGTTTTCACAATAGTTTTTCCAAATGGTATCAGCTTCTCACTAGTCACATCTCAATGTCAGATTCCTTAGGGGGTCATGGATTGCGATCCGTGTTCCACTGCATCTGGACATGAAATTTTTTCAGGTGTATATGAAGACCATGTATAAGTCAGATTTTCACTTCTTTTTGAATTTGGGTACAAAAAAGCCAAAAATCCCCAATTTTAGTCTATTTCCAAGTTTCTTTGTGTTTTTGCCCAATTTCTTGGATTTGCTTGAGTTTTTGTGTCAATTTTTTCACCAAACGTGTATAGCTGGAGCTTTGGAATCACTCTGGACCAAGTGGTATAAGTTCCTGCCAAAAATGTTATAGGGGGTCATGGATCACGATTCATGTTCCTCCAATCTGCATGGAACTTTCAAGATTCACTCTATGTGGTTTAGTTATCCCTTTTTTGCACTTCTTTTTGAGTTTTAATCACCTTTGGAGTTTTGATCATCAAATTTTTAGCATTTCAAAGTTTATGGTCGTTTCGGCCAAAATATGGTTTTCAACAGCTTTTGCCTTGATCTTTCAACCCAAATTTGCTGGTGATAATTTCTACTTACTCTACTCCTAAATACTGAAATGAAACATGAAAGAAAAACAGACAAAACGATACAATTTGAAGTTGAAAAGGAAAACAGTACAACACTTTGAAAGTAATGAAAAAAAGGGAGAATGAAATGCTTTTGGCTATCTCACTCACAACCCTCTTACCTCTCGAGAATAAATCTAGCAAGTCCTTGACTCCTAGACACTACCAAGCACTAAACCCCGTGTTTAGCTACCTGACTGCTAAAGTGAAATATAGTGGAAATCAAACTCAAAGTTTCTAAGTAAAGCTACGAATCGGTCACTCGCCACCTAGGATCACTGTCCCTGGTACCGACACTAATGTTAGCGGGTCCTCGCGACAAACGTCTATAGCATAGCTTTTTGGCACTAACACAATGCCAATACTCATGGAAGCAACTTGGATGGAGCACTGAGACTCTTCGAGGGTGTCAACCTTGAGAAGTGAACCAAAAAAATAACTCTAACTCTAATACATGCAAATCTCTAGCTCTCAAATCTGGAAATTTACCTATGTCCTACGTTGCCAACTCAGTCATTAACCCATTTTGGCACTCGAACGGAGTCCAAATTCTACAAAACTTTAGGAGGAGTTCAAGGACACTTCAGGGCACTAACCTACCAAGTTCGGTCACATGTAGCGGAGGTACCAAAATCATGATCCATCATAATTTAGGTCTCCAAAATTGCAATAAAACACGTGAGAAAGGTTGCCCTAGGGTCTAGGAACACTCTCATATAATCGAAATGTCCAAAAACACTCATTAACACACTCAACTCAGTAGATTTAGTCTACTAATGTGTAGTCAAAAATCATAGTAGAATCAACAATGAGCATACTTAAATGAAAGATCATCAAACAAGGAACAAGTTGCAAGTTTTAGAATTAAAATTTCATTACTAGAGCTCAAGATATGAGGATTACAAGTTGTAGGAAAGAAGCCACTCTTAGCTGTACTCTTCAAACTTGATAATGATAATAATGTGTTTTCCCACTTTACAACCTAGGCTTTATACCTAGGGTTCTCTTGGCCAATGGCTGACTGTACAGGACTCAAACTCATTACAAACCTTATAACTTAGCTTCTCAGAGCTTGCCAATTTTTTATCGAAGATTATCAAAATGATTACAAGGCTTTCAAAAAAATAATGGGAATACATCAAAATTTTAGGCTCATGGAAGAAGGGATTGACTTGAAGGGCACTCATCAGGCTTGACTACTAACAACAACAATGTGGAAAATCAAGATTTTATTCTTGGTTTCATTGAACCTATGTTGAATTTTGTTCTGATCAAACAAACATTTGGATCCATGAAGGATGTCATTGTGAAAAACATTAGCGTTCTTAGAAAGAAACAACCACTTTTTTTTTGAGGATGAAAGAGCTTCTCCAAGGGGGAGTAATGTCAGGCCTAGGGTAAGACCGAGCGGCAGGCCAAGGGCTAGGATGGACATGTGATTAATGGGGCCCTATTATTAGTAGGTAAAGGCTTATATAGGGCATGATCGGGTGGAGAGTTGCATGCTCCATTCCCATTAATCTCGCAAACCCAATAAGAAGAAAACTGATGTCTTTGGAACCTTCGGTAAAAACCTGCAAATCCTAAAAAGATCTGTAATTCTTCCATACTTTTAGGAGGAGGCCATTTCCTGATGGTATCCACTTTGGATTGATCCATGTATCGGCCGTTAGCTGAAATAACATGCCCTAAATAATGAATTTCATCTTTGAGAAAATCACATTTAAATTCCTTGGCATATAACTTGTTTGTGCGTAACAACTCAAATACCTGCCTGAGATGTTGTAAGTGTTCTTCTTCAGAAGCACTATAAACTAGAATTTCATTGAGGAAAACAATGACAAATTTGTCCAAATATGGCTTCAAGACACTATCCATAAGTGTCATGAATGTTGCGGGCGCATTGGCTAACCCAAAGGGCATCACCAAAAACTCGTAGTGTCCAAACCGTGTTTGGAATGCAATCTTAGGTATATCGGCAAGCCGAATACGGACTTGGTGATATCCTGACCGCAAGTCGATTTTCGTAAAAATGCGAGCATGAGTTAGCTTATCAAATAACTCATCTACTCTTGGCAATCGGTATTTGTTCTTAACTGTAACCGCATTTAAGCCCCCGGTAGTCTACGCACATGCGCATATTGTCGTCCTTTTTCTTCACTAAAAGGATAGATGAAGCCCATGGTGAAGAATTGGGTTGTATAAACCCTCTGTCAGCAAGCTGACATTCCACCTCAGCAGCCTCTGAGTAACTCATACGGTAAGGTGGTTTACTAACAGGTTACAGCCTGCAGCCACGTCAATGCCATGTTGTACTGAGTGTGTCGGCGGTAATCCTCATGGCAAATCATTAGGAAATACATCTTGAAATTCCTTTAATAATTTTTGTAATTGATTAGCAACGTTTGCTTATGTAGAATTAGCAATTGGTGGAATAGAGGAGAGAGAAGCATGCAGCATTGAGGAATGTTCAACAGACTCAATGTTAGAAAGAAAATGAGACAGTGAGTAACACAAGAAAACCTGTTCTATTTCATTATCAGAAATGAGTTGCATAAGCTCAGTAGTACAAATCAGTGGTGATGAAGGTATATCCTTTTCTCCTAACAACAACACATGTGCACCATGGGATTCAAACATCAAGCTGTTGTGCTCATAGCTACGCTTCAGTGATAGGCTATGCAACCACTCCCTACCAAAAAGCACATCAGCCCTTTCCATGTTCATAACCTGAAAATCCAAACAAATAGAGTACCCTTGTACTTCTGATGGAACAGCTCGGCATTGAGTATCCCATATTTCAATATCATGTCCATTCATCATTGCTACCTTGTAGCAGTGGGTACTTGGAGTTTGAGGCAGTTTGAGCTTTTTCACCAATTCATAATTGATGAAATTGTGAGTAGCACCGTCATCTACCAAGATGTGCACCTTGTGCCCTTGCAGATATCCGTGCATACGTACTAACTCATGTGGTCCAAAGGTTTGTTGCCACATGGAAGCTGTGAGACAGCAATCATGCACCACCTTAGTGTGTGTTACTTCCACCGTGGAGAATTTTGAGGAAGACTCAAGAGGTAGTAGTTGCACCGTGTGCACTGCTTTCTCCTTCTCCTGAACAGCAGATTTCCCCTTGGGACAATCCTTTTTTCCATGGTCTCTTCCTAAACATTGAAAACATAACTTCTCTTTCTTGGCTTTATCAAAATCCTCAGGAGAGAGAGGACCCCTGGACCCCTTGGGTTTTTTAGATGCATATGAATTAGCAACTAGAAATTTTCTTTTATTGTGCCTGTACTGAGTGCGTGTATTACCATGTATACTAGTAGGCACGTTACTATTATGTGTTTTCTTATCATCAGGGTCATCATGAATATGTGCTTTCACTATGGCTTCCTCAAGTGTTTTAGGGTCTTGGGTCTTGACATACTTCTTAAGCTCCGGTGTCAGACCTCGTAGGAGAAGGTATCCAAGCCTTCCAACTTGAGGATAACGTCTTGATAGTGAGAGATATATTCAAGGAGTGATGGGTATTGTTGCATGGAACATGTGTCCCAAGCCGTCCAATTCCGATCGGCCTCGTTTGTAGGCAAAAATTCCTTGCTAAACATTGCTTCAAAGGTTGCCCAACTCTGTGGTATGATGTTCTTCTCCTTGAGAGACATTCACCATTCGTATGCCTTTCCTTCCAGAGTTAAGCTCGTTTGCAGAGCTCTGACTGCATCCGCAGTACGCCGTAAGGAGTAAATTCCATCCCATTTACTAAGAAAGATGTTCACTGCATCCTTATTGCGGTCTCGTTGTTCGCCCTTAGAAACTGGTGGTTTAAAGTTCTTTAACAAGTCATCCACCTCTTTGGCAGTGAGAGTATGCAACGTATCATTAATTGGGCCTTGCCCTTGTGTTCCAACATGCTCATGCATGTGGGTGTCAGCAGGACTCTTAGACTGCTGATGCATTAATTGAATTACTAATGTGGAAAGTTTAGTAACATTTTCATATAAAGCTTTAAAATTTTCATCCATGATTGTCATGCGTGTCTGAAGTGCACGAAATTCTTGAATATCGAGCAATTCGTAAGTATCTTCTCTTGCCGTAGTGTTGCGGGTACTCTCCTTGAGAGGATCCGGCTGCGAGCCGTCATTGGTAGGATCAGGAGTACTTTGCTCAAAATAGAATGTCATATTGATATCCGAATCGATGGCTACACAGTGTGGTGAAAGAAGTACTTAAAAAGAAAAATACCTGATGTTGAGAGCACTCGCCAAGTATAGGAGCTTTGCTAACTCCACTTGTGCGTTGTAGCACCTGACCATCGAAAAAGAAGGAACTTGCACAATCGGCGTAGAAAGCAAACTCCGAAAAATCGCCCGTGGCTCACAAGGTGATTGAAATCTTGCAGTGGAGATGGTTGGATCGTCACCGCTTTGAAGAAGCTTGATAGTTGAAAGCTTCCGTAATCGGCGAACGATTATGTTGCATAAACGCCAATAGAAACTGTCACAAGTGTAAAAATATGTAGAAATCTGGAGAGTCTGCAAGGACTGAGCGGAACGTCAAGCTCCGGTAAAAGCCGACATGGCTTGATGCTTGCACCGAGCACAGAGGTTGATGCTCATGACTTGCCTTGCCTGTGGGAAAGACCACCAAGGAGAAGAAAGGCTCAAAAAATCGGACTTTTTGGCCTTTCCATGTGAAAAAGAAACTCATTTTGACGAATTCTGTCGCAGGCAGCGCACAGAGAAATCATGAGCACAAGGGAAGGTGTTTGCGGCTTACACAGCCAAATTAGGCCAAGGGCTCCTGGAATCTCTCCATTGAAGCCATGGAGCTCCTGTCAAGCCAAAGCTCGCGCGATTTCATGCACCACACAGCAGCGTTCAAAATGGAAAATGGTACCCGAATTAGTAAAGAAAAGCGGCTATTTTTGGAAAAGCTCTAAAAAGAGCACGATTCACACCTTAAAGCCCTCCTTTTAGGAGCCAAAATTGAGAACGCCTAGAGAGAGTGGAAGGGAAACCTCCTAGGCCACCTAAGCTCTGATACCAGTGTAAGAACTAGGGAAACTAAACTAGAGATCCTCCTCCCAACCTCCCATTATATAGGCGAGCTCCTAGCCCCTTGCCCTAAACGGATCCCCTGTCCACATTGTCTAGCCCGGACCTTGGCCGTAGTCCATGACCATCCTAGTCCTTAGGTTACATAACCCTTGTCCTGACAAGGGGGGGGGGGGGGGGGGGGGGGGGGGGGGGGGGGGGGGGGGGGGGGGGACACGAGCAATGGGACCAAGCTACTCCCCCCACATGGGTGCCTATTTATTAAAATGAGAAGAGTTACAAAAATAGAGATAGAGGAGAGAGTTTACATATAGAGATAAATTTGTTGTTACTGATAATAGAGCCTTATCCATATCTTGAGAAAGAATCCAACAATAGAGGTTGCTTTCAACCTCTTAACCGTACAAAAATATATATTAGTCTATCATAATCAAATGCCATAATAGAAAAGGATAAGCCCCACTTATATCCTCCATCCATAATACTACATTGGCAATACCATAAGGAAAGCTAGCTATACACATCCAAGTGCCTACTATGAGGGGTTGTATTCAACATTGGTTGGCCATTTTCATAGAAAAAAAGATGTCGATTCAAACTCCTTGATACCAAGTTTGACGAATGCGTATGCACAGATGCGTGCATCGTAGCATGTAGTAATAGGAGAGGATAACATACATGGTGTGTGGGTGGAGTATCCCTCAAGGAAAAGAAGAGCTCCTCATTCTTTTTGGTATATGAGAATAAGGGAATGGGTGTACACATAGTGGGTGGATGGCCAACTGCCCGACCACAGGTAATCGGCCGCCGGCCGTGGACAGAAGTGTAACACCTTTACCCCAACACACTCACACTTAAATCTGATGTGTTGATGAGTGGGTCCTACTAGCTAAACTACTAGTATGTACAAAAAAATAGGTGAGAGACTCTCTCAACCTATGCCCACTAGCTCGCTCACTCGATCTACATGCAATGTACTAGCTCTAGTGATAAGCAAGCATGTGTATCCATGCTAAAGCCTGCATGCAGATTCCACATACATTTTTGTATGGTCTACATAGCTCCACAATGCATCATGCTAGTGTCAATCATTGTATGAATGGAAATTCTTTCTGCAAATTCTCCCACCACAAAACTATTGGGTCGGGCCTCGACACTAGTAAGTCATACATGAGACGCTCAAACTTTGACAAAATCTACACAATTTTGGTTTTTATGGCCTCCTCAATTCTACTTACATGCATTGCATCATCATCAAGACTACTCAGCACATATGGTTGTGTCATTTCCTACACTATGATGGCTACATCCCTCTCATCCATAGGCAAAACTATGTGTCCTAGCATCAACTCATCAACCTCTACCATGAGCATATCAAAGAATTCCATGTATGTCATCTCTGCCTGTGTCTCTAGGCACTAGAACCACTCTACCTCTGTCTACATAGACTCTGATGGCACTTGTTGTGTCTCACTAGAACAATGTCACTCTACCTCTATCTCTACAAAGTCTAGTGGAATGTTCTGCGTAGCTACATGCTCTTCCTCAACACATCCCAGCAACAAAATCGAGACTTTGACATCTCGTACCTCATATACATGCATAGAATACACCAGCCCTCCTGGGCTCCCTTGGGAATCACTAGTGCTATGTAATGCATTTGGAAGGATTGATCTCTAAGTAGTATCTACTAACTATCACATTGAGATCAAATTCTATCTCAACTAAGGGACATATCCCACAATCTACTAACTATCACGTTGAGATCAAATTCTATCTCAGCTGAGGGACATATCGCACATGTTGTAGCATATAGGATGCACCACTAGGTAATGATAAGCAAACATCTCCTACACCTACAATGTTGAAAGGCAAACCATCAGCCAAGTGTACATGACCAAAGCTCCCACTAGAGCAAGTGCTAAACCACTCACAATGTGTTGTGATGTGGAAAATTGATACTCAAATAGAAACCAACGTCGGGGAGAAATGCCACTTCTCAAAGACATGTAAGCAAGAGAAACACTAAAGGTGAACATGACATCATCGTCACTAGCATATGAAGCCACCACTCTAGCATGTGTCAATACCACATTTGCATCTTGCATACATCTCTGTTGTTGCCTCATACGTGTGAAATGGTGGTCCCTAATGTACCTTGTGTGACCACATGCCAACAACACAAGTATTGGTATAAACGAGACTTCCACCTCTCACGAGTCATGTCTACAAACTCTAAAACATCACACATATCTGCTAGATGGATGTCAAGAAACCAAAGCTATGGCAAGAAATCCTAGGAGAAATTTGATAGAGTAGTCTCCCTTGTAAATTGAGCAGAAACTCAAGCAAAATCTCAACCATAAATCATGCCAAAATGGCAACAAAGTGGGAGATCACTCACCCACTACACATGCTTGCATATTTAAAATGTAGCTCTACCAAAACAATGCATAGTAGCATTGTCCAACCTTTGCTCGAAACTAAGCAAAATCAGTGTCAAGTGATAATTCATGCACAACAAGTAGCAAAGACTCAACACCGGGATAAACAACTCTCACCAGTGCATAAAACACATAACCATATGCATAAGTATAGAGCAAACACGATGCTCAATATGCATCCCACAAATCTGTGTGCAAAATTTGACAATTGCAAAGAACTTGTATTTGTAATCTATAGAACCAAAACCTATGACTACTTATAACCTGAAGCCACTACAAGCATATGCAAATCTCCCTCTTGCAAGAGTGGGTACAAAGAACACCAATTTGTGTCCAAAATTGACAAAACTTGTAAAAGTGAGAGTCAAAACCTAATCACTATCAAAGTGGGAGTCACACTTGACCACTAAACCATCAGAGTAAATTGCAGATACGCACAAGGAATGGCAAGAATCAAGAAAAATTTTGGAAATTTTTTTCCTAGATTCGAGCAAAATCTCAAAAATCTCACCACAACCACATAAATCATGAATAGACACTCAAGTCTCACTAGCAAATCCACATATGGCATACATAAACTACCAAAATCTTGGCATTGTAGCTCGCTGCTAAACAAGTGGCTCTATGGACAATTGTACTTGTCCAAAAACTCTATAAACCTATGAACCTACTACCCACGAGCTGTAACTAGCTCATTTTGTATCTGCATATGCATACATAGCATAAAACTACACAAAATTATACTAAAAGTACTCTCTAGAGTGACCCACACATTCATATATGAGCACAATGCTTGTGCCACATAATCTGCACTAAAAAGAATGTAACCTATGAGCAAAATGCTAAAATTTGGCACACTACCTTATCTGTTGGAAAACACATCAATCAAAAATCAAACACATAGAATAGCAAACCACTTGTGGTCGTAAACGCCATCTAGGACTTGAACTTGTTCGTGGGAAATATGTCCCCTGGAATGGTCCATCGGAGCCGTATGTGTCAGATGTGTGTCATCAAAGCTAGAAACAGAGAACTGTCAAAGCCAAAATTGTAAAGGAGACAATGATGGAGCCAAGCCGCTCTAGATGCGAGCTATAGGAGAGCCGATGCCTATCTCTCTCGATCTATCTCTTGGTAAGTTGAGGCCATGATGTTGGGGATTGCAAGAAGAGTCTGTCGAAGAAAAACCAGTCCAAAATTGGTGTGGGAGGAGAGTCAATGATAAGGCTATGCCGCAAGAGGGTAACTAGTTTCAAGGCTACACTAGAGGAGAGCCAAATTGCTCTCTCTCGTTTTCAATATGTCTAAATTGATGCCAAGAAGAGCGCTTGTTGATGCCAGAAAACCGTTAGTCAATGCCATCTTCTGCCATTGAAAGAAAGTCGCTAGCCAACTCGTCAAGAAGCCAAAGATGTCGGAGAGTGTGCTCATTAATGCCGAGAGCCAAATCCAAAATCATAGCTGATGCTAGATGATGCCGAAGGAGAGCCAATAAGCTCTCTCTCCCTCTCTAAGCCAAGGTTGTTGAAGCTGCAATCCGATGCTTGACGAGGGAGGAGTAGCTACCTATAAGCAAGAGAGAAAACAAAATCTCTCTCTCTCGACAAAAACTTTGTGTGTGTCATACTACACAGAATCGGAGCGCTCTCTCTCTCTCTCTCTCTCTCTCTCTCTCTGTTTTGCTTTTGAGTTGTGTGTGTGTGCGCGCGCGTGTGCACCCGAGACAGCAAAACCGACTCTTCTCTCTCTCTCTCTCTCTCTCTCTCTCTCTCCTCTTTTCTTTCAAGTTGTGTGTGTGTATGCGACACACACACACACTATGCGCCTTGCCTCGTCTGTAGCACTAATGAGAAGCTTTTCCTTGCTTCTCTCCACAACACATAAGTGCTACAAGAGGTTGCCCAATTCTAAAAATGCTCACCTGCTCTTGCAATTGCTGCAACTTTTGCAAGCCAGTGCTACTGCTTTGGTTAGCGTTAATTTTTCAAAAAAAATTGACATCTTGCGCAACTTTGGCCCGGTTGCCGCCTTGCTTGCTTTGTTGCATTGCATGCAGATCTTGCTCGCATGCCTTGGTTTGCTTTAAAATTCTAGGCTGCCCAATTTAGGCCAGCACTACCTAGCTTTTGGCATACAATAGCAACTCCTTCTTCCAATTCCCCTACTCCCTATGCCCAACTTTTGATGCTTTTGATGCTCGGTGCTTGATCATGACTATGAGCTCTGCTTCCTTGATCCCTATTCACCTACAGATCCCCAAATTCCAGCAAGTCAATCATGACTATGGGCTCTGCTTCCTTGGATGCCTATTCACCTGCACATCCCCAAATTCCAGCAAGTCAATCCACCTACGACCCCCAATTACCATAGATCCTCAAACTACTTCCCATGTGTGTGTGTGTGTGTGTGTGTGTGTGTGTGTGTGTGTACGTGCATGTGTACAACCACACACAACACTTGAAGCAAAAAAAAAAAAAATGCGCTGCTCTGTTCACCAAGCGTTGTCCTAGCTGCCCCAGTCCTTAATTCTTGAGAAAAAAGTCTAAACCTCCTCTGCATCATGCCCCCATAGTTGCCAGTTCCCGGCGCGATAGTTGCCTTTGCCGAATCGCTTCGCATCTCCCCCTTGCTCAGACGTTTCTTTGCAAACATGCCTGACGATGACACCTGATTATGTTGTTTTTCCAATTTTCCCCAGCCGGGTACCCCCTGCTTGATTCCCTATAGAGAGTCATTTCTCTCAAGATTCTTTCTTGAGCTCAAGAGAGTTGCACACACGAAGAGCTCCAAGCCTTGCCATAACTTGCAAGTTTGGAGCTTCCATAGCCACTGAGCTCGTCGTAGAGGGGGAATCAATGTGCACAAAGCGCCACCACCGATCTCCTTTTCCACGGCTCTGATATTAGTTGATGAGTGCATGTGTGTGGATGCGTGCATGTGTGTGGTGCAGGAATGGGAGAGGAGTGCATACACGATTTGTGGGTGGAGGAGTCCTCAAGTAAACAAAGAGCTCCTTATTCTTTTTGGTATATGAAGAATATGGGAATGGGTGTACACACTATGGACAGCCACCTAGCCATGGATTAGCAACCGCCGGCCGTGGACAGAGGTGTAATGCCTTTATCCCAACAAATTTGACCATGTAAGGGTTTGGGTGTACACACCGTGGGTGATCGCCCAGCCATGGACTCAGCCATGGATAAGTGGTCGTTAGATGTGGGCAAAGGCGTAATGCCTTTGCCCCAATAGATATGCCGTTACCCGAATAGATTTGACCACATAAAGATTTTGACAAGACATTAACTCTAGATCGTCCATCAAGCAGAACATCCGACGTAGCAAGGCTTGGTAATTATGGCATGCTCATGCTCTCTTCTAGAGCTACATACATACACACACACACATAGCAGCACCACTCCCCTATTTGAGACTCTCTTGGCATTGTAAATTAGCATAAGAAATCCCCCTCTCAGTTTGACACCTATATTTCAATATTTATCTCGAGTCATTAGGGTCTTATTAGAGGGAGTTCCCACATGTTGCCACTATTGAGTCATGACCCCTATCTATGTGTGTCCGTGTCCGTGTTCCCAACTATAGGGTATGTCACATTCCTTCCCCTTTAAGAAGAATTTTCATCCTCAAAAAATTCATTGGAAGGAATAATTTTAAAGTTGGGAAACCTTTTATGAATAATGCTTACTCGCTCCCATGTTAAACTCTCTTCAGCACAATCTTTCCAATTAACTAAACACACTTTATAAATGGTATTACTAGTTCTTTTTTCTCTAGTTTCTAGTATTTTCTATGGCTCATGTGAAAGAGATTATCTATGAGGTCCACTATCTGATCATCTTGTATAAGATTATGAGATTGACACAATTTCTTTTTGAGTCTTCTAACGTGAAATACAAGATGTATGCCACTTATTTCTAGTTTGGAGTTTGTAAGCCATATCAGCAACTCTCTTTAGTATTGTGAAAGGTACACTATACCTTGGTGATAATTTTGGACATGGTCCCATCTTCATGGTTTCAAAATTTTTAGGCACTTTCAAATATACTTGCTCCCCTTCCTCAAAGGTAAGAGGCCTTCTATTCAAATCAGTATATGTCATTTCTCTATCTTGAACTCTTTTAATATTGTATTTAAAAAGTTTAGGCATTTCATTCATATCTTTCACAAAGTCTTCAAATGCCTAAAGACTTTTTTCCTTTTGCAATCCTACTAAAGGAGCTCTAGGTTAAAACTCATACATTAACATAAATGGACTATATCGAATGGAAGAGTGCTTGGCACTATTATATGAAACTCTAAATTATAGGTAAGTAATCTTTCCGTCATCCAGACAAGCAAAATAAATGCCTTGATAAAAATATCCATAGTCAAAACATAAGTGAAAATGTACATAGAGCAAAATAAATGCCAATCATAAATCATATGTGTGGTCTTATGAAAATGCCATAAGCATTCTCATGCAAAAAGTCAACATGTGTATATATGCTCTGTTGTGCATGCCTTACAAATCTTAATCAAAATCAATCGTGTCAAATGTTGTACATCATAGTGGAAGTGTTAATAAAACCCTTTTTGTCCACCAAACTAGCTCTATCTTATATAGCCATGTATAGCCTTACACACCATATACAAAGTTGCATTCCATAAAACTTGAATTGCCCTATCAATCCATGTTCCCTTCCTTGAGATATTTTTGGAACAATGTGTTGCCTTGGATGCATCTTTTGCACATGTAGTATTAGCCTTGTTGCAGAGGAAGATATTGTTGTGTTATAATCAAGTCCTTGCTTGCATATTCATGGTCGTTTTTGTATGTCTTGCATGCCATACTAGACAACCTTACTTACATGAATCATCTATCATTGAGAAACTAATACAAAAGTGGAAGAATTCACCTTAGACATGTGTTGAAGTGTCATAAAAAACTCTTATTGGTCTTGTCTATCTTCCCAACCTTGGAGCCCTTCAAGCCTAATTAAAGAAACAACCTTGGTTTCTCTTTGGTTCGATGTTGGAGGGCTTCCAAGTTTGTTGCTTGTATGCATTTTTCACTTTGAAGCCAAAGCACATTAATTTCCAAAGCTTATTTCAATGATACCCAATAAGGTCATTGCAATTTTTTTGTGTACGTGTCGATCTTAATAGGTATTAATGATCCTGAATAACGTCAAGCTCGTAGCCCTTTGGGCTCTATAATCTGGCAAGAAAAGGTTGAGGCCTTACTACCATGGGAAGACCCCCTTGAGGTGTCAAAGGCTTGGACCTTTGGGCATCCAAAACCTGAATAACCATGTGAATTGGAGGTTACCCATGGCATGGAGGCAACAAGTAGTGCATAGTGAGAGAAAACACTTGCAAGGTGCTTTGTTGTCCTCAATCAAGCTTGTTGGGTTCAAGCCCTTGTCGGTTGTCTACTCGTGGGAAACTCCCTTGGAGCATGCAGAGGAGAGTTTAGTTAGGAGTCGAGTTGTTTTTGCATGGCTACCTAAAAGCCTCTTATATATGTAAAGTTTCACAAGAGAAAAAAGTAGCGTTATTTTTCTTTTCTGGCTTCTGTATCGAATTCTCTTTCCCCTCCCTCTCTCTCATTATGTTGCACACCATCCTCCGCGTCATGGCAGCCCTTTGATTGCATCCACCATAGCTTCGCAACCTCAACAGATGGTATCAGAGCTTTGGTGCTCTCGGGCATTGTTGCCTCCTAGCCAAGTTGGCTAGGGCGCTGCAGAAGGCCATCAAGTCGGCTCACAGCAGGAAGACAAGCTACAAGCAAAAAGCTTTTGAATATTCAACTGGCTCCACCACAGAGGGCTAACAAACGGTAGCCAGGCCCGTGAGCAGTAAAGGCAGCGCTAGCTAGGCACGTGAGCAATAAAGGCTGCCAGAGATCGAGCAAGGTCAACTATAGCACGCAACACAGGGAATCACAGAGGGAAGCAAGCGTGCAGACGAGGCTGAGCATAACCCAATTCTCTGTGTATTGGCGCTGGCAAGGCGGGCAAGACTCTGCGCTGCTGTGTCTCTAAGCTGCAGACTCGTTTTTTTTATATTAAGGATTTTCTTACATCACCCCTATTGAAACTTGGGTTCCCACACAGTGTGATAACTCACACATAAAGCCATTCACACCCTGCAAATACCGAGCTCGATGCTCCTTCGAGTAGACAGCCCTACGCCTATGCTATTTGGCATCTTAGCCTACCTTACAGCTGTGATTCTCAAGCTTCAGTGGATTAAATTATCCGGTTTGAAGCCACGACTCCATGAACCCTTCCTCCAGGCTCTTGTGACCATGGACAATCTCTTCATAGATGCATGTAATTTAGTGCTAATGCACATAAAGCTTGAGATGTCTTCGTCACCTCTTAAAGCATGCCTCTTCAATTGGCAGAGATCTCTTCGGAAATTTCTCTATTTACATATGAGTTGTGCTCGAGGCACATGAAAAAGCGGAGATTTTGGAGCTATGCTGTTTTGTATGCAGCATCAGGTGTCATGTAGGGATGTTCGCTTCAAAAATGCGGTATATGACTTCAAGTTCAAAGCTCATTCAACGGTTTGCTCAGAACACTCGACATATACACAGTCCAAAATTTTAATTATTCTATTTTTCTTGTTAAGTGTCATAGACTTATGATTTGTCTTTTGTCAACAAGATTATCTTTTTCAGTCAAACCTCTTTTAGTTTATCTATTGTCAATCATGCCATGATAAAAATTTGTACGGGATATAGACACTCCCATCCATAAATGGTAAGACCTCCCATTTTGTCAGTTCTCAGCCTGCTATTTTCACTTCTCATGAGGTTATTGGGTACACCTTAAACCCAAGGTTTGGCAGTGAACCAAAAACTCCATTTTTGGTAGCTACATATTTGGCCTACACCCTATCTGTTCAAGGGGGGGTTATTCACCTAGCACCAGGTTATGGATACACCACAAATCCTTGGTTGTGAGAAAACCTAAAACTCACGGTTGACGAGTACACCAAAAACTCGAGGTATCATGACTTGCTTGTCTAGTTCGGGCTTGAGGGGGGGATTGTTGGGTTCAAGCCCTTGTCAGTCATCTACTCATGGGAAACTCCTTTGGAGCATGCAGAGGAGAGTTCAGTTAGGAGTCGAGTTGTTTTTGCATGGCTACCTAAAAGCCTCTTATATATGTAAAGTTTCACAAGAGAAAAGAGTAGCATTATTTTTCTTTTCTGGCTTCTATATCGAATTCTCTTTCCCCTCTCTCTCTCTCTCTCTCATTCTGTTGCGCGCCATCCTCCACGTCATGGCAGCCCTTCGATTGCATCCACCGTAGCTTCCCAACCTCAACAAAGCTCCTCCATGATTTGAAAGCCACTCATACGTGCATGGTGTAGAGCATGCTGGGTGCAAAAGCAGCACACACAACATGCAGAGTGTGAGGGAGGAGAAGCAAGAGACATAAGATG
Source organism: Adiantum capillus-veneris (assembly GCF_014529385.1). Lineage (NCBI taxonomy): Eukaryota > Viridiplantae > Streptophyta > Polypodiopsida > Polypodiales > Pteridaceae > Adiantum > Adiantum capillus-veneris. Next base: position 70,511,418 of record NC_140957.1, read on the forward strand.
TGTGTGGAGCTGCTCACCATAACATGAGAGATCCCTTAATTCTTGTATTTAGTAAATAATAAGGTGTGTGTACAACCCGGGGGATTCACTCTATATACAAAACGGGACTCCACCTGCGAGCGGACAATTTGATAAAACCCCTATATAAGACTCATATTAGGGTATATGACCCCCCTTTCTACGCTTATATGATAATCCATGCAAAAAACTATCATACCCCTATATAAGACTCATATTAGGGTATATGACCCCCCTTTCTACGCTTATATGATAATCCATGCAAAAAACTATCATACCCCTATCTTACATATAAAATTTAAATCTCACATGATCTAACTGAGTAAAACTATTCAAAGAGCGTGTAGCATAGATTGGCAACGTACTAAGAAACCAATTTTGTTGATAACTCGATGTACCCTCAACGTGTCTTAGTTTGACTTTCAGAATATGTGCCCATTCAACCTGCACTCTAGATACTCATCCAATTTTGAGCCATCTAAATTACTCAAAAAACATGGTTATAAAGTTGTGCTAGGTTCTCCATGTAAATTTACATCTATACAAACTCTTTATAGCTTTCATCCTTCAACAAATGAACTATAATCACAAAACAAGCAATTGAAACAAAGCAATGTTAGTTTTTGTATGTATCTTTGTAGCTATTGACTCACAAGTTCGATGGTAGACTCTTTTGGGAAGCCATGATTTTGAAAACACAAAAACTTCCTCTCATTTTTCCCTTTTCTCACTTCTCTCCCCCCTCCCCCCACCCCATAAATATGATATCCCCTCCCTTATTTTTAAGCTTGGGAGATAAATTATTGGGGGCCTACCCCTAACTTATACGCTTATGTAGCTTGTAAACAAACCCCCTTCCCCTACACTTATGTGGTGCGGTAAGTTTTCCATGGTGAATCCCCCGATGTGTACAAATGATGGGCAATCCACCTTCATCCCAACAATCTCCCACTTAAAGGCAAATGTGGTGATAAGTGGTACTACTGTAGGACCTAGTAGTATGTACATAAGATATAGGGAGGAATCTCGTATCAACATATGCCCACTGGCTCTTTGGAAGTAGATGCATGCTATTGTAAAGGCTCTAGCCATGAGCAAAAGTGTATATACTTGCTAGAATCATTATGCATACCATGAATGTATCATGTAATGACGTACACTGCTCCACGGTGCATCATACTAGTGTCAATCATTGCTTGATTGACAATCCCAACGATAAACGCTCCCACTATAATTATTGTATTGGATTGTTGCGACACTAAGAGATCATACTTGAGATTCCTGAAGGCTAATGATCTCTACCAGCATATCTATGACAATTGCATTAACGCCATGTGCAGTGACCTCTACCAAATCTATCTTTAGTAGGTATCTCAACCTTCACTACATCACCACCAAAACTAGTCACGCATAGATGCATCAATCTTGACTCCAAGATAGTCATCACTTCCGCATCATCCGTAGGGATTATATCCACATGTCCTGGCATCACCATATCAGCCTCTAGCATGAGCATGTCAAAAAACTCCATATCACTCTATTATGGATATGGGATTTGTACATTTATTACTCAAGTGCTCATTAGGAGCTATGGTCATTTGTGCCGGTCGGTCAATGTATATTCATTTTTGAGCATTGAAGAATCTATAAATGAAATACGTGCAAGAGAGAAATGCTCACTCTTGCATGGGGGGAGATTGTACCCAGTGCCTGTGTGTTTTTTCTCTCCCCTCCTCTCTTCTCTCTTGCCATGCCGATGTGGCACTCCGCTCTAGGAAGTGCATCTGCACGTTCTCTCTATGTCTCTATCTCTCTCGCTCTCTATCTCTCTCTCTTCGTGTATCACGCGATTATGCACTTATGAAATTGCCAGGTATGTCGATTAGTATGTTTTATGGTTTGCAGTATATTATTCTTGGTATTTGCAGGGCCTTCCGCGCTCCCGTTTGTAGCAGTGGTATCAGAGTCATGGAGATGCCCCAAGGTTTGTATGTAGGCATAGATACAAAGAACTTCACAACCAAATCTAAGTGTGTTTTATCATTATAGTGGCAATTTTTTATTTCCTTTACTTTTGATCTTTCTTCTTCACTATGCTTTAATAATCCATAGCTAGACATGATTAAGTAAGCCTTATAATAGAGAAATTAATGATTTATGATGTAGAATGAAAGCTAATTGTATTTGAGTTGATGTATCAATGAGTATTCCATTGTGTTTATGGTTATATAACGACAACAATACTTGCATAATAGAGAAGATGCAATAGGATTAGGTATCAAGGCTTGACGACTATGAGTACACGCTGATAGTAATGGAATAAGATGGATGTTTTTTTTCTTTTCTCAAATACGTAGAATTAATCTTGCCAACCATCCAAGATTGTCTGGATAAGACCTGGGCCTGATTAGTTTCGGTTGTACCATTCGTCTTGACCAATTCCAAGTGTAAGCTTGAAACCGTCATGGGAATAACCTCACAAGCAACTTTTTTTTTTAATGCAAAAAAAAGAAACAAGTCCTCTCTTATTTTCTTCAAACCATACTGCTGATTTGAGAGGATCGCCGCAACGCGAACCTCATCTCCACCTCCGCGCCCAACATCGCATGCGCCGTTAGTGCTCCTTCGGTTCAACCTCCACCTGCATGCAGTTGCTTGGATTCCGGCTTGATATGCGCGGACTGCAACTACACTGTCGATCATCTCTCTCTCTTACTTTCACTCTCCACATCACACCAGAAGCCGCCATGCAGATATTCCTCCCACCCATTCATCCTTATCTCCTCCTACCTCCCTCGCATAGACTGGTTCTACCCACTGCTACGGTACCCACCAACCCACTTTTGATGGCCTGCATTAGCCCTGCAGCCCTAGCCACCCACTTTTGATGCTCGCATGCAACCATGAATAAGCAGTAGTCGCTTAAGGACTCAGACACACACCCACTCTCCGTTGTCAGTCATGCAGACTCTCTCTCGATCTCCCTCACTCTTTCTGACGGCGTAGCTAGTTTACCTGAGCCAACTGAGGTTCATCTAATTATTCACTTCTTTCTCTTTCTCGACCACCACAGGCTGCGCATGCACCTCTCACTCTCCCCCTTTGATCTCTCTTAACAGCTCTGATCTGCCAACCCACACAAACACACATGCGGCCGTTTATCTGTAGTCTGCCTATTGCTCTTTCTCTCACATGAGTTGCTTTTGCATGCACTTGGTGTTGCTCTCATCCACGCACGACGTGCAGCTGCCAACCAACTCTCTAACCATAAGCAACTTCTCACACTCCTCACAAACTTTTGGAATCATCTCCTCCAAATTGATGACTGTGCCTTCCGGATCCAGCTTCTTACGAAGTGATCCTGCCTCTAAAAGCATATCTTTGAGCTTTTCACTCAATATGAGTTTCAACTTCCCGTGGGCAAGCAAGGTAGTACCCCATGCATTAACAGTAGCTACACTTGATGGATTGATGGCTGAAGCTGCAGCTAAATCACATCCCTACCTCTTTGAGCATGCGAGACACAACACCCACCTCTAACCTACCATCAAGCACCTGCTCCCCTTCTATCATGAGAATCGTCTCCACATCCATAAGCTCCTAAAATTCATCTACTACCACTGATGTATCTACTCTTGAGTGACTAATTTTGTGTGATACACGGAAAAAGTTGAGAACATTCTTTCCCAGTTTCAACCTGGCGTATTCGTTGTCGCAACCTTGAAGGTTTGTACCATAGCCCATCACTCCATCCTGGTCTCGCCATCATCGACAGAAGACATCGTGCCACCGTGTATTGGCAAGCTTTTCTTGCATAGAGTCTGCAAAAAGACGACCTTTGACATTTGATATGCCAGATTGAAATAAGATCATTTCCGTGGTTACATTATATGTGGAACTGGCCCACCACATTGGGTATGGATTGATATGAACGGATATGATGCACTGGTATGGAAAGTTGAAAAAGTGACAGATGGTGGTTTATTTGGAACAACATTACTGACCAAGGTTGCACTCCGCATCTGTGTACATTTACTTCATGACACCAAACACATGTTACACATTTTTGCACTTTTCAAGTGCTCCTACTAATCATTGTTCCTCTTTCTTTTTGTTTCTAGTTACTCATTGTGCTATGCAAGAATGTCCTAAAAATTTTGTACCTCGCACTCGACTCCACCACTTATGTACCTTGCAACTGAGGCCAATTGCTTTTTCAACCCCGGAGTATGTTATGGATATTGGATTTGTACATTTATTACTCAAGTGCTCATTAGGAGCTATGGTCATTTGTGACGGCCGGCCAATGTGTATTCATTTTTTAGCATTGAAGAATCTATAAATGAAATACGTGCAAGAGGAAAATGCTCACTCTTGCACGGGGGGAGATTGTACCCAGTGCCTGTGTGTTTCTTCTCTCCCCTCCTCTCTTCTCTCTTGTCGTGCCGGTGTGGCACTCCGCTCTAGGAGGTGCATCTGCACGTTCTCTCTCACTCTCTATCTCTCTTTGTTCGTGTATCACGCAATTATGCGCTTATGAACTTGCCAGGTATGTTGATTAGTATGTTTTATGGTTTGCAATATATTATTCTAATTGGTATTGCAAGGCCTTCCGCGATCCCGTTTGTAGCACACTCATCTTTGTGGTTGTTTTGCAAGAGCACGGTCATTGTCTCTCTAACAGAATAGACACATCGTGCATAGCAATTTGGAGATCCATGAAAGAGACTCGTCTTGTCTCTTGTTGACATGTCAGCAACACCATCAAGACTATGTCGTCTCGTACCTCAAATACATGGATAGGATAGACCAAGCCAATCCTGACTCCTCTCGCAAAAATGACTAGTGAACTACAATGCATTTGGACAGAGTGATCTCTAAGCAGTACTTGGCATCAACTGTTTCTTAGTTGTCTCATCGAAATCAAACTCTGTCTTAGCTGAGGAACGTATCGCAGATGATGAAGTGTGTATGATGCACCATTGAACAATGAGAAGCATATGTCTCTTGTGCCCTCTATGATACACATTGAACCATTAGTGAGTTGCACACAACCAAGTCTCCCATTAGCAAAACTACTAAACCACTCACGACATGTGTGACACGGAAAGCAGCATCTTGATCTAGTAACAACTATGGAGAAAGTGTGCTATCCATGGATATATATGCAAGAGGTATACTTGTCGAGGCAAGCGTGACATCACCCTCACTTGGATATACTGCCACTACAATTGCCTCTCTAACATGTGCCAAAGTGACATCTGCATATCTATCATCTGATGTGCCTTGTGTGACTACAATGCCAACATCTCAAGTGTTGACATGAATGAGACTACTCTCGTTGTGGACTCAAAACTATCACACATATCAACTACCATAAGTGAATCTCAAAGTGGGAAATCAACTTGACCATTATCACCAAAACAATGGCAAATCCTAGGGAAAAACCGAGAGAACCACCCTTGTATCTGGAACAAAATCTCAACAGATACGATGCTATCAAAGTATGCGGGAGATGTCAAAGCTGGTGATGATGGAGGTGGGGGACTTGGCCGAAGCAGCATCATGGGTGGGGTAAGTGACATAGTGGGAGTGCTAATGTGGGGCATTGTGGTAGCATTGATGATGACATGGATTTATGAGGAAAGAGGTCACTGGAGAATGAAACAGTGGGGAAGGAGGTGATGATATAAGTGAGGGAGTCCTAGATAAAACTATCATGCAACCAACAATATAATTAATTAAGGACATGCCAAAGTGTTGAGTTGAGTGGGGAAGAACTTGGGTAGATTTGCTATGTCAGTACGGTCACGAGAAGAGGATGGACACTCTCCCCCCTCCTTCGCCAATTTGGAACAACATCTTTAACAATGCCTGACTCTTCTTTATCGCTATCTTTTGATTTTGATGACCAAATTTCTCTCTACTCATCCCATCACCGCTCTCATGCTCGGACAGCAAGCTCAAACATTTGTTCTATGATTGCATAACTTTGTCAAATGAAAAATAAAGTAGCATTATGATTTCCAAAAGTGTTGATTCATGAAAGATCACACTTGCAATATGAATTGCTTAAGAAACTATGCGGAAACGTGTTGTGCACCTCTCTCATAGTTGTGAGGGTTGACAGATGCAATATGAATTGCTCAAGAGACTAGGCATACATATACTATGCACCTCCCCCTCATAGTTTTGAGGGCCAACACATGTGATAAGAACTTCCCAAGAAATTGTGCATACATGTACTATGCACCTCTCTGATGATTGAAAGAAAAAAAGAGAGATTAAATCAAACATGAGCATGAGGCATAGAAAGTATTGTATTTGTATAGAATTGCAGCAATTGACCCTTTCAAGTACGGGCACTGTAATCTAAATAGGCACACACAACAATTGTTGACCTTGAGGATTTGAAAATGTGGGCTAACAAGCATATTGTTAGCACAAAGAGACTAGTTGGTGCTATCCAACTCATCTTTATTAGGGATAACATTTTGCATAGAGTCATCGTCAACACCTCGTTGAGTCATGTCAATTTGTTTCTACAAAACCATGACAAATTTCCAAAGTTTCACAAAACCATATGCCAATACAACATAAATCGGCTTCTTTCTGTCTACTAGTTTGCCAAATATAGACCCTTCTTACATCCCAAGATGTCATACATAACCCATATGTAAGATCAAGGGCAATGTGAAGTGGCAAGGGCTTGGGGTTTTCCTATAAGTAGGAATATGGCTAGGTGGAGAGCTATGTTTCACATCCCCCAGCCTCAAACTGGTACTAGAGCTTGAGTTGCAAGGCTATTCTAGGCATGTGGTTTTTCATACATGCAGAGAGGAGGCTCGTGGAGAGAGGGAGAGCCAAGTCCCGTGTGAAACAGAACCCCTACACCCACACACAAGTACAAAGTGACATCCACCAAATCGCACTTTGTGTCTCTTGTCAGGTGTGCATAGTCCTGCAAGCTCGTTTTTGTCTCCATGGCATACCCTATGGAGGCTTTCTTTGTGCATTGTCTCCTCCCCAATCCATGCGCAATCGTCTGCTACCCACCATTGATATTTGGTGAGCCTTGGGTTCACAGCCTAAGGCCATCTAATCCTTTTGGACAAGATTGGACCAGCCAAGGGTATGTTTTGATCTCGTAAGACAAGGTCAAAAAAGGAGCTTCTCAATTCGGTATCTTTTGGATCTAGCCATGATTTCGGACTCAAAAAAATTTGAGGCCTAATTCATCAAACGTACAACATATACAAAACATTCGAGCAAAGAAAGGTTTCTTGTATTGAAGATCGTCTTCAAGCCTTACAATTTTACGCTCAAACGGTCATATGAAATTTTTCAAACTATCAAAGTTCAACTGAGCAATACTCAAGGCTATCGATGACAAGATAATTTGGTAAGCAATCCCTTCAAAGGATTGGTGATATTCATCATAATGTTGGTTTGATTTGCGGCTATTCATCTTGGTGTGGGGATTTTATTTGGCACAGCCAATCAATGTCCTTGATTGCAATTGCTTGCCGACAATCATTCTAGACAAAGGAAATAGTTTCACTCGAAAGAATTTCCAAAAAATAAAAGATATTCTTTTTTATTGTTAGCACTATTACACTGTGGATCCAAAATAGTCATACATCATGCTTTCAATTTAGAAAACCTTGCACCCCTTTAACCTATTATTGCCCTGCAGTCAGCTACTCTCACAAAGGATGCATGCACGGCAATTGGCTAGGAAGACATCATAAAACTGCTAGATATGCACAAATATAAAGCAGTACAAGCACATATGTCTAATTTGTAGTCAAATTTTGCATAGTTGAATGTGTGTGTGAGTAAAGTGATTAATCTGCTTGTGTGATTCATGCAACAATTAGCCAAGGGCTCTGTTAATGAGTAGCCTCTGGTTTATTTAGTTTATGTTCTTGGAATGAACACAGCTGGTCTACAAGAGCAAGGTTCCACTCCATATATGTTTTCCTTTCTCACTCAGAAAGAGGTGGACTATTTGTTGAGAAACACTAAGCCACCGATCTTCTAAGGGGAGTAAAAGGATTGCAAACAAAGATACAATGAATATATTCATAAGCAAATGGGATGGAATTCACAATCTTAAACAAACTTTGAATGCAGTACAAACTAGTCTAACACTAGAGGGTAAAGCCTATAAATGGTGGATGTCATTCAAGGACAAGGACACCATCCCACATACATGAAGGCCTTTGAGGATGTGTTTAGAAAATAATGTCTCCCTACCAATGAAATGGATAGAAATTGGACTGCATGGGATAAGTGCTCTATGCACCAGCATAATACACTGCTTGAGGGTATCTCACGCTATTGCAATGTGATCCTCAAGCTGGAAGGTCTACAGAACATCTTGTGATAAGAGATATTTGGAATGTAAGGCAAGGGTTGTGCATTGCTCTAAAATGTCTGTGGGTATGTTACAGAGCAAACCTAGAGAGGAAATAGTAAATGGTGCCCGATGGTTCAATATTTCATAATCCTGGAGCTTCTTTTCAAGTTGAATAGCATTCAATTCAACTTGCCTGGGTGGTAGTAGTGGGATTACTTCTGAAAAAAAGTTTAGAAACTGCTCTTTGTGGGGATAAACTATTTGCGTCTGCTAAAAAGTTGAGCGCTTCTTTCTCTTCTTCTTCAAGAAGGTCAAGATCTAGAAGGGGATTGATAACCTTTTCTGGGTGCTTAATTTCTAAAGGGATAGTAGGGAGGTTATTGATAAGATACTGCTTGTTCACAATAGTGGGTAGAGAAGTGAATAAAAATCAAGATCTGAGCTATCTTGTGCATCAATAATGGGTAATTTGGCTAGGAAGGTACTAAAAGCCTCCAAAATCTTATCCTTCTCTTTTCTAGAAAGAATCAGTAAAGAGAGCCAGTCATTGATAGAAGTTGTGTTTAAGACAGATATAAAGTTGGTGATTATAGCTTGTTTCTCAAAATCAAGCAATTTTTTGTGGAATTCCACGCCTTTGAAATAAGAAATTATACATTGGGTACCAATTGGTGGAACAAGAATGTCTTCTTCTATACCATATCCGAAACGGGTGAGAGATGGAATCCAAAACGCCTGAATCAATCACCATATAAATATTACACAAACCATTTGAATTATTATCATACCATTATTAAGTTTTCTCAGCATATGATGGATACCCGACCAAAGGTATCCTGGGAAATTTTGTGTGTGTTTGAATTTAAAATCCCATCATTCAGAATCATATACTGAGAGACTTAAATACTATTTGCAAAAGCATATTGTGTAAAGATCAAGACAAAGAAGAATTTTTTGAGATATAAAATTTATTACAAGATACTTCGATACATGACAAAGTAGGAGTTTAAGTCGGAACTCCTACCAGGTGAGAGAGGGATCTTTACCTACCAATCAACCACAAGTACAATTAATTAGAACTAATTTTTACTAAATGTGTGACAGATATATCAAGCAATCCCCACTGTTTGTTATTGCTGTCACACCCCAGATCCCAAACTTACTCGTAAACATATATTACGTTTTCTTTTTCTCGTCTATGTAAGTAAGGTCTATTGCGGTCTTTGAAAGACTTTATGGGTTTACATCGTTTGGAGATAGGGTCTCTAATTGCTATTGGCTTGGTCTTCTTTTGCCTATTATGTGTAGCCATGAGCTTGTCCCGTATCTGTTGTAGCTTAAACATCTCCCGAGTGATGCTCATCCTAGCCGTCTGCCTGTAGCCCTGTTTGCTAGCAATAGTTACACACATGTGGTTAATATTCTTATGCACTAGACCTAATTGTTGCCCCAAATACTTGTGTATGAATCTCTCCTTCTATGGTATATAGAGTTACCTTTTAAACCCATTTTCTTTACAATTGTCTTTAATTTGTAAAAAATTTGGCAACATTTTGTTTGTAATATCACTCTTTTTTTTAAATAAAAACCAGTTGTAAACATTGACTTATGCCCTCACAAGAGGTTTTCATATAAAATCTTTCATATCTTGACCCATATTTATACCACCTACTAGACCTAAAGGAAATTCTTTAAATTCAAGAAATACTTCCAAAGGAAACCTTATGTCCTAACACCTTTGTTTTAGTACTTTGAAAAAAGGAAACTTGTAAGCAAAGCTTTATGTACCACTTTACCTGCTGGTTATTGTTTGTCGTCGCCATCTGTGTTATTCATCTTGTATATGCTTATTATCCAAGGTAATGCACACCGTCACTACTACGCCCTTCAATTGATACTTTTTTTGCTGCATATTAGCCTTATGATGCTGCTTTTTATCATGCACGTTTTACTTTTAATGCTATACCACTCGTATTCTCTTTTGCATATGCATATGTGAAACATTTCAAGTGTGTTGTTTGTGTATGTGCTTGTATACACGCCTATGTATGCGGACTCCAAAATAAAACGCTTGTGTACTTATGACTATGAACAACACCGTTTTTCATTTTCATTCCGATGTGACATCGTTATATTTGTGTTATCCTTGTGATGGTGGCTCATAACTTATCGTTTTTAACCTCTTATGTGTGCATCCATGTTTCCGGAGCTACTTCTTTGTGTACCCCCAACTGTGTGTGTGATTATGAGAGAGTCTATCACTAATCCTCATGCGCGTTTATGCAAATGAAAATCACCTACACTTATTGTGTGTGTAACTAAGCATACATACGCTCTATGTGCTCTAATCAATTGTGTATGCGGTTACTGATAAAAAACATGAATTACCGTCCATGTTATGCCTCATGTGTGTTATGCAAATGGAAATCACCTACACTTATTGTGTGTGTAACTAAGCATACATACGCTCTATGTGCTCTAATCGATTGCGTATGTGGTTATTGATAAAAAAAACATGAATTATTGTCTGTGTTATGCGGTATTCCGCGTACTCGGAGGTATCCCTGTTGTCTTTGTCATCTCAGTTGGTATTTCCACCGGTCGCAAAGCATTTGAGGTGGACTGAATTGCACAACAAGTAGCAAGCCACCACCCTTGCGATTGTGTATGGCGTACCTGTATGCTAGTTGAGTAAACAGAAGCCTTGCGTGTGTTATTTTCTACACAGTTGCAGCCTATTGCTCGCGTTAATTAACTACATTGTATTGCCTATTATGGTTAGCTTATCAACAGCACAAGGCGTACCCGTTACCTTGCGCTAGCATATAGAGCATGAGTGCGCAAATTCTGAGCCCAAGGTGAGCCCTAGTGTGTACGCTACAGAACTGCTTAGCCTTGCGTTTCAATTCTTCTGCACAAGCCAATTTATAACCAGAGTATGCATGTGGTGCCTTTACTACTACACTCTGGCTCCTTTTGTTTATTCTGGGCAAGTTGCACTGCTCACTGGATATGCTTTAACACCCCTTAAAAAGGCTACATTATCATTGAAACTTTGGAAAAATTAAAAAAGTGCTTAATTTTACAATTTACTTAGGGCAAGCTCTCCCATTTGTAATTTTACAACAAGACATCCTATTAAATCTCAAATATCATCTTTTTCTCAAAAAACCACACACTGTGCATTAACTCGAAATTTCCAAGTATTTTTCTTGGGTTAGTATGTCTGCCAATCGAGTGTTAAAAGTACCCGCTATTTTGAAATTTCTAATGTACCTAAGAATGAGGATTTTGTCTATTCAAGAGTTTGTAAAAAATTTTGTTGTCTTCAATTGAAGCATAAAAAATACAATTAAAAAAACAATTCCAAGCCGGAAAAACACCGTCCGGGTTGTTATTTATTACAAACTTCAATTGTGTACTGCTTGGAGCCATACTTTATCTTCACTTTTGTCCATCATTCCTCTTTTATTGACGCAATTTCCTCTGCCATGTTTAAAAGATCAGTATATCTCTGGTGTCAAGGTCATCAATATTTATGTCCCCCCTAAAACACTTAGTGCTATATTTTGTGCGTGTGTGTGTGCGTGTTCTTGATACCATGGGTTGAATGTGGCAATTGTCTAATATATATTGTGTGTGTGTGTGTGTGTGTGTGTGTGTGTGTGTGTGTTTGATTGAAAAATCCCATCACTTAGAATCATACCCTTAGAGAACTAAAATATTGTTTGCACTTATCATATTGTTAAAAAAACAAAGCAAAGTAGAATTTTTTGATATAAAACTTGTTACAAGATACTTCGATACATGAAAAAGTAGGAGCTTTAAGCCGGAACTCCTATCAGATGAAAGCAGAGATCTTTACCTGCCAACCAACCACAAGTACAATGAGTTATAATTAATTTTCACTAAATGGGTGACAGGTATATCAAGCAATCCCCACTGCTTGTTATCGTTGTCACACCCTGGACCCCAACCTTGCTCCTAATCATATGTTATGTTTTCTTTTGCTTGTCTATGCAAGAAGGGTCGATTACGGTCTGTGAAAGTTTTTATAGGTTTACAAGGTTTGGAGATGGGATCTCTAATTGCTACTAGCTTGGTTAGTTTTTTCCCTTTATGTACTACCATGAGCTTGTCCCGAATCTGTTGTAGCTTAAATACATCTCGAGTGATGCTCATCCTAGCTGTCTGCCTGTACCCCTGTTTATCATCAATGGTTACACATATGAGTTTAGCATTCTTAGATACTATACTAGATGTTGCCATAGGGGCAGTCCTATCTCTATGGTTTATAAGTAAGCATTCCAATGTATAAGTATATCTAATTTGTGAAAATTTTGGCATCATTTTGTTTGTAAAACCGTTCATTTTTCAAAGAAAACAGTCTTACACAATGATATTTGTCCTCACAAGAGGTTGTCAAATACCCTCATTCAAATCATTGATCCATTTTTATGCTAGATAGTAATCATAAAGAAAAGCAGTCAAGGAAAAAAACCTTTCGTTTTAACATCATTGCTTACAAAACAGTTGTACTCAAGACTTTTTGTACCAATTCACAAAGTTTAGCATTCTGAGATGACATCTATCCTCACAGGAGGTTGGCATATATCGTCTTTCAAATCTTTGATGCTAGATAGTAATTAAAAAAAACCAATGGTTACACATATGAGTTTAGCATTCTTAGATACTACACTAGATGTTGCCTTATGGGCACCCTTATCTCTATGGTTCATAAGTCAGCATGATACTTTATAAGTATATCTAATTTGTGAAAATTTTGGCAGCATTCTGTTTGTAAAACCTTTCTTTTTTCAAAAAAAAACCTCTTACACAATGACATCTGTCCTCACAGGAGGTTGTCATATACCCTCTTTCAAATCTTTGATGCTAGATAGTAATCATAAAAAAGTCAATGGTTACACATATGAGTTTAGCATTCTTAGATACTACACTAGATGTTGCCTTAGGGGCACCCTTATCTCTATGGTTTATAATTCAACACGATACTTTATAAGTATATCTAATTTGTGAAAATTTTGGCAGCATTCTGTTTGTACAACCTCTATTTTTTCAAAAAAAACAGTCTTACCCAATGACCTCTGTCCTCACAGGAGGTTGTCATATACTCTCTTCCAAATCTTTCATACATTTTTATGCTAGACAGTAATCATAAAAAAACCAATGGTTACACACATGAGCTTATGATTCTTAGATATTCTACTAAATGCTGCCTTAGGGGCATTCTTATCTCTATGGTTTGTAAGTCAGCATTCCAATTTATAAATATATTTAATTTGTGAAAATTTTGGCAACATTTTGTTTGTAAAACCTTTCTTTTTTCCAAAAAAAACTAGTTTTACACAATGACATCTGTCCTCACAGGAGGTTGTCATATACCCTCTTTCAAACCTTTGATACATTTTTATGCAAGATAGTAATCTTAAAAAACCAATAAGGAAAAGAAAAGAGCTTTTTTAACATCAATGCTTAAACACACTTGTACTCGAGGTTTTCTGTATCAATTCACCTGGTTATTGTTTGCAATACACATCTGTAGTGCTCCTCCTTTCCACTTAGTGCTCAAGGCAATGTACCACTTGAAACTGTTACCATCAACTCTCAAATTGTTTTGTGTATTAATCTTATGATCCAACTTTCAAATTATGCATATTATACAATCGGTTTGTATGCTAATGTGATGCTTACTTGTGTTTGTGTGTATATGCTTTTGTACTTGAATGCCGAACAGTATGTATAAGTATGCCAATACCCCAGATTGGCCTTGGTAATGTATTTGTCTTGTGTCGGTTATTCATAACTTATTGTGTGCACTACTTATACGTATGTGGAGCTTCCTCATGTTGCAACTGTATGTGAGATTCCCTATTGCTAATATATGCATGTATATAATCCTAAATCAAGTATCTATGCTTGAATGTGTATCAACCAATTCATGCTTTTTTTTTTAACCCTAATTACCTTCTGTATGTTTACAACTAGGCAGTAAGTTGCCAGATTAATCCTCCCGGATAGTGTGTCGTATGCTGCGGATTTTGTGAAGCTACGCCCTTCCCGCTTGAGGCCGGTTTTTTGCTGACGTTTGAGAGAGTAGGAGGCTGCATTCGCTTGCGATCCCTGGTTGCTTACGTCGACTGGGTACTGTGTGTGTGTGTGTGTAGAGAGATTGTATTTTTATATGAGCACTACGGGAAAGCTTACTTGCTCATGCTTGCATGTTTAAAGCAATAGCTTTAGGTCAGTGGTTTAGCCTAAGCAAGCTACTTGACTGTGGAAGCGCTATAGAGTATGCAACATGGCGTGTGTGTGCTTGCCGTGTGTGGTGTTGAGTTCATGCGCAATTGCGCTTCTATATAGGTGTTGGATACGCGGTGCCTTAAAGGCCTTTGTGTTGGTTAACTTAAAGGCTTACAGTAGAGCGATATGCCAGCGCTGCCAAGTAACGTTTCCAGCTTTAGAATATGCCAAGTTTAGAGGTTATGTAGTGTGCTACTTTATTAATATTAAAGTCATTTCTTCCTTTGAGATATCATCCAGTTTGTTACTTGATGCATCAAAAGGTACAATCTTTTTTTGTATGATTGAGCCAATTCACGTAAAGTGAGCTCTGTTTAAACTGTATCTTCTAATTGTGTCGGTACTACATGTAGGTCTGTGAACCCATTAATTATGCGAATACAACTCAATTATTTGCTAATGCCAGGTAAACCTATGCCCGGTAAACCTGATAAATGCCAATTATTTACTGAATGTCGGGTAAAACCTGATACAATCAAGGGTGCATACATGCTTCTGAGAATTCCAAATTAGTTACAAGATAAAGGGCTTGTCTATGACAGATAAGAAAAATAGGAGGAGTTTTTGGCTTTGAAATCCATCCTGATTTGGAGATAACCGTCCTTCTATCACTCTTCCGGCAATGATGTTGTCGCCTGTGGCATGGTTAGTGGAGGCATGTTAACAAAATTTAGTTCTGTTTTTTGTTGGTACTATATGAGCATGTGTGTGTTTTGTGGTTGTGTGTCATATAATATCACAAAGTGTATATTAGCATGCACCATGTGTGCCATATATTGTGTGTGTGTGTGTGTGTGTGTGTGTGTGTGTGTGTGTGTGTGTGTGTGTGTGTGTGTGTGTGTGTGTGTGTGTGTGTGTGTGTGTGTGTGTGTGTGTGTCAAAATATGTGTTTACACTTCAAATATGCAATCAATGAGCCGAGTATGGCAAGCAAGGAGCAAATCCAAAAACATAGGGCCTGAAGTGTCGAACATATAGCAAGGGGTCAACCTTATCATCATGGGTGTGTGGGGTGGGAATTGAATGGGTGTATATGAGTGCAATATCACAGAGTGTTTGTCAGCATGCATGCTGTGTTCCATAGATTGTGTGTGTGTGTGTGTGTGTGTGTGTGTGTGTGTGTGTGTGTGTGTGTGTGTGTGTGTAGCAGTTTTAAATCTATATACATATACGCAAACGAACACTAGCTGTTCACAGACCATAAATTCTAGAAAAGTACAGTGGCATTGCACAATAATTTATTTGCAGTTGAAAATAAATTTTGTACAAGGTAATGAAGATAACAAGATATAGTTCAAGAATCCATAAACCCAAAGTCTGGGATAATTTGCATCACATTAAGATATCCTCCATTTGTTAAGAACTGGACAATTTAATCAAGGAAGGTAGCCCTCACCTGCACCCATAGCCACAAGAAAACAATTCGTTAGCACGTGACTATACACAGGTGATGCAGGGCATCCCAGTTGTTATCCATGTCACCTTAAAAAAACATATCGTTCTTAACAAGTATATTGTTTAGTTTTGAAATAAACCATTCTTTGGCAATTTTGCCAATCTGATAAAGGAACTTGCACACCCATAAAGTAGCTATGTATCTGTTTATTCCTCAATTTAATATATATATATTTCTCTTTTTTTTGAAACATCTTTTGCTACACTAAGTTTTTTGGAGAAACGCAAAACTTCCTTTTTGATCTGATAGGAGAGAATTTCACTCATTTGCGGTAGGTAAAGTTAATCTCAAGCCAAAAACACAGCTCAATTAAGGACAACCTCATCCTTGTAGTTTGAGAACATTTAGAACAGATCCTACTATAAGGACCGATTTTTAAAAACACCTTGAGATATCTTTAAAAAGGATCTTTAAAGATTTTTACACATTTATAAATCTGAGTACACTCCCCTTGTTAAGATTTATATATATATTTTTATAAAAAGACTATATTTCTCAAGAAATATTAATGCTTATCATGTCATGTCTGTTATATTGTATCACTAGCCAGAAATAAACTGTTGTTTTAATTAAAAAATATAAAGCCCTAGGTGAGTCAGTCCTTCGATCAGACTCGGACCTGGTCCGAGACAGATGCGACATAAGAAAAACCAGAAAAGATCAGTATAAAAGGGAGTTTATACGACTTTCCATAAAACCGAGGTCTTTATAACCTACTCCTAGAAGCACTATTGTATATACTACAAGATGCTAGGTTAGAGTCTGGTCCTATATATTTTTTTAGTGTTTTTTTGAAACCAGCAAATGAAGACCAACAAATTTTATAGAATAGCCGAGGTTCCAACCCAGCCAAGCCATATAGAACTCAATTTCCCTATTGAAGTAAAGGTAATTCACCGAACAATATCAAAAAGAACATCATCTTATGTGAAAAAAACCGTATCTTGGAACCAGCTTTAATAAATCCAGTATGTGCTGCCATACTTTAGCTCCATATACAAACCGAGTATGTATTGCCACTCATATTCAATAACGGATGTGTAGCAACTCTTAGCATTATCACGAATAAGAAAAAGAGCAATAAGAGAAGTCAGGACGCCTTGACAGAAACCAGTATTAAGTGCCCTCAAACAGGTGTACCGCAGATCTAATGCAATAGGAACCCAAACAAGAGAGTAAATTTATCAAGTGACTGTCATTTTACACAAAGGACAACAGTAAATTAGTGAAGCCATAAACCAAAATATCAAATCAACAGCTCATTTTTTTTGTGAATTTCTGGTTTTTTTAATCTTACAAGAGTTCATTTCATCTATTGAGCAATTTTTTACCGCATCATAACATCATCGCCCCAATATACAATTCCATTCTAAAAAGTACCATACAGTACACTTTCCTCAGTAGCAAAAACGGCCTCTTACCTGGCAGTTTCCCCCTTTTTTCAAAAAACCGAATTTTCATCAAAGAACCAGTTTTACAGCACTGTATACGGCAACCATGCATACTACTCCCATCATTTACAAGAATCTAGGCAGTACTTAGTTTAACTGAGCCATTCACTCAGTTTCGAGAACCAGGTTCCAACTTAATGTTTTGTTTATTTTACGACAACGACCATCCTTAGTCATAGATTTATATAAATTCCAAATTGTCACATAGCAAAGATGTACCCACACATACATAACTCCCAAAGACCTGTAAGTAAAGTATCTGGAACAAGTTTCCATTTCTCATAACTCTATATTACTGGTTTTTTTTAAAAAAACCATTCACGTCTTTTTATCAACAAAGCTTCAGAATGACATATTAGCTTTAGGTTTAATATCCGAAAATAGAATACCTGGTTTTTTGTTTTTTTTTTTAATCAAAAAACAGTTACAGCAAAGCTACACAGAGATTCCCAAATGCAAGACAAAGAATTTTTTATAAAACTTGTAGATTGGGAGACGACGAAGCGTCCACAGTCTCCTTCACGTTCTTTTTCGGCATGATTGCGCACACAGTAGAAAGTATCTACTCACCCACACAGTATAGAATGCACACAAGTGAGTACAGCACGATGCCAAGTGAGTAAGAGTACTCACAATTTTAGGGGGCATTTATACTTTGCTGAAGCAAATCGACAGCAGATCCGCCATTGTCACGGTCCAGCTACAAAGTTAGACGCCACCCATACGGGCCAGATACTCAGGGATAGTCCCAGCTGAAGATCTGGTCTGACCTTACATCAGTATTTGCAACTCCACTCACATGTCACCTCAACCCTAGCGCAGGCACAAACGTGTTGCAGGCAGCCCGACACAACAGAGAGGCAGTAAAAATGCGCTACAGAGTTTAAATGGAGAGAGAGATGCTATTTACCTTAAAGCAAGGTCACATCATAAAATATCTAGTCTTATAATGTATACCAACTAGACACACCAATGCCGTTGATACCCGGTTCAAATCGACAATCGAGATTTTTTAACCTGGCTCAGGTTTAGTCACACATCCCTATACAAAATCCACACACCCTAATCCTCGGCATATGTCATGCACCCACCAACTGGGTACAGTATATAGAGATGTTTATTTACCTTAAAGCAAGGTCAAATCAAATAAATATCTAGTCACATACTGAATACCAACTAGAAACCCCAATGCAGTCGATACCCGGTTCGAATCGACTATCGAGCTTTTCTGAACCAGGCTCAGGTTTATCTCACACATCCCAAGAATCCACAAACCATTATACTTGGCTTAAGTCAAGCATCCAATAACTGGGGTACAGTATACCAGCAAGGAACTAAACAGTGTACGATATACTGCATATTAACAACACATTTTTGTGATTAATTCTAACTTCCAATTCTGATTCAAAGTCAAAAAGTGAGTCTATAAAAGCCAGAAGACACTAAAATATAAACCAATCCAAGGTAGCAGTAAGGAGTAACTGTACAAAAGTAATATACATATCCGCATGTTTGCATATCAGGAGTGCTAAAAAAATGGCCTACAATCAAGAACTGGTTTTTTCCATAGCAAAAGCACACCTTTATCAATCAGGTGACTCTACACGGAGAGCAACATTACTCCGTTATGAACTATATCTATTCCCACAATTAGGAACCTCATCCAGACTAAATGGTGGTCATACAAAAGTCGAGTGACTCGTGTAACCCTTTGGGGTCGTGAGCATTTTAGGAACAATATCAGATTGGCTATGGTTACAGAGGCTCTAGGCCTAGGGCCACAGTATTATTACATAGAACATTCAATGAAGCCAGGTTTTTCAGAGCGGTTATACCTGCTAGCCCAATTCCTTCCATCCCAAAAGATGTATTTGTATCGAAGTTATGGTCATCAATTAAGAGGTTATTTTAACTGTACTCCGCGCACACGGGAGTATGGGTTGGTCTTGGCAACTCGTATCTTGCCTTTAACAGAGCGCCCAAACACTTGCTATTACTGCGATAGCTGTTTGTGTGATCACGTAATGGGCGGTTTAATAGAGATGTAGATGAGGTGCACCAAAAATACTTATCAGCCCTGCTTCTTTTTGTCCCTTGTGAGTCAGAAGAAAGAACTCAAGCTATTTTGTGTGTGTGTGTGTGTGTGTGTGTGTGTGTGTGTGTGTGTGTGTGTGTGTGTGTGTGTGTGTGTGTGTTGCCCTCCCCCATCCCCGAGGAAAGGTGCACTTGGTGGAGGATAGGCCACCAAGTAGACCTATCCTCTACCAATTCTCTGTTTTAATGTACTGATGGTAAATCTAATGCCTGGAAATTGATTTCTCTCAATAAATTTGGTAATACATGTAATTACCTTCTCTTTTTTGAAACCATTCTCTACAAACATAGAGACTAGTTTATTTAAACCCGTTACCGTATACGATTCTTGGGACGCATTATATAATATGGGAAGAACTTGTGATATGCATACATTATATGCCATCTTTTTTGGTCGATTACTAGCTACATGAATAAATGAAACATTAGGGCATGGTAATTTGTCTTTTTTGCATGCAGTGTATGTTACATACTCCCCTTCAATTGATTCGCACAATTGGATGTGTGTATTTAAATATGTGTTTTGGTTTGTCTTGTGTGTGGCTTTAATCCCAATAATGTCCAAAGGGTAAATTGTAAAGGGGTCCTCTTGGGACAAGGGATTTTGGTGACTTAGACATTGTGAAATAAATGGATTATTAGCAAATAGCAAATCATCCATATACCTCCATGAATATAAGAATGCCTTCATCATATCAAATTGTGTAAGCCAGGATAGTTTTTTTATGTACTCAATTTCATACCATGCCAAATACAAATTACACCACAATGGTGAACAATTATATCCCATTGGTATACCTTTCTCTTGGCGATAAATATGTTTGCCTAATTTTGTAAAGCAGTTATCAAGAACAAACTCATTGATGTTATGTTAATACTCAAATGTCTAGACTACTTTACTTTTCTTTTTTGTAAGCACAATCCGCTTGCGGTATTTCTTAAACCCAAGATATTTCATAGTTTTTATGAGTTTAATAATGTTGTCCAGTACCTCGAGCAGTCCATGCGTGCCTTTATGAGGGATAGCCTCATAACAGGATGTTATATCAAAGGAATAAATGTTTGTAATAAGTTTTGATAGATTAATCAAATTAAAAATCGTACTGATTATTAATCATCCAATAGCCGTTGGTTCGTGTTCCAGAGATTAAATGTAGCTTTTTATGTATAATTTTGGTGTATTTTGTAAACCCTTGTATTAATCCTTTGAGTATTTTGGTGATTATAGTTGTAGCAGGAGTAAATACACAATTATGCGCATTAGTGATCCATCTGAAATCCATTTTATGGATTTTAAAATTTCCCATAAGATATGGGAGAGAGAACATAGATGGTGTTTCTAACCCAATCTCTTGGGTATAAGATCCTATGGTTTGGCAAATTTCCTCCTCTTGTGAAGAAAGAAGACAAAATTCGGGGCTTTCCAGCCTTCTCCTTGCTGCTAATTGAATGAATTTCTTACATATGAATATTGGAGTTTGCACAGATTTATCCAGTCCGCATATAAATAGATATCATAAAATATGATTTATTTCATCCATCAGGTCTGTGTTCTTGTACCAGGGAGTTTGGTTTTGCCTATAAAATGAAAATCTTTGGGAAAACATCTCATTAACTGATCCTTATATATTATTGTAATGAGTTTTACTATCCTCACATCCTAAAAGGATACATAAGGTCTTCTATACATTGTTAAGTTCTTTTATTATTGACTTAGGGTTTACTGGTATTAATGGTATGTGATTTAACCCTTTCTTGGTAAATTCTTGGAAGGTTTTATGTCTAGCTATGCTAGGGTTAGTGATGATCACATGTCTTCCGAATGGTTCTAAGTCCACTAAAAAGTTGGAAAACCTTTTATGAGTTAAACAACCACATGGTTGTGTTTCGTCAATTTCCTAGGCAAACACAGAAGATGGTTTGTAGAGAGTATGGTTCAAGTTTTTGGTATATTTCCAACCAAATCAAATCCTCATTTTAGATAGTTCTTTATTGATGTGAAAATCATTTATCAATGTTTGAAAAAACTTATGAGGATTAATAAAGTCCATAAATTTGTTACAAAACAATATATGAACAAATCTTCCATGCATCTTAACATTGCGTTCAAAATGTAATAATCCATTATTTCTTGTAATAAGTAAATGTACCTGGTCTTCAGATTTGGGTATTCAAGTGCTTTGGGAGTATCCCCATAGTCTTCAGATCCTCTGAATTTCTTTGGCTTCTTGCTTGTTGACTCCATGCTGCTTGGTGTGTGTGTGTGTAATCTTCTTTAGATGCTCCTTGCCTTTGGGTGGTTTGATTAGGGTTTTGATTGTGTTGGAAACAGGTGTGTTGTGTAGCTTTG